>NC_083636.1:13054318-13654318 GCF_963576545.1 Limanda limanda
ACAAGTGGTCCCCACATACAAGCAAGCACACACACATGTGGGATGCCTGCACAAACAAACACACACACACACATGTGGGGTGTCAGAGCCCTGACATCGCAAAGACAAGACAACATCCTTCCTGGGAGTGAAGGAAGACAAGAGCCCGGCGCAATGCAAGACAGGGTCTCGACAAGCGAACCCCCGTATGTAAACCACCATCACACCATCACAAAAGAACAGCAGACTTGATTCCGAAGCATGATAAATTGATTTCAGTACTTTCATACTTACCTCTGTTGAATATTAATTGAATCAGGCGGGCCGGATGAGATAGGAGGGCGGACAGGCAAAAGAAATAATCAGAGTGTAAAAAGGGAAGAAAGGAAATGTGCTGAAGGAATGGGATCTGGCATCCCTGCGTAAAAATAGCATCCCCTGCAAACACATTTGCTATTATCTCCTCGGTGCGGTGCCGAGTGGCACCGGCTGCAGCCCGGCCCCCTGCGGAGCCAGACGGCAGCATTTACATGAAGCCGGGGCAGGAGAGGGGGAAATTACAACTATTGTGACTTGTCTTTCCACAGGGTTTATTGCATAATGTGGTATGAGGGCACAGTGGATGTGGCGTCCGCTGACATCTCAGCCGTCTCTGCATGGGCCGTCGACTGTGACTCTCCGTGTTCTGTCTTTAGTTGTGCTCTTCTTTCGCTGTTTGATTTAAATCGTCATATGATTACAGTTCATATATCTGTACTTTAGGTAGATTTCAAACTCTTTTCATTTAAACTCTGAAATAATTACATTTTAGCATTGCGTTACATGTTCACACCGGTTTTATCTTTTCAAAAGTGATCAATAACGACAGCGGAACTGATGTTCTGATCCAATCATAGCGAGCAGGTAACATTTGACCACGCCTCTAGCAGCAGCAGCAGCATCACTGGTGAAGAAACTTCGCCAAGACTCAGCTGTAATGAGGTTTTGGGAATACACCTCCTGCTCCATTCTCACATGGGCTCATTCGGACATTATCCACAGTTTTGAAAAGAGGGCTGGCCGGAGAAACTCCTTACAAATGTCTTCAGCAACCAGCTCGGATGTTTGTGCTCTCGCACACAGCCCCTCCAGATAATTTCATGTCAGAAAGCAGCTTATGTGAGTGTGTTGGTGTGTGAGAATCATCGGCAGCAGGGCCCACCCATGCAGGCCTCTCTGGGCCAAAGAGGACCACAGTAGTCAGATCTACTGGGACCTGCTCCGAGCAGATGTTCACTTCCCCTTTGAGTGTGTTTGTGTGCACTTACATACTGTGTTCCTGCATTTACCCTCTACAGAATCCACGCTGAATGCATTTTAGTGTGTGTGTGTGTGTGTGTGTGTGTGTGCATTCCCCCTATTCAAGCACCTACACATGCGCCAGCATTCCGATCCACTTTGTGGTTTCTGCCACTTCAAGCACCCTCTCCTTCAATGCTCTGTGACCGAACACCTGCTGTACAGCGATCTTTTAATGAGCAATCCACCTGAGAGAGGAGCGAACGAGGAGCGGGAGGAGGAGAAGCATTTCATGGGTCTTTATTTTTTCCTTTAGCGGCGCCACCTGGGCCGTGTTAAGAGATGTAAAGCGTCATCCCTCCGCGGAAGCACGCGTTTGGCTTTGATTAGCATCGCAATCACAGCGCAGATGCACAAAATGAGCGATGCATAAGCAAGAGGAGGCACACGTCCAAACATGCCCCCGCGCACAGGGAGACTGTCCTCATTGCTCACATGAGCCGCCTATTTACCATTTTTCATACTGAGTTAATAAAAACAACAAATGGGTGTCCTCCATAGCTTGCTACCTAGGAGAGAGTACCCACTCTTTCCATTATTCTCTCTCATCTCCTCTGCTCTCCTCTCGTTATTTTCACTTCTCACTCCTTAATATTACTCAGTGTGTGTGTGTGTGTGTGTGTGTGTCTGGCTACAAGTATGCATGTGCTCAGGCGCATGTGTGTGTGTGTGTGTGTTTCCAGGGTGTTTGGGCAGTGCTCGGTCTGAGCAGTGAGGAGGTGATTTGTAGCAGGGGCGTCCACTACAATGCTCACTTCAAAAGCTCCTTCAGGAGGCTGTGCACTCTCGCGCTCACTCCGCACTCTGGGCCCAAATCAGCGGGTGAGTTCCTGCTTTGCTCGGCATTAACCCACCATTTCCCTCATCCTTCTCATGCATTATGTCCTTTGAATTTGTGTACCTAATTAGACCTTTGGGTTTGCTCAAGCTGCTTGTCTAATTTATTTGGCCCACGTTCACCAAAGGTACATGCACTTTTTGTCCTCGCTCTGCGTCAAATAAACGCTGGGCTCATAGTTTTAAAAAGTAACTGGTTTTTAATGTGTTTTTTTTTTTTTCATTATTATTCTGGCAGAGAGATTATTCCATGAGACAAAGATAGTTTTGTTTTGTCTGTACCTGTAGCTAAAATGAACCTTCTCCTCCTTTTGAAATTCCTTTTTAGCACAAAATGAAAACAAGTTTTCTCCTGAAGCACCAGACAAGCTACACTTTCTACAATATATCACATCTTCTCCGAGTTCATCAACTAATTTCTTTGGCAGTGAAAAGACTCCAGACTGACACAGTCGTTGAACGCACCCGCGATACTCTGAAGGCTGATCAAATGGGCAGACTTTATTTGTACATACGCCATTAGAAGCCTCTGCGGAGATGTTTTCTCTCTTAAAGGAGGAGGAGGGAAGGGGGGGAGGGGGTCGGCAACGAATCCCACTAGTGCAATTTTATTTATTTCTACAAACAGTCTCAATCAATTAGCCGACCGCATCTCGCTAAAGCGCCATTTATTACCAGATGAGGATTTAAGCGTACATGAGAAGGGAGGGAAATGTTACAAACTGTGAAATATTGATGGTGTTTGTGTAAATGCCGTTGCTTACGTCTCTTTTTAAACTGTTTATAAATTCTAATGCGGGGCCTTTGGACTCCTGCAGTTTCGGTTTGTTAGTATTTAATGCAGAAGGGCGGGGAAGCGTTGAGCAAATAAGCAAAGGCCTGCAGAGATTGCTAAATCGGGCTCTGAAGTGCAAATGAGCTTCCTCCTCTCTTGGTTCGAGATTATATATATTTTTTAATTCCCTGACACTGAAACACAGGATATGGGGAAACATGTTTATTTCAGTTACTATTAGCATCCGCTCCACAGCTACAGCCAATGAAAGGGATTTTTCCCCATAGGACTGAGGTGGTTAATTAAATTACATCTCAGTTCTGCTAATTCCTTGTTGTGCCATTAGCGCTGTGTAATGTCAGTGGGCACCGCGGCTCACTAACGACTTGAAAGCTCAAACAACAAAATCCGGATAGAAGCCGGACAACTGTGTCATGAGACAATTATAAAAAAAGATATAAATATATATATATTACTTCCAGCTGCTCAGCTGACTAACACACTGTGCAACGTTTGAATTAACAGCCCGTCAGTGTTTATATTTGGGCCAAACTTTGTTGGAGCCTTTCACCCTCTAAAAGCTACTGGCACAGCTTGACCTTCTTTTTCCTCTCCGCTGGAACAGCTTGAGTCGAGGCCTGATTAAAAAGCACAGACGTCGGCTGTGTCTTCCTGGGAGGTAAGAGCTAGCTAGGAGCCCGGCCGGGGCCTCGGGGAAATAAAGATTCGGATCGGGCTGATTTGAGTAGATGAAGATAGTGCGGTAATTACAGGCATCCCAGATCTCAGCAGTAGATATAGCGAGCCGGGCTCGGCGCTTTTGGGAGTGTGATAAAGATGGAGTCCTGTGTATTGGCAGGCGAGCGTGGTGGATGATGAAGGGAGTGGGGAGCCATTCTGTCACTGATCCACAAAATCTCATGAAATGGGACCCGGGGTAAGTCGCTAACTGCTTGACATCCTGTGTCATGGCACCAAAATAAATGTATGCCATTTGACACAGAAGAAGAAAGTGGTTGTTCTGTATGCATTACTAATGTGGTTATGATTCCTGTATTAAATTTTTTTCCCCCTGCTGCTGTTATTAAAAATCGTATTAGTCGAGCCACATTCTATTCAGTTCTACGCTTTTGTCTCCATCTCTATTTGCATCCTTCCTCACTTCGTCCCGCCCTCTTCGACCCTTAAAGTCAATTCATTTTGGAAAAAATCTGATGAAAATTATACAGGGGAGAATGATTATTGAAGGAGAGTAATTTCACCCACTCCGGTGATCGACACTAATAGGACTCCATTGTTGTTAGCATTTAGCCTGTCCTGATTACCTTGTTTTTCATGGCTGCATCCTGTGCCGGGTCTCCATCCCGCCAAACCTCCATCCCTCCTCCTGGGTGACATTTCAGACGGGGCCCTGAGGGCATTCGGAGGGGAGGCATCGAACAAGGTAATTGCGACGAGGTTTCCCCCCCCCTCGCCAAATTAACCTCTGCTCTGGAAATTTATTGGCCAGCCGCTCTCCGGAATTTATTTAAACGTAGCTGTGATTTTTGCGTTGAGCAGTGAGACACCACGGCTTTGTGAACTACATTTATGTTTGAATATTTCTTTTCATTTCTTCCTCTTTTCGTCTCTTCACTCAGACGTTTGATTATGTAGAGATGGAGGATGTTTTGAGGAAATGACAGCAGCCAGTAATTCATTAGACAGACCCCGGCTTTTTGGAACGTTTTTTAACTACTCACCTGTGGAAATATACATGAGGTTGCGTCGTCTTGACATCTCGGTGAAGTCAGTGAGCTCCCGAGGGTCAGAGCCGGGACACAGCACAGTCCTTACAGAGTGGCTAATGCATGCTGCTTGGGAAGAAAGCAAGAAATTTGTCCTTTTTTGCCATTTCCCCTTCTCTGTTTGGCTGCCTTCTCCCTCCCATTCTGTCCATTTGAACCTGACTCATGACTTCAGTTTAATAGCTGTAATAATAGGGCTTATTATGGCCATGACATTATACATAACATTCCACCATTTCCCTCCATTACTCTCAAAATGGCTGTTTTTTTCTCAGGGTGGCGAGCTCCAGGAACAAAATATGAACTTCCACCTGGACGCCGGTTTACACAGTGTTGACCTTCTCCTAGAAACAAAACTGGCACAGCGCGCGCCTCCAGAGACCCCACACATCTAGTCTGTTCTTTATGGTACATTATGGCAACTGTGTGGAAATCTAATGTGCACAATATTAATATTTAAGAGGAATATTAAGGCTTGTCAAACCATTAGGAGCCACAAACCTGACCCTCTCTAAACTTTCCTGGCCACTCTTTAAAATCAGTTAGAGATAAATGGATGTGCTGGAAACCTTTTTCGGTGTTCTCTTGTCCCCTATGTGGCATATTAAATTATCCCGAGTTCACTTTCAGGGGCTTGACTAATGTTAAAATGTCTCTTTCGCCGGTTGTGTAACTGAAATATGTCGACCGCCTCTGAATAAACATCAATCTCCTCCGCTCGTGCCTCCAGATGAGATGATTGGCCAAATCGTAAAGCGGAGACAGCTGGTGGGGTAATGTCAGCCTGGGCATGGGACGCACGGCCGGCGCATCGTGATTTACATTGCATCTGGCATTTCGACCCAACCGGCGGAGCTGAGTATCAGTCAGATTTATTTGACTTTTCTCTCCTCTCTTCCTCCTCTGCTCAGCTCTTTTTCTCTGCTCGCTGACAGGCCCTCAAGTCATTCTAGTGTATCTACACATGTAAAAGGCTCCTTTAATGAGGAAGTTAGGAGGTTACACTCTCCCGCTCGTTCTATCGCCCTCCGTCTCTCATTGGAGAGCTGCCAATTTACCGTTGACGAGGGCTTGCAGATAGGAGACAGAAGACAGGCAGTGTGGAGATAGGCGCTCTCTCCTCTGACCAGGGCTAGTTTGTTGTCTGTACGTTCAGCACAACCGCTCGCCCATTTTTCCTCCACCACCTTGTGTCTTGCACCTCGTTGGCCCCCATCCCATCATCCCTTACTGCGCCAATTTGTGAATCAGCTTATGATAATGGCCCGATCATAACAGAGCAGGCCCCCATTGAAATGAGATTGGCTGCGACAGTGCTGACCTTTCTGCGGAGGCAGGAGTGGTAAAGCGCCCACACCGTAACAAGGTCTGTTGAGTAAGCAACTTACAAGGCAAGGTTACTGTTCCTGGAAAAATGAATGAAAGAAGAGAGAGAGAGAGAGACAGTGTGTGAGTTCGAGACAATGTCCTGATTGTGATTTCACAAGTCGATTAACTTCTATGAGTGCCGTGTGTGTGTGTTGTGGATGTTCTGCTGATGCCGACGGTTTTAAGAGGACACTGACGGCCGGGCGGGTTGATGTAGATGATCTTTACGCATCAGATGGTGACATCAATCTCAGGTGAATGGCCCTGGTTCTTGCGTTGAAATCCACCCCTTTATCCACTTGGGTAAGAAGCAGAGAAAGTGTTGCACATTCAGCATGGCATACAATGATGTCAGGGTCGCTCCAGCAAAAACTATACATTTGCCACAGTGTGTTTGTGAATGTGTGCGTGTCTGTGTGTGCCTTTTCCGCTCATCTCTGTCGATTTGAGGGTGCACACTCATTCACACACGATGCGTTGGACCTCCATAAATAAAACAGCTTCCTCTTGGCCTTGTTGACAGGACCTGTAATGGAGTCTGCATCACCAGTCTGACTGACTGACTGGTTTATCGAACTGGTAGAGCGTGAAGCAGCCAGATCACTTTTTACCTGAGGCCTGACAAAAAGCGCGGGCAGCTCCCGATGACTCTGTTTGTGTTCCGCGTGCGCCGACACTTCGTGTTTGTGGTTATTCTTATGCCTCTTCACGCGTCGCCCTCTTGCCGTATGGGCGCATGCACGAGCGTGTGTGTGTCTATGCGTACACCTGCCTGCACGAGGACACAAAAAGAGGTGAGGGGTGCGCGTGATCAATCTTCATTTGGTAATTTATGAAGGCTTCCGCTTGTCAGGTATCCAGCGGTGTCTGGTACAACTCATTCTGCTGTGCTGGAGGGGGGAACCCCGGGGTATCTGCGCCTCCTGTCACCTCCCCTCCCTCCCTATCGCCCTCTCCTACAGCGCCTGCTGCCGTCAGCAGCCCAGAGGCATAGCAGAGCGAGCGAGACGGAAGACGGAGTGAGAGAGGAAGCCGGGCAGGATTAACCCTGTGGCCACCCACGGCAGGTGCTGAGGCAGCCACGCGTACAGCCTCATTAAGGAGAGCGAGAGAGGGCAGCGTGGCAACAAACACGATGCAGAAACGGGGGAATGTGTAAACTGCAACTTGTGAACACAAACACACACATCGATTAAACCGCCGTGCCCTGGCTCAAGGACCGGCAACTACGGAGGTAACGCTCTTCTCTTTGTCCCCTGCTCTCCCCCTCCACTTGTCTACTTTCTCTCCCAGGACACACTGCATCATGTCGTCACCCCCGTGGCTCCCTGAGTGGGCTCATTTTGGGGTTGGCTCGTTCTGGCTGGCAGGCATGTTAGGCCCATGGGCACCTGGCCGTGATAATTGTTGACACTCGGCGTTCTGGGTTCACAGGAGAAATTGTGAAATGGCAATTTGGTCCTAGACAGCGGAACACAGCACAGCCCTCGGCCACAGGGTCAACAGGCAACAATTAGACCCCTAATTAGTTTAAACATGTGACTTGAGTTTGTGTTGAATTTTTCCAAATGCTGACTATCAGGTTTTTAATGATGTGGAAACCTTAATCTGGTCCAAGACGTGTTTTATGTCTTCTCTCGAGTTCAGCCTTTGATGGGAAGCAGCTACAAAATGCTGCACTGCAAGAATTTAAGTTCAGGCTATTGCCGGTAGTTTCAACATTAGTCTTTTTACATCACCACTATTTAAGTTGAGTGTGTTAATAAAGTGGGAGAACTGCCCTCCATCATTAAATCATGTAAAAATATAGGAATTAGAAAAGATTCACTTTGATCTTGATGCGTTACTCTATGCTTGCAGTTCTTCCTATTTGCTCAATCTTGATTAAAGATTGAAATGGAAGTGTTTTTGAAATTAGTTTGGTCAGGATGAGGATTGCGATGGTCTCCTGGTATCTTTTTTTTCTTTAATTTCTCTGGATGGTCCGTTTTCGTGACGACATATTGGGTGGTGAATTATTCAAGGCACTAAGCAGCACTTTGGGCCAGTTTCCCCCCAGTCGGCATCTTTGATTGGGAAAACGGGGGCTGATTTGTGAACGATAGCCTCAGGGCTACTGGCCTAAGGCGAAGCTTGGGGGGGGACACTGGCCTCCGAGCCCCTCCTGGCCCCAGGGAGGAAAGAGTCCGGCCATGGCCGCCAGGCCTTCCGGTCTCCAAAAAAGAGCGTCCTTGCTTGTCCGCACCCATCAGCCCTGCCTCTGGAAGTGAGGTGTGATGCGGGAGCTGTTCCACAGAGAGAATCAGACGGTTGAGGCGGTTTCTGAGCAGCGTCTCTCCCCTCAGCCAGAGCCTCTGTCTCCCGCGGCTGCCTAGGCAATTTGTCGGTCGACCTGCCAGGAGCAGAATGCAAATCCTCACCGGAGGAGATGCACAAGGGCCTCAGTGCCTGCCAGCTGTGTGTGTGTGTGTGTGTGTGTGTGTGTGTGTGTGTGTGTGTGCGTGTGTGCGTGTGTGCGTGTGTGTGTGTGAGTGTGAGTTTGAGTGTGTGTGTGTGTGTGTGTGTGTGTTGCCCAGCAGTCTTTCCTTTAACAGCCTAATAGGATAACTGTCATCAAGCCCTCAGTGTATCATTGTGATTATGTGTGTGTGCATGTCTAAGGTATCATCTTTCTCTCTCCCTCCATCTCCAAGCGTAGACACGACTCTCCTTCACTGCTCATCAACCCACCGCTCCTAATTTATAGACGGGCATAAAAACTCTGTGTTTTCACTCACCCTGCCCACCTTCCGCCTACCCCTGCATAGCACCAGCATGACAAAATAGGACACATGCTGTTAACCATGTAAAAGTTTTTTATTTTTTTCTTCCCTTTTCCCTCCCTCTCCCATCCTCCTATATTTCAACTCTCCTCATAGGGCTGCACATTCATCCCGCGCTTGTAAATGATGACTGGGCGCACATCTGGCTAATCGACTGACCCGTACCAACTCGGGTCAACCTCTGGTTTTCGACATGCAGGGGTTTTCACAAACAGATTGAGCACGCAGGCAAAGATAAACGCCTGAAATACGGAGGACGAGCAACACGCTGCTCTCCAGACAGCGCAGAGTTCAGAGAAGTTTTCAAGGACAACTCTCTATACACAAGATGAAAGTGATCTTCTGGGCTCTCATCTCATCTCCACCGCTCATATCCAAAAAACACCTGGCTCATTCTGTGCTGTCAGCACTTTTTATCTAAAAAATTAATACTTTTTTTCTCCCTGGTCAGATAGGGGTACTTTATTCGTCGTGGTTTGCCTGGAGTTCTACGCATCTTTGGAATGTGAAAGAGTTGAAGGCACGGATAAAAGGCACTTTTCTAATCAACATTTTTTTTTTCCTTAAGCGCTTCTTTCTTTTTAAAAGCTGTTTTTCATTATTTATAAGTGTTCTGAAGGTGCCACTGAGCTGATTTCTTTCACGAGGCCTGATATGAGGCCGATGGAGCTTGCAGAATTGATTAGATAAGCTTGGAAATTACAATGTTGGGCACGCAGTGCTCTGAAATGTGCTCTAAAATACACCCAACGTGAATATTAATACCCAGGGCTTATAAGCACTTATTTGAATGCATGTGGGGAAGTTGAGACATGAAGTTTCATGAACTGTCCGGTGTGTATTGCCTTATATTACTGATCAAATAAAATATTACCCCTCCTCCTTGAACGTCATCAGATTCATAGTGACGGGAGGGTAATCGCAATTTCATCATTAGCGGTTGAATGTTGAGAGCTAATCTCTGTTTTACTGAATAATTCTGAAAGATGTTAATCAAACATACGAAAGCATATTTGAAATATTTAACCAAACGATATTAATGAAGATCAAAGGGTGTGCTGTTTTTAGCGGATGTTATGCGAAAGGCCTGGGTAATAGCTGGGTCCATAGGAGCACATGAAACACTTTGTCTTCTGCTAAATATTTCATGCCCTGTACCTGTTGTATGGTGCTTAATGAGCTATGGGGGGAAAAAAGGTGATTTATCATGCAAAGTTTTCAAAGGAAATGCAAATCCAGATACACACAGGAACACACATCCCTCGCAGTTTTCTACACATTTCTCTCCTCAAGTAGCGCAGCCGCGGCCGCGCCACATTTTCCTGGGTGAATATTTTAGCCCCGAAGAAAAGCAAACTCAAGTGAGAGCAAGAATCAGGGGTCAATGGTGTGTCTTTAAAGAAACTTTCCCTCTCTTCGCCTCTCTGCTCAGCTCCGTTCCTCCCGCGAATACTAATATCAGCGGGAGAGGGAGAGATGACAGAAACGCTGTGGACGTATGTGTCAGGGAACGGGGTCAGCTCTGGGCAGACTCATGTTAATGCTCGCCCATTAATAAAATTTATTCTACTGTTCTGTCGACTCCTTTCAGCGACGTTGGCCCAGAGTGTATTCCATTTAAATCTTCTTTGTTTTTTTTTGTTATATTGTTAAAGAGAAATACATAAGAAGAGACAGGTGTAGTGACGACACAGGCGAGAATTAATTGGATAATATGTGAAGACAGAGATTAAAACCAAAGAGAGAAGTGTGGAAGGATGTGGAGCCGGGCAGTGGAAGACTGTGCGATTCTTTAAAAAGAAACTCCATTGCAAGTAACATTCCTTCATTCCTTATATTAATATGATCCATTAATTAATCAAATAATATGTTTAATGCAGGAAGTCATGTGGTGCTTATTTTAATCGTTTTGTTCATTGTTGACCTATCTATCGAAATCTAAACAGATTTTACAACCTCCTCCTGCAGTTTATATAAAATTGTATATTTGTCAGGAACAGTACTCATTTTGAACCTATTTGAAAAATATTGGTTCTAATACTGATGCTAAAGGATTTCTGTCCAGTATTTACAACGGAAACCAAACTACTAAGAATGTAGACAGAACAAACATAAATCTGTGGAATCATTCAGTTCCAACTTTTTCAGCTGAGTTATCGATATACGTGCACATGTATTTATTTAAAGAAACGAGGGAAACGGTGTATTTAAGAGACATCTGTGTCTATGAAAGAAACAAGCAGTAATAGGTCGGGGTAAGAGAGGGAGAGAGTGTGTGTGGGGAAGAAGACGGAGTGAAACACTTGGATCCTTTCCAGAGCGCCGGGGCCGGGGAGGAAGGGCAGGGCAGCGGTAAGAGAGCGACAATCGTCAGGTGATTAGAAAGACTCGGAGGCTAGGTAGACCTACAAAATGAATAACGGCGCACCCCAAACTGCGCCATAAGGCTCAATGGTTTGTGATTTGCAAGTTGATAAGACAAGAAGATTAATAATGCCGCATGATAATGGCTGGCTGAAGCTCAGCTGGGGAGATGGTAATGATGGGATATTGCTGCAGGAGCAGTTCACTGAGCCACAGTGGAGTGAGGGAAAGACGGAGAGAGGGAGAGAGAGAGGGCGAGATGGAGGGAGAGACAGACTGATAGAGAGGGGAGACGGGTAGAGAGAGGGAAAGAAAGAAGCTGCAGCCACATGGGAGGGGGGGAAAAGCACTCATCCCAATTGGCCCTCAGGATATGAGAGTTTGAAAAATGAGAATGCAGTTATCATTTTAATTAGATATAAAGTTTTTTTTTTTAATATATATATATATATAGTGTGTATATATAATTTTGCTGAAATAAGGACTTCAAAGAACATATGTATTTTGCACGGTGCACTGTCCCGTCATAATTCCTGAATGACTCTTTTTGTTAATTCACTTTTTTTTTCTGTCTTGCCTGCCAGGTGGGTTACTGCAGCAGGAAATCCTGGCTGGTGGTGAGAAGGTAAATCATTGTGCAACTCACACATACCCCCCCCCCCCTGAGTTACACACACATACCTGTAGGCACTTCTATTTGTCCGACTCCAGGTTCTTGTTGTTTCCAAGGGCTGGAGTCGGGTTTCATCTGGAGATATTTCTTTACTAGCATGGACAATGCCTTTTATACTGCTGAAAATGCTTGGTCCGGCATCAGCAAGTGCAATGAATTACTACGTCTTTAAAGTACCTTAAGCCGTCAGACTTGAACTCCAGGTAGTGTCCGCACAATGGGGTCCGGGATTTCTTCGCCTTTTGCCTTTGACATGTGAACAATCTGTCGGAGATTCTTGTGCTTGTGCTGCACTGCCACTGACAAGTACTGCTTTTAAATTGGCCAGATGTCAATAAAATGGGTTTGCCGTTTGAAACATCTCAGTTTCAAGCTATTTAATGGAAATAATTGCTGTATTTTCCTAGATTTTTTAATTTATTACTGTCTTTTTTTGCTATGACTGTCAAACTAGATCATAAAGAAGTGCGAACACTGTAGGGACTGATGCTAAATCAGTGAAGTCCAACAAACTTGTTTTACTTGTTTGACTGCGAAAACTAATTAATTCCACTTGCTATTTTTAAGTTGGAAAAGCTTAAGTAATTAAAAAATAGTGAATAAAGTAATCAAATGAAAAATAAAAATAAAAAGTAATATTATTAATTTGTTTCGGTAAAATTAGCAAGTAGACATAAACATAATATAAGACAAATAATTGTAATTATATCCCTTTTTCAAGGTCATCTGTTGCCTACATCTTTTTAAGTAAGCTCAACTTATCAGATGTTACAGTTTATTGCAATTATTATCTGTCTATTTGTTTTCAAAGGGTTAAACCTGCACTACAATGATAGCAATCATCACTTCCATACAGGCCTAGTAGCATTCAAACGTTATAATAGTTTGGTTATATACGTCTATATATAAGTGGTAGGTTTTCCAATTCACTGGATTCAGAATCTGTATCAAGAAGTGTAAAATGTTTTTAGTAGTTTTATCAAGCTCTCCTAGTTCTTAGAGTTTGGACTTGATAGTTTGCTCCAGAGGGCCCCTCAGTGTGAAGCAGTCATCATCTCGTCCACTGTGTCACCGCAGATAAAATCGTTTTCTCTCCCCTCATCAACACAAACATCTCATTTCCCAGCGAGGAACATGGAGTCTCATCTCCCATGGAATTTCTACATTTTTAATGATCTCGTTTGATTATGACAAGCTGTTAAACGCTGTGATCTATTTCCGCCGTTTTCCCTTCAGTGCTGTTGACTCGTGTGTTTACACCTCAGACAAACATTTTGTCAGATCCCCGATTCATCTTAATTGCACCACTTTGTCAGCGCCTGTTGATGATCTTTTACCGTACCTTCACTCAGGCGTTCGGCACCATCGTCTCTATTGTTTTAGACGTCACGCTAGCCAGAACGACTAAGATACTGATCAAAACCGCTTTTTATCTCCAAGGGAACTAGTGATTACACAGTCAGTTTTGAAGCTGAGACAGTTTTTGGAAAGTAGGATTTGACTTGAGGGTTGTTTTGCATATCTCATAAATGTTTTCATCATTTACTTAAAGAGTTGCAGCATACTTTATTATGTTTTCTGAGCTGAAAACTAAATTAGATGACTGTTCCTTGATAAAATACATTAATGCTACATGTATGTGAAGTGTGTGCTCCTACTTGAGTCCTAGCTCATAGACAATGAAGATAACTTAGCTTTAGCAAGGGAATTGGTATGTGGTGTGTATGTGTTTGGGGACAGGTAGAAGCACTTCCCTTTAAATGTAGGAGTAAAGTTACTGTTTAAATGCTTTGGACTGGACCAGACTTCCCCGAGATACAAAACCGAACTGACCAATACAAGTATTTGGAAGAAACATGAGGGTGGATTGATGTAATGCTCTGTGAGTGGTTTCAAACTTGGTGCTTAATTATTCAACAAGGGTTTTTTTAACCAAAAAAGAAGTTAAATCGAAGAGGTGACAGAGCAGCATTTGAGTTGTTTGAGGTCAGCGCAGCTCCAAACCATCTCCCAAACGTCCGTTCATGAATCAATAATGGTCATTAACACCTAATTAAAATCGCCGAGCGGGGATCAGTGCAAATTGTAGCTGGAGCTGCACCTCCGCTGTGTTTTTTCTTCTTCTGATGCTTGGGAAAACAGGAGATTAGACACAACCCAGCCGAGTGTGGAGGCCCAATTTGTGCAGGTAATCGTGCTAACGAGGGACAAGTTAATTATGTGACAAGTCGCGTTTCTGAAGATCAACCAGGCTAACAGATGTTGTTATTGATGGCGGTCCCCGAGAATAGTGGTGGCAGATAATTTGCTCATTACGCGGCATGTTAGCAGCGTGTTGTTTTATTATACAGTGTATGATGCAGTGGTGATTGTCACAGATGGCAATGCAGCAACACTGTGTTACTGAATGATTCTCTGACAGCTGGAGGGTTTGTTAAAGTAAAGGGAGAAATGGAAATAATTATGTTTTTCCTCCCCATCTTTATACAAGAGCAGGACTTAAATCATGTTCACATTTTGTGATGCTTTCAGTCAAAACCCTGCGCTCGCATTCAAATGTAACCTGCTGTGCTTTTTTGGTGCAACAAGTCAGAATTCCCAAACCAAAAGAATGCAAGGTGTAGTAATGGTGTCCCGCCCTCACTTTGTTTTTTTAACTGATGCTGTTCTCATAAAATACTGGGGAGAAAAAAATGGAGCGGTGTCTACTTCGTTTTCGTCCTTTCTAGAAATTGCATGAATAAAACTTAAATAATGACTTAAATCAAGTTTACACACTCTTAACAAGGGTGGAACATTTCCCTTGTCAACACTACACCTGTCATTCTAGCTATATTAGAGTGCGAGCGCAGGGTTTTGAGCGAGAGCTTCACGAAATATGACATCAATAAGTACTGCTCTCAAATTGAAAGACCACATGTTTAAATATAGTTAGCCATAAAGCCAGTACTTGTGTAATGTGGACTAATGGTAAAGAGGATAATAGAACGAACCTATATCAAAAGTGACACTTTGTTTTATAAAAAATACGTACAGTACAATTCGATGGTGATCCTGTCAGCATTCTCGTTTGTGTTTCTATTTAGATTTTCTCTCAGATTGAGATAAGTAATTCGTATTTAACAAGTTTCTCTGGCCCTCACACTGTCTGTACATCATTTCCTCTTCCTCCATGTTTGTATGATGGATGTGTTGGTTGCCCCTGGCGCTCGTGATAGCGCTGACAGAAGGGTTGTTTGTCCAAAGTGAGATTGACACTCAGTCAGGGCCCCGCCGGTCGCCCCCTATCATCGACATGACACAAAGTGGAATGAGCCACATTAGCGACACGCAGCCGCACGCGCGTGCAGCGCCCCTGCCGTTTACACCCATTAAATGCCCATGATGATGTTCTGAGCCTGTGCCCCCCCCCCCCCCTCCCACCCCCCGTATCGCTGCTTCCTGTGTCTCAGCGCGGTAAGCAGCGATAACTGATGACGAGGGGGAAGACGTGACATTGTCAATAACCATAATCGTCCCTCGGCAGGAACTAATGAAGCGTATGTGCCATGTCAGCCCTACATGCCTTCAATATCCTCTAATAAAATGAAGTGGAGAGAAGGAGGGTGGGAAAAAAACCAACAATCAATAAAGCCATCAAATGATAAATATGAAATTGCCAAGTGGAGTGAATATTACATTCCCTCCATGAGGATGTTGGGCAGATTATTAGGATGAAGGGGAGAAGCCTATTTGTATGTAAATGGGAGATTGATTATATTTATTTGCAGACGGAGGGGGCTCTGACTGGCTCAGCCCTCGCACAAAGAAGAGTGAGAGACATCTGCAGAGAGTCGGGTCATCACACGGCTGCTTTTCTGTCTGTTCTGTGTTCGGGCCCTGGTGACGGAGGGAGGAAAGAATACAGGGGAGGACAGAGGGAGGAGAGAGAGATCAGTCTTGTGGCTGCCAGCTCCAGCAGGGCTCACCTCTCCAGAATATTCTAATTACCAGCCCTGCTCATTACAGATGTCATGTCAATGAGCGAGGGATGAAAAAAAAAAAACTTCAAGCAGAGAGGACCAATTCTGTAATTTCTTAATCACTTTTTTTTTGGCAACCTTTGCACGTGCCCCGGTTAATGCCTCCAAATTGAATGTTTCTTTGGTTTCTCTCTAAATAGGCTATCACGCCGGCGCTTAGCGAAATCTATTATTGTCATTTGCATAGGGGCCTTCTTTTTTTTTTTAGTGGCGGAATCCGACAGAAGGGGACGAAGAACAAAGAGCTCATGAGGGAGAAAATAGGACAGAAATGATCCGGCGCTGCTTTCGAAAACGTGACGTCAGGTCCCTAATGAAATCTTTTGACTGGAACCATGGCGAATGGCGGAATCTATATCTGACACCTAATGGTTTGCATATGAAATTAGAGGCAGAGCGTGAGCAAAAGGACCCCCCCCCCTCCTTTCGCTTGATGTCCCCTGATTAATTTACAGCACTTTTGTTGCATCGGCATCGTCCAAAAATAAATTAACCAACGCTGGAGATATCAGGAAGCAGGGGGGGGTTGCAATTTATTAGAGAGGGAAAAAAGTGAGATGAGATTAAATAAAACACCTAATTGACAGAATAAGTCGCCTAGCGCAAGAAGTGTCGGCCATTGTTGCAGACGACGAGGCGCGTGTATGTGTTTGGAGGAGGAGGGTGTAAGAGGAGAAATAAAGAGAGAGATGGAGAGAAAGCGCTGGCCACTTGATTTCCTATGAAAATTAATCGGCTATCAAACAATCTTGTTCTGCCGAGGATGATTATACAGCAGGGGCAGCGACGGAGGAGGCGGGGGGGGGGGACGTGAGAGTAGGGGGAGAATGAGGGGGAGAGAGAATGCCCTTTGTGTAGGTGAAATGTGTCGGGGACTGTCATCGTAATATACCTCAGTGAAATGAAGGTTAATTCTGATGTACAGCCTGCATGGCCGTCATTATCGGCGAATCATGAAAATAAATTAAGCCACTGAAATAGATCCTCCTCGGCTCCGCGGCAGGGATCTCGTGAAGGATGGACGGCTGAACTTTACAGATTATTATTGGGGAATAGTGCCGAATTCAATTAATGCACCTAAAAGACACCTTTATAGAGGGCAGCCATAATTTAAATGACAGCGGGGTGTAATTTTGCTTGTTATAAGTCAAATTTGCAGAGTTTCATGTTTCGGGCATTCTTCTCCTTCCCCCCCCGACCGCCACCATTCTTCCCGCCCTTTTTTTTTTTTTTCTTTTTTCCCCCCCTGTTTGCTGAGGATGTTCTCGTCCTTACTCCGGGAAAATTCCTGGAAAGAAGAAAACAGTGAGGTGGGCGCTGCCGTGCTGCCAGCTGAAATCCGATTTATGAAATGAATAAATAAATGTAAAAAAAAAAAAAAAATTCACTATCGCATCCACTCCTCATCTCCTCCTGAGTCTCAAAGTATATTTACCGTAATCCTCTTCGGCAGATCCGGCACGGCCTGTCCGCTCCTCCAGCTCGCCGCGCAGGACCCCCCCGTGCGCATGAGCCCGGCCAAGCATGCAGATCCCCACCCCACCTTGCAAAGTGAACGGGAGCACCGATGAACTGGGTAAATGGTTGACCTCTCACCTGCGCGCAACGGCAAGCGGAGCCGCCGGCTTAATCCAGGCAGGTGTCTGACAAGCGGGCGAACACAGCCAGGGCCGTATCGCGCTGACCCTCGCTCAGACCCTCCCCTCCTTATCTATTAATCTACACCTGTAGCAGGGGGGGTGAATTAACACCTCCACGGGGCACGGAGGCTCCTGATTAACAAGCCTCACCCTGCCACGCCGCTGCCCGCCTGCCCAAATAGAAGCGTGGGAGAGAGCGGAGATCACGGAGGAATCTGACGCTCGCATATGCAAACATTCATACATGCAAACACATGGATGAAGTCATAGGTGCAAACTGTCATTTTTGCTCATGCATACACATCTGTCTGTACTCCTCCAGCACACACACACTCTTTTTTTTTTTAACCAGCTCTAACATGGCTGCTCCTCCGTGTTTTATTGCAGATTTCTGAATAACCGGGAAAATAATGTGCAGCCAGAAATAAAATATTAGAAGAAACGTTCCAGTCTTATGAGTTTCCCTCCGTCGAGCACCTCTGTTGTTTAATTTGACATGAATAGTTTTCCCCGTCTAAACAGAGGCCATGTTAAATATTTATGTGCCTGTTTTTTTATTTTATGGAAGATTTGTGCGATGCAAAATAGAAACGGAACTAGTTGTTTCTTTATGGCGCATGAAATACACGGAAGGATTACGGAGCTCGCAAGAATGCTGTATATTGGAAATTGTGTCATAAAAAGCAGAAGAGCGGCGCGTGGAAATAGGTGGAGAACTGTTCATATAAAAGTTGGGGGAGTTGTAAAAAAGTATTTGGAAGAAAAAGGAAAAAGACTTATCCCACTCTCAGCCCATTGAAGGAAGCCAAATAAGAGTAATTGTATTTGAGGGTAGAACGTAGTAATTTAGACTATTAAAACCATTGGTGTCATCTTTATTTAATCTCACCCACGGCGAGAAATCATATCCTTTTTTTTTTTTTCCAAAGCCAAACACACACAAATCTTCACTTCCTCTTCTCTCTCTCTTTCCTTCTTTTTCCTCCACTCATTTACCCCCCCACCACCCCCCATTCTCGGCTCCAGCAGTTTAAAGAATCCTTCCACTACCATTATTAGTATTGAACTCATTTCTAAATTCAGAAATTGGCCGAGGAAGATCATTCATTGCGGCAGATAGTAAAATCAATAGCTTTTGTGTCAGGCGGCAGGGTCTGTCTCTGTCTCTCAGGGTGGGTTGGAGCTCACTGTGTGTGTGTGTGTGTGTGTGTGTCTGTGTGTTTGTGTGTGTGTGTCTGTGTGTGTGTGTTTGAGCAGCAGAGTACTGTACAGAGTGTAGACAAAAGGCGAGTGAAAACTGGGGGAGTGGGGCCACCTCTTGACGACATGGATACACAGTCTCACGCGCACACACTCCTTTTGACTCTTCCAACTGGGCTGCAGGTCGAGTGACACACACACACACACACTCATGTAGGACAGATGTGTTGACTCACACAAACACACACATTTTGCATTTAAAAATAAATACAAACACAAACAGAAATTTACATATTTACTCAAATTTTCGTTGTCCAAATTCCTACATAAAATCACACTTACAAAATATTAAAATGCTCAAGTTTACAGGTACATTTAGAGAATTATTTCATTTGATTTTCTGCATCAACACACATTGAATACATTCACACACGCACACTATTTTTTGTGCAGGCAGAGCCCAGTGACGGAACGAGGACAGCTTATCCCAATGAGAGTCAAATCAATCAAGTCCTTTTAATCACCACTCTGCTTTTATAGTGTGGCAGTAATGATGGAAGCCTATGTAGGGGCAATCCCCTAAGACCCCCTCCCCACCCACACACACACTCACGCACTCACGCACACACTCACACACTAACCCCCCCCCCCCATGTGGCTCAGATTGGAGCCGACGCACACACACACTCAACTCTGATGATTTTCATTTCTCAATTACATTATCTTATTAACCAATCAATTGCCAGCCTTATCAATAATTAATGTTTCCCCAACTATTAGAACGTAGATTAGATTAAACGCCAGTCTCTTGTCTCCCCTCTTTGATACTTTTAACTGGGCCCTTCATGGCCAATGTAATTTCAACAGAATACTTAATGTATAAATTGATTTTTAAAATGTATATATGTATTTGTAAACTAATGTTGCTCCGAGATAATAAATTAAAATGCATTAATAAATAATGTTAATATTCAATGCACTAAACAGAAAAAGAATAAATAAAAACATGCGTAAAAATGTCAGATCTGACTCGCAGTCATTAAAACATTTTAATTTGAAAACCTTATTTCACTCACTTCCACCTGATAATTTAACCTCTCTCCCTTTTTGTAAGATTTGAAGACTGCATCAGATTAAATGACTTCTTAAGAGGGATATCTTTTTCCTTTTTTTCTCTGCAGTGCAGTGCCCAGCTCCGGCGGTGCACCGCCGCTGCTGCTCACCGCCAGACGAGCGCTCGGAGGGGTGCTGAGGGACCAGCTCGCGGATCGATGTCTCACTCTGCTCGGCCCGGCTGTAGCTGTTGTTTCTCACACAGAGCGGCTTTGTCTGGGCTCGACAAGAAAAGAAAAAAAAGAGAGAAAAAAAACCCAGCCGATAACAACTGTTTACCGTCTGCCGCCTCAGGCCTGAGGCCGGGCCTTGCAACCCGCTGCACGTCGCGGTTGTAGCCGCTGGTACGGCTCGGCACTTTGAGGCTGTTAATATGAGGAGAAGTGGTCGGGGGGTTGGGGGCCGCTGTTATTGAAACATCAGAATTTTTTTGACCTGCGCAGGAAAAAAACCCGGTGTGTGTTTATTTGGGAAAACACCGAAATACCTGCAGACAAACCAGCTCATTTTAATGTAGTTTTTTCCTTTTCTCACTCCTGCTCAGACACGTTTAAACACACACACACGCACACACACACACACGCACACACACACACACACACACACACACACACACTCACACACACACACACACACTCACACCTACAACACACACACAGACAGAGGGGTCTTGACCTCTAGACTGCAGGCCTGTGTCACTGTTAATTAAAACCCAGTGCATAGGCTCCACACAGGGGATGGTAGCGGTGTTATACAGGGACAGCTATAGTAATGATTTTCTTATTTCCAGGTGATGATTTGTGTTGTAGGTGTGTGAAGGTGTCGGAGGCTGCGAGAGGAAGCTGGACGCGCTCCGAGTGAGGTAAGGTGAGAAGAAAAAGACGTGGAAATGTGGTGAAAAAGCGAGAGAGGTAAAGACAGGAAAACTCCCTCCCTCATTTTGACTTCTTAGCCGGGGCTCAAAACATCTGTCAGCACTCAGACCACGGTGGCGAGGAGGAGGAGGAGGAGGAGGAGGAGGAGGAGGAGGAGGAGGAGGAGGAGGAGGAGGAGGAGGAGGAGGAGGTGGAGGAGGAGGAGGAGGAGGAGGAAGCGTTCAGAGGGCCTGGTATGCAGCAGGCCCGCCCGGCCCACTGCAGGAGAATCAGTGGAGCCGCTCAGCGCCTTGTTTATCCGCCCTGACCTCGCGTTCCCTCCGAGGTTACAGGGGACCCGCTTTAGTGAAAGGAGCCATTGTCCTGCAGGAAAAATCTGTTACAAATATTTACCGTGTGAGGTGGTGGTGGGGGGGGGGGGGGGGGTAATGCAGAGCCATGGCTCACAGCCAGCCAGACTCGAGCTGTAAAATTCACCACGGTGCATTTTTAGAATCAGCCATCCCCACGCTCCTGTTCCTTCAAACCAGGGTTTCAAATGATACACCCCACATTTGTATTAATGAGATCGCACTGTCAAACATTATTAGCCGTCTAATAGCCTCAACATCAGGATACTATGATTTCTTCCAACCTGTAACGTCTCCTCATCACCGAGCATATATACAGTGACTTTGCAGTTAATGCGTTTAATGACTTTTTGTATTTGGGAAATTAAAATCCCCTTAATTTTAAGTATTTTAAACAAACGCACACAGCTTCTTTTTTTTTCCTGCAAGAAAATCTGGAGCACATCCCCACACTGCGTTTCTTATTCCGCGGGGCCCCCCTGTTAGGTCAGTAGTAACAAATGCATTTTCAAAAAGGCTGCATAAATTCTCTCCCCCCCCCCCTCTCTTCCTCATATGGCTTTTTCTTGAAAATGCCATACTGGTTTTAGCTGGAATAAATCTGCTGGTTTCCATCACGCCTGCCTTTCTTTCTTTTTTCACCCTTGCAGCCGGACCGGGCGGACACCCTCACCGGCGCATTGACATGCAACAAAGCTAATGGTGGCCGGGACAGGAGGGCCTAATCTTCACTAACTGACAAGATTTAAATTGAGGAGACATCTTCCGCTGATTAGCTCCCACACCCACAATTATCCAACTGGGGTGTCAAGCAAGGTTTAACATCTCCACTGATTCTTCTCTCCTGAGACATCCGGGAGGCAATGCAATCGCTTTTAATAACTGCCTCCCTCCCTCCGTCCCTCTCTCTCACCCCTTCTCCTCCCCGGTGCCCATTGCTCGTCGCTGTCCCCCCCTTCTCTCTCTCTCTCTCTCTCTCTCTCTCTGTGTCTCTCTCTCTCTCTCTCTCTGTGTCTCTCTCTCTCTCTCCTCCCCTTCCTCTCTCCCCTCTCTCTCTCTCCTCCCCTCACTCCCCCACCTTCTCCCAGTTCCCAGTCATCAAGCTCCCTTCAAAATTAACCTTTCCTGCGAAAATATAATTTCTCACAAAATGAACCCCACTGAGCGATTTCTTTTATTATTATCTGGAATAATTTATTCAAATTGCCCAACTCAGAACAGCAGAGCAATCTGAGCACCGAGCGGACCCCTGAATTTGGATCTGTCTCTCTCTCTCTCTTTTTCCATCCGAGGGTTGAAGGGGGGAGAAAAGAGAAAGTTTATGTACCTTGCTGTCTCCTGGCAAATAAGGGGAGGGGCTTGCCTCCACCTTCCATCCCCGGCGCTCTGGCAGCAGTATCCCCCTCGAGTGTACACCTCATTAAAATTCATCTGATCTGAATATTTTTTTACAAATATGGTCTGATTGCTCACCATGACATGAAACATCCCAGTGTGTTATTTTAATCACACGCACCCCAACGGGCGGCGCATGTGACGGCTGTGACATTGAACCCCTCCGCTGCTTGACCCCATTTTACGAGCGCACGTCATTTTCGGAGGGACCGGGGGGACAGTGGGAGGTGAGGTGGGGGACCGGTCGGGGAAGTTACCTGGAATGATGGACACGCTTGATAATTCTCTCCTCTTTTTTCTTCAAATGTTCACACGGCATCAGTTCGGTTTAAAGCCCCTCTCAATCACGCCCCTGCCCGCCTCCCTCGCCCCTCTCTCTAATGAACTGTTTTCTTCCGGTGATGGAACGGGGACACAAAGCAACGCGATTAATAATTTACTGTTTAGTTTTACTAATTGATCTGTTTTGGGAGCCGGGATAAAAGCGGAGGATGCATCCTCGGCGCACAATGCCTTTCATATGGCATTTATCCACAAGTCACAACCGGCTCCCTCAAGATGAATAATGAACTAAACAAGATCAAATAATTATCGCTTGGGAGTATAGGAGGGAGGGAGAGAGAGAGAACTCCCTTACAAACAGCAGCGAGTTTACCTTGGGTTCTTTCTACAGATCACACAACAGGAGGAGGAGGAGGAGGAAAACGAGATGAGCAGGTTGTTATCGGCAACAAAGAGCCAAGTAAGGGCTGGCAAGGACAGAGCTTGTGGTTGCTTGTACTTTTGTAAACTCAAAACTTTTTTCTACACGATAGATATTAATCATTATACAGCTATTATATCAAAATCTGTCTTTACCTTGACTATGTTTCAGAATAAGAACGCTGTCTGGACCTCATGCTGTTCCTGAGCCCTTAAGGTTGAGGTAAGTGTAAACTTTACTGTGGTCAAAGTCTATGACAATTCTCAGTATAGAGCAGATCCCTCCGCCAAGGCCCAACAGTCCCCTAATGAAACCACATTCAAAGTCACTAGATCTGGATTTGTGTTTGTATGCTGCACCAAATTCCACAGATATCACAGATCCTATCCTGAGAAATCAATGAAAATATCATAAAATATTTAGATTTGCAGGTATATGTGACAACTTTTAATGGTTCTTTCTTGGCCCACTTTCCTTCATTCCAACAGGTTTTGTGGAAATACTTCCACCAAGGCACGACAGTTTTCAACTGCATTTGAATTTACCAGATCCTGATTTTCACTATATAAATATGCCAGAATGTTTTTGTCAAGATCCGTGAATTATTGTTGGTAAAAATATCAAAAAATAACTCGAGAGCTTAGAGAAACGGATACACAATTTCTGAATCTGCCCTTTGTTTGGATGCTGTTTTGGTTTCTTCGCCCACATGTCATCCTTAGATCAAATTTAATTGAAATCCCATTGGGAGTTTGGGTGAAATCATTTCAAATCCTAAAACAGACGACAAACGGCCGGCCGGATTTAAACACGTTCACTTCAGTGATTATTCCAGTTAAAATAAGAATCTCTGGCTTTCTAGAGGATTTACAACATTGTAAGTCCTCACTGAATTGAACTATTCATTTCAATTTGAGTAAATCTGAGCTCTTGTCCTCCAACTTGTCTTGCACAGTTGGCCCCGGTCAGTCATAACAACTCAGCATAGTTAGTGAAAGTACTTCCTGCTGAAACAATTTCAGGCTCCTTCTCCCTCCTGCACCTCTCCACAGCGTTATCATGGAGGAACAAAAAGTAGACTGGCCCGAGGCGTCCTGCTGGCTCAGCAGGGGAACCAGCGCACGGTGTGTTTGTGACGTCACAGGTTTGAAACCGACTCATGACTTTTGACTCCCTGCACTGTCTGATAAAAATGAATAGAAGCAATGAGAAGAATACAGTGGAACAGCACTACAGCAGTTTTATACCAGGACACACAGCTCACCTGCACGCTTTTATTTTATCTTTTTACTTTTTATTCCACACATAATAAGACGAAGCAGATCTATAGAATTATTCCTATATAATTATTTCTGTTTCAGTGAACATCACATTAGCAATTCTGTTACAAAACTATCTATCTATTTATCTCTCCATCTCTCTCTATCTCTGTATCTCTGTCTCCATCTCTATATTTCTCTGTATCTCTCTATCTCTCTGCATCTCTCTCTCTCTATCTCTCTATCTCTATGTCCATCTCTATATTTATCTGCATCTCTCTATCTCTATGTCCATCTCTCTCTCTCTATCTCTATGTCCATCTCTATATCTCTCTGTATCTCTCATGATCTATCTACATCTCACTCTCTCTCTCTCTCTCTCACGATCCATCTTCTCATCTCTCTCTCTCTACGGAGCCTCTTCAGTGCAGTCTCTCTCTCTCTCAGTAACTTCTACACTGAGCAGTTTCCCTGTGCTAATTTTCCACGGGATGGGGAGGAGGGGCTGTGGGGTTTGGCGAGACAATGTATTTATCTCCAGCACCTTAACACCGAGGGGGGATTAAAAATGAAATGAGCAACATTCCTTCCTTGATACGCCAAGGTCTTAAAAGAGACAGAATGGGAGGGTTTGGGGGGGGGGGGAAGCATCTTGTATCACAGAGATGTTCATCTGTTTGCAGATGAGCCATGTGTGCTTTTTTCTTTTCTTTTTTCTCCGGCGTGTGTGAGATTTACTCAAACGTACCTTTTTATCGTTTTGGATTACACGCTGTTGGCCCATTGAACCTAATGCGGTTTCCCCGCCGCTGTATCGGTAATGGTTCTCGCCGTCGGCTTGTAAATAAGGTTTAATACAGTGAGCCGGTGTGAAGTAGCAATCTGTGTACGTGTGTCCGCACGCTCTCAGCGGCCTCGTATAAATATTCCCCCGGCTGGGTGGAGAGTGTCATTATGTGTTAGCTGCAAGTAGCGAAAGATTAAAGCAGCAACTAAATGCCCATATCATTACCCTATTAGCATGTGACATATATGTGTATAGGTGCCTGCTTAATTAGCGTTGATTGATTGGAATCAATGACTGTAAAGAAAAAGGAGGCTAAGCGGGGGCAGGGTTTGTGGGTGGGTAAGTCTTGTGAAAGTATCCAGAATTAAAGCGGAGCTAGTCGTCTTATTTCTGATTTCATTTGGCTTAGCTGTTAAACAGGAGGCAGACAATCTAGCTCCCTTTGATACTCCACTAAAATCTATCCCGCCTGCTCCCCACCACCTTTAAAAAAAAAACAGCCGCCTAATTTTGTCATGGATATTACGCAGACACATGCATGAATCAGTGCTGGTTGTCACAATTATGTTAACAGAGGGGATATTAAATGAGACAGGCCTATTTCCAAAGGTGAGACTGTAGAATCAACTCAGCGCTCGACGAACCCCGGTGTCAATCACGCGAGCGATTCATATTCAACCGAAGTCAAGTGCATCTGCCCGGATGCATTATTTATGTCGGGGAAATAAGCAGCTTAAGCGAATCATGCTAGCAGCTATTAGCAAGAGACGCACACCTTGCTTGCCTCCCCCGCCTCTCTTCGGAGGCCATGTTTTGAAGTCTAAGTTTGATTGGGCCCCGGGAAGCTAAAAGCGGCCCCACTGAAGTCTGGCGTTCTGTAGCGCCGGAACAAAGGTGCGTTTGTGTTTGTAGTTGTCATTAGGCTGTGTTTTCTACCTCTCTCTATCTCTCTCTCTCTGCTTCTCTGTCTCTCTCTCCGTGGGCCAAATAACAGCGGAGGTTAGCGTCGCAGAGTTACGGCTTTATATCCGGCTGTCAGGAGTTGCGAGGCTCTGCTTTAGATCAACCCTGCCCCCCCCCCCCCCCCCCCCCCCCCCCCCCCGCCGCGCCTGATGGACAGCTCTGAGGAGAAATGGATAAGAAAAACAAGCCCTGTTGACTGCGACGAGACGCGCTCGCCGATGAACCGGAGATTGCATGGAGGCGAGGGGAGGGTGTGAGGAGGGGTCTCAGGGTTGGGAGAGGGCTAAGCGTTGCCGGGTCTAAAGGGGTAAGTGAGCGTCCTCCTCTTCCTCCTTCTCCTCTTCCTCCTCCTCCTCACTGTTCATATCCACCTTTCAAATATATCTCATTCATAATGGATAGATCCGGATCTCTGTTTTGCATCTTCAACTGACAGTTTTAGTGTTTCCTCTACCTCCTCACCTTCTCTCTTTTCGTCCCCTCCACTTGGTGTCCGGGATTTGTGTTACTCCCCCCCACCCCCTGTCCCCCCCGCCTCACAGCCTGTGATCTACAGCCTGTACTTCTAGTTCTGTGCCCGTGTCGGACAACCAGAGGAATACAGGCTTATTACAGATAAAAACTATCACAAGGGGCTTTCACCCCATTTGTCAGGTAACGCTGTCAGGCTCTGAGCTACAGGTACACACCAACAGTGAATCATTTCCTTTTTTTTGTGTGAGCGGGACAGAGAAAATATCCCACACACACACACACACACAAATACACACAAACACCTGCACTCAACCTCATAAACCCGGGTGCAACAAAGCTGCATCAGGTGGTCCCTACAGGTTACCCATCATCAAGCCTAAATACAGCACTCTATCACAGGCGGGCCTCCATTTACCGCCACACACACACACACACACACACACTGCAGCCCTGGCAGCAGTCCGAGCACCGGCAGCCTTTTTACCCCTTCTTATTTAGATGCACTCGAGGACACAATGGAGGTGCATTAGCAGCGCTCGGCCTCACAACAGCTGTAATTTCATTCTGGTTACCACATGCATCCTACTTGACTCTCAATACACTCTGGGATGAGGGCCAAATAATGGGATTTACCCTCTCTCTGACGACAGCCCCCCCACTCACACTCCCTCACCCCTCTCCCTCTGTGTGTGTGTTTGTGTGCAGGTAAATTTGAGTATCTCATACATACCAATAACCACGGGTGTAGTTAGCAATGTTTTTGTGTGCAGTCTGCCTATATGCAGTTGAGCACATGCATATGTGTCAACGTGCGTTTCTCGTCAACTCAGCCGGTCTCTGCTGTCATAGTCAACATCAGGGGTAAATGCTCCTCTACTCCTCCACTATGGGTGAAGCTTGTTCTAAATGGACCGCAGAGTAATGGCTTCATAGGGGAAAAGATTTTGGCTGAGCATGTGTCCGACTGAGCTTTGCTTGTGTTTAAAAGCTTGGCTGCAAGCGTCATGTAACACAGTTGCACTTTAGTGCATAAAGAAGTTCAGAAAACTAATATAAATATTGAAAATGAAGTGACTCTTACGCCAACAAAGATTTTGCTGAACCACAGAGACGCTGACGAAATTTCCATTGACACCATGTCTGCGTTGTGTGTTCCAGGACTTCCTCCTTCAGATCCTCAGTCGTCAGGATCCAGCCAAAAATGTTTCCCAAAGACTGAACTGTCAACAAGTAAGACCACACACACACACACACACACACACACACACACACATACACACATACACACACACACACACACACACACACACACACACACACACACACACACACACATACACACACATACACACATACACACACACACACACACACACACACACACACACACAGAGGAGAGACAAAAGGTGGCTGTAAAATAAATAGAAATGATAGAGTAATAACATGGTGCATTTGAGATCCTGAGGACATGCAGATTATACGCGGTTTTCAGACAAGAACACTAGAAAATATTTGGTAAATTGGTCCGTACAGATTCCCTTTCACATATGAATGCATGACCTGCAGCCACATGTCCCACAGGGGTCAATCCTGTTCACAAACAAACAAAGATTAAAACATAATCTCATAACCTCCTTAGCAGAGGTTATGAAAAACGATGACAATGTCCATCTGACGTTGTAGAAGTCCTGGTAGTGTGCAGTGCTACTGAATCACTGTTGAATATAGCACAGGACTATTTGCTGGAACAATCCAGAGCCTGAGAGTTTGTCTTATTTCTGCATTAAGCAGCTCTGCTCTTCTTCACCTTTATTTCTTAGTAATTAGACGAGAAAAGACGAAAGAAAAAGGCTTAAAAACTTTTAATTTGTATTCATGAGATAAGAACGGTAAGAGAGGGAAGCAAACAGCTCCCCCATGACAATACAGAACGCACCACTTTCATCATACAGTCAATTGTTCACACACACTCACACACACACCGGTGCATGCATGCCTGCACAGATACACATGCGTGCACACATATGCATACAAACAGCACAAGAAACGCACAAGAAAAAAGTAATCAGGACGAACAAAGCCTGTCTGAACGTGTCGTACACACACACACAGGAGGCATTAATTTATTCAGGTTAGTGGTCTGCTTTAATTATTACAACCAGTCCCCCCCCCCCCTCTCAGTAATAGCCGGCACATCTGTAGCTGTAGCTGTCAAAAACAAGCCGAAACAATTTCATCTGCGAGCATGAGAAACAAATAGTGTCTCCGCTCTCTCGCTGTCTCTCCGGCTCTGTAATGTAGAAAGGCCTTTAATCAAGCCCTGGTGTATTTTCTGTTTGTTTATAACGCGATAGCGAGAACACAGCCTCCGAACGTGTTATGTTGTTGCCTGGCTTCGCTGAACATTTCCCGGGGAAGAGGGGGGGAAATTGATAGGGAGTTTCATAATTAAGCAAATTAATGAGTTTATTCGGTGAGCAACCAAACACTATACGACGCCGGCTCGTATCTCCACAGAGACATGAAAAGTCTCACTTTGTTGCCGGAGTTATTTGTGCCATGAGCCTGTGCGTGTGCAACTGTATGTGGGTCTGTTTGAGTTCTCATCCCTTTGTTTTTTATTCGCTCTTAAAGAGCGCCGCAGACAGACAGACGCACAGAAAAAGCATTGTGCTGTATCCACTCCCGTCTTTTAACGCTATATGCAAATAGACTCAGAAACGCTCTACAAAGGCAATAACATTTTTTTGACATCAAAGACGCTGCGGCTCATTCTCAGCTTCTGACCGTTTACAGCAAATACTGTGTTTTCCATAAACGGCCCTTGTGACAGCAGGCTATTAATGAGCGGCCATTTTGTGCCTTTGACTGCGGTCGCACTTGGCTTTATTGGGTCTTACAGGTCTGAGAGGTGAGGAGGGAGTGAGAGTGCGTGATGGTGGAGGCCGTCGTCCTCAGAGACACATCACGGCCGACTGAATAATTCATCATTAGATTTAATTTTCTCGTTGTTGTTGCAGGAAAATAAAAGTTTTCACGACTAATATGTGCATATTTGTGTATATCATGAATATGAACGTAGTGACCACCCCTTCCTCATTTGTTGGCTGTTACTTCAGGATAGAAGAAAGAGGAGCAGACGCACAATGATAGATGGTGACCCCCCCCCCCCCCTTCCCTGTTCAGTAACGGCGGCCACCCCGGGGCCAAAGGAGGAAATGAGAGGCTCTTTAGAGGACAAAGACGCCATTAGGTCGCCACAGGTGCCTCGCCTGCTGTTTGTCTCTCGTTCATTCGGCATCTCACGCCTTTTTTTGGTGCTCTCTCTGTTTCTTGCCCTGCTTGTGTTTGGCAGTAGCGACAAAACAGGTGTCAAAGTGCAGGGGAATGATATCGCGGTCCCGCTGAGCGTGACTTTGCCACGTGAGCCAGTGTGTGTCTTTGTGCGAGTGTGTGAGGAGACGTGCAGATGTTTTGTTCCAGTAGAGGACAGACCCTGAAAATTAGTGGTGATGTTTGCAAGCAAATTTAAATAACTTTTTTTGTACTTCAACACTGTGATATTCTAAAATGTTAGGGCTTAAAAAGTTGAAGCTATGTTTAGATAGGTCTTAATTATCATGATTGTGCATTCAGAGAGAAAATGTAACCACCAGTTACTTACAGGTAGTAACAATATGTCAGATTTTATTGAAAATTTTATTAAAACAAACAGAACTGAAATGTTTTAATGATATAATAAGGACAAAGGAGGCATTTTCTCCTTTCATGAAGAATTGTCTGGTGTTTCCTATGCTAAAGTTGATAAGCAAGGATGCATCAAAGCTCCTTTCCTTATCGGTCAGAGAATTCATAGCTCTTGCTATGGAGGCCATTGAAATACGTATTGGTCATTTTGCTCAGTAACAAACCTTCCTTAGCAACAAGAAGTATTTGGACGCACCCTGTGTATTACATTTTAAAACATTTCTATGTATGTCACTCCCCTGTATATGGATGGTTTCTATCCTTGGCTCTGGTTCAGTCTGAGATCTTTGAGTGTGAATCCGTTGCTGGGACTCAGCAGTCTTGCAAATGTTTGCATTATAATTTCAAATGTTGATTTAAATCTACTCTCATCCTTCTCTTTCTTTGAAGGATCTGTTTTCAACATTGCACATAAGGACTTCATCCGGCCGGACAGACAGAGTGCTGACATCGCAGTCCTTTGTCATGTGTTTATTGTGGAAATTCATATCGAAAAAACCTTGAGCCTCTGGGGTGAATTCATATATACATAAAAAGTGGTGGTGACCGCTAATGGCGTGAAGGCAGAGAGAGATGTTCCAGTCTCTTCCTCTTCATCTGTCTTTTCTCACCTCCCCTCCCTCCCTCCCTCATTCGTCGCTGATATATCTCTTCACATTCTAACCACCCTGCCCCTCACCTCTGTCCTCTCATCCTCCCTCGCTCTCCCTCCCCACCGGCGCGGACAATAAATATCATGTCACGAGGATGGCAATGCTCCTTCATGGAACACTGCATGTTTATTAGAGGCAGGAGAAGTTTAAGAGAAATGCTAACAGTGTTCATTAATGGGCCGCATCCGCGTTTGATGAGGCATGGCACATCCCAGCCACCAGCCGAACGGGGGGAGAGAACGGGCTCGGGGGGGGCGAGTTCGGGAGAGGGGAGCATAACGGCCACTGGTAAACGGCTGGTAATTGTGTCCAAATTGTATGGCGAGAAGGCCTCTCAAGGACTGACAGTGACGGAGCAATTATGGCGAGCCAAGCGAGCTGTGTCAAATCAGCCCCTCTCGTCCTTTTTCTTCTCTTCCTCCGAAGCCCAACCCTTCCTGCCGCCCGCTGACAGGGACTCATATTTCTTTTTCCCAGTGTAGCAACGCGGAGTGATAAACCCCTTGATTGTGAACGATGGGACAGAAGCGCCGCGGTGGCTTGATGATTCAGAGTGTCAATAACTTTGGTCACGTGGCTGTCTGGCCAGGTAGAGAGACGCTGAAGTTTAGAGGGAGGGTGGGCGGGATCGGCGGGGTGGGCGTGTCTGGCACGCTCGGCGACCCAGCTGAGGGGAGTCTTTACCCGGGAAGGTCATCAGTCAGCGTCGGCTGTCAGGGACGGATCACACACAGTGGAGTGCGCCCGACTTTGGTAATTACATGTGACTGCAGAGTGGGGATGTCTTCTTTTGTGGGCCCACAGTGACTGCATAATTTATAATTAACTGCAATCAGTTCAGTCACAAGGATGTTCATCAAGGCGCTTCTGTTTTAGGGCGGGGTGGTTCATCACTGGATCATCATTCAGCGTGTCTGAATGTTATAATTTACAGCAATATTAGAAAATGTAGGAACATTAGTTTTTCCACTGTAAAACAACTTTTGTCTTTTTTCCTTTCTGTATGCACACGTTTCTCTTGTTTATGCAAAAGAATGGGGGGGAGGAGAAAGAACAACGTATTGGCTGCATGAGCAAACTTTCGATGGAACAAATGGGTTTTATGAAGATCACAGTGGAGAGGATCAATAGCACTGATGATTCAAGGTGTCAATCCATACATGCAAACACATTCTAATTGATTTTTCTCCTATTGATTTCACTGGCGCCTCCGCCGGCTCTGGTTAAGACGGGAACATGCATTTGTGTTTGATGATAGAATTCAGACAGCGATTAGTCTTGCAGCGTGTCAAAATTAGTGTTGCTTATGCTTTGATTTATGATTATAATGCATATTAAATAAAGCTCAGACAACAGTGAGCACGGATTAAAATCATGATGAAAGCAGTTTGATTTATGTGCTATAATGTGATCATCATCATCTTATGAATTATGTAAACAATTATGCCCACTAATCATATTCCCTCAATCCCCTAAAATAGATTTTTGATTGGCATTCTTTATAATTCCCTTTAAATTTAAATATAGAATTATGATTTAAGTTTCCCCTTTACATTGTCGCAGTGACTATACAGGTATGGAGCTCACTCTGTGCTCTTCTGTGTGTGTGTGCGTCTCTACTTATTTTTGTTACCTCTTTACGACATTCCAACATTACATTGACCTTGTCAGGACCAGTAGACCTCACTGGGACCAAAGCCTGGTCCTGTTGAAGCAAAACTGTCATGTCTGTTTCTGGTTAAGGTCGGTGGTAAGTTAGACACGAATGGCAGTCAATGCAAAGTCCTTATAGGGATAGCTGCACAAACTTGTGCGTGTGTGTGTGTTCACACATGTGTATGTGCATGGGTGCACACATGTGCCTGCCTGCCTGCCAGTGTCTAACTTGAAAGTCCAAGTATATCAATCTTGTTACTGCCATTAATGTCACTTTCAGCTCATCATTCTCAAATAATATTTAATAATAGATAGCTTTTGGGCATAAATGTTAATGCATAATTGCATAGAATTTTATGTTCTGAAAATGACATGCCTTAGTTAACCTCTCAACATTTAGAGAGCCACTTTGCTCCGAAAAATCTAAAATGTATTTTAAATAAAACTGAATGCGGCCTCCTAAGTTTTCCTGCAAACTTTCCTCTTAGTCTAAACCAAACATCCCCTTCACTGCGCTCAGGGCTTTTGATTGTGTTCGCTTGAGTAGTGAAAAGCAGGTTTGATTATTGATTTTAGTACTGAGAGCAATTTGAGCTAATGTGGCTAAGATAACATGTCAGCTTTCATTCTTGTCCAACTTTATGATACAGCCCATTTCCAAGAAAGTCGAGTCAACGGTAGGTTTTGCATGTCAAAGCTCATCAAGTCGTCATCGATGACACACTTATTTTACATAACGTTCACTTTGAGAGATTTTAGAAGTTAAGGTTTTAAATTGTAGCTATACAAATGAATGAAAGACACTCATTAACCTCCTAAATAGCTGTAATCCCCCAACATATAGATCATTTAACACCTTTCCACTCTTTACAGTGACTGTCTATTTAAATCCCCTCTTCCTTCCCGAGCTGTCTTGTACTGTATGTAATTAGGCGGATTAGACAGTTGCTACCTCATTGGAACACGTATTGATTAGCTATTAACCCTCTAACACCAAATAATCCATTTTAAACATCCCCACATTTGGCAGCGGTGGCGGCACGGGTTTGATTTGAGGTTGCTTCAGGACATTAATGTTGATTTCCCCCCCCCCCTCTTCTTTCTCCCCCCTTCCATGAAAGCTCGAGGGTGAGAAGCATCTCTGCAGCCCCATTACATATTAACGGCATCTCCAGTTATGTTCTTAAAACATGATGAGCACACTGAAGCTAAGTTGCCTGCAAGATTAATTATTGACACTGTCCTTTGCGCAACCCGATCTTAAAAGTGTGTTCGCTGTTCCATTTTTTTTCTTTTAAAACATCTTTTAATACGTAGATATGTTTCTGCTATTACTTAGGAGAAATGTTTTTGGTCTCTTGTCAACATGTTGGAACACTTTTTGCTTGGATGCATATGGTATGGATTGGGAATTGTCCACCACAGAGAGCTATGGATGGAAGTCATCATTATCGCGATTCTCATAAGCGCTGCACCCTTGTCTTGCCTTTGATCGTTGCAACAACATGGTAAAGAGATTAAGCTCCACTTTGTATCTGAAGTCCACTTCCAGCAGGCCGCTAGGGCTAACACGATGACTGTCACGTTGTTAGCATAACCCAGAGGCTGGTCTCGGCTTGTCTCGTTTCCCTCCTGTCCTCTCCAGCCCCTAGTGGTATCATTTTGTTTATTAGCAGGCTCCTCTGCTCCTGTTGTCTATTCATAAGCCATTGTTTTAAAGCACGAACTGCTCTATTTTGAGGGGTTCCATATTTGTCAGCTGAGTGTCGGCGGATGGCACCCGCACGCCTCCCGACACCTCCAGAGACTCCCGTTCTGACAAGGACATTTTTTTCCTCCCCCATCCTCTTCAAGCTCCCGGTGTAATGAAAACTAAATACGCACATCTTCCCCTTCGCTGTCTGTCTCTTATCCCAACTCTCTCTTTCTCTTCTCTTTACTCTATCTCTCCACCTCTTCCTTCTCTGCTTTCCTGACACCTCGGCCAATGGGAGTTGTTTCTGTGCCCGGCGGTTGTCAGTAGAGACAGCCAATACGCAATCAAAGTGGCGGCCAGTGGCTGAGACAAAGGAGCACTCTGCTATTTTCTGAGGTGCTGCAGTGGGCCCTACAGAGGGGGCTTGCATGTATAATTAAGTGCGAGAGGAAGCCAGGGCCACTTAATCTTCCCCCTAATGGTGATCCGAGCTCCATCACCCGGGCTCCTCTGGGGGGGGCGTACCCCAAAGACCCACTCTCTGGGTCAACGCTGTCCCCCAATTGTCATTGGCAAATCTTTTTTATCAGCCGGAAGAACTGTTTTCCTGGAACGCTGGCATTGATCCATTCATCATGGCTTTGTTCCTTTAAGAACTCCGAGGGCACACTGAGGGTCCGCCCGAACCAGCTATTTATCATTCGGCAGAGAAAAATAGAGAAAGAAGTGAAGAGATGCATATTTCACACAGACTTTTCCTCAAAGCTTACAATAGCCTGACATATTTTCAGTTTGGGCTGGTATTGTTACGTGGCTCCCTGTCACCTGTGTGATTTATAAGAGCATTAATCACGTTGAACTGAATTGTACCTTGAATATTGATTCTAACGAGCAAACCTGCTTTGTCATTGTGGCAAACAGATGATAGGTTCACAGGGCGTTACACGATATGTTGTACCACTCTCTCTGTGTCTGCCCATCATTATATTCGCTTAATACTCAGACGCTTTGGGACCACTCTTGTGTCTGTATGCTAAATATGGAGTTGAATTACTTAGCTTAGCAGAGAGGAACAGCTAGCCTGCTGTCGACAGATAAAAAGATAGAAAGATAAAAAGCAGAGCGGCATCCCTCAAGCCTTTTTCAGACATGATATTGGGACCAGACATTTTCTAGATTTTGCCTTTAACATATTAAGAACGCTGCGGAAATTACATATTTCTATTTACAGCACCTCAACACCGGTGTCGGCCCTCTCGAATCTCGTTATTTCTAAACGTATGGCCGCTCTTTGTCGTCCTGAGATATTTGTTTTCTCCCACTTCTTTCGTCCACCATGTGTTAGAAACATCATCAACACACCCACTCGCTGGCTGAGAACTTTGCATTCTCTGTCTGTTTTCTCACATAGACTCATTTTCTGGGCATTTCACCTTTTTCAGAAAAATATTCAGCACATATTCTAAAGTAGCTTAGGAAGTAAAGTAGCATGCAATATCTTGTTTACCAGGTCAGTAAATGTCTCTATTGACTGATGCATTAAATAAAAAAAGATAACTAGTTGTTACTTAGTTAAAGAATAAATGTTTAACCGGTTTCCATTCTTTTTGCGAAGCCAAGCTCAGTGTCTGACATAAGAGTGGAACTGATCTTCTCATTCAGCTCTGACAAAAATGCGAATGAGCGAATTTCCCGAAAGGATGAACCTGAAGATAGTTTAACATATTTGGTGTGTGGGCTGAACTCGTCGTTATTGAATGTGGAAGCGTTTTGTATCCACACGGTTTCATTTACTTAAGTGATGTCTCTGAAACTATTACTTCCATTTCTTATCGCACACATGCTGGAACACGCTGAGCGAAAGCAGAGACAGACTTCCTCCCCGTGGACAAAGACAACCAAAGTTTAATTCTCCTGTTTCCTCCTGACAAAGCCAAAGGCAGCATAATAGGCCTATTACAGGCTACCTGCATCATGCTTAATTCATCGTGGTATCTTTGTGTCTCCTTATGCAGCAGTGATTCAAAACAGCAGCAGCCCACAGGGGAGAACCCCCCCCGCTCAGGTCCTTTACGACTTCGAGCCACTAGTGACCCCCTCGCTTCGTCAGGACGGAGGTGAGGGTCTTGGGATGGGGACCAGAGAGGACCCGAGTGACTCAGTCCAACTGGAGCGTCTTGTGGTTATCCCTCTAATACAGTCTATTATGTGGTCCCGCCACTGACACTAATGGGATGTTACAATGATTTAAAATGATTTAATGGCTCCCAGGTTGGGGCCCCTAATGGCCCTCTTTATACGCCAATGCGTATTATGAATGGCAGCGACAGTGTTGTGAAGTGCCTCTGTTTCTCTCGCTTTCTTTTCTCTCTCTTTTTTCCCCCGTTTTAAAGCCGCTGCTCAGGGAGTGTGACAGGTGTCGTTGTGCGGTGATAGGGCTGCAGACACTGCGGTAAGTCAGCGGATGGTTGACGTCTCCTTATAGGCACCCATAGTGTCGCATGAGTGTTCATTAAATGTCTTATAGCACGCTGCCTCGCCAAAGTGCACCGGAGCGCACGCCCAACGGTTTGTTTGTATTATGCGTTCACCAAATCTATGTATGATTTCTGATGCTATTTGGCAAAAAATGACCAAAAACATGCAATGAAATGATTTGGATATTTTGAATTTTACTGAAAGTATGATATGGTGCATCAAATAACAAAAGCTCTTAAAATGGCACAGATTTATAACAACAATCTCTTTTCTGCCATTTGTGCTCACTCCAAAATAAGTCAACGTCCTACATTCAAAATCTCACTTAAATTAAGCTTTTAATTATTTAGATTATGGACCAAGAGTATCATAAATAAAGAGACTGAGTTTGGGGTAGTTCATTTGAAATGCATATACTTGGAGGTACTTTAATCTACATTACACTCAGCATATTAAGTTGGTAGATCAAAGTAAATTAACTACAATGATATAAATGCAGTGAATTACAAGTTAAAAGTGGAATAAAATGCACAAAATAAACAACTGCACAAATTGCTCATGTACAGTATTGAGTAAATCCCTGTAAATAAGCTGAGCTGTGATAAATGCTAAACTGAAAAGATGTGGCTGCAGCAAAGAATTTAGGAGGAGACACAACTGATGAGTTTAATTTGAAAGTTCTCTCCTTCCCTCCTTCCGGCCCCTGTGGACATTTCACAGTGTGGATTAAACCTATTGATCACCTCCACCAGGCCAGGTGGAGAGGTTAAGTGGAATCGCTTATCTCAGCCACTGTATAATGAACAGACGTCTGCACCCAACACTCATTTAGGTGAAGTCCCAGAAGTGGAGGAGGAGATTCCTCAGGTCTTCAAGAGCAAATTTCCCCATTGTACAGTACGATGGGTTAAGATGGCCCTGGATACCCTGTGATTCCACTGGAACTGTGGGACATTTCAACCACTTTATAATCGTCTATGGCTGTTTTGGTCAGATGGCAAGATAAAGCTGGGGTTTGTCAGGAGTCCTTCAAGGGACTTTTGGGGCCCTAAGAAAAATGGGTCTAGGATGCCTCACATCAAACCAAACCCCCTCCAAGAAACACTTTGTAGATGTTCTAGTCTTTAACCAAACCTCTAAAATTACAAATCTTCTGGCAGAAAGCTCGGCCTCTTTAGGGGATTTCCGACCATAGTATCGTTGCAGTCTCTTGGAAGAAGCCGATAATTGAATTAAAGTGTTCTCACAAGATTGTGGTTTCTATGCATCAGCTGTTCTTGAGGTCTCCCCTCTCAGCTCGGGGGCCCCTGGTTATTACCGGCTTTGCCTATCCGTTTGCACCGCCCCTCAGGGTCGTACGTGCTAAGCTTGCAACAGATAGACTAACTTGATTACGACTTTGCTGCTGCTAACATTACTGTTGTTTACACGATCTGTCCTCATGGTGTCTGCAGCTGTGTAGGCCTTGCTGCCGCCTGTGGTCGGCTTCGGCCTCCCCGACCATTTTCAAATATCCCATATATAAAGATATTTGGACAATTAGCAAACACTAGCAGACTTAAGGTGGTTGAGCCGCAGTTCGAGGCACCGAAGCCCAGCTGGGTGGAACAAGACAATGCCTCAGACCTGCATAATTTCCATCGCCTTTTCACTGAGTGCACTCAGCAAGAGTTCCACAATTAAATGACTCCACATTTATTATTCAGCTTTCATCTGAGGGTGCAAAATATTAAACTGAGGGTGCACGGTTGTGTTTGCACCCCCACAGTTCCGGGGTTGAACCGAGCTGTCCGGCAAGACTCGCATTGTTCAAGGCACAGAGAGAATGAGATGTTTGCTTATATATATGCATGTGCCAGCGTGTGCACATGGGATTGCTCATGTGAGTGTGTGTGCTCAGTCCCGTGTGTGTGTGTGTGTGTGTCAGCGTCAGCGTGTGTGAGACAGAAAGAGAGCCCAGAGGATTGACAGCTCTAGCAGTCATTACACGCTGGATTGAATGCTAGATTAGTCCAAAGTGGCTCAGGGTCAAGCGGCTGCCTGCTCCCTTTTGGCACTCAATGACTTTAATACCCGCTACTGTATTAGTCAATTACTTCAAAGGCTGGGCTGCCCTCTCGTTACCTCTCCCACAGTCCTGAGTCCATACCTGCTGCAGCAGCATCGACTTTTTATGTTATTGATTTGCCTTTATTTATACAAGATATATCACTGGAAGATAAAGAAATACCAGAGAAATGTGTGGTCAGGACTTAAATTCATGCAACACTCTGTCTTTTTCATCAGGGGAAAAAAATCATGCTTTATTCCAGCCTGTATGTTAAATTGGCCTCTAACAAATTAGTATATTAGATTACATCAAAAGAAAATTCCCTTTCCAGACAAAGCAAGTGATAAAGTGAGTATGTTCAGTTCATGGCAGAAACATTCACAGAATCACTTCCCCTTTATCAATTAGTCTTCAAAGTAAAAGCACAATTTTCATTTTGTTGCTGCGATGCTTCATATCAATAACATTGTTTTTATTTTTAAAAGTTGTGAACTTCTGAAGATTGTGCCGATTGCTTAACACACAACTGAAATATCCAAATTGCAAATTACGAGAAAAAAATGCTGAAAAAACAGCATTTCAGTCAATCATTCAAACTTATAAGCAGCAATAAAGCAAATTCAGTTGTATTAATCGACTAAAAAATCTTCACCCCAGATAAACTATCTAGGATGACAACAAAAAAAGTCAAAGTATATTTCACAACTGTTTGAGGAGGACTATCTAATGACAAGGATTCATTCTGAAGTAGCTTAAGAGAATTAAAGGCCTAAATTCCAAACTGGTCGCTTTAGAAATAGTAATTTACTAAGAAATAAAATATTCAAAATCAAAAAGTGAAAATTATCGAAGTTTTTACAGATTTGTATATTTTCTCCTTCTGACCATCAACGCATCACGTGGACCTCTCCTTCATGAGATCATGCTCCTCCGCTCTCCACCTCCACTGCCACTCTCTCCGTCCATCACAGCTCCACTCCTCCCATTAGCTCCGATGTTAAATTGCTCTGGTGTGATTGTGTCATCGGGGCTCTCCCTTCCCCTTTCTCTCGGTGACTGATATGACCTTTAGGTACACCGGCTGACAATTACTGTCACCGAGGAATTGAATTATTAGCTTTCTCTTCTGACGGAGCCGCGGGTCGGTGGTTGGTAGTTGAGAATAAAACGCTGTAATTACTTAGCTAAATTGCCATATTATTTCTTTTTCGCCACTCCTTTTCCCTTTTTCATTCCTCCTCTTGAGTGATATGAAAGCAGCGTAGACAAGGACAAGAAAAAGAAAAGTGAAAGAAGGGTGTGGAGCCGAGAAGGCCTCCTGTAATCTTTTCATTGTGTTGATTGTCAACAGGAACAATTTAGAGATGACGAGGGGTCGGGTCAATGGGAAAGGTTGCACGCTGTCCTTGCTTTTTTCTCCTGGTCACTCTCTTTTTATACCTCCCCCTCCTTTTCCCTCACTTTCTCTCTGCCATACCCAGAACAATTGATTTGACCCTAATAGTCTTTTTCCTCTGCGGCCCTCCTCCTCCTATTTGTCACGCACACTTCCACACCCTTAGCCGTCCATGCTGAACATAATTATTTTCTTTCCCCGTCTCTAAGTGAGCAAGTGGTTTTTCTTTGCTTAGCAGCTTGTGTCGTGGCCTGTCAGCTCCTGCTCTTTGATTACAGCATCCAGCGAAAAAGCCTAAACTGCGCTGTCGTTAATTAACCAGCATCCGAGAGGGGGAGAGGGGGGGTGGTGACTGCAAGGGCCTTCAGAGGTCACGCGGCTTCCTCAGAAAAACGAGGGAGACATAAACGACAGAAGGGCCCCTCGTTTTCTCCTTCCTCTCAGTCACACTGCAAGGCCCCTGGCACTGTCATCCCTGCGTACACATCTGCATTAACCTTTTCCAACCTTTTTCCAAACACACACACACAAACACACACAGACGCATGCATGGAAAAACACATTCACCAGGCCTGCACTGAGTAAACACTCATTAAAAAAACACAATGCGTTTTTTTCCCATCCTAAATGTCAAAAGGTGATCTCATCATTAGACCATTTGTAATTAGTGTCTATTGTGTGTTTATAATTGTGTGTTTTTGTATAATGAATGTGAATCGTGGTTACTTGCTGTAAGGGAAGGCCTGCCTCAGGTGAGTTGTTGTGCTTTAGCTTCCAGCGAGGTTTTAAAATGATAAAACACATGACTGGTTATTTAAATGCTCGATTCCGCCGAGGTTAAAGGAAGAACACCAACGCTGTCATGTTTTATATTTGTGGACACAGTTTAAGAAATGAATGATAAATTATTCTGAACTTACAGTATTGACCGGTACAGTTGAACTACAGAATAAGATCTGAACATCAAATGGTCAAAGAGAGAAAGTGATTAAACAATAACCTTTCAACAAACCCTGTATTGTAAAGATCCACACACACACGTGCAGAACTAGGCTATTGAAAGTCTTTGTCAGAGGAAACTACTTTCACAGTAAGTGACACTTTATTCACATTTGAACGCAAACTCTTTGTCTTAAAGGGGAACAATTTTACACGTCAAAGTCTGCTACAGGTCTTGGAGAATAGGCTACAGGTGGATATGTATTACATGCAGTTCTACTGAGCTGCCATGAAGTTTGTTGCTGATTCCCATCCCATCCAGAGTCATACTTTCTTCCTCATGTAACGTGCAAATTCGAATTGTGACTGCACATACAATTGAACAAATCCTCTCCTGAGCCCTGAGTGCTAGGTCTGTGGCTCTATGACCAGAAATATGCACTAATAATGAAAAAAGCAACTAAGACTGTACAGAGGCTTTTGATTTATCCAATTGTTCACCATGTACAGTTGAGAAAGGGGGGGAGTGAAAATACAGTTAAGCGTTGGGAGTACAAGACGTGGACACAGCGTGAGAAGACGCCTACAAAAGAAACGCTGTACATGAGAAGACGCGGGAAATACGGGAGATGAAGAGGGGCGTCTGTTAGATTTTTCCTTCCTTAAGGTCGAGTCTGCTCAACCGTCATAAAAAAGGGACAATTTGCACGCGCCATAAAGGACATTTATGCTCATCGCCGTGTCCCAGCAGAACCCCATTGCTCTTTGTTTTAATTGTCCATGAACAAGGCATTGTTCTTCGAGATCAGGGTCTGGAGGAAATTTTCCTCAAACTCGCTCATTGTTACAAGGAACACATTATAGGGCCTTCATTATTTCCCCTCTGATATAAAGAATATGTTATTTGAATTTACATAATTCTCAGAGCAGCTCCGAAGCCCCTTTCTATAAATAGCTTTATTCAGCTTGAGCACAGATTCAAATGAAGGGAGAAGTCATAATCTCTCACAATGTTGCGTCTTTGTCTCTCTCTCTCTCGTCGCCATCGTGCGTCTGGTTCCACACACACTCAACCGCACAATATCCACTCTTTGTGTGTTTTGTATTGGGTTTGTTATGCGTGTCAAAATCACCCAGTTTTTGATGAACGCTTGTGTGCGTATCAGCCAATGGGAAGATTCATTTGTTGTCCGCTCGTCAGATCTGTCTCGTAACACAGACGACTTTCTTCTGACTTTGTGCGGTTCTGGGTTGAAGTTGTTGTGCAGCACAATTGGAAGAGCTGTCCCACTTTTCGAGTGCGTCGCTGGCTTCTGAGATCGGCCTGGAGGTGCCTTGACAGAGCTTCCTCACAGTTCAACACAGACATGAATATGAACTCTGGGAAATGTCCGGGCTTTCCCCCGGACTTTGTTTTGCGTTCACAGCAGGAAAAACATTCAGGCGTCTGGGTAGCGCATACACAAGGTAGGAGACACATTCAGGACGCATTTTAATAACAGGTGTCAACAGACAAACTTAACACTGTCCACTTGTGATCTGATTCCTGTGGACGGATGTTAATACCACGTCTGACAGTTTGACATCTTAGACATGTGTGGCCCCCGAGATATTTGTATTCTTTTTGTTTTTTCCCCCCACTTTTTTTGTTCTATTGCGTATCTAAAACATCAGCCTGTGATTTGTTAACTTTCTTTCTCAACGCCTCCGAATAAAAGTTCAGTGCCTGTCTGACAGCAGCGAGAGTCACACATCCCTACACGATGTCGAGCAAACACACACACACACAAGCCCTCTTCCGAGACGCACTCATCCTCGGCATGGTCTGCCCTGAAGTTTGGTTAAAAGTGTTTTATAAGCTCTCTCTGCTTCTGCTTGGCTAGCACGGCAGTGCCCGAGGCCGTGCACTCGATCAATGTGCCATCACGGACAGAGGCAGGACTACCGGCGGCGCATGACCGACTCCAACCCCGACTTCTTGAGGTGTAATAATTCTATTTAGTGCGTTTTTTTGGAGTGCAGAGGTTTGGTCACAATGCTTGAAGAACACCAGTGTTTTTCCCTGCTGGAGGAGTGACTCTCCCAGGCGACGCCATTTTCATCCCGCTGGATGCTGGCACAGGAGTTGGGAAAGGAAGGATGTGATATATTACCAGAACGTTGATCCCAAAAGAAGGATGAAACTTTTTTTTTTTCTCCTCAAAGGAACGCCTGTTCATTCTAATGTTGTTGGTGTGTGGCGCAGCACGGAACAGTCCGTCTGTTATTCGCCATTCAAAGTTTATGTGTTTTCAGAATTATTTCACGACTCAGCCTTTTACTCCCACGGCCAGAGCTCTCTGCCGGGCGCTACAGTCTCCATAAACTCTCTCACCTCTCGCCTCTCATTTCTCACAGTATTAATAATACAAAGGCATCCATAAAGTGGGCGCTGTGCTTGTATTAAAACAGCCAAGGCCCAGGGTATATCCAAGGTCGCCACAAGGCTGAACTATTATTCTCCCTGCTCGCAGCGAGAGGCGAACCACCGGTCATTCCAGCACACGGAGGTGAGGGCCCAGGCTGGAGCACTTATTTCTCTCTCTCTTTCTCTTTTTTTTAGAGTAGGCAATGAGACGGCCACGAGAGACCTCCCCGGGTTGTGCGCCGCGTAACCTTTTTATGCAACAGCGATGTCATCTGCATTCTTTGTTGTGTTAAGAAGAGTTAAATGACCTCCCGGGATGGATCGCTTGACCTTTCACCCGTGAGGATAATGAATGGGATGAAGAGCGTCAGGTATAATAGACTGTTGAGCTTGGTAGCATAGCAGAGGGCAAGTAGGCCTTTCATGCGCCCGCTCATCTCTGCTTTCCGTCTTTTTTCTCTCATTGGTATAGATGATGCAGACACAGAGGAGCAATTACAGGGAGAAACGGACTTCAATTTCCATCTGACAAAGGAGTAAAAGGCTTCCTTGCTTAGGCATGCAGGCGGCCAGAGAGTTGCGGGAAGCAGGAGAGGGTGACAAAGGCCAGCGGCGACCGGCATCTATTCTCCAACTAATGGTCCTCGCAGGTCGGAGAAATATGGTCTGGAGAATGAATTCCGTGATGTTTCTATTATTCATTCATATCCCAGACAGAAGTCGAGAAAGTGAAGGAGGAAGAGGGAGGCGGGGCCGTCTGTGATTATTGATTGCCGTGCTGAAAATATAATGAACTGGATATGAGGACTGAGTTTTCCTCATACATTTCATAACCCCCCCCGCCCGCCCCTCCCACCACCCTTTACTGTCACAACCGTCTCGCCCGGTGTCTCTGTCTTTCCGAAAGGGCACATTTGTTGTACCCGTTGCTGTTGTGTCACGAAGACGTGTGAAAGAATAGATCCCTTTTCCTCCTGGCGTTTCTTTTTTTTTTTTAAACAATTGCACACGCCGAGGAATTCATTTGTCTTGGTTTGGCTTTGTCCCGGAGGTGACACGCAAGCACGGGCTCCTTTTGTTGCTCAAAATTGATGCCGCTAACAGTGTAATAAAAATGTCCAAAAGCTGCAACGCCGTTTGAGGGAGAGCTCCTTTTGTTCCTGGAGGAGCTCTTGTACCGGGGAGATAACTGCACGCCACGTTGGTGGCAAGATTAATATGTTGCCCGCTTGGACCAGGGTGTTTTCTTACACCAGCCATATCTCTGGTGTCAACATCATAGCTCTTCCTTTTGTATGTTTTCACTTTGAGCCCGGTGCTTGATTGTCCTCATTCCGCCGAGCAGTAAACAGTACAGTGTGCCAGTAGATAACACATTTATCTTGATATAGGCTCCTTTGGTGCCAAATGATATTGCCGCCATCCGGTTTAAAGTACCTGTAATGTGGCAGGATAACCTCATTTAATCATTAAAGGTTGACTTATCAGGGGTAGTGGGAAGATAATTATCACAGGCCCCTTTTTCACTGGTCAAATACCCAATGACACCCACTAACAACTGGCTTTTGCCTGTAATGGAAATAGATACAATCGGCATTTACTCCTGTGTCGGCAGTAGATGTGGTTTTTTATCGACTCCGGCTCCAATCGGCAGTGATGGAAACATGACACCGGGATGAACATGCTAATTTCTACTTCCTCTTCTTTATAGCAGTGTAAACGCTGATGCTGCACTTTTTCCAGCATGATGTTATGACGCGCATTTAACTCTGTTGGTGTTTAACAACTTTCTCAAGGGATGTGATGTCTGATTGTCTGCGTGCACGGTAAAAACTTGATGGACGATAGCACGAGCATGTGATAGGTCGCTGTAGCGTGAGCGAGCGAACAGTGCTATAAGCAGCGCTGCAAACACCAAGTTCGAGTACTTAATATGTTGCATGTTCAGATTTCTACACTGGGAATCAAAGAGAAACAGCATTTAAATCCTGTCTATGTCCTAAAGTCGAATTTGACTGATGTTATTTTCCGTCCTGTGCAAGATGCAACACTATGCAGTGATTTTATGACGTCATCCATGACACGAATAAACGCTCCTACTGGCAATTAGAAAGGAGTCAATCACTTGTTTTGTGTGTTTTCCAGCTTTTAAAAAGCTGAAGCCAGTTTGTGACAGGAGTTAAAAAATCCTGTTGATTTTTCCCCTCTATTTTACTTTCACATATCTAGAAAGCTGAATTCTGCTTTTTCCCGATTTAATCAATTTATTCATTTATTGTATTGTTTTTGTCTCATGACAAACGGTAACCTGACACGGCTGAGTTACTCAACTGTGTCTGAGGACTAATGACAGAAATTTCCCCAGGGAATCTTTTATCTATTGCTCCTCAGAGAGCACCTTGGGACCTTGCTCTCCTGTCTGTCACCTCACACACACACACACACACACACACACACACACAAACCTACACACACACACACACACACACACACAAACCTACACACACACACACACACTCACTCCCAGGTCCACCCCACCTCTCGACCCCTGTGCTGTCTGCCCATCATCCCCTCTCTAACCCCTCCGCCCCCACCGCCACCTCCTTCACTCACTGACACCCCTGTTTCTTCTAACACTATCGTGTCGCGCAGCCATTTCATTTTTGCACCTTGCAATTAAAACCAGAGGAGAGGCGGAGGAAAAGAATACACTTATACTTTCAGCGGCCCACCACCTCCACCTCCTCCTCTTCCTGCAGCAGCCACCGCTCTCTTGTCAGCAACACAACCTTTCAAGATCCCTCTATTATTTTTTCTCTCCTACGTGCGATACACATGTACACGCTATGTGTTAGAAAGCCAGAGTTCTACGAGATCGTGGCAAGCATGGAGTTAATTAACAAAGGAAATCTCACCGAGACTTTCAGCCGTGGGAGATAATTTCGGCATTCGAGTTTTTGCCCCGGCGACAGCAGGCGGAGGCTGATGTGTTGAACACATTAATACACAACGTAAAAAGTGAGACTTGTTGTGCAAACTGGCTGCCCAAAGGATTTCAGACTCAAAGAAAGTGGTTTAATGCAGGTGGGCAACACAGAGGTCTCCATCTCACACACAGGCACACACACACATTACAACACAAAACCCACATAGATCTTAGATGGGCAAGTGCACATAAAAAAACACTGTTGCAGACTCAAACACACACAGGTGAAGTCAAAGAAGACTTTGATCTTTGGTGTTGCTATACTGACCTCTGCAGAAACCTCCCCATGCTCTTGTGTGTGTAGTGTGTGTGTGTGTGTGTGTGTGTCTGTGTGTGTGTCTGTGTGTTTTTGCAACTGAAAATAGTTCCCAAAAAATACAACTTTATCTTATACACTAGCATTAGTTAAAAACTACAGTGTGCAGCTGTGTGAGGAAACAGTTCAACCTTTTTTGATAATGAAAGAATGAGGCTCACCAATCTTCTGTCTTGTATTTTCGAGATTAGTTATGGATCACTCAAAGTCTCGAGTGAAATGGAAGCCGTGGAATTGTACGTGTTCTACGGCTCAGAATAATGTCTGATTGTATTTTCAGACGTTACAGATGAGGATCAGAGTAATAAGACGATCCACATGTGGAAAACATTGTCTGTTTTGTGTGATTTCAGCGTCAGAGTAATCCAAAAAGTTGTTCATGGTGAGTAAGACGTCCCACATAATGTGGATGACCTGGGAAATTACACGGCTGCCAGCAACATGAAACAGATGGTTAAGTTATCTGCAGAGTTTTTTCATCACAGACGAGTTCAGAGTTGCGTCTGCGTTTTAATAAATGTTAGAGTGATCTGCGCCGTGACAGTGTTTGGATGGAGGGAAACCGGTCCTGCAGCTGCCCAGTGTAATCTAGAAACACACACACACGTGTACACAAACACTCACACACACACGCACAGAGCAAGGCCCCATGGGAAAACATCATCACACATGGAGTCAGGGATCACAGCTATGTAAACAACAGCCCCTGATTAGTGTTGCATTACTGTTCAATTTTTTATTTGTTCCAAACTGGAAATGGGAGGATGCTGTGTTTCCATGCCTCCTCTTCCTCCTCCGCCTCCTCCTCCTCTTCCTTGTACGCCTTGATATTAAACATGGATTAGCAACGTCTAAAGTCCCGTCGGCCCGACACGAGGGGGGGAAAGACACTGCTCTTCCCCTCAGAGGCCATTGATTTCCGAGCTACTTACGCCCCGTTTGTATGTGCGGACACACTGGAGTGTAAGCTTGTTAAATGTGAAGTGCATCACCTGTCACCCGCGGGGTCCCTGTCTCATCTCGCTGGGGCTTATCAGCACATAAACACACATGCACGTATACGCATGCACACACAATGGGTGAATCTCGCCATTTTGCAAATCAGATTTAGATATTGTATGCACTGCAGCGTCCGGTTACCAGGCTGCTTGCATCAAGGTCTCATCTGTGGCGATGAGGCTCCAACACATGATTGTCCGGGCGACACGCAGCAGACTAAATAGGCGCGATCATCAACCTGCCATTCTTCCTCGGGCTCTGCTGATGGACGCGGCGGCTGTTTCATTTTAATTTTAATGGAGCACGGTTATGTATGGACGGCGTCTGTCCGTGCATTTGATCTCCTGTTGGTGTTTTTCTTTGAACATGGCAGAGAACGCGGGTCGAGAATCTCCTCGGCGGATTAAAATTCATGTCCTGTAATTTCAATCGGGTGATTACTCCCCATCATTCATAAGTGCACGTTTCATCTCATCCTCGCTGTTGTTTGATTCGACCCCAAAACTATTCTCGGGGGGAAGAGAATTTTGTCTCTCCGCTCCAAAGAAGCTAAAAGTTTGTTATTCTCATAAAGCAAGCTTTCTATCTGGCCTTGGTGTTCAATACCGAAGGAGAGCCCAGGTGATTACAGTCTGTAGTCTGCTCCGGTTTATTATGCCAAAACATCACTGGGCCTTTTCTCCAAATATATCATAAATAATTATTACAGAGTGCATGTTCAGTGCTCTGGGCCATGGATATAGCTTGTTTAGTTTCAAACACACCCCAATCAATACCAGCCTGTCATCTAAAATTTATGAGAACACCAGCTTGTATTTTATTTATCCAGTTATTTATTTTTTATTTATTTATTTCATTTGGCTTCTCGCTCCTCAGCCTCTTGTTCTTAACTAATCTCGCCAAGCGTGTGTGCGTAGCTGTGTTTGTGTGAATTCAAGAGATTGTGCATACCTTTTGTGTGCATGCAGCCAGTGTGTGTGTGCGTGTGTGTGTGTGTGTGTGTGTGTGTGTGTGTGTGTGTGTGTGTGTGTGTGTGTGTGTGTGTGTGTGTGTGTTAGTGCACGTGCTCTGCAGCTCTGGTCCAGCAGGCAGCGCCACTCGAGGGACCTCTGGAATTATGGATTGAGGACAGGAGTCACACGGTGATTGACAGCCGCATTCCGTTGGAGGTGATTAGGTGCGCGAGGCCCAAAGAAAACAGACATGATGGAAATTTCAACATCCCTGCTCTAATTTCGGCTGCGGGTAATTATGATACATGATGATCTGCAGACATCGGTGGCCACACAGCCCGCTGAGCTCCATCTTCTCTGCTCTGGCTGTCTCTCCTCTCACTAACACACTCACACAGACAAACACACACTCCATAGCGTCAGAAAGCAGCAGGGCATCTTCTTGTAGCAATGGAAATATGGAGAGCATCTGTACTTGTTAGAGTCATTAGAAAATAATGGCTCCTTTTATTGATTTAGTTTTCTAAGCAGTCGTACGACGTTGACAGAAGTACCATTATTCCCTTTTTTTTGCTGCAGATGAGATGATCAATACCAGTGTCATGGCTGTAAAGTGAATTTTTTTAGCTGTAGGTCGCTATCAATTAGCTTAGCTTAACATTAAGAGTGGAAAGGGAGGGTGGTTATTCAGTACCTTATTATTACGTCTCCGAGGTTCTAAAACAATAACTTTAGCACATTTCAAATTACAAAGTGTTTCACAAAGAGGGCAAATAAAAACAAGAAAACAAAACATTAAAGGCCAATAGCAGAATAACGATATAATATAATTTAAAATCAAAGGCTGCAAGTGAAATCTTACATACGTAAATTAATAAAATGATACAACATCATTCAAAATCAGGGCCAATGGAAAATTATACAATCAAGTCAGTGCATTGTGGCCTTCAGACGAGCTATTTCCATCAATTTCCACTCTACCATGCTAAGCGAAGCAAACTGACTACTCCAGCTACACAATTACTTTACAGACACAAGAGCAATATTAATCTTATTTAATTTTGTGCAAGAAATGGAATGGCAAAATGTCAACGATTCCTTGAAACAGTGGTTACAGGGTTTAAACTGTGCACCTGGGATTTCGTCTTTCTTTGGCGACCGCGGTGCACTTTATTTATGGTGAAACTCATCAGGGTGGAATGTAGCTGCCGCATTAAATCACACAACCTGAACACACACTTGCAACGCTCACATGCAAGATCTGTGTGAGCCACCGGTCCACCATCATTGCTCCCAGGCGGCGGTGGAAGTGTTATGATCTGAAAGTTACAATATTCCACCCAACAGTTCCTCTCAGCCTCTCCTCTCTCATGTGCTCCTTGCGTTCTGCCTCTCTCTCCGCTCCCTCCATCTGACAAAAGCTGCACGTCCCGCTCCCTCTCCCCTATGTCAGGTGCGTTTAGCATGGCTTTGAACACCGTGCCTCCATATTTTATTGAACACTTTGTTGGTTGATGCCCGGATTCCTCCACAATGCCTGGCGATGGGTTCATACATTAGAGATGTGAGCTTTGGAACAGGGGAGGAGGCCGGAGAGGATGGAAGAGAAAATATAAAAGATCAGGGGAGGACGAGGGGGATTGTGTGTGTGTGTGTGTGTGTGTGTGTGTGTGTGTGTGTGTGTGTGTGTGTGTGTGTGTGTGTGTGTGTGTGTGCGTGTTTGTGTGTCTGTGTTTGTGTGTGCGTGTTTGTGTGTCTGTGTGTGTGTGTGCGTGTTTGTGTGTCTGTGTGTGTGTGTGTCTGTGTGTGTGTGTGTGTGTGCGTGTGTGTGTGTGTGTGTGTGGTGTTTGTGTGTGTGTGTTGGTGGTGCTGTACAGAAGTCGTTGTTATTTAGCATCTCAGCATGAGCCTCATGCTTTCTGCAAAAGAAAGAAAAAAATCCATGAGCGCTCTCACCGATTCCCTCTCAAGGATAAGAGCTCCATCAGTGCTCTCATCCACAGTGGATCTGACTGTCGGCCATTGACTTGTTTTCTTCTCTCTGCAGGTTTGTCTATAATATTGCTTTTTCATGGTTTTCCTTGAGCGTGTGCTCGGTTTTGACAGTGTGAGGTATTTGACCACCAGGAATTGAGAGTCCTGCCTTTCCTCTACACCGCTCCTTTCTGAAACCGGTGCTTCATCTCGATGTGACGCTTCAGTCCAACACTGGAACACTTCGCACTGGTTGCTGTTATAAGGACTCGGCTTTGTGACCTTTCGCTTTCAACTGAAACACAATCTTGAGTGTAGCATGTATAGAAAGGGCCTCATTTGCATATCTCGGGTTAAGCCCAATTGCCCTTCATATACAGTGGGTGTGAAAATACTGATTAATCCCTCCCAAGGGGTGAGTGTAAAACGCATATCTTCCACCTCCTGATTGTAATGTGTAGCAATTGGAAAATTAGACAGTGAAATGTGTTATACCTTAAATTAGCGCTCCATATTTTAGTGTCACCTCCAACAGTGGCATCTGCAGAGGCCGCCACAAACAAGAGGTAATCTCACTTGTTGTCAGACGGCCTCCCGTCACTTCTCACTCATTTGCATCTGATCTGGATTCAGCGAGAACGGAAAGATTCCTGCCATTTCTTTTTTCTTTTGTTCTGCGTGTACGTTTCAATACAGAGTCTGGAACATCTTCAGTAGAAATTAGAAACTGATAAAAGCTGTTTCCATCTGAAATAAATTTTTGTTAAAGCTGATATTAGGCATTTTAATTTGGTATTTACCAGGTGGTGCAGCGTTTATGTTTCCCACATTGTTTCCGACTTGTAAATCAAACTACAGAACAGTGTTGTGATATTTTCAGACCAGTCAAAATTTGAAAAGGACTCCGGACATTTTCCAGAATTTGCCTTTCACGTTTGAAGTAGTCGGCAGGAGATTGTCCAAGTCGGACTCGTTCACAACAACAGGACAATGTTCAGAATCTTCAGGTGACTACAGGCGCCTGGGCAGAGCAGGCAGGACGTAGGATATGAAATATATATTCCTCAGAAGAAATCACACATTATTGTTGACTGTATAGTGACACCGGAGTTGTATCTTATGGTCCAAAACTCGCGTTTTCTAAACCATTCATTCATTTTCCCGATGTATTCTCACATTTTATCGCTGAACTGTCAGGAAAGGTTCCGGAGAATGTCTGGAGCGATTGAGTGGGACATGTGCGTTCTCATATACAGCCCCTCCGGACAATTTCAGGAAAGAGTCCAGACTTCAGTGCATTTTCTTGAAGCAGCGAGATAATGCTATAGTGTTTGTAAACCAATTGGATTTGTAAATGTGCTACAAGAAAATCTGCTAAAAACTTTTTAATACTTCCCACCGTCGCTTATTGTCTGAGGGCTGCTGTGATCTGTGCGTCATTCTTTCACTGCAACGCCACAGTCAAGCAGATGTTTCATTTACAGCTAACAATTACACACAGAGAAATGTTGGAGAGAGGGCGGGGGGGGGGGAAAGCACAAGTTTATTTAAACAAAATCTTCACATGACATGCCCTCTCCCAAGCACCTCCATCAGATTTATTTGAAACGAAACAGTTTTTGCTGATTCTCTCACTTACTCCTCAGCCCCCTCGGTCCGGGAAGCAATAATCTCGCTTCCTGTAGACTAAACATAAAATTAAAAAGCAATCTGGCTGCGCCGTATGTTTTATAGAAATCTGGGGAGAGAGAGAGAGAAAGAGAAAAAAAAAAGAACTCACATCAGCGACTTTTACAGATAAAAGTGCCACGGCTCGCCAAGTGAAAAGACGGATAAAAAAAATGAATATATCTTTTTCTCTCCTCCTCTTTTTCGCCTTTGCATATGTTAGAGCAGCTTGATTAACGGCCGGGCCGTCCAAAAGCTAATTATTTTATTGAGTTGGGGGACGAGGTGGGATCTCACCCCGGGGATTTGGCTTTGGCTTTGGCTTTGGCTGCAAAATAGAAAAAGGGCCTCTCGTGTGATGTGTGATTCCTCCTCCTCCTGGTGCCCGTCCTGCGCGCTGACAGCAGGATGAGCCCCAGGTATGGGTGGTCTCATCTCTCGTCTATCAATAAGGAGCTTACTAGCCGTACTGGAAATGGGAGGGAATACAATACCGTTGCAATTTGATTTTAAGCCCCACAGGTCAATCTCCTGAACCCCCTTTTCAGGCAGTTCCTTTTATCATTATTTCTCCCCATCTTTCACCTTTCCTTGCTTTTTTCTCTTTCTGAGTCTCTATCATTCTCTCTCTTTCATTCTCCCTTTGCTTTCTCTCACTCACTGACTTTTATCACTATTTCTCTCTCTGTCAGTGTGATTTTATTCTTCTCCGAGCAGCCTGTCTTATGGTTTAATACTAAATATGCCAGACTGGCAATGTCATAATGATATTCCTGTCGTGTTTCCAGTCTTGGGTGTAACATGTTGCTGTGATTACTAATTCACTTATTCTTTACATATACTTTATGAAAATCGAGTTGCTATTATACATAAATTGCAGTTCATTATAATTTATTTTAATTTAGTTTTGATGCCTGCAAAGTAATAAAGATGTATTCTTTCATTTGAAGTTTTTTCCAAGAACTGTACCAAGCTCAACATTTCATGTTAATTAACTAATGCCCTCATGGGTGTGTGTTCTTGCATAGGCTCTACATAAAGATGGACGATGCGTCTCCACTTAATCCCACAATTGAGAAATCAAGCTAAAATATTCTATCAAGAATGACCAAAAATGACGAAAAAATTATTTGATAAAATTTGATTTGATGTGTTCTGACATTTTAGCTCAACTCATGTCCCATCCACTAACATGGAGGAGTCAGTGTTTATAACCTTCACTGCATCCAGCCACAAGGAGGCACTTGTCATGACTGATCACTGGAGACAGCGTTGTGTAAACCTAATTAGTATGTAACAGCTTTAAAGTTATTTATTTTCTTACTTTGATCTAATAAAACTGAATGAATTGGGCTTAGGTATTATTTGTTTGTGGGTAAATTTCCGAATGAATCTTGGCTAATAACAGTAGTTAAGTGATTATTGTCCAAGTAAGCATGCATGCACTTGCAGGTCTGCACAGTTGTGCGACTGCTTGCCTTCTGTGTGATTGTGTATCGGCCTGCTTGTCTTCTGCCTTGTCTCTGTGACACAGTATCGGTAGTATCTGATTGACCCGTGCACCCCTGTCAACAAGATGTGGCCCCCGGGCTGCGAGCTGCCTGTGAGGGAAAGAAAAGGGAGGGAGAGACAGAATACCTTTATCTGCGGCGCAGTATCGAAGGCGAGGTGCATGGTGGACAACAAATTGGCTCCTTCTGGTCTCCCTCTCCAAATGCTAAGGTTAGGCTTTAATTGTGGCACCTGGGCTGGAAAGCAGCGGAGTTATAGACAAAATAGTGACGCTCGTGTCAGCGGACGTGTTGTGAATAGTTCACATAATATCAGTGTATACACAGCGGACACGGAGGCAGCCACCTTTGCTCCTCTCCCCTGTTCTCGCTGAATAAGAATCTGACATAAATTCTGCACATATAAAATTAGTAAATGCCACTGTAGCCGTAGTTAAATATCACACAAACCCCCGGGGAGGGGAGGGGGGTTGCTGGCAAGTTACCTTGGCCTATTTGTGTGTGTGTGTGTGTATGTGTGTGTGTGTGTGTGTGTCTGTGTGTATATGTGCGGGGGGTGGGAGGGGGTAGTTTGACTAAAAGAGAAAAAGGGGTCGGCAGAAGGTTAGAGAGAGAGAGAGAGAAGGCTGATGGGGGCGGAAAGCGGGAGGGGGAACACCTGTATGTTGTCAGCGATGGCGGTTCGGCGGTGGCGTGCCGGCTGCGACACAAGCGCTGCCTCCAGATATGGAGCTGTCATGCTTCACACCCCCCCTCCTCCCGTTCCGCCCCTCCTTCATTTCTTCATATTGAAACCATCACATAAAACAGCGGCGTGCAGGAAACCCTCCTTTCTTCAGCCTCTCATATGGCATCATTAGAGGTTAAGTGCAGTCTAATCTCTCCCCTAATAAAGTTACTTTGAAGTGAGGAAAAAGGTGGAGTGGGGCCAGGGGTTGTTCACACAGACTATTTAGTAAATTAGCTCAGCCCGAGCATCACCAGCGCAGCCTGTTGAATGTGAAATGTGATCCACACTCGTGCAGCTATCTGGAACCTTGACGCAGCGGAGAAGTGATTCTTGGTTTCTGCTCAATTTGGTCTTTGCACACATGCTTTAATTGGTAGATCAAGTGTTGCTTTATTTCTATAGTGATGTTCTTTGAGTTGGAAGCTTGTTGTAGGTGTGTGGGTTCGGGGCCTAACTCTGTCAAGCCCTAACAGTCGTCTTGAATTCAATCAGGCTGCACCAAATTGCACACACACATACATATCAGTAATATGTTCATCAAGATCCATGAGTTATTCTCTGAGAAATCATGAAAATGTTGACAAATCTCGGGGTTTGAACCCTGATTCGGATCCTCACCTAAATTGAATGGGTTCTGTCTTTACCCATACCACATACTTCTGATCCGTTCACTGGTGTTTGTGTAACTTTTCCTACAATCCCACCCACACACAAACAGACTGGGGTTGAAAACACAATCCCCTTTGTCGGAGGTAGCAAATCTTACCTGATAACCTTTGGTATCTCTGGACCCCCTCACTGGGCCTTCCACCTAAACCCTCCACCCCGACATCCCTGCACCAGCCCGCTGCTTCCGCTGCAGCCTTGGAACTGGCAGCGTGCCAGCTGCATGGGCGGGAGTTGCCCCCCCCTCATTAATTTACCAACAGATCGCTGTGGGCTGCTCACAGTTCACAGACAGGGTGTTTACAGCAGTTAAGCGACGAGCCGACAGCCATTAAAACCTTAATGTGGCGCAGTGTCGGGGAACAGAGACTTCCACTGCCCCTGTGTTGTCTGGCACGCGTGATGATCCAACAATCCAGCGCCGCATGTGCTGTTGGCATCTCGCCCTAATTGGAAGCCCTGGGCCGCAGCCAAGACGCAACAGGTCCGCGGCACACGGGTCTGCCAACAAACAAATACATGCAGACGAATCCGCGGGCGCAGTTTCCATCACCACTGGTGTCTGCATGTTGTACATGGGCGAAATTTGACTTGTTAAATGTGTCAAAATGCCCTTGTAACTGATTTATTACTCGCTAAATATGTTTTAACAGGAAATGTCTGCAGCCCTGCTCAAGAAAAAAATTAATAGAAACACAAATTGTAATATACTAAACGAGCCGTTATTGTTGAGGCAGCGTACCTGACGCGGCTCAATGTGGAAGTGATTTGCAGAGTAAATGTTATTGCACTCACACGCACCAACGCCACATGTTTTGTTGGGAAACTGCAAGAGGCCAAGATTCCTTCTCCGACGGGATCATGTGAAATTACTCCAAACCGTTTAGTGTCCGACAACGCAAAATGTCGTCTCCTCCTGGCCATGTGGAACGCTTTATGCGTAATGTTGTCGATATACAGAATCTATAACAAATGATAATGGTTTGCAGCTGTGTGGCGGGCGAGGCGGGGTATCGAACGATGGCCCTGATGGTTTCAGTATGAGCTGTGGGACCAATCATGACGCATGCCCCAACGATACTGGTCTTAATGTGAGGTTTATGGCTTCTTTATTGTAAACTGCCGCATGGATTGAGATTTCAGAGAGAACGTGATTACAGTACTGGGGAGCAAATTACCTTCAAATCAGGAACTCTGGAGTGGATCCACTCTCATGTAGACGAGATACATGTTATTGCAGCTAATGAAGAACACAATGTCTCTTTTAGCTTGTCTCCTCCTGTCTCCATTATGGATTTCTTCCATATCCGAGCACAGGCAAATTGATTTTTATTGATTTCTGACAAGTGGAGATGCTTAATTGTATCTGAAGCACATCAACACAACAATCGAGCACGGCTGAGATGACTGACTGTACCGTTATGAGACTGAACAGCTGGTGACCTCATGACTGCCGATATTCCGTATGCATATAGATCCCGGTATTCACAACAAATCACAATCGAAAAGATAAAGACGGCGGTGACGATGTGACAGCTGCTTTTCCTCTGATGTCACCTCAAGGAAGGTGAGACGTGCGGATGAGGAAGAGGGATGTATGTGCAGTGTTCCTTTGTCAATCACAGCAAACAGAAAAGGAGAAATGGTATAAAAAAAAAGTAAAGTAAACTCTCTTGTAGTGTGCGTGAAGTGTAATTCTGTCAGCGACCACCAGAAAAATGGCGGCGAAGCGGTGACAAATTGCATTACCGGGCAAACGGACGACTTTTTCAGAGGCTCCAATTTGTCGACTCCAATAAAGACCATTGGTGCTCAACAGTCCGGGCTCGTTGCCCAATAGCTGGTCAGAGCCAAGCTGATTGGACGTAATGTCTGACAGCTGTCGGGGGTCGACGTGAATTGAGTGAACTTCCAAGTGTGATGCCAAGTTTCGGCGCATCAATATGTATAAGGGCGAGCGGGCGGAGGAGAGCAAGGAGCAGGGGAGGCCGCTTTACCACAAATGCATGACTGCCTGTTGTGGTAACAAGAGGCCCCATCTGGCGCTGCTTTAGGTTCCCCAGGCTCCGTGTGTAGACAGAGAAGAGGAGGTTGGGCGATGGGGGGGGGGGGGGGAGTGATGGTTGTATGTGAGGCTGGAGGGTCGGGTGGGTGGCGGTGGGGGGAGGGTGGTTGTGCGGTTACGGAGGGGACACCCCGGGCTCTGCAGGCAGTTGGGTGAGAGAGTGTCTGGGTCAAGAGGGTCGACGCTATGCACGACGTCGGGGGGGCCCGGAGTGTGACGAATGAGCTAATGCGGTGGTAGAGATGGGTGGGCATCGCATTAGCCCTGTAGGAAGGGTTCAATGAATGTATTGTGTGTGTGTGGATGTGTGGGTGTGTGTGAGTTTGTGTCTTTATGTGTGTGTGTGTGTGTGTGTGTGTGAGAGAGAGACTTGGGAGTTTTGAGAAATGAACAGTGTCCAAAAAATGCAAATAATCTGCGCTGTGAACAGAAAGTGAAAGAGACATATTTTCTAAACATTGAAAAATTATATCAATAAGTCTGTTTTACTGGAAGGGGCGTTACCATACACAGAATGACGTTACACCCTGTGGTGTTCATGCTACATTTATTGTTTCTATTACCTCGGTAATGGATGCCAAACCCGTCTTGTAAAAACTAGAACAGAAAATATGTTTCAAGAGTTATGTTATGTAAAAAGGATTCAATAGGACATTATAACATCAGTGTTTCTTAAGCTGTGTGTGTCCCTTGAATCTTGGGATCTTTCCTGATCCAGAGCCGTTGGTTGCAGCGTTCTGCAGTCGCTGATGTTTCTTTTATGGTCTGGTTCAGGGCTTCTATGTGCATTTCTAGCTCTTTGAGAAATCCTGAAGGTGGATGTTGCCGCAGCCAACCTCGACTGGACGGACTTCTGCTTTGCAGCCGTGTTGTTAAGCCGCTTCCTCTCTAACATGTTACGAGCGCGAAACTGGACGAACACAGATATCTCTGGATGAGGAGAGGATGCAGATGAAGGTGTCCTCTTGGAAAGACGATGAGATCCAAGAGCTTTTCGCTGATGTGCTGCAAACAAAACTGCAGCAGAATTTAGACGGCATCTCCTGCCTCCTGCATGCGGTAGCCAGGCGCTACTCCTCACCAGAATGTTCGGGACATTTTCCTTTTGTCGTGAGCGCATCTGACCCAGACTGTCTCCTGCTGCATTCATGTCAGCATACAGATTGAGAAAATGTCGAGCCAAATTAAAAGCTCTTTGACAAAGCGAGGAAAACCCTTCCATCTTGATGAAATATTTCAGCAGTCAGCAGTGACATTATAAAGTATTTCTTCCTGACCAGAGGTGTATTTTCTGCTACATACCAGGAAGTCCTGCTCTGAATCTGTTTGTTTCTCTGTGTTTGCTTTACATGCCTTTTCATTAAAGTGAAAAAAGAGCTATCAATCTGTCAATCCTTTCCGTGTCCGGGCCGGGTGAGGTTTCCCGTGTTGAGTCAAATTAAGCTGCAGGCTCCACTCCTGGTGGTGCCCTTCCGTCAATTCCTTTAAGTTTCAGCTTTACTTAGGTTACTGCTTCATGGACGTGCAACAGTATCAGTCCCTTTTCCCCCCCTCTCCCTACCGCCCTGTGGTGTGAGGAGCATCAAACCCCCGGGCTTTTAGTGGCTTTCCGGGCTCACTGTCAGCGATCACGCAGCCATTAGCGGTCTCTGCTTGTTTGATTTCCTCTTATCGATTAAAGCTAATCCCCAATCAAACAAGCTTTATTGATAAACCAACACAAACCTGCCGGCCCCTGAATAAACGCAACACCGCTTGTTGTGTACGCCACCATCATCGGGGGGGGGGGGACACAAATCTGTTGGCGATGACACCAATCTGTTCTCGCTAAGTCTCCACATTTCATCTGAAAGCGCTGCTATGGCTCGGCGCCATAAGAGACGTGTAGAGGAATTACCTTTGACAGCAAAAGCAAACGCATGTGATTAGATGCTATATTGTTAGTGCTGCCGTCTTTTACATACAATATTTATCCTATTGATTTATTTTGATTTAAAATCTAAGCAGGCAGTTGTCGGCTTGTCACTGCCAGCGTCTTCCCATTCCCCTCCTTTGTGAGGGATGTGTGTCATGCGGATTAATATTTCAAAGTCTGGTAATTCATTTATGACAGCCTGGGTGTTGTTACCGTGTAAAAAAAGAGAAAGGAAAAAAGCAGTGTTTTCTCAGGGAACCGTGAGAAAGAACAACCTCTGTGTTGCTGTTGATGTTTTCATTTGTGTGTTTGTCAACCAGGCGCCGTGAATCGACAGCGAGGGAGCGAGAGGGGGGGAGATAACAAAAGCGTGCTAAATAATACAACAAATTACACGGCAACTTTCTTCCTCCGTGTCAGGAGAACAGATTTGAATATCTATTATTCAAACAAACATCTTGTTAGCTGAAGAGTAAGCAGTTTGTTTACTAAATATGTGTTTTGGGGTTCGGGTGCGAACGCGGCGGTTGCATAATTCAAGGAGCCAGACGTTGTTTGTTCGCGCAGCTCGAGCCTCGTAAACTGTTGTGTTGTCAGACGCCTCCCTGCACATTAAAAATAGACCAGTGCAACAGCACAGCTTTTCCAGTCACTTATTCAGAGCCGCTGCTGCACATTAATATTGCAGATTGTGCGTGTGTGTTTGCATGCGGCTGTTTTCACCGCCTGCTCGCTGGTGCCCTTGGTCTCAGAAAACACAGTATTTTTGTGCTCCTTCATTCCATTCTTCTTCTTCTTCCACTCCTCCTGCCTCCCTCCATCCTTCCTCCCGCCAAAAATTAATCCTCATTTTAAACGCCTGCTCTGCCAGCAGATCAGCCCAGGTGAAAGATTGTCTTCCCCTCTCGCCTTCGGGGCATCTCAAGCTCCATTTAATCCAAATGCCAATTTGTAGCACACAAATAGGAAGAGGCTGGAGCCAGCTGCCTGGTTGGATGGCTTGTTTGGGCATTTTGTGCACATATAGTACAAAGGTGTGTATCTGCATATGTGTGAGTGTGTGTGCACGTGTGCGTTCCTCTGGATGAGGGGTGAGCATGGGGCCCTCTCTGCTTGGTGCATCTATAATTGGAGAGCAGGGAGCGTCCGGAGGTGTGGGGTTGTCAGTCACTGTTTAGGTTGCCCCGGGGCCCCTGGCACTCCTGTGGGTATCAAAGTGCTGCTAATTAAATGTGGGCCCCGCCGTACGGCCCTCCACATCACGGGGGCCAATGGAGAGCCCCCGCCTGGCTGTCCTCTCCGTGCCTTTGAGAATCTGCTTCTTCGCACTAATTACCCATTGTCCAATTGACTTGCACATTCAACACACACACACACATTTCATTTGCCGCCATTCCACCAACCCCCATCCCCACACTCGCCACCGCCACCCCCTCCCCTCCTCTATTTATTATTTTATATTTCCCCCTGCCCACTCTGTCTTTGGCTAGCCGCACTAATTAATCTTATGGAAATCTCCTCCAGCCAAGGTTGGCCTCCGATGTTTGTAATTTGATTTGGGGATGATAAAAGTGAAAGCCAGGGTTCTGGGATGGCGAGGGAACAGTGTCATTTCTCTGTCCTCTCGCCCGTCCCCCCCCCCTTCCATCCACATGCCCAACACTCAGGAGACGCGCGGGGGCTATCAATCTTTCCCACGTGCCCAGCAAACTGATATCCCAGAAAATTAACTTCAATTAATAACAGAAATCCCCTGATGCGGCTGCGGAGGCAAGCCGGGGCTTTGAAGGAGAACCTTCAAAGATGTCTCTCTGAAAGTCTTTTATAGGCCAGCTGGGGAGGGGTTTTCTTTTCATTATCATCAGCCACCATTTGAACACTCACTTTCTCTTTTTTTGTCTACGGCTGTGGATATTTGAATAAAACCGCTGTCAACACACAGAAATCGATTAGATTCCCTCTGGCTAGAAAAGCCAAAACAAAACGGTTGCTTCTTATGAAACTGCAGGACTCTGTGTTTGTGCGTCCGGTCTGTGTCCCCAGCAAGACCTTGTTTGTGTGAGCGGAGTAAACACGAAGGTCAGACATCACATCAGCTTATTGCTCTGCATCGTGATTAGGAAGTCGGGAACCTTTGGCAGAGGACGGAAGTTTGGCTTTTAGTATCGAGGCTCCTCATAGGTCAGAATTTACTGTTTTCAGGAGGTTCATGATGCATGAGTCTAAACTCTAAAGATCATGTCTGATTTGCGTTAGATACACCATGTCAAAGTGAATTTTACTCTGATTACCGAAATGTATATTTGATTAATTATTTTCAGTACATTACAGCCAGAGATATTTTGATTTGCACATTTTATCCTGTCGTTCCTAAAATCTCTGTAAAAAGGCAACGTTTCAGGATTATAGGATTTATCTGAAGTTCTTCTGGAAATCCACATATACGTTAGATCATATACTTTATATAAAAAGGGCATGGCAGCTCCCCAAAAGTGAAGCCAGGGTGTCTTGATCGCCACCTGCTGGATGGCTTCAGTATAGGTCATGTAAAGATAAATTAATTTTCTCAAAGTTTGTGTCTGACTCTAAAGCTCGTGTTTCAGTGAAGTGTCGTCCCCACAGCTCCATCCCCTGTTCTCTACTATGCAAGATGGCAGTGTTCATATCCGGGGTTTACTTCTGGATAGTGGAGGAGGTGGACATGCATCGTCGATCTTTATTTTCAGTCTGGGGTTGGGATGAGAGCTAATTCCCATAATGTTGTTGGACTGTTTAAAGGCCCTGCAGGCTCTTGCTGCACCTGTACAGGTGTATTTACTTATTCTTCACCTCCTCTGAGGATTTTGCTTGATTAACCAATCCCCGACCTTCCCTTTAGTTTGCTGCTCCTACAGAGCGACCTCATGTAATTTCAGTTTGACTCTGCCCAACTCCAACCTGAGCAGGAGACTAATTAGCCTGTATAAATGACCTGTAACCTGTGTGGTTAATGGGCTTTTTATATTTAGCATTATTCAAATGTTTTATTTTTTATGATGCAGCGCTAGACAATGGAGATATAAAAAGGATGTTGAAAAATGCAGGAGATGAAATCTTTTAATGAGACAGTTATGTTTAAATAATGTAAGCACAATCATATTAGATCTTTAAAGTGATCATGTTTTATAATAAACAAGAATTTTCGCAGTTCTATTGCCTCAAATAAGAAAAGTCCTGCAGCAGTAAATGGTCCTTGCCCGAGCACCGAGTTCCTCCACGCTTGTTGTGTCCTCACACGCCCTCTCCCCTTAACATCTATTCCCACAGACGCCGCTTCACTTTAAGTGGCACAAATACAACAAATGCACCATGCTTATCGAGTCACAGTCCCCTGCCACCCCCGACAATAAAACACAATTCTGTTTTCTTCACGCTGCCTTCTGGAGTGCTCCTATTCCATGGCGGTCACGTCTGGGGAGAGGGAGGGAGGGAGAGAGAGAAAGAGAGAGAGAGCGCTGCTTATTTATTTGTGGCTGTTTCCTCGCCTGTCAGGATAAAGAGGGCAACACGGAGCCAGTCTGAGAACATAATTTCACTCTGAGTGCCTTAGCCTGAAGCGCTGAGTGTGAGCACACACACAAACACACACACACACACCAGCAGACATGCACATGCTGTATACACACAGGCACACACAAACACACAATCGCGAGCAGGGAGAGTGGCTGTTGACCTGCTGAATAATGCTTGTGTGTGTGTGTGTCTGTGTGTGTCAGAGTGGCTGGTTAGCAGCTTAGCCCTCCCCCTGACTCCTGTTAAGGGCTAAAGGGATCCATGTCAACAACAAGCAATAAAGAAGATGCCTCATCCAGAGAGATACGCAGGAGGCAGACAACACACACATACACACACATACACACACGCACATGCAATGCACATCCACAGTCGTATAGCACACAAACTCACATAAACACTTGTACACACAACAGACTTGGCATGTCTCAAATAAAATATAGATAGAGGTGAGTGTGTTTGAAGGGTCTATTAGCGCGGACTGTCGGGGGGGCGATAGGGCCGGGATCAGTGTCACAACTCCACTCGACTCGGCGGCTCCGCGGCACGCTGTGGGGAGTTTGGAGAGCTGCCAGCCGCCTGTTTACAAGCCAGACGCACGTTTGATACTGGGCTGCTACCACTTGATAGCAGCCAAATCCCCTTCCAATGAAAAAATAAACTGGAGGGCTTCCTCTGAAGTGGAATAGGCCGGAGCAGAGCGGAGCGGCTCAGCCAGGATGCTGTCGGAGAGCTGCTGAGTCAGTTTGTTTGGCCGCCCGGGGGTGACTGGCTGCTTGGATGATTTAACGGCTTGCTGACTGCTTGGATTGACTGCCTGGCTGACGGAGCGCCCGGGTGGTTTACGGGGCCGTTCAAGGCTGCGTTTATCACCCGCCGCCGCCCCCCCCAAAATTTGATTAATTCAGAGCCTTAAATTTTTACCTCAATGGCTGAAAATGGCTGATGTAATTTTATTTCACTTGTTTCCAATTTTCAAAGTTACTTGTCTTCATTCTTCATGAGAACGTGAGGTTTGTAATTTGTCATGTTTCTCTGCTCTTTCTCTAAGACAGACAGCAAACATGAATAATGCCAGTAAAATATATTTTTACAGTTCATCGAACAAGGTCCGACGAGTCTCACTGGATCTATCTAGCTCTCTTGACTGGAACAAAAATATAAACATGATAAATAATACTCTGAAACATACAAGCAACTTTTCTTGTTTCTTTTTACGGTTTTTAATGCTGGGTCTTAAAAAGTCCTAAAAAGTAATTACTTTGAAATTCAGTCCTGAAAACGTCTTAAATATTTAAAAAAATATTACGTCCTAGGTCTTAAAAAGTTTAAGTAGGTCTTAATCGTGTTCATGTTTATTCAACGCCACTTCCATCGCGCTTTTGCTGAGTGCATGAATTGTAATGTTTCTAGCAGAGTGAAGTAATAAATATTATAACATTTTAATTAAATATTATTGGGGAGAAGGAAACCTGCAAACAATACAAATTGCCCCACCTCACTTGACTTGGCTGTGGGAAGGAATGTCTGTCTGTAATTTGTGAGATAACGTTGCGTGTCAAGAGTTATTTCTAAGGTTAAGGTAAGGGTTGAGACTTTGATTCTGCTGCTTGAAGTCAATGGAAAGTCTTAACAAGGGAAGCTGCTCGAACCTGTGTGTACTGTACTTTCCCATGTTCCTCTGTACTTCCCTCTCTTTTAGAACAATTCCCTCTCATTAATTAGCAGCAAAGTTAAAATGTTAATTCAAAAACTCACTTCCTGCACATTCACTCCGTTAATGGAGTTTTTACTCACTCACATCACATGCACGTCTCCCTTTCCTCTCCCGCCGCCTTTTCTTGCCCATCAAACTTTTGTCTCCTGCCGTACTTCTGTCCCTCTCTTTATATTCAAACATGTTGGAAGAACTTAGAGGGTTTTTGATATGAAAACTGGCAAAGCATCAGATATTCGAGTCATAATCACTGTAATTTCCGCCTGTGCAGACACACACACACACACACAACTCCAGACAGGTGGATGTATACGTGGCTGCACAGGCCTCTGGTTTCTGTGCAAGAACAGTGCAACACTTCTCTTCTTCTTCTCCTCTTTCCTCGTGCCTATGTATATTGTAGCATTAATCATTTTCTGCAAGCTGAATGTCACAGAGTCTGCCTGCTAGCCCTGAATAAACACTGTCATCCCTCTGCAGGAATAACCTTCACATACTGCTGCTGCTGCCGTCATGTGTACTTGTGTGAGTGTGTGTGTGTGTTTGTGTGTGTGCTAGCCTGCGTATGTGCTGTACAGTATGCATGCGTGTGTGTGTCTGCAAGCCACACTAAAGGTTAGGAGGGCATGTAAATAAAAGAACAGTAGATGACAGGCAGCGAGACACGAGAGTTGGTCTCCTTACATCCTCGCCCGCCATTTATAGCACTGTGTTGTGTTTGATTAGTCTGAGGCAAGGTAGGCTAGCTCTACACACACGCACACACACACTCACTTATTTTTGTCTACCCCTCTCCCCTTCCCTTCCCTTCTTTCCTTCGCTCACTCCAACTGTATCCCTCGTTTGTTTTCATTAGTGTGATTGCCTCAATGTCTCCCTGACCTTCAGCCATCTTCTGCGCTTTTGCCCTAACACACACACACACACACACACACACACACACACACACACACACACACACACACACACACACACACACAAACATTCCTCTGGATAATCACTACTGATTTTACTGCTCATAATTTCCTCACATCCCTCATTCTTCGGCTGTATCTTTTTTCAGGGATGGAGGCAGCTTGTCTGTTGTAGCGAAGCTGTAGATGTTTCCAAGCTGATAACAAGTGCCGTGTTATACATAGACAAAAAAATCAAAAACGAACGTCCTAATAAAACTTTCCCTCTATTTTTTTTTTCACGCCCCATTTCTCAAACTCTGTCCAGCAGAAACCTTCAAATGATTCCTGCTGGACTCATGACTCCTGTGTCTTCTGTGTAGGTAACGTAGCAAAGGAGGGGGTTAGAAAAGAGGAGTGATGAGAAGGACGGGGCAGAGGCAGGAGATGTATCGCTGAGTAGCCATGACCTTCACCAGTGATTAGGGACAATTAAGGCGTGAATTGCAGTCGGAACCGTAAAGCCACTGGGAGAGAAAGAGGAGATTTTGCCCGTTGCCCAAGGTGTGGTCACCGACGACACGCGTACGTCCACGCATCACATCTGTAAATCCTTTATTTGCCGCTTCCCTTCACATCAGTATTTATCATCCGCAGCCTGCTGAAGAAGGGCTTGTTGTGTGCGGGGGGGATGGAGGAATGATTAATATTAATTCGAGGGCTGATTGAAGGCAGCACTCGAGTGAAGTGGCTCACGATGATGTCTCCTGAGCGACGCCCACGCACTGTGCTCCCGTCACGAGGAGGAGGAGGAGGAGGAGAGGAAGATGCTACAAGTGACAGCGTGAGGAAGATGCGACATGTGCCACCTTCCACCACCTGCCCGCCCTCTCGTCCTTTACTATATCACAACAGTGTATTTCATCAGAGTGAAAACGATCACCTGTCCTCCTGAGCATTTCGAGGGCTTTCAAGTGTAATAATTAAATCCCCATGTTGTTTTAGCCACTTCTACACATGCTAATATTGAAACTAGAAGAATTTTAATTGTGGCTCGCAGTTTGTTTGTCTTTTTTTTAAGCTGAACCTTCAAACTCACAGATATTTAACTTAAACTGGCAGTTCTGGATCATATTCCATCATCTCACTGGCAACAACAAAGTTGATCAATGTTGATATACAGTTGAAATCTGTTATCGGTAGAGGAAGGTTGACATTCCCTGGGTAATGCAATGTTTCGTATACACACATAACACATATATTAAATGTTAAAATATTTCTTCATATTTCTCTAAGTTTTGACACCACAGTTGAGTGCATTATATTCCTCTGAGTGTCAAATAACTCCCTCTCTCTCTGTAGTGGCTTGTAAAGGCTGACCAGAGGTGCTGGGTTAAGTTATGCTAATGTTGCAGGGATCACCCGAGTGTAGAGGGAGATAACGTGTTTTAAGGTCCATATCGCTCGGAGGTTGGATGGTGCAGGAGCTTGGAGGGGTTGAGTTGGCAAAGAGGGTCTTTTGGGGAATGTGTGTCTTAGCAGGGGGAGGCCACAGGGGCTGGGTTGGTGAACGCAGTGGGCAAGGAAGGGCACCCTGAGGTGCTGTGTGAAATTAAGAATGATTAGGAGGCAAGAGAGACCAGAAGCGGTGCTTTTGGAGCAAGGCTTGCTTAATGAACATGGCTGGAGAGAAAGAGGAGCATGGTGGAGACTCAGGAGAAGCTTTATATGCATGAAATGAGACGGTTCATCAGAGAGACAGACAAAAACATACACAGTTAGAGTGAATGTTCAGAGACAAGAATTACTTCAACTGAGGCTTAAAAATACATTCAAGACTTGATAGTCGATGCATAGAGCATAAGGAACATGTATGGTGTTTGTGTCCTAAAGGTATTAGTAATATGGCTCCTGCTACATGCATATGCAGTTACTTTCTTGGTGTGATTTTGCAGAATGTTTGAAGAACTTTTGAAGTATTTCTATTTCGGTTAAATTGCAAGTCAGCTTTGAAAAACAGCCTCGGACATCAGCCCTCGTCGTCGGCCTTCATGCCTTCGGGTTTATCACCCGGGGAGGTTCAAGAGGACAAGATGGCAACACGAAGGAAGGGTGGGCCTTCTTTCTGGGGGGGCTGCGGAATTAAAAAGTATAGCTTCCAAGATGTAGACTTCTAGAAGGATCTGTATGCTTCACAACCGCTGGAGTCTGTATATGTAGAGAGGGGACTATGCTGGCAAGTAAACTCACCAAGTTTTGTAAATCGACTCCCTCCACCTTAATGTATCAATCCCCCCTTTTTTGCATAGATTCACATCCAGGTTGTGTGCACCCGGACCTCTAACGTGAAGCAGGTGAAGAGCCTGCTGAGAGACGAGGACGTGTTGCAGCGTCCATCAGGGGCTGACATTTATTTTGGCTCGGACAGCTAATGCAATTAAGCTGGAGACCTTCCTGTTCACGGCTGCTTCCCTGGCAGGTGCGCCAAGCAAAACAAGCCACAGCTCCCCCGACCCTCCCCGTTACCCTTTTAAACACATCCCGTAATTCTTCACACACACATTCTTCTTTTGTTCGGCCTCTTTTCCATCACTTTTCCCTCCTTCTGTACCTTCGCAGCTGCCCCGACTCTCACTTCCCTGCTCCTCTCTCTTCTTCCCACCTCTCCCTGGCTTGTGTTTAAGCGAGGTGTCTTCAAGCTCCGAGTCCTCGTCACCAACAGACGTGGCTTTTCAGTCCCCCCCCCACCCCCCCACCCCCTCCATCGACACAAAGCTCTTCCGCACTTTTGTAACAAATGGTGTTCTCTGGGGAGAGCTGCTCAGTAGGCCCACAAGTTTACTTCAACCACCGTGACACTCCAGAGTTGCTGAACGCAGCACTTTTGGTTTCATCAGCCTGGCAGTTTTCTGCATTGGAACGACTGACAACACACAGCCATCTGCCGCGTGTTTGTACCTCGTGTGCGTCGAGCTTTCCCGTAAGTTGGAGTTCTCACAGCTTCCTCTCCTTACACTCACCTGGAATTGGCTTTCTCGTGTTTCATGATGAGACGAATAAATGAATAAAAATGGATGAATTCCATATGTGGTAATAATAGCGTATCCTTTGCAGTTGCAGCTTGAGCAACCCGCCACACCTGCGACTAGCATTCGGCATTTCCCCCGAGAGATGCGGTATGCAGCCTGGGTCGCTTTGTGGGCATCTGCAGGTGTTCTCTGTAAACTGCCCCCGACCTCAACCGTATCATCTTTAATAATGAATAATGATGGCCGAGGCCGGGTTTGTTTATTTGCTGGCCTGGAAACAGGATCTGGCTTATTTTGCGAGAGGCTGATACGAGGCAGATATGAGGTTATAATGGCTGGCAGATGCAACCGGCTATGCGGAGCCAGCGAGGTGTTTGTTTGCACAAGCTGATTTCTCAGACTAAACGGGTGTCGCGTCCGACCAGCTGCTTTGGATCAGAACGGTCGGTGTGGAGCAGGGAAGGGCCCCCCCGTCCACCTGGCAAAACAAGCCGGGACCTCGGCGTGACAGCGAGTATAACATCTCTGCTAACAAACGAGCAGTTTGCTGAGATGACACATCTGAAAGGCCGACTCTGTTGTCTTAGCTGTAAATTCAGGCACAACTCCGACACTGGGAGGGGGAGGGGGGGGGGGGCATAGGATAGAAAGAAACAGACAAGAGAATAATCAGCGGGCTCCTGCTTTGTCTCCAGATCAGGGTCAGACTTAAATATTGGATCTAATGGAGGCTACAAGAGCCAAATGCTATATTTAGTCTCGAGGAGTCATGAGCACAAAGAGAGAGTCGTTCACCTCTTCTTCTCTTTACTCCGTTTGTCTATTCGGATTCACACGTCAGGTGATCGAGACCACAGCCGCCTTCCCTCACAACTCCTCTCTGCAGGGAGACATTGCTTCGCTCGGCACTTGCGTTTGCTCCGCAGTAAAACTTTGCTTTCACTGCGCGCGTGAAAGCTGTTTTCGCTGTCATGCACTGTTGCGCGTGGTCAGACGCCATCAATCCCTGCGTCGTTGGCTCTGAAAGAACGAGTAAATCACGTTAGTTATTCGGGTAAACAGGTCAAGAACGGCACCTCAGAGAACTGTTGACTCCGCTCAGCAGTTTGCCTCGCAGTGGCACGGCGAGAAAGGAAAACACGGGCGAATGTGCTCGTTTTTTAACGGCACATCATATATTAACTTTAATGACGGGTGCGCAGGTGCGTCGAAAGCAAAGTTTATGCTCCTGGTCGCACATACTTTAAGTGCGGCGAAGAGGGCGGGGGAGTTTGGAGGGAGGTGAAAGTTGAAGCGAGGAAGAGGACGAGCAGACGAGCTTGAATGAGTTCTGTGTGTTCCAACAGGTTTCTGCTCCTGAGGAAACGTGCCGGTCTCATTGGCTGACAGGCCGCTGCTCTGGGGAATACTGAGGAAATGTCCTCATTTTCTGTTTTTACAGGCGCACCTATATGTATATGTGTGTGTCTGAGTGTGTGTCTGAGTGTGTGTCTGAGTGTGTGTGAGTGCAAAGTACCCGAGGTGCAGGTTTGGTTTCTAGAAGATAATTCATTCACAGGAAAAAAAAGTTTTTCCCTTCTCAATCCCAGCTGAATCTAAGTAGTGATGAATAAATAAGAATAACAAGGTTTGAATTGTTGTGTGAAAATATATTTTTGTTTATTATTTTATTTTATTTCGTTTATTTCAGTGTCAACCAGAGAATTTTGCCTCCAATTATCCTCACCCAATCTGTCTCTGGACTGTGGGAGGAAGGTGGAGAAACCCCTTCAGACACGAGGAGAACAAACTCCACACAGAAAGACACCGGCCTGACCGGGAACTTTCTTGCTGCGAAAGTTTTGCAAAGTAGAAAATATATTTCTTAAATCTATATTGTGGTCTTCCAGTACACATATTTACAATTGTGTCCACTTGTAATGTGTTCCCAATCAGATGAGTCCTTCAGGAACCGAGCGTCTCTCTGTTCCTGGAGCAGAATGAGCTGATCTCTCTGTTACACACTGACCTGTCGTGCAGTATTTCTCACTGAGCACAACTGACGTCATCAACTGTCATTTGAAGGTTTTCTCTCCTGGTTTAATTAAACTTTGGACGTCATGCAGCTACTTTTTTCCATTCGACTTCTTGAAAATCCTTTTCTCTGTAAACAACCAGCAGTGAGTGAATGATCACCTCCTCTTCCTCCTCCTGCCTCTTTCTCTGCAGTATTTACCTCCTGTCTCCTGCTCCTCACTCACACGATGAACACACCGCGTCAAGTGGTATCAATCTTTTAAAAGCTATAAGGACAGGATAGCTGCAGGCCACGGCACGCACTATCTCCTCCTTTATCGCCTGCCTGATAGTCGCCGGTGCCACTTCATAAATAAAGCCATTACAGCCGGAGTGAGGCAGCGCTCTGTGTTCCTGCAGACAAACACACATAAACACGCTGACACACACACACACACCGGGCAGGTACTCTGTCTTCTCCGTCGCTGGGGAGCTTTAACCCCCGACCGGCTCAGTTCAGAGGCGAGGGGCTTTACGGGACGTCGGGGAGCAGCTCCGTGGAGTAAATAATCCCCAATCTCAGATTAAGCCTCACAAAATCTCAGCGGTGTTTCACTCTGACGGAGGTGTGTGAAGACACATGAATGTGTACATGCGCGCTTTCAACGCGCCAACAAAAACATACAGTTTGTGTGAGCAGGTCCCAGTGCAGCTTAGGGTTTTATGCTGACACTAAAGAATGTGTTCATCTGTGAGCGAAGGGCCTCTCGCTGCCTGTCTCTGCGCCTCGCTGACGGCCTGACTCACCGACTGACTGGGTGAATGAAGTGTAGTGTGGTGGGGATCTGACAGGGATCTCCACGCGATCCGCCGCGGCTCCCGGAGGACCCCCGAACGCGAAAGCCCCCTCCTCTCCGAGCACATCGGCGAAACATTACACCAGTTGTGCGGCGCCGGGCTCGCAGGGTGGGCCCCGAGTTCCGAGAGTCTTGTCCCTCAGCTGAAGAGTGAGAAAGAGTGCATTTTGTCAGAACGTGCTCCAGCAAAAAGGAAACACTATTATCCGCACAGTCATTGGAGCTTGCTCTGGATACGTTAACTACACGTTGCCACTTTTTCCTCTGCTTCAAACCAGGAGGTGAATGATTCAAAGCCGAGAGAGTTCTGAAGAGGACTGGCCCTCCTTCAAATCGTTGGTCTTCAGAAAACAGAGGACGCTGTTAGAGCAGGAGAGGGAAGGAAGAGGAATGGAGTTGCACCACAGTGGTTTCAGAACAAGCACGAGATGAAATCTGTGCCACTCTCTCCATGTTTCCTGCTGCCCCCGTCCTGGAGACAGCAGGAGAGTGGAGAATGTGAGATGGATCATTTATAAAGCAAGTGCACGGAGTTCACGAACCAGAAGAAATATGAAAAGCATAGAGTTCCAAACGGAGTGAGATAAAGAGCAAAACAGACAAACAGACGTGGTGTTATTGGAGTGGATGGGGAAGATGACAGGTATGGGGGGGAGGTGGAGTGTGTGCACCCCGGAGCAAAAACAAGAAAGAGGAGTAAAAGCTGATTTGCGGGGGTGAAAAAAAAAAATCAATTTAGTTTGACACGGCGTAAGATCTAAATATTTATCTCGCTGTCTCTTTGTTAGCTCAGACAGCTCTGGAAATACTTTTGGAGTCACTAATATTTATGGTTTTTACGTACGGGCTCGCAGCGCGTTCAGCGGTTCAGGTTTCCTGCGTGACGCGGCTTTTCACACGGCGCGGCGTGATTGAATTCCAGCCTCCACGTAAAGTGTTTTTTGATCTAGTCGGCTTGATCCTGGCGCACTAAAGAACCGCCACACACATGCACACGCACGTGCACACACACACACACACAACACATTATACGGCATCAGCCAGCCAGGCACAAAGTGGATCATTATTTACTAAACAGGTTGCCTAACAAGAAAAGACTGATTCCCCTGCAGGCTTGTATGGAAAAAAAACAAAAAGAAAAACTGGAAGCATGGCGGCGGAGCAATATCCATCATAATTGATGTGTTGCAAAGCAGATTACACACATTAGCGCACACTGTTCTAGCTATGACAGCTCCAACTGAACATGACAAATTCCATAATGTGGAGGAGAAGAAAAAAAAAGTTTTTTTTACTCTCTGGGTATTAGAAGGCACGACAAATAACAAAGAGGCATTTGCATTTGCAGGAGGAAATGTGAGGGATGTGTTTGTGTGTGCACGAGCGTTAAACTACACCTCCTCCTCCTATATGCTCTCATATCTGCTTAATTGCGTTGTGTTTGTTCCACTCGGGGCGGAAGGGTCCTGTAAACTGCTTTTGGCGCTTTTGGCACATCCGACGCAGCTAATCCCGATGTAGCATTAGCCACATCGGATGACGACGCGCTCAAGGCCGCGGCGCGTTATTTACCGAACGCAGCCACGACAGCTAAGCCCATTGAAATTGCTGCGGCTGGTTCATTGTGGGGAGGCATTAGTGAGTGTCGGTGGCGGCCTAATCAGTGGGCTGGATGCTGCGGGAATAAATAAGCTTCGGGGAAGAGGGGGCGGCTCGAGTCGCTCGCTCGCTCACTCCCCTCCTCACTTCTTACTCACTCACTCACTCAGTCTCTCAGTCACTCTCCTCTCACTCGTCTAATCAACTCAACAGCTTTACGCCAAATGTGCCACTGGAATTACAATTCCGCCGGCTGCCCCGGTTTCTCTCCCAGTGAGTTTGAGTTTTTAAATGTTGGCGATAATACATCATTAGGATAAGATAAGATAAAATAAGATAAACTGTATTAATCCTGAAGAAAATTCCTGTTCCAGCTTCCACTAAGATTATACTAACACAATATACAGTATAATAAAACAATGAGTATGAGGTCTTAAAAAGCAGTAAGTAGTATAGAGTATGTAAAATGGAATATTGCTCATGATGTTGGACATAATATGCTGAAAAAACATAGTAATATTGCACATGGATAGTAGTTTTGCACATGAGAAAACGCGACAAAAGTAATATTGCACATAGTGTTAGTATTGTTTCTCAATGGGGAGGAGATATACAGATTGTACTTGATGCGTGAGACTCACCTCATTATTAATATTATGATAATTATTAATAAAAAACGCTCTCTGGAGGTTATAGGTTCTATTAAAAAAACGCTCAAAGCAACATTTTGTGATGTCACTGATGGTCACGGTTGCAGGTGCAGTTTAAAATAATATTTCACACACTGTTGTTCCTCAGGTCCTCAGAAAAACACACGTCAGGTTTGAAGTGGATTGGATGATAACAGTAATAGTTAATATTACGTTTTATTATTAAGAGTTAAATGTTTATGTGCTCCTCTCAACACAAAACCACATTTACATTTCTGATTATTTGAGGCTGTAATTTTAAATCACACACTTACCCGCCATCATTTTATCAATAAATAACACTGAGCGGAGGCTTGACTTGAATTTTGTTGCTTTCCTTCTTCATCTTTAATGATCTTGTTTATTAGTTTCTCTAAAGATATAATCCCACATAATTGAAATAGACAATTGCTTCTAATTCGTGTTGTCTTTAATAGTAAAAGTCAAAATTTTTATATTAATCCAATCATTTTTTTTATTCTTTTGGACATATCCTCAGATGTGTGTTTTCTGTTTCAAGCCCAAAACATGAGAAGATGAAATTTAAATGATTTTCCTCTGCGTTAATTCTCATATAAATTTTGATTGTTAAAGAAGGCCTGAGCTTGGTGCCTCGTGTCTGTGTGTGTGTGTGTGTGTGTGTGTGTGTGTGTGTGTGTGTGTGTGTGTGTGTGTGTGTGTGTGTGTGTGTGTGTGACCGAGCTGTTCGGATGTCATTAGCCACACACACACACTCCTCGCAAACCAACTAATTAACACCCCATGTTAATCACTCTCAACCCAGCCAATAACCAGTGACATGCCATCATGCAGATCACTACATCCTACCGCAGCACAGCATGCACATCCAAGCTGAGGCGATATTTTCCCTCCTTCTCCCACATGCATGCACTGCGTTGTTGAGACGTCTCAGTGATATTTTTACTTCCTCCACAGTGTGTTGAACTGTTTTTACTGTTGTGTTTCTTTTCCCCCCCCCGAACAAGAAGTTTGTATTTAGCCCAGCTGTCATTCACAAAGTGATATTGAGGTGATATAAATACTCGTAACGGTGACAAAGAAACATGTCGCCGACACCTCGGCTCCTACGAAACCATCTGTGGCTTTAAATTGAATCTGTGTGTTTCCCCCCCCCAGCGCCATAGTTTCCAACAGCACGTTTATTTTTGTCACTTTGACGAGCGCCACGTGCATCAGATCAAATCCATCCCTACTTTACATACACTGGTTTGAAGTTCATGAAATATCTTCCCGCTGAATCTGCCGTTCTGGCCGAAACTATGATTTTGATATAAGTTAAGCTGATTTGCTTAAGCTACCGAGTAATTAACTGAACTTAATCATTTCATTTCGATTCATTTCCATTACCTGAATTATTTTCCTATCTTTTTTTTTGTAATGTCTGCATCTGCTTTAAAGCTCAGTGTTGTCTGGTTGTGGGAGAGGAAGAGGGGGCGTCTGAACTCTGGGACAACACTGACCTCTAGTGTCGGTTTGGACCGGCTCCTGCTGCTCCTGCTGCTGCTGCTGTGAGAGTTTTCCATGTGACATTTCAGCCGGCTCATTGCTAGTCCTATCTAAGGTAATGAATCCGCTTTGGACAGACTGGCGAGTTTGAAGCTTTAGCCTCCAAACGCCTGCAGCGGGGATTGCCCGGGATAGGGCAGAGGTAGATTAGGAGTCAATGTAATGAGAGGCAAAGCGTTTCTTTAGCTCGCCCCTTTGTCTTTGCCTCCGTCCACCAAAGCCTTGAAGGAGAAGCAGGGAGATACTTCTCTGGCCAGTGGCAGCCACACGGGCATTGGCTTTATTTTTCATCATCCTCTTCTCCTCCTCTCTTCCCTGCCGGCTTCCTCCACTTCCTCCGATCTCTTTTTTTTTTTCTCCTCTCCTTTCCTCTGTCCTGACTCTCGCTCATGCCAAAGCGGCCTTGCGTCCTCAACAGGGGATTGTCAGATCTTCTAGAATATGGTAAAATAAACCACACAGCCACACACTGGTGTACGGCACCCGGGTAATAGGCATAATAGGGTCAGGCCTTGCATTTAATAAACAATTACCCATCTATAATAGATGAGTCCGGCTCCTAGGGCCCAGTGCCTGGCCTGGGTCGAGAGGGGGGAACAGGGGAGAGAGAGATGGAGGGGAAGACGGATGAATAATGCAGACGAGATACCCATCAGAGCACCCAAACGCATGGGGGCCCATGCAGCGCCAATTATCTTCCCCTGCTAATGATGATCATCTTGATGCCCTCCCCCAACACCCCGCACCCCTCCATGCCTAAATCTGACATTTGCCCCTCACCAGTGAGCGATGATTCCGAGGAAGACGGTTTTTATATGCTTTTTATTTATTTTATTTTGGCGGGGCAGCAGAGGGGGGCAGAGTGGCCATCGCTCTTCGTTTGAATTACAAATCAATCAGGGACTTCTCTCCAGCCGCTTGAGCCCGTTCAGTCCAAGGTCACCCGGATTACACAAGGTTAAAGTGCGTGTGCATGCACAGACCTGAGGGTGGGGATGGGAGGGTGTGTGTGTGTGTGGGGGGGGGGGGGCTGTCACTCGTTGGATTAGCATACAACTCTTTGGAAATTAAAGGCAGCACAGAGGTACAGTGGCCGAGCAAAAACGAGTCCCCCACTCTCTCCGGCTGCCGTATTTAAATAGATTTGTGAAAAACAGTGTGGCGGGGAGGGGGGGGGTGCCCTTTGGCCGCCAGGATCAGAGGGGGGGGACCTGTGGTGCTCAAACTGACTACTACTGAAGCAGATAGGGCCCCAGTGGACTCCTACAATATGGGCCCGGGGAAAGATACACAGCCATTTTTGCCTCCCTGGGGGACCCAACTCCGTGGTTCTAATGGGATCAGTGGCGTGACCCTCCCAGGACACCGTCCCAGTATTGGATATTCAGTTAGTTTCCTGCGCAGTGAAAAGAAATCCGTGCTCAGCGACTTCTCCCGCTCCGGAATCACATTTGTTTTACTTTTATGTGGCTTTAACGGTGACTAATCAAATTACCGAAAGTTTCCAGGAAGAGAGACTTCATTAACGGCGGAACAGAGTGTGCTGCTGCTCAGGACTATTGTAAAACCTTCTAATATATATATATATATATATATATATTTTTAAAAAGCTCTATACTGTGGGCATGTTCTAATCATATCTAATGTTCTTTATGTATGCAAGGTTATTGTAAGCTATTAACATATGCACAAGAAAAAGCGAGCCCCATAATTGTTCCTTTCTACCATTTAATCCCAGCACTGGAAGATACAGCGGAGATCACATTAACATTTACATTTCTGAATCCCCCCCCCCCCCCCCCCCAACTCCTTGATACAGCTCCAGCTCTCAGCCGCAGCATCTCATCTGCCTTTACATAATATCAAGCTGTATTAATGCTACATATGGAGCTGCACTGTCTGCACTGTGTAGATTTACATTTTCCTAATGATGTGCTTTCATTCCCCCCCCCGCCCCCCCCTCTGCTATCCCCCCTATCCTGTCCTTCCCTTCACCTCCAGCCCGCAGCCCCATGCTCAGTGATTTAAAACACATACAACTGTACTGCCGTTTTCTTTTTTTACGGCAGAATAACACAAAGCGAGGGGGCCGAGACACCTCTCAGCCGCCCGGGCCCCCCCATCTGTTGCACATCTGGAAGTGGTGTGCGCCGCAGCAATAATTGGAAGTCAATTTGTTTGAAGTTATGTATTTGGCATCTGGCTCGATTCATAAAAACTCTGGAAATCGCATTAATTTTATAGCATCTCGAGAAGGCCCGGGCCACTTTTTTTCCTTCCCCCCCCTCCCCCCCCTCTCTTGCCTTGCGTCGTTAATGCACGTGGGGCCGAGTGATGTGGGAGTTTGTCGAGCACTGGTCAGGGTGTGGTCCTTAATAAAAACCAGCACGCGGGCCAGTGCCCAAACACAATCCCTGGATGAATTACTGCGACGATGCCGATTGCTCGATCATTAAAAAAGATTTGCTCGGATTTTTTCTGTCAAGTTTTTCATAGCTGCACCTTTAGCTTTGACCCCAACCTCAGATCCTTTCTCATTCTTTTCCTTAAGGGGGTAGAATCCCATCCGGGGGCCTACGGTTTGCCACATTTCCCGACTGATTGAGAAGCAGCATGGTGTTGTTTGTCACACAGCTCTGAGTCACGGCTGAAAATAGATATGACACTTGATGTTTGGTGCCTCACTGCCGGCTGTCATATTGTTATTCCCACTCAAATTTCACCTAATTTGTGCACAAGTCTTGTCACAGTCCAGATTCTGATGAGGGCTTTTAGGTGCTTATTTTTTTCTCCTCCCTTCCCTTCTCTTCCTCGCTTGTGTGTGTGTCTGTGTGTGTGTGTGTGTGGCAAAGACATACACACCTGTGCATGTGTGTGTGTGTCGGTGCTGGCATGTTTGCACACAAGCACATTTGATTGGGCTTGTTTGTGTGTGTGGCCTCGTGCGTGTGTTTTTTTTTGTGTGAGAGTCACCTCGGAGGAAGGTGATTAAGTTTTGCCAATGGCAGGCTCGACAGGTGAGCGCACTGTAGCACGCTGGCAGCTGTGGCATGTGCGGCGGTGACAGCTTCTCCCGCTCAGTGGCGGTGTCAGTGTTGGTGGGTGGCAGCGGCTCTGACAACGTTGTTTTGGTGACAGAACGACTGCGTGTGTGAGGTTCGCGACATCACTCGCCTCCGTTAGATTTGTCAGTTTATACTGCAAAGGATGGGGACTACCATGGACTCGGGCCTATTCTGGCTCGGCACCGTTCCATATGTATTAGCACTGTTTACCAATTTTTGGGATAAGCTAAATTTTTACTTTATTACCCCTTTTTTATTGATTTTATATAAACCCACCACGAATGTTTCTCTCTTTTCCATATGTGTGTGTGTGTTGGGTTTCTTTTTTATGAAGACTGCACAGAGTGAGCACAAAACACAGCCCATTGCTGCCACCTGCTGTTGGAGTTACGCCACAGCAGCAGGCCCTTTAACCTGGCATGAGGTCATTCGTTCAGGGACACCATTTTGCCGTGCAGGCAATAGTTAGATTAAAAAACAAATGTGTTTTACAGAGGTACACAGTTTTTTGCAGATGTGTTGCAAAAAGCCAGAAACGTAAAATCTGTTTTGTATGAAGGAGGATAAGTGAGAGATGCCGGTTGTAGGAATCAAACTTTCCTCCAAACAATGTGTCCTGCACGTCCAAATTTACTACAACATAAAAGTGGTGTTGAGCACCGGCGCCTCGGTCCACGTCGCACTTCACTTCTCGCATTCCTGTTCCTGTGTGTTCTTTTTCCAGAACCGTGGTTTGGGTTGATGAACTGCGATGTTCCAAATAAAAAGTCGTTTGTTCTGATGTCACCGTTGCCTCATCCGACCGCGTTTTTCCCCTTTGAAGCCTGCGCACAACAGCCATTGAACTTTAGCCTTTGATATGGAGGGAAATGAATCAGTCAGGAAATTTAATCGGACCTTTCCATTTTTAGGAGAGAATGCTTTGTCTCAATGGGAGTGGTTGGGGATGCGTTTAGGGTTTTTAAATTGTCTTACTTCACTGACATATATATAAATATTCACATCATATATATAATCTTACCATTCAAGTGTAATAGGTATTCACTTCTATTTTGGATGGATATTTTAAATTTACAGATTAGATATTTTAGATTGATACAAAGATAGATAGATAGATAGATAGATAGATAGATAGATAGATAGATAGATAGATAGATAGATAGATAGATAGATAGATAGATAGATAGATAGATAGATAGATAGATAGATAGATAGATAGACAGAAAAGGTATCAGACACAACACTCTCAACAAGATGTGAAACCTTAAGAACAAAACTATAGAAAAAATAAGGAATAAAACTATAACAATTGTACATATTATAGAGGGAGAGAAAGTGCAATGAACACGTACTGTATATTTGTAGATTGCAAGATGTTAACAGTATTTTTAAATATTAATTAGTCTCCTATTGAATGGTTGTGTCTTTCATTGGTGTTCTTTATTTAGTCTCACATTTTTAGGTCTTGTCTTTTGTCAGATTTTGAACTAGATTTGTATAAATATGCACGGTTTTCAAAAGAAGCATCTCAAATTGTCTTATACTGCTTTTAATTCCATTAAATTTTTTCAAGCGTATTATTTTAAATTATTGTCTTTTTGTGTAAATTTACATCATTGACATATATTTTCTCATTAAGTGCAAGTCCTAATTCTTAAGTTTTAAAGTATTTAGTAAGATTTTAAACTAATTTCTTTGCACTGCTTGCTTTATATTCTGTTCTATTATATTCTATTCTAATTCTAATTTTAGGATCCAGTAACTCATATGTAAATACAACAATACACCAACAAAAAGAATAAAAAAGAATCGGTTAAAAACAGGATTACGAGCAGCCAAAGAATTACAAGAGTGGGGGTCATTTGTAATTACTGAATGAAATAAATAGATAGATAAATAAATAATACACTTATTTTTATATATTGTGTTATATTATAATTGTATTCATTCATATAATCCTACCCCTGACTTTGTTTTTAATTAAATCCTGCATGACACTAATTGGATTTGTATATTTTTCTCAAGTTTAAATAAAAACGAGAAAAAGAGAAAATCTTTGAAAATCAAAATGTAAACGGAGCCTTTGGAAATCTCATTCAATCTGCAGACTCTTTCTTTAGATAGTCTCCATGTATTTTTTTTCTTTATTTTTAGCGTAATGAAAATCTATATTTACCTTCCATAGCTGCTTTGGCCAATTACCCACAAACATCACTCACCACTTTGTAGCTGTGAGTGGTTTTCTACTCGCTCTGTGATTGATCGGCTCGGGCTTATTTGCGGCAGAGGAGAAGATGCGGATGAGGAACTTGTCGATTCCGTTACAGAGAAACACGCTAATAACACTGTGAGGCATTAATTCGGGGAGGCTTTGATGAGGAATCTGTTTTGAAAGGGATTGTGTTTGTTGTATTATTAATATCTGACGTCACTATTAGAAAACTATGTCGACGAATGAGTGATACAACCAGAAAAATAAATTTTTGTTAAACATGTCTAATCAGAAGTTAGTTGCAAACAAACTTTTCCCGTAAACTTTTTCAATGTTCCTTGCCCAGTTTACCTCAAAGGAAACTTTCTCTGCTCTTCGCCAACAGCTCTAGTGGCAACTCTCTATCCCATAACCATGATTCATCCTCAAGAGCTCATCAGCTCACAGTGGGCTCATCAGAATTATTACTCCTCCTCTACTTGTCTTTATTATCCAATTTCCCTCCCCTCTCCTCCTATTCCGGCACTCATTGCCGGTCAGCCACCTTATAAACCGGCTCCTTCACCTTCTTGCTCAGCAGAACTTTTCAGGCTTTGTTCGCGTTTCTCAGTCCTGTTGTCGTTTCAAACTCAGATTAACACTGGTGCGTATATGTACTTCAGTAAATCAGGTATGTTCAGGGGCCCGACATGTATGAGTGTGTGAAATTTAGTGTTGATCCAAATAAAAGTCTAGATATAGTGAATTAGAATGTGTTTTTTGGGGGGATTGTCAGGTCTTGGTGGAGGTATGCGCTTTACTGAGTTATATAGAAGTTATACTTTTGGTTTTTAGGCTAGTGTATGTAGAGTTTAGGGCTCCACTTGAACTTTAAGTCAGGTTTTCTTGTTTGGTGTGCATCAGGGGCAGGTTCAAGGGTGGGTCCAAGGGGGAACTGGCCCCAGTGTAAGGCCCTGGTCTCATGTACTTGAACGTTGCTATGACAAACCTTTTTCTCCCTACCACTTCTATATTCACTTTATATTAACACATGTGACTGGACCCTAAATCTAAATAAATGTGCACCTGACTGGACCTATAACTGTCCCCGTTGTGTAAATTGTGACCCTATTTATGATTCATAAAGATCTTAGATCCGTCACTTGTGTGAATGCAGACTGTGAGATGAGAAACGAGAAGCCAAAAATCAAGTATATAAAAAAGGGGTTTATTATATGTTTCCCTCCCCTGGTAAGAATAAAAAAAGGTAACATGTTAGATAATAATAGTATATACATACATGACGTATTGAAGGAATACATGGTTTAAAAAAGATGCATATAGACACTTACTTATCAAAAACACGTATAAGACACAGACAGGACTGAGGACATGTTAGGCATTGTGGTGAGTACATCAGTTATTCATAGAAAGAACTGGGATTTCAAATAAGGCACATTACACAAATATAATCCCGACAGCCACAGTTTACAGTCGTTTTACGTGAAGTAGTATTTTCCTTACAAATGGACACAGGCTTTTAAGTGATTGTTGTTGCATGTTACCGTGTACAAAACAGGCTTTATTATTTACATTATGTACAAAAATGTCTCCCTTTTTTACTGGGTCTGTTTCTGCTCTATTCGGGAGGCAGAGGAACATACAGTCTGTAGTAACTTTAAAAAAGAGCAGGGTGTACAGCAGAGGGTCCTGGGGATGCTTTGGGTGCTGCTGAGCTTTGGGGAATCCAAGCTTTAGGTCCGATAACACCCCCCCCATTCAACAGGAAGTACAGTAAATACACAGCTGGCACTTTGAGGGGCTCTGCCAGGTGTGTCAGTGCTCAGTTAAATGACTCGCAGCCCTGGGAGAAGTCAGTATTGTTTGCCCAGAGCCGTCACTCAGTCTTTTTCAGGCTCTGCTTCTGCCCTTTAACACTGGAGATTACAACCATGTTGTCGGAAGGAGATAACTTGAGAGTATGTTCTGCAGGGGGGGAGGGGGGGATTATAGGTCGTCCCCTCCGGCAGAGCTGAAGCTGCTCCGGCGACTACTGTCCTTGGACGCAGCTCCGGGCGAGCCGGCCGACAGGAGCGGGTCGGTGCCGAACGGCGACAGCAGGTCGTCCATGACGATCTCGTCCAGCCGGTGCTCCTCCTTGAGCGTGGAGCTGAAGAAGTCTGTGAAGTGGGACAGCGGGTCGGAGAACGTTGAGAGCCCGTCGGCGCCGGTGATGTGGTCCTGTGGGCCGCTGGCGGTGGGGATGGAGGCCACGCCGGCCACTGCCGCTATCCTCTGGAGGTAGTCGCTGTTGGGGTCCTCCTGGTAGAGTGTGGGCTGCTGAGGTTGCTGGGGCTGCTGGGCCTGGGGGGACAGCTGCTGTGGTTGTTGTTTGAGGAGGTGGGAGGAGAGTTCGACTGTCCCCAAGGATGTGGTCATGTTTGGGAGACCGTGTGCTCGAGCCTGGATCTCAAGCTCCTGAAAATGGAACGGAAAGAATTCATTACTTAATGTGTTTCTTGGAAAATGACCTGCTCACTTTGTAGTTACGATATTATCTCTCTCACACACACAAACACACACACACACACATTCTCAGAGTACGCTCTCAGCACTAATCACCTATCAATGTCATCACAAAGCCCAGTTTGACCTTTGTAAACTCTCCCTTTATCGTCAGTGGCCATAAAGGTTTCCTGGACACTTTTGTCATCCTCTGGGATCATTCCAGATTTGTCTTTGTGTCTTTCTCGTTGCTCCAACTCCAATAAACCACAATTTGTGTTTGCGCTTAAGAGTGCGAGCGTCATGCGCCGAGCCTCGTGCACGCATGCACCATTAGACATCCCTTTAATTAGTGCTCCTCATCTATTTCTGACACCCGCTGATTTTATTTCCAATGAAAGAGATGATCTGATTTTCCTTTATTCATCAGGTAATTAGCACAGACGCGGTGGGGGTGGGGTGGGGGATCTTCACCAAACTGATCTCTGGTGTAATGGTCTGTAAAGCCCATGTTCCACTGGTCAGAAAACACACTAACATCTGGCTGTTATCTGCAGTGGGAATTATTACACTCCACATTCACTCTTAGGTCAAGTGACTCTGCAGTGGACATGTGTTTTTATCATCTGTGGCTTTGAGAGACAGTGAAGGAAATGGGTCAACGCAATCATTTTGTCATCATCCTCTTCATTTTGACAGTTTAGATGCTGAGGCTGCAACTTTTCTGGCGCATCTTAAGACGTGCAATGAAAGTTTGTGTACCTATAATCCCCCTCTCCATTTTGTTTTCTTATTTTTGTGTTGTACAAGAGGCAACACTGGCGAGACTGCTTCTTGATTTCAGTTTTTTTTTTGTGGGTTTATCTACATTTAAGAAAACCTGCATATATCTGCTAATTTGAGTGTAAAAGCGTAATAAGTCACTATATTACGTGCTTGGATTTATGTGCGCAGTCCTTAGAAAACTAATTAGTGTACTCATTCTGTTATGGAATAACAAACGCACAAATAAAGGACGTATGTGTTAGGGGGAACAAATAAACCTTCAAACCGTGGTGAGTTTGGACAACTTGCTTAAAAGTGGTAGTTTTTAAGTCGATCAACTTCCTGATCCACTGTCCCTTTGTCAACATGGTGATTTTATTGTTTCAACCATCGCTCTGTTGTGTTGTGTTACCTGGATCCTCAGCAGCAGCCTCCTGTTGGCCTGCTCCAGCTTCTTCTGCCGGGTCTCCAGCTCCCTGGCGTGCTGCTGCTCCTTCTGCATCCACTTGATGTACTCCACCGAGGCTTTGAGGATGGTGCCTTTGTTCCAGCGCATGTCCCTGCAGAAAGGAGAAATGTAAAAAAGATAACCTTTAACACAGAACCCCCTGATGTCGGCAGAATATCCTCCACGTATAAAGAAAATGAGAAAAAAGTTTTAACGTGGAGGTTTTTACCCCTTTTTTATGATATGAATAAGAAATGGTGATTTACATTGTGCAATTATTCATCCTCGGACATTACGTGGGGACACTGAATGGGGAAATTTAATAGAATAGTTAAGTAGCTATGTGGAAAGTCCATTCTCGTGGCTCCTTGTTCGGTAAAATTAATCCTTGAGTAAAAATAGGTGAGGGGAAAATGAGCTAAGTAGGAAGACAAGGGGGGGGGGGGGGTGGAGAAATGGAGTTAAGGTGCTAGAGTGCAAGTCATTCCTTTGCAGATATTATTACTTTTTTTTAAGGGGACCTGTAGTGAAATTGTCCTTTTTCACACAAGTGAGACACCGGTCTGATCAGCAGCTAATAATCTCCTTTATCCTGTGTTAATGGCGCTGCGACAACGGTAACCTTCCATTTAAATTCCAGGCAAAGTTCAATTGCGAGAGATGGCCGGTGGATTTCTCTTCACCTCCGCACTCCCATCTCTGTGTTTCCAATTGTGCTTCAAACTTTGATTCGAACGGCGCGGCCCGCCTCCTCTCTGCGTCTGACCTCTCTCCTCGTCGTTCATTGCTTTTGAGCTGAACTGCCGCGACCCAGCAAGAGGACGTAAGGCTCTCGGAGCGCCGACGACAATGGAGGTTCAAGTGCACCCTCCAAATGGGACTGAAATGTGCTCGAGCGCTCATTTGAATTCAGCGAACGACAGTTTGAGTGTCTTTGTGCTCGGATTTTTAATACACTTCCCCCTGAAAGACAATTTCTCGTCTTGGCAGTTTCAGGGATATGAGACAATGACGAGAAGCAGTTCATATTCTTACAGTCAATACATTTTTCAGATTTTGCAACTTACGGGTCGTTTGATTTGGGTATGAGGGTCCCCAACTCCTTTATCCTGTAGTTGATGTTGTATCTTCGTCTTCTTTCGACTAAGGAAACAAGAAAAGAAAGAGATGAGTAAATCCTCTTCAGTTGCTCTATTAAATTCAATGGGTGTAGATTTGGGGTTTGGACAGTGAGTGAATCAGAAATCAGAGCCGATATTATCATTGTAAGTGCTGCATACAAGGACATTAAAAAAACACTGCTCCTCTTTGGTGCAGAGAACAAAGATAAATATATTACGAAGAACTAATGAAATAAACAATATCATATAAAAAATACTAAACCTACATATACTTTGATATGTAAATGAATAGCATTGATGATGATTGAGGGTTGCATAAGGAAGACAAAAATATGAGGGGATACTCAATTATATCATATATAAATTTCACATAGAAACACTCATTTTGAAACTGAATTATCAGTTGTTGACCAGCTGCAGCTCGGCAGTCGTGGAACCGAAACTGTATTTGTACTTAAATGGTTTCAAGTGTAACAGAATTGAAAATGTCTCCATCGCAATTAATTTCTAATTTCAATAGTTTGTGATAAAAAAAAATCCCTCGTGCCTGGTTTCCCTTTTCTATGAGTGGATCAAGAGCAGAGTCATTACTGCATGTGGGTCATCAGGATATGAAGATAATTTGAAAAGTGAATTAGCCGAAGCTCGCCAAGGTTTTTCGGTAGTAAATGTCAGCCACAATTTTATTCTGAAAATCCTGCCAAACAAAAAATATAAAAAATATATTTTTAATATAGTTTAAAGATGAGTAAGAGCATTGCGTGTGGCTCTCTCATAACACTTGTAGGGAAACATGTTTTTATTCCCCTTTTCCCCTTTTTTTCTTAAGTGCAGAGGTTGTCACACCTTGTTTAGCCCTATGAAGCAAATTGCCAATATAAGAAACAATTTTGAATGATTGATTTAGTGGAATTTGGTAAACAAATAAAAGGAGAAAATTGCAGGATCGCAGGTGAGGTTTTAAAAAAAAACATTTATCAATTTGTAAAAGATGACTATTAATTTAGAAATTTGTAGTTAAAATCACAGAGAAGATTAATGATACAAGTGTAGTCCAGATTCAGGTCAGTTATATCAGCAAACACATGCACAGTCAACTTTGTGCAGAGTGAGGCTCTTTATGTGTGTCTTCAGAAAACAAGTGCGCACTTTGTTTTGGCCATCTGACAAAGGAACTTCTCGACCAAAGATAAAAAGCAAAACGCCCTTGAGGCCGGCGATAACTCATCGCCAGACCATAAACTGTGATGGAGTTGAAAGGCGGCGGGGGGACACTCACTCAAATTGTGGTTGTCTTTCTTCTGTCGCTCTTTGGCCATCCCCCTTGTGTCAAGTTCTGGAAAAAGAGGGGAACGAAGTGATTAGAAACGCACACCAATTTAGCATCTTAAAAAAGACACAAAACACCATGAAACCTCAGTCACGAGAGGCGCGGGCCAGTGTTGTCGAGACAGTCCGGTGCCGGGGTCAAGAGAGTGGAGTTTCTGTGCAGCTAGCCCACGCCACTGTTTGACCTCTTTTCCACACTCACACACGCACTTAAAGAGCCCAATTTATCCCGTCCAGTTTGTCTGAAGCTCTTTGTGGAAAATAAAAAATGGTGGCCACTTTTAAACTACTTACTCCGCAATTAAGACAGTTCCCTAATCTCTGCCGGCGAGGGCCCAAATTGTCAGTGCATCCATATTTGTATTCACATTCTTCCAAATTACATAATTGGGGACCTGAGATTGGATTTCCCAATTTGTCTCTGTTGATTCAATCAGGACAATTTAGACTGTGTAACAGCCCATTGTCCTCTTGGCCCACACTCAGAACCAGTTGGCAATTTACTTATTTGCCGGTTGAGAGCGAAGGGGTTCTTCAGGCATCCTTTTCTATTTCCTAAATCAATTAGACGCCTTTGCTTGATGCATGACATTAATAAGAAATGTCTTAAAGGGCCCTCTGTTTTCGCGCTGTGACGAAAAGTCCACACATTTCTGCAGCCTATTAACGGAAGCAATGACAAGCAGGGCAGTGTTTGTCAAACACTGGACACAAATCAGCTTACATATTTGCCTGACACGCGTAATTGGACTTGATTTTTTGCAGAAACAGACGCACACAATGTGTTGCCTTTTATAGCCGACACAGGTATGCTCTGTTCTGCTACCCAAACCCTCAAGGTTTGGATCTCTTCCAACCATAACTTGTGTGATTTTTGCAGCAGCGTGAGCTTGTGATCAGTCATTAATTGATTAGTGGTTTGATATGTGCTAGGGTGCATACCTGTGTATTCCCTTTTAACTGTGAGCTTTGTGGGGTTAGATGTGGGGCTCATTCCAACATTCGGGGCGTTCATACCTGGTTCACCCCCATAGACGTCCAGCATGCTGCCACTGAGGGACACCTGCAGGGGGAGAGAATGGAGGGTGGGTCAGTCACAGGGGAAACACACATTTACATTTCACATGCTCCACAGGGACGATCCCTTTCACACCTCGACCACAGCCACAACACAAACAGTTGTTTGTAGCTGCTGTGCGGCTTTGTTGGGCATTTACAAGAAAAATGCCACAGGGCAAGTGCAGAGCCTTGCAGACATGACGGTCGGACCCCCCCTCAGGCCTCTGGCTCGGCTGCGGACCTCCTGCCGGGAGCCGTATTCTACCCACATGTCCTCCACAGCAGGACAAGGCAAACCCAACGTTGTAAGTGTGCCAATCACAGTTGTTGCAAAGTGTAACTACATCTCCAGGGAGGTGCACGTGGAGAGGATGGGGTGGAGGCTCTCCAGTGAGGGCCCACTGCCAGTGTGTCCGTAGAAGGTTTCCAGATTCATCCATTAAATAGTCTTAATATTGGTATTCAGTGTTAACAGGGAGAAACATTTTGAAAACACATCTGGATATATTATTAAGACATTTCTCTTTCTCCAAGTGTAAAAAAAAAAATTTGCTTTGCCAAATTATTCGCAGGGGCATATATGGGGTCCATAGAGTATTTTGTAGGGTACTCTATATACCAATGGCATCCCTTATACCCAAAAGTATACACTGGCCTTTACTCCTGACCTCTAATTCAGTAATAGTGCTTTCCTACATTGGTGTAACTAGGCAGTGTCCTGATCTGCGAGTGCCACCATTTCCAAAACTCCTCGGCTTGAAAGCGACATGAAACCCGTCCTCTGTGTTGAAAATAGCCTCATGTTAGAAGAGGAGGCTACGCAGGTCAACTGCCCGAACAGAGGAAAAACTGTTTTCCTACGGGTGTCTGCTCGTCTGGGAAAAGAATGGATCGGTTCTGCTCTAATGAAGCCTTTACACGGACAGAGGGAGGAGAGGGAGGGTGAATGTCAACATGTAGCGTGCCGATTCACATGTGTGTCTAATCCGAATTTGTGTATTTATGGGAGAAAAAAAAAGGCTACAGAGGTCAGCACGGATTCAAGGATCCTCGCAGCCAATGTTGCCCGTGATGTGTGTCTGTGTGTGTGTGTGTCACATCCAACTCCCGGACTGGTGAATGTGATAAGGCTGCGTGCCAAGTCGAGAGATGGGAAGGAGCGGAGAGCGAGAGGAAACAAAACAGGAGGAAACTGCAGACATTTCAACTATCTCCAGTTGGTTTGCTTTTGGTTCTTTTTTTTTTTCTCATTATCTCATCGAAAAGGGAGGGAAGAGGAGGAGGGGACAGAAGTGCTTATCAAAATGAAAGATTGCAACATTCCCCCCCCCACTACTCCCACTGTAATCACTTCAATCCCTCTCCCGCCTGCGCTGCCGGATGTGTTGACACGGCGAAACGGCTTGATGCATCGTACTGTATGACTAATTAGGATGAATTGATCCGTTTAAGCATGGTATCATTTCTGAACCAGCCCGTGGGGAGTGTGTGCATTAACCCAATCCAACGCCTCAGAAACTCCCACTCCTAACTCCTTACTGCTGCCCCCCCCTCCCCACCATTGTCTTATCTCTTCCTCAGCCCCTCTCACTCCGGCTCTGCTGCCGTATCTTGTTTGGCTTCATCTCGGTGTAACATTCATTGTCCGTCCCTCTGTATTTGAGGAATTAGGCCAGATTCCCAGTGTTCCCATCCAACCAACTCTTTATGCTATAGGTGTTGCTGTGTTCACTGACCAAATGGACGCCTTGTCCCAGATTTTTGCAGTTTTAGAATTCCTTCCCTCCGAGTAAGAATCTGTGTAGTGTGCTGTGGTGCCAGTTCTGTTCTAGCCAAGAATTGACGTTAAGTAAGACAGTGACATTAGATTTAGCTCCTTGTCCTTCTTCTAAATGGAATCTTTATTGTTAAACTTCTCGAGCGATGTGAGAAATGTTGCTAAGCCCCAATGAACTTTCACTCATCTCCAGACTTAAGCCGTCCTCAAACTGAGAGAGGTCCCACTTTTCCCAAGCGAGTCAAACGTCAGGTTGGAGGAACCTCAAGTTTCAAATTCAGAAGTCGCTCATGAAGACATTAAAGTTGACATAAGCCCTGCTGCAAGTACACGTGCACAGCAGGTTAACAACCGAGGGCTGTGCAGTAGAAATCAATATAAAAGACCTTCAGAGCATAGATAGTGTGTGGCATTTGAAAAGAGTGCTTGAATAATAGTGTTTCATACTTACATTGTTCTGCATTAACATGTTAGACTCCATGCAATCCAAGCCCCCGTCGTTGAAACCGGACTCAAGACTAATAAGGTCATCGATAACTTCATCCATCGGAAACTGAAAGAAAACAAGTCATTTCAATACTGAATTTTCAATACCGTCCAAGTGTGTGCTTTTGAAATCTCAAAACATTCAAACCAATATAGACACAAGAAGATAAAAAAAAGGAGGGGGGGGGGGCAGCAGTGTCGAGAGACTAATCCAATAACTCGTAAAGTTTTCCGCTGCCGTGTTCTCACAACTAGTTGGAGGCGTTGGCCGGGGGGGAAACATGCATGTGCTATCAAACTAGTTTCCTCCTTTGAATGAGTACTCTCATCACAGACTGCATGTCTGAAGTTATTGATGAGCACATCAGAGAGAGAGAGGGGGGGATCAATAATGGCATCACTTTGTTTGGATGATTAGTCGGAGCTGCTCCAGCATTGTAGAGATTCAAACTTTTTACAGCTACACACAGTCACTGGTGCATGTGAATTTATTTGATGCCTTCCAGCAAAGTGTCAGCCATAACTCATCTCTCTTAATTTCAAAGAATTTAGAGGAACTGTAACAATTCTCCTGAGTAAAAATTAATTAGTTTGACAGGAATATGGACGGTTGACAGGAAAGTGTTTCTTAAAAGTTGCGTAACTTACAAATATTATGAAACATTTAATCCGGTCTGTGGTTACATTTTTTTGTGGTTTCAAATGTCACGCTTTTCCAGTCACCACTAGGCACTTTCAGAGTTTTTCTCAATTTCACTTCCATAAATTCAAGCAGTTAAATTCCGTTTGACTCACCTCGCTGTCGTGACTGGCCATGGTGAGCAAGGTGACGGGGCTGGTGGGGTTGCTGCCGTCGCTGAGTGAGGCCATGTTCCCGGTCCTCATGATGGGCATGGTGGCCAGCTGGCCGGGGCCGTGCGGGTGAGGGATGGCGTGGCCCTGCCCGGCCGCCGAGGCCAGCTTGGAGCCCAGCGTCAGGTACTGCTTGACCTGCTGGTTCTGGCTCTGGTGGAGGTGGAACTTGGAGCTCTCGAGGTGGCTCTGGACCTGCGGCAAAATGAAATCACACATGGTTTTAGTTGGCTTCATTGAAAGGTAGCCCAGTTGGAGGGGATATTGTTTTTCACAGACTAAGAGCAGAAGCACCGGGGTTGTTTGCATTTTCTGTCGACTTATGGAAAATAGATTTAACACACATTGTTGAGCGTCACAATTTTCCATTAGTAGTCACTCCCTGTATTTAACACTCCTTAAACTGAATCATGTTTCTCATATGTAGCAAGGTTTTCATGGGAATGACCCATTCTATGGTAAATTTCTCAAGCGTCTGACTGGAAATGTCAACAGATATAGGTTAAAGGTTAGAACTTACACATTCTCACAAAATGCAGAAGCACATACTCATGCATTCAGCCAGCAGTCAAGACTCAAACCAGTAACGAGAGCGGCGCAAACTTTACATCAGACAACATGACAACACACGACAAGGAAATGTTACAATAAACAAATAAATGCTGCAAGTTAATTCACGAGAATCTGAATTTCGATGGTCTTACATTTGAAGCTCTGGTCGCGTCCCGCATTGTGAAGTAGCTGCAGTCAGTTAAGTGTGGCATTCTCAGAAAAAGCAGATTATCTTCAGTTTGTTTTGATGTGGCAGCAGGTCAACTCTAGGCATCCAGATCTGCTGCTGCTGCCGTCCTGCTAATCTGCCGACTTCTCAGTGAGTGTCTGTCCTCTCCAGTCCCCCTACCAGTGTCTTAAAAGGGGCCTAAGTGAACTAATTAGGCCCAAAGCTGGGGGTAAGCTTTTATGTTGCGTAGCATGATAATCACTTCAAACACTGGACTGTCAGATCACCCAGGGTTTGATCACTGCAGGATATCTGCCTTTAGCGACTATCACTAATTCATCGGGACCGCCCTTTTCTACTTCGCCAGCCAATCAGCAGTCGGCTCCCATAGTCCTCTGCTGGCTTGCTCCAGGGGTTGTGGCAGCACAATTGACCCTTGTTCCCCAGTGGGGGTTTTAAATAACTCCTCTAATGCCATTTTTAACCGTGCCTTTTCATTCATTCATCGGTTTCAATGCAGACAGTTTTGTATTATCAGCTTCCAAAACAATAAGAGCAATAAAGCTATTTTGGGGTTTTTAACACTCTAAGTTTGGGACTATTTTCCAACGGAGCATCTCACCTAAAAATGACCGATTTGACTGGAGCTCACAAAGAAGCTGGTTTATAACTTTCTTTATTGGTTTGTGACCTGTAAAGTATTTTTAGGAGAACGTAATAATAATAATGATGATAATAATAATAATAATGCAACTAATGTATCCATTGATTTTATGATTTTAATCATGTCTGGGTATATTTATCCAGATTCTCTTAACTTATCCTTAAAGTGTTCCGTTCACTGGTTATAATAATTTGCTCTTGGGGCTTGTCAAGACTTTTATTTTTTTGTATTGACTAAATTGAATTTTTTTGTCAATGATTGATTTCAGCTGGTCAATTGGAAGTAACAGAAAATCAAATGAGCAACAATAAAGGGTTTAATAGCTAAATCTGTGGACAATGATATTAAGTAACTGAGGGAAATTAGATATTAAATCCTTATACTGCTAATGTAATCGTGGTGTCACATTTAGGCATGTTACCGAACCTTAAAAACAGATAATTTAGTGAAGCTTTGTAACTTTGGTTGAGCCACGGCCACAGAAGCTACTGGTGAGAGTCATCAGCCTTTTTTCAGATATCAACTTGCGTAAAATTGAGTCTGGGCACTTTCCAGAGAAGAAGAACACAGCAGGAGATTGTCCGAGACAAGAAAATCTCCCAGGACATTCAAGCTGGGAGTGGCTGCAGAAATCGTGCATTTTTGTTTAGAGATCGGCCCTTAAAGATCTGGAATCCTGTCGTCTTTCCAACTTGACGTCTTCGATGTGTCGGGCACCTCCTTTACATCCTGTGATATTTGCATAATTTGCTGAATGCTCATATTGGATCACTGAGACATTTTCTGGAATTTTTTATTGGCAGGAAAAGTTTCAGGAGCAACTGACTCAGACATTTGAGTTCTAATTTCCCAAAAAGGTCCAGAGTTCATTGAATGTCTTACAGCCACTATAAAGTCAGCAGACTTAGAGTAATGTCCATGATGCAGCTAAATTTACCTTAATCTTTATTTACCTAAAATTAGCCAACATAAGCTTCTGGTTGTGCCGGATCAAGTGACTCTGTCCTGAATGAATCCAATGAATCCACCTTGTTTAGTTTTCAGCGGGAGAATTTGTGTAATTTCTTCTCTGAAAAGTTACAAAGTCTCTCAGGAGGAAACGCTGGAATTCATCAAAAAAATTACACCGGAAAAGAGGAAGCAAAATTCACAGTTTGCGGTATATGAGAATGAGAGATTAAGTGAATAAGGTGCAAAGGAAGACGTGATCCAGGTGGCATTGATAACATGCTGATGAAATGATGATGATGTAGCTCATTGTGTTTTCAGACTTTGTGCAGCAATCACAGTTTTTCTCTGTATTTGAGCTCAACACTGTTTAAACCCCCAGGGACCAACTTTAGGCTCCACACTAAACCTCAGCATTTAATTCCTCTCGTCAGCAACGCAGACTGGCCTCATTCACCATTCGTCCACCTAAGCAAGAGGAGGCTTGTCACAATACTCAACTTGTGGGTTGTGACTGGGAGCTCTTATCTGCCTTCCCAAGGCCAAACAAGATGCCAGTTGTTAGCCAATCAACATTTTTTTTCCACTACGGAGAGCAGGAGGGATGCCAGCGCGACTACACACCACATCTGCTTTGTGTGACAGCAGATTGTCCTGGTTTCACTTCAGCTTTCTCACTACTGTAAATGCCGGAGACACGCTTGTTATCCACTTAAGGGGATCTGATTAGATTTGAGAGGTAATGGTGCTTCAGTCACCAAGGCCAACTCTGACAATGGCAGCCCTGTGCATGTGTGAAGGGGACATGCTGAACATTATCAATGCCCGCCATACTCATGGGGACAGGAATGAGATAAGAATCTAATCAATCGGGGCTCAAGTTCCAGATTGTTGTGACTATTCTGAAGTTTCAGACTCTTCACTTTTTTTTTCCTTCTCTCTCGATATGGCTACAAGCACCTGCTACTACAATTGAGGCAGTGTTTGAGGTTTCTGGCAGAGGAGAGGTCACAGGTTCACTTTTAATTTGCACACATTTGCACAGTTATTCCTGACATGCAAACCTTTGGGTATGTCGGCCAAACCTCCCAACCACCGATATCAAAGCTTTCGCTACCAGGCCTTCTAGACAGCTCCTGATATTTCTGCAGATGTACAACATTTTTCAGTATCCCTTCAGTTTATGTAACCACGGTTTCTTCAAATGTTTCATATAACGATTCAGTGTACAAAATTATTATTTGTCGTTTTTTTCTACTCCCTGCATCAAGTTAAAAACTTAAGAGATCAGCTGCATCTCCCTAACTTCATTATGCGCATTACAGATGTTTCAATCAGTAAAATAAAGATGTCAGAGCCACACACACACACACACACACACACACGCACACACACACACACAAACACACACACACACACACACAGACACACACACACACACACACACACAGAGTTGTATACAGCTATCCTTATTAGCACTTTCCAGTCATTGTCGACAGACAGTCTTATAATAAACCTTACCCCTAACCTTTACCAATTGAAGAGGACCCCCCCCCCCCCACACACACACACACACATGCTCCATGATTTCAGAGGACATTACATTGACCTGCCCTTATTTCCGGAGGCATCTCCATACTTACAACTTTCCTAACCCTTAACCTTAACCTTAACGAAATCCCTGACTTACTTAACCAGAAAACATGTCTACTAAATTTACACAATGTGACTTTAAACACACACAAATTCACACACACACATACACACATTTATTTACATTATCTCAGCACTTAAGAATGGCTTTAACCACACAAGAATACTGCGGCTTAAACAAATCAAAACATGTGCTCTCGTTTTTCCAGAATAGAAAACTAGACATATGATTTCACAAGACTGGAACTATCAAGAATATCATAAGTGCTCTTTGCCCCAAAAGAGAAAAAAGCATTCATATCTTACCATTACAAGATAAATACGCACTCAAAAATAAAAACACAACCCTGGATTACAGAAACACATGTCTCCTTCCAGAGTCCAGTGTATCTATGCCTTCAAAGCATGGTCCTCTTTCTCCAGCCTCTGTTTGTGAGATAGATATAATCGTGTTGTCATTTACCTCTGAGCTCAAAGCGCAAAGTGCATTTCTCTAGTTCGGGCCGAAGTGCTGCGCTCGCAAATCCATGAGAACAGACACACTCACAGGTGTTTCTTCTTCTTCACTGACATGCTGTTGCCTAACTCAGTTTCAGTCTTGCCCAAGTTCTCCTTTCACTTCAGAAAAATCCAACAGTTTATGAAACAGTGGGTGATGGTGACATTAAGTATAGCTGTACAAATTGTGGACATAACCGAAGTAGGAGATTTTAAAACCGTTTCTCCAAAGCGCTGTGATTTCTCCCCAACACACTGACACAGTTGCAGGATGCATGGAGCCATGATTGATTATCTTTTCTCCCCATCTTGAATCTGAGGTGATAAGATGAAAATGGAACCCAAAGCCCCCTCAGACATGCTTACTGTAGATTTGCTGAGCCTGCTTACCAGTAAATAGCCGAAAATCCCACACCCTAGATTGTGAAATGTGAGGGGAGATAAGACTGGGATAGCGAACTGAACGCAAAATCTGCATTACACAGTGGATATTCAGTTATTCTGGTTGTACGTGCATGGCCACTATAAAGCGCAGGCTTACCCTCTTGCATGCAAACAAACAAAAGCATTCTTTTCTAAATCTGATCTTGTCCTGATTACCGCGGCCGATAGCGTAGTCCCCCCCCCCACCCCTACCTGTAGCAGTTGGATCTCTGTCATAGTGATGACTTTGACCACACAGCAGCGACTCATGGCTCCTCAGAGCGACAGCGTCTCCCACCGCAGGAGCTGAAGAGTGTTTTTTTTGCAGAGGAACAAGAGCTGTCACGGCTACAGCTGTAGCTCTCAGCCGAGACAGGGGGAGAAGAAGAGGAAGAAGGAGAAGAGCGGTTCTGCAGCCTCCTTCCTGAGCTTTTGCAGAAATATCGGAAAGGAAGGCATGACACATCAGCTTATTTGGGAGCCGCACAGGCCATTTCCTGTGTGTGTGTCTGTGTTAGTACATGTGTGTGCTTTTTGGTCAGAGAAAGGCCTGACAGAGGCAGAAATACAGATGGCAGTTAGGGGGGTTGATGAGTGTGTGTGTGTAGGGGTGCAATAACTTGTCAGAATGTGAGTTCCTGCTTGTGGATCACTGCACTTTCCTGCCTGCAGAACATCCAGCCGCGCTCAGCACATTCTCCCAGGTTATCTACATGACACCCACTTCCCTTGGATGGCTTTTTTAAACCTCCACACCACAGCCACGGCTGCGACAGGGGGAAACATAGAAAACTGCAATTTGTGGATGTGTGCAAATATGCTAAATCGGACAGATCTAGACTCACACAAACGTGTCCCAGCCACTGTCGGGCCACAGCAGAGGCCGGTGCAGGACTTCCCACTTTGAAATCCTGGACACAGCAAAATTGAGCAGGGTCACCACAAGTCCTCCCAGGCTACAGATAATAAAATTAATCAACAGAATCTGAAGCCAAGGACATGAAGTCTTAAAATTCTTCCACTGTCAGCAGACAAATCTCTCTGTATTTTTAATGTCAAATATAAGGGGGTATGGCACAAAGACCGACGGTTAAAGGTAGAGCTGTTAAGTTGTTTCTGAAACATCTCTTGAGATTCTCTTCACATCGCAGTAGTTATAAATAAATGAAAATCAGCTAAAACAAAGGAAAACGTTTAAAAAAAGAAATCTGTTTACGTCACGGCCCACGTCATAAACATGCAGCCGACTGAAGCGCTCTTTCATCTCACTATAACTGCGTTAGCCCGATTGTCTCATTTCCTTTATGTGCTGCATTCGGAGCAAATCAGGGAACATACCTTGACCTACGCTCGTAATTAGAATCTTATTCCAATACACGATTACATAGATAATACCAACATTTTTTAATATTAAGACACGACCACATAAGATGAGCATTGGTTTAATTGCATTTACCTGTCGACTAGTTTAAGAAGTGAACTGGGGCAGTTTCCAGTTAATACTAGCTGATGACTCAGTGATTATTACAAACAGTGACCGATGGTTATATCCTTTGATATACTTTGATAAAGAAAAGAATCAGGGCTTAATTCAGGACATTGAATGTAATAAGACAAATTGAATCTGAATGACTCAGTTAAATAAGACCAGTGCTGAATATGTTTTTGAAAGAATCAAGTTTGATTTGAACACTGTAACGCACAGTAAGCAAACATCTCCGCTCAGCTGTTAAAATCGCAGTTTGTCCCACATGTGTGTGACGGCGGATGATTACATTACATGGAGATTGGCCGTCTTGAAGCTATATTTGAATCAGTGTCTTGTAAAAAATGAAGTTCCCATAATAAGCAAACAAGTTAATATCCTGTAGTGTCCGTCAGCTGTGTGAGAGGAGCAATATTTACGTTCCGGTGACTCACAATCAGCTGTTCTTCGTGTCTGTTGTGTCTTTGTGTGAGTGTGTATGAAGCCGTCTGTCCACACAACACAGGTTTTTTTTGAACCCTCACAACTCTCTCGCCATTACCCACGTGTATATTTGTCTACGTGTTGTTTATTTGATGGCCGCTGTGCGCATCGCATCGAAATTCCTGGCTGGCCATTTTTGGGCTCGCGCTGGCGGTGCAAGCCAAAAGTGCAAAGTGCTCACCTTTGTTAGTCCCCCCGCGCTGCATGTTTTAAACATCAGGGACTTCCTGTAAGAGTTGGCCTGCTTCTGAGACAACACTTCAAAGTGCAGCTCCCACATCTGAGGACTGTTTTATCCTGCTAGAAAAGGAATGCATAATGGACAAGGCACCACTGCACTTTTAATGATTCTCATATGAATTAAATATAGCAGCCATTTTAACTGGATTACATGTGAACCCGTGTGTGAGAGGGTGTGTATGCACGCGTGTGCGCTTGTTACCTTGATGAAATATTGAATTTATGAAAATGGCCTGCCTCGACAGCGGTATGAAAATAATTAAAATTCAGACTTAAAGTAAAGACACCTTGTAAGAAACAACTTTTAACCTTTAACACACACACACACACACAAAAAACACATTTGTGTGTGAGGTCTTATCAAGATTATAAATTATAGTATATTGTAAACGTGATTATGGCCTGAATAGGTGTGTTTCTGTTTGTAGAATACCAACACTATGAAGAAAAAGCAAAGCAGTTTGACGTACAACAATTGCAGAACTTCATTTAAATTCACTAGATCCAGATTTTTATTAGGAAAATTTGTCTCACATTCATCAAAATCTGCCCCCGTAGCATGCCTGCATTTTTTCATCAATATCCATTAATTATTTTACTTCTTAGTCGCAGTTTTGGAGAAAGTGAAAAATAAATTCTTGATCCGGATCTGCACCACAGTTTAGTAACTTGGAGTATAGTTTTGGTAAACCTAAATAAGTAGTGTAGATCATATTTATACATTAAAATTCACCTATTTCGATATTTTGTCTTACTAACAAAATCTACATTAACGGCTTCAGTCCAGTGTAAGAGTCCAGAAAGCTAAGGAGAGATGGAGGAGAAAGAAAAAGAGGAGGATGCAGTGCAGAGGAGATGGGATTAGTCAAAATGAAATAATACGATTTCTGCTGCTAAATCAGTTAAAGGACATTATTCTTTACAAGCAATGAAAAGGAGCCTATTCACAGGGACACCTGGGCGATACATGCAAGTACGCACACTGTGCTTCAGAGGGACACGAGCACTAATAGAGGTTAGCTCTTTGTGTATATTCTTAGTTGTCAGCTGGGGATGCTGAATGTACAGTAGGCTGTCTGAATCAGTGAGTGAGTTTGAGTTCATGCAGAATCACGTAATGATTTATTCCCTTTCACGATGTTTGGGTGATGTTGTAGCTAAGGTAGAAGCCGTAGAAGAACTTCAATACAGTAATACTGCTACTTTTGAATGCTACGTTTCCATTAAACAGCTTTGTTTTTAAACATACACTGGCTGCTCCCTGAAAAGTGAAGCCAAAACATCTCAATCGCCCCCTGGTGGCTGGCTGTAGTATAGGTCTTAAACCCCCGCCTCCGCCTTGTTAGTGGATGCAACATGGACTAACGTATATGGTGCCTCATTTCAATCCAGAGATATTTGTATTGTTTTAACCCCCCAAGAAACCACATCCTTTCCACTTTGCAATTGTGTGTGAGTCTTGGTCAGCTTGGTTTGCGATTGGCCAGTTATCCCAGTGCCAGAACACACACAGAATCTCATGTGCACCCTAAATGAAAGTCATACAGAGACACTGGCAGGGACAATCCATGGGCCTGCCAGTGCAGCAAGACTTTGGGATTCGTCCCAGGAAATTATGAATATGCGCACTTGCCAGTGAGGAGGTGCAACATGGCGGCATCCGGTGACGATGCAGCTCTCAAAACAGGGTTTTCTTTTGAATGGGCCCGATTCATGGAATTAATATTTCATCAAAGTCTGGATGATTATGATAATATGGTGATTCTGGGCAAAAATCACGAGTATTTCCTTATTGCTAAATCTGATTGCAAAGTATAATCTGATTAAGTGGTCCATTACGGGCACAACAGGAGACGCGGCAGGCAGCGGTGATGGCGGGGCTATGAGGTAGATCCAACCAACGTGAAGCGATATGGTTCCTTGCCATAAAAATTGTACCACAATTTTCTCTATGTTTGCCTCATACATTTTTAATTTATTTAATATAAATCTGAGATTATATTGAACCTTTTTCTCATCTCTGTGATCCCAGAATATTCACGTTTCTTCACATTGATGTCTTATTTTAATCTAATTTTTTTATTGAATACAACCCCTGTTTGCTGATTTTATAATTCTCTGTGTTAGCAAAACTAAATAAAAGATCAATACCAGATAATCTAAAACTGCCACAGTGGAACAGAGATTCTCAACCAAAACAAGCGACTGCAGGAAAAAAAACATCAGGGAATTTCTTTTTCCAAGCTCTTTAATGCCGTTCTGCGTAACCCATTACAGACTGATGTAGTTAGACTCTAACATTTTTAGGGCTGCCACTAACGACTATTTTTCTATCGATTAATCGGACGACTATTTTATCGATTAGTCGATTAATCTAAACGACTAATTTTCCTCCAAAAAAATCAAATTGACCATTTCATTTCAGTTAATTTTATTTTGACAACAACAAACTGTATGTCATCGTATAATGCAGCACAAAACAAAATGTAAACAAAGGCTCAAATATTAAAGTGCAAAACTGTAGGTTTAAACTAGCAACTCCAACGTGATAAAAATAAATAAAAAAGAGGGCATATAAGTTAAGTCAGCAGTGCAACTCAAAAAGATATCAAAGTTTCTATTTAACCCCTTATCAAAATAAAAAAGTTATGTCTGCATATTAAACAAAGTGCAACAAGTTTAAAGTATAAGAAACAATGGTGTCCAGCTCAAAATCAAACTCAAACGTTAGTTAGACATGCGTGTTGTAATGTAAGAATGTCAGCATGTCCACATGTTCTGGACTCAGTCTAGCGGCCCCCCCTCCCCCCACGCGGGCGCCGTAGCTGAGGTGACGCGAGTAGGACCCGACCCGCGCCAGGCCGCCGTCCGCACCTGCGACGGACACCGCCCCGCGGTCCAAGAGAAAGGAAGCCCCCGCACCAGCGACGCCGTGAAGCGCCGTGGACGAGGACCCCCCCCCCCCAAAAAAAAAAAACTTGAGGCGGGCCGCACACCGAGCCTCCGGCTGCGTGGAGGGGAGGGGGGCGCCGGGGCGACTGCTGCCCCAGCCGCGGCATGCATAGTCTATCGCGGCTGGTGCCCAGCGGTTTAAAAAAAAAATGCGTCGACGCATTTTATACGCGTCGACGCATTTTCAGCGTCGACGTTATCGATGACGTCGACGAATCGCGGCAGCCCTAAACATTTTAAGTCAATATAAAATATTAGACAACACCATGTAACTAGCGGATTAATAGATGCTCTTGTTACTGATGTCTGGAGATAGCACTCAACCAGGGTTTCATTGGACTGTGTTGGCTGAAGTCCATTTGGGTGACGTCCACGAACTTAACCCACGTGTGTATGTAGAATAAGATGGTTTCCTGTCGGCCAGTTGCCTGTTGCCCACAAACCTCTCTTGGAATTTTATCAGTTGAGGGAATTTACTTTGTTCATAAATCACTATTCTATATAAAGTGAGTCATGTACTGTACGGTTGTGGATATGGTAACTGCAGAAGTTGTTTAAATCGACCTCGTCACTAATGTAGTCAAACTCATTTAGCCATCATCGATTCTAAGGCATTTTGGGTAATTTAGGTTCACTGGGGTATTTGCATTACAGGACATGACATTTGGACAAAGTTGCAGCTATTTATCCATTACTGTTGACACGCTGTTGAGACTAAAGTCTCTAACTGAAGGGGCAGCTGTGGATCAGTAGAGCGGGTTGTTCGCTAAACAGGAGGTTGGTGGTTCAATCCCCATCTCCTCCATTCCGTGTGCCAAAGTGCCCTTGGGCCTGACAGCTGTGCCACATTCATTAATAAGGGCAATTCATTTCCACAGTCTATCCCATTCATGTTCATAGGATAATTAGATTGGATTAATAGATTTTTGTACGCAAAAGTTACAGAACAAGATTTCAACCCTAATGGCGGAAGTGACTGGGCCGGGGAGGAACCCGTTTTCTCTCGGTGTGGATCTGGTTCAAAGTGTCTTTTCCATAGCTTTGCATTACAGTGGTGGTATGTGTCGGGTGTCATCCAAGTTTTGAAGTTACCTGAGCTAAAATGTTTACATGCATTCCCCAGAAACTGCCATAGTACTCCCTGTAATCCCTGGTTGGAAAAAAATGGATTACAATCAGCAGTGAATAATGAGCGATTTCAGTGTTTACATTACATAAAGGTTTGAGATTTAAAGAAAACATTGTTCATTAAGATTCAACAGAACTCAGGCTTGTGGATCTGGACCGTGCAGGTCAGAATATTTCAATGCAGCTCTTCTGATCTTTTCAGCCTAACATGAAACCAAAGAGGAAGGTCCTCCTCTGCCTGACCAACATGAAGTTCATTTGTGGTCTAAATTTGCCAACCACGGTTCAAAAGCCTTTGGTGGACATATACTGATTACGCCTTTAACTTGATTGTGGGAAATTAAATAATGCAATATCTGTTTAATGAGAACTAAGCAGAAAATCAAATCAACTTTGACCTTACCCGAACTAATGATTTGTGCTGCGGACAAAGAGCAGTTTGTTTGCTCTATATTTGTGATCCTGCTGTTTGAATGGGGAGGATTGCCAGCCGTTCCTCTTCCCAGCAGCGCAACAGAGAGGAAGACCAACAATGAACGTCACAGTTTTTGATGATACCTTAAGAATGTGTGTGCTAATTATGACAAAATGCATGAAAATACCTGTAACTGAATTGTTTGGATGTTATTCACAGGTTGAAGATCAAGGTCACCAAATCAACTGTGACTGGCGTTTTGGCCTTAGCTCCAGAAAAAAATAGTCGTTATGACATAATACACTTAATGTCTTATTAAACTCCTTAAAAGTCTGCACGAAATTCCGTCCAACTTGGACTCAGAAATGGACGGATTCGATTTTGGTGGTCAAAGGACAAATGCCACTGTGACCCAGCGTCCGTCCTATTTCTGTTAACCCGATACATCAGGAGCACAAAGGTGAAGGTTGCTGTGTCCTCACCAAACATGATTTTGGTCATGCGTCAAAAAAATGTTGACAAATGAATATAAGTGATGGATGGAGCTGGATGGAGATGCAGACTTCTCCAGTTTTTTTCTTAATTTAATCATAATTAATTTCCCTAAATTTCATTATTTGATGATGCTTTTCCTCTTACTGCCCACTCTCATCACTTTTGTTGCTTTTCTCTGTAAATTGAGGGATGAGCTGTGCCTGAGTTCAATTCATTTTCTCAATCATTTAATCACTGCCATTTCCAAGTGTGTTAAAGTCTGCCATAGACTACCACGGTAAAGACTGTCTGCCAAAGGCTATCATGTGCCACCTCCAGTGAAATTGTCAAGCACTTTTACCAAATATGTTCCATCAAACTTAAGATGCCCAACAACAGCTGATCAGTTACCAACTTAAGATACAGGATTTGATGTAGGACCTAGAATTAAACCTGCATGGAAAAGCAATAGCTACACATCACCTATAACCACCTATAAATTCATGAAGGCAATGCAGTTTGCATGCCTAACTATCTGCCCCGACAGGAATGTTAAAAAATATATGAATGATTATATCTATTTATAGATAGAGAGATATATATATACAGACAGTGTAGTTTGAAATACACAGGGGGATTAGGTCATCAGACAGACGTACCAGCTAAGTTTGAAGTATCAATTGTTTTCACAGCTCGAGACTGACCTTAAACACACCACCACAAGTGAATACTCCAAATGGTCCTGGTCTATCCTCTTATCTGCAGTACAACAGTATGATAATATAAATGCAGTAAAAAAAGTACTATGCAGCTGTATACGTAAACTTGATTTGCAGTTACTGGGCTAAACGTGATAACCCTTTGAGCTGTTGCGAAAAGTGGAGTTAGCCTACATTGTCTTTAGCATTCGGAGGTATGCAGAGGTCATAAGGACATTCTGAGCTTACCAAAGACTTAAAGCCCACCAAAGGAAATGATACTGATTGATTCTTCCGCTTTTTTACCTTTCTCCCCTTCGCTCTCTCCCTCTGTCTCTCTCCGTCCATGCCTTGTACCTGTCCCCCTCTGTCTATCTGTTAATCTGGATCAGTTTCTCCATCTCTGGTTATGGCAATAATCTGATGTGCAGGCAGAGGAGGCACCTGTGCGAGGCTAACGTGAGACGACGCCGATCTTTTTCATCACAATGGGGAGCCCCACACACCAAAAGACTCACTTAAAAGGCGTATTTCAGGGTATTAATTGCTTGACATGGCTCACCCAGTTATGGGAAACCTTTCGTCTGGCAGGACTAGAGGAAAGGGGGGGTGGGGGGGGTGGGGACATGGGCTGTAGACGGCCAAGAGGATGGCTGAAATACTTCAGCGTGTGTAACAAGCGGCGAGGTATTTCTAACAAAATCACGTGTGGTGAGATGACAAAGTTATGGTAATTAAGTTATCCGCTCCCTCCTTTGCCCTCGCTCTTTCATGGTGTGTCTGGTTCTGTACGTGAGGCCGAGTAATTTCACATGACCAGAGGTTTTCGCTCCAAATCTGCACTCTTTGGCTTTGACAGATATCAGCAAATGAGATTTATGAGACAAAAGACAGACAGAAAGACAAGGGCACGAGAGCCACAGACAGATAAAGTGAGAGACAGGCGCCCTGATGTGACCCCGTGGTGAATCATACTTTTTACTTAGGTCTGAGTTTGTTCAAGAGTTGTATCATAAATATATGGATCCACCTTATGTGCTGTTTTACAGAAAATTACATCTCATTCGAAATTTTAAACCAATGCCCAAAGTAAGACAGACTATAGAGTCAATGAAATTATGATGCATTTCTCTCTTTGATTCATCAAGAGTCAACAAAAGCCCACAAACAATGTTAACTTAAAGTTCTCAAAGTTTTCGCCATGTGTATGGTTTCAGCAGTCTGATTTGTTTTGTGAAATTCCAACACAATGTCAAGCATTATTTTTCCATATTGCTATAATTGCAGTTACACAAACCATACATACATACATGCTCAGACTAAACTGGTACAATAGCTGTAGTTTATTTCAAAATTGTATAGCTGCTCATCACCTAATTTGGATATACATGGTTTATACTGGACATTGTTCAAATATTTTCTGACATAATCATATTGAATTTTCAATTAAATAAACCCAACATTTTGGAAAAAATATGTATTATTATTATTATTATTATACTGCACTTACTACATAATTTTCAAGAGTTTGCACCCACACAGGCAACACTTTCAGTGCTGTGATTCAGTTTTTTTCTGAGTACCACTCTGAAGTCTGCCTCCATTTAAATGCACATTATCCAACTTGAAATACGACTTAAGGGGCCTCCCTTATCTTTTACTGAGTCTTAACTGTCCCAGCGCTGGCACAGAATCTGAAACAAGGACGCTCTTTCTCTGAAGCATTCAGGACAAAGATAAAGAGCAGGCACATGACACGAGCGTATTGTTTGAAAATTTGATTTGAACTAATAAAATTGAAGTTCAGTCAGAGGCATTTGAAAATAATGTGATTAAGTTACATTGTGTGCAGTGCATCATACATCAGTGCAAGTCGTACAGTTCTATTGCACTTTGCAATATTCTTACTTGACCTAAGCCACCCTGCAGACATTCACTACACCCGTTTACACCGGCAGACATTTCCACTGTTTACTCTACGGCATTAGTTGCACTTACCTGTCCGTACCAGTTATATTCCAGCATCGTGATGACACCTGTTGCATAACAGATGCAGTGAAAGATGTACGTCTAAACTCTTGCACAACTCGAAACAAAAAAAAACAACCTTAAGAGTTGTGTCCTGTCGCTCTCATCCCAGCACCAGTCTGGCTTTCCCCCGTGTGGAATTGATGTCGTCAGGACTTTGGGGGGGTGCAGGCAAAAAAAGGCTAAGCCATTACACACATTTTTGTACACATGCATCGGCGAGCGCACACACCCACTTGCGCACACATCCCCGACTCTCCTGTTGAATTTTGGCACTCCCAGGGCTTACGACCTGTTGATAATGACCCTGAACCCATTATTTTGAGTCAATGAATTGAAAGAAATAGGGCAAAGAATGAAAGCCACAGGGCCAATTAACGGCATTCTTTGATGTATTACCCTCGCTCGCCACTCAACCAGACCGCTCCGCGCCTTTTGTCTTTATCCCCTCTGTTATTCATTAATTATTCTGAGCGGGGTCAGGGTTCGTGTGGCTAATTGTGCAGACCGTCTCTCTTTGAGGATGGCAAAAGATTCGCCCGACACTGACACTCCCCCTGACTGTGCCCAGCCACCTTGAATTATGCCAATTATTCCAATTCTTTGATTTTTTTCCCCCCCTCCTTCTCTCTGTTCTATCATTGCGTTAAGCTCTATCTCTCCCCCACCCATTCTGACTCTTCGTGGTTCAGTCTCAATTAGTGGGATCTCTCACTATTAGTCACACACACACACATTTTGACAGGGATCGTGGGTATTTTAGCGAGACTCTGGACAGTAAGGTTTCTCTGAGGTTAAACTGCAGATGATCTCTCTCTGATCAGACTGCATTCTTACGCTATGATTATCTTTACATCAAGAATCATCTTCTCACACTCAGCCGTGCAGTTTTTTCATGCTGTGTCTCGCTCAGCGCTCAAATGCTGCAATGATGCTACTCAAGCTGTGTCTCAGTTTAGGGGCTGCATCCTTCGGAGGACGCGGTCTCCCCCGACCACGAAGACCACATCCTTCGCGGGGCAGGTAGACCGTGACAGCAAGTCCTCACTGAAGCACAATGAATTCTGGGATCTGTTGGGCTGGAAAGGATCCACTTGTTGGAGCCTTTGTTTCTCTGGGATCGAAGGACTCATTTGAAAGAGCCGTCAAAATGTGACAGCTCGCAATCAGTTTTTAAAAATGTAGCCCCCAAAGGATGCCGCCACAGATTTGAGACATAGTTTAATACTTCCTAGAGTGTACTTACCAATCACAAGGTGTTGTAATACCACGTTTTAAGATAGTTCTTAGGGCATTTTGCCTTTATTGATAGGAAAATATATGCATGAAATCGGGGGAGAGAGAAAGAGGGAAGACAAGCAGCAAAGGGCCGGTCGGAATCAGGCCTGCAACCACTGTGAGAGGACTCAAACCTGTGGGGGGCCGATGCAACTTGATTAACTAGCAAGGAACCCAACACAGTTTCTTGCACGCCACATACTTGATAAAAGATTGAAAGCGAAGATTGATGCCACTGTTGTGTTATAGTAATTATGAAGCCACAGCCTGCAGCTAGCTTACTTAATGTTAGTCACATAGACAAGCCTATACTCAAAGTCGTCTTGTTTCCAAAGCTGATGTGACTCTTGAAAAGTGTGTTCCTCTGCATTATCAGCCACTTTTTCAACCATTGGAAACTGCATTTTAGGAAGAAGATGACTCACATCATCATTTCTTGAAGTTTTTTTTTTTTTACAAACACGAGAGTATATGAAAAGCAACATATAGCTGTCACATTTAGGTACATACACAGTATATGTTCGTCTTGTCTCAGTTTTGTCTTGTGCAGTCTGCTGCTGCCACTAGAGGTGAAATGTGATGTGAATTGGAGACATCTATAACGGTAGCAGCCCTTTAACCTGATTAGGAGAATTGACAGGATATAATAGCTTAATTATCTGTCCACTGATAAGTCCCATTATCTGAGGCGTGAATGTGGAGGGTCGCATAACCAATGTATTGTTTTTAAAGGTCTCTCAAAGCAGACGTCAGCAAACTACGCTGTAAAAACCACGGAGGAAATCCTGTCTATATGAACAGATAAAATAGAATTCACTGATTTGGGATTATTACGTTGTTTTTTTTGTTTTGTTTTTAAATGACGCTTCAGTATCAGTTCTATCTCTTCGTGAATGCAGAAAAAGAGTTTTACTTTACGTTCTACCTTTTTCTTAGCATTTTCTTAATCCAATTTAATTTAATTTAACTTAGTTTAATCTATTTTATTTGGAATTTAGACCTTTTTTTATTAGATTTGTGTTTTATCTATTTATTTGATTGTTCATTGTATTGCTGTATGTTTTGTTGCATTCAGCTGTTATATTTTAACAGTATTGTTAAGCACTTTGCAACTTTCACTAGAAAAAAAACTTAATAAATAAAGTCTGATTGAATAATCAAATGAGTAAAATGTTACAAATAGGTATCAGTTTAAGTTATAAAAAAAAAAGAGGAGTCAAATCTAACACCTCTGGGTGAGAAATCTGTCTCATATAATAATAAACTCATCATTAATCTGTTAACTTGGTGCCATAAAAGCACCTAGATTACATCTGCTCTATCACCTCCTGTTAGATGTAAGTTGTCCCTTCAGTGCCTTTGTTGTCAATTTGTCTTTCAAGACATCGGCCTTGTAAGATCACTGAAAGCCTAAACTCTACGCTAACCCCTTCTGTGAAGTGTTTTCTTCAAAGGGGAGTCCCACGAAGCACCTCTTGCTACGGGCAGCCCTGAAAGGTTAGGTCCTTGGGCCATGTCTGTGTCCCTGACGCCACTGGCTAAACACTGTGTCCCACTCTGACCTCCTGATAATTTGCTGTCTGTGTGTGTGTGGGGGGGGGGTTTGCCCATCACAACTGCTCATCTTGTCTTTCAGCGGGGGAACAAAGGGGCTGGGACATTGACAAAGGGCTTTGATAAGATCACGTAGTAGCCACAAGCCAAAAACAAGGATTCAATGAGGGGACAAGCTCTTTGATTCCTTTTCAAGGCCCAGCCTGGCATTTCCTACTGTCTTGCGACTTAAGGAAGTTTAAATAGATTGTATCATGTGCTCTCTTTCTTACCAGGAAGTTTTTGATGGAAGTGTAGATATCTGAAAGACTGAAAGTGTTGATTTGGCTTTTTTAAGTCTCATAAGAAGTCAAAGTTCCCACCGCTTATCTATGTTTTATATCTGCTGCTTAATACAAGTTGTAAAAAAAAGTTAAAACCCTTTTCCTGAGCTGCATCCCCTTGTTTAACAATGACAGAAATCACATTACCTCTATGATATATGATTGACTTTCCAAAATCCGCTGCACGTGCTGACATTCAAACGAATGTTTGCTCGACTGGGATACATTCCGCTAATGCTTTTAAACCACATCATTTTTCGGTGATCATTTCCTTTGCCACTTTGCCAGAACATGGTTATATTAGTGTTTCCTGTGATGTGACATTGTATTTTCATGACAGCAATAATATCTAAATCCCCTCTCAAACTCACACACACTCTTTGTTTCTGTCTTGATTTAAATATCCAAGGATACGCACCAGGTTTCCTCATACAGTGCACAGTTTATTACACCTGGATCACAAACACACACACATGCAGACACACACAAACACACTAGGGGTTCCCGAATACCAATTATGTTGTTCTTGTTCCCCCCTTTGAGCTTATCTAGCCTCCGGGGAGACCCCCAGCCCACTCACTCCCTCTTTCTCAAACACAGTTCCTCAATCCCAGCAGGGAGCCTCCACTGGTCCCAACACACAGTCCCTGTTTACCCTCTCTCCCAGTTGCACCCTGTCCACTTCCCTATGCAGCCACACACACACACAAACTACTCACTACTACTCTCCACACATTGTACTTATTTTGCCCCCTTTTGAATCCTATTAGTGTGTAAACTTAGTTTAACTGAAAAAGACTGTCGGCTTCACTCAATTAGGCCTAAAAGGATTAGGCTTGCTGGTATGGGCCTGGAGGTTTAAATAGGAATGGAATTTTGGCAGACACCTGCTCCATCCATTGCATTAATCTTATAAAGGCTATGGAGTATGCAGGGGCCCCGGTGACGCCCAGGGTTGAGCGGTTGAATGAATGGCTGTGCTAGGTGCATGGGTATCAGCCCTGATGGCATTAGCAGAGGAAATGTGGCCCAAGGGGGGGAAGAGGGCATCACTGAACCAAACGGTTGCAGGTATAAATGCTAATAAACATGTTGAGATAAGCACTAAATCCACTTCAGGACACAGTGAATGTAAATGAGTTGAGAGAAAGTCTCAAAGTGTTCTTCAACTTTCTTGGGGATCATATCATGACATTTAGATCATATCATGCTGCTTCTGTCCCAACCTGATGTTTCCCATGACTTCAGGCGGTGATGTAAAAACTATCAAGTAGACCGAACCCGACTTAAACCTGAATATAAGTCGGGTGGCCACACTTATCTATATATATATTGATACATTTATCAATATATATATATCAGAGAAATATGTGTATTGATGTTGTAATACATTTTTTCAAATATTCCACTCGAGCGTGGTTATGGAACATTTGCACTTGAATAAGAGAGCTCATACAATTTTAATTTGATCTTCATGTTCACCACATTGTTCAGACTGTACAACCATACTTAGCCATTACCATTCTTTGTCTGAAATTATATTTAACTAGTGTAACTACATGGATGCATTAAATCATGGTCAAATACAAACCCACTCTGGGGATGGTGGTAGAAGGGAAGGAAGGCGTGAATGTAAATAGAGAGGGTTTCGATAAGAGTGGGGGAGAGTCTAGGGGCCTGATCAGGCCTGTGTTGTTAAGATAATTACCAACAGTCATTGTCTCTTAATACACAGGGACAAATGGTCCTCTAGCCATGTCACTGATTGCTTTACAGCTTGATCTCATTCACACAAAACCTAATCACTTGAACTCCTATACCATTCGCCTATATATGACACATTAGGAGTGTAATTTTAGTTTTAATCTTTGTGCAAAGAGGGGATGCAACTGAATGCGCTGTGCATACAGACGCTGCAATAAGTTAATGTGGGGTTGAAGAGCTGAGTTCCGAGAAAGAACAGAGCGATAGAAAGTGGAAAGTAGAAGCAGGAGGTTAGCCAGAGCACAGATGTGACATTAAACGCCTTCAAGAACAGAACAAAAGAAACATTCTGATGTAATTACAAAATATATAAGTTCTAATGTCAAATCTGCAATCAACTTCTCAATCTAAATTTACAATTAGGGCCAATCCAATGCCCCAGACAGGCTCCTGAGGTGAGGCCATCCAGTATATAAAATGAATGCCCAAATTAATTTAGACAGATTACCATCATCCTTTCATTGTGTTTAGATATTAACGCAGCATCCATACCAATCTAAAAGGAAAACATGCGGATAAGATGGGCCTCCTTTTGACACGATTCTGTGTAGTCAGTGTTTTCCTGGTTAAGGTCAAAATTTAAGTTTATTATATATATACTATTATATTCAGTATTGGACAAGATCACAAAACTTTAATATTTTTACCGAAAGCAGAAGAACTACATTGCCAACGGTCTATTTAAGGATCAACATTTTGCCACTATGTCTGCTGTTTTAGTTATATGAACCTAATATCTAGTAGATTATATTGCATAATATTACTAAGAATCCATTAATCCATATTACCAGTGTCAACCAAATAGGTTGTTGGACGCTCAAGGCCACACAACACGTTGTTGAGAATGGATCTATCACTGTTTACATCTGCAGAAATGTCTTCATGTGTCCTCACAAAAGAACAATAACAGTTTAAATGGCTGCAAAAACAAGCTTGTTTCCGTCAAATGCAGCATCTTTACTGGCTCACAACCACGAGGAGCATGTCGAGATCATTAATCAGTTTCCAAACGCATTACCAGATGGTGACAAATGTCCTCGAGCGAAGTCAATCCTCTTCGTTACTAATCACCATTCTTCCCAGGAGTGTCATACCACGTCTCATACCAACACCTCACAATGTCTTTCCCGGAGGTCTCTCCACGACTCTGGATGCCGTGAATAGCAATCTTGGTGGCCTTGAAACCCCCCCCGGCACCCCCACCTTGAGGGATTATGATATGTTTTATCCAGAAGTGGTCTGTGTTTTTGTTCTGTGTGTCAATTATCGGGACAGTCTGATCTCTGCTTTTGCGAGAACAATTCAGCGTACGAAGAGGTCAGGGGTGAGCTGGAGGGGTGCTGATGTCTGAGTGTGTATGTGTGTGTTGTTGGGATGGAGTTATGTCCAGTGTGAGACACTAAAGAATCAAACGTGAAGCTTTAAGAGGGCAATTCTGTCTAATCCTATTAGTGTCTTAGATAACCCTTTCATAACAAAAGGGGTCAGGGGAAAATGCTCTGTGAAAATTACTCTTAACCAACCAATCATGTAAAAAAAAAAAAATGACACCTATCTTTCTAACATCCTAAGGGAGTTGCAAAGGTGTATAAATATGCTATTCTGATTAATAAAGGAATAATATGTCCATTGTCGCTGATTAAAACTATGGATTAGACCAGGCCCCATAAGCACACTTGATGACATAGAAACTGTTCAACCAAATATTTTGCTTATGGGTCAATCCAAGCACGCAAACACTAGTGCAAATGTCTATTTGATACATGGCCAACTGGCAGGACCTCTAGATGGTCCTTCCAACAGGGTGCAACATCTTCCTTATCCTATTTATTATGAGTATGAACCTGCTAATATCAGTTGCAGAAAATGTTACCCAAGGCTCTTCAATTGGAGTCCAGCCTGCACTAACTTATGGACAACATCGAAATAAAAACTGTGTCGAGAATGCAAAATTGATATTGGAACCCATGGACCACGCAGACACTTGGTCCAGTATGCTCCTTCTGGGCCCAACAGTCCAGGAGCATGATGATAAAGGGTACAAAGTTAACAACAAGTCCTTTGTCCGAGTTAAGAGGGAAGTCGTCCCATCCTTCAAACCCGATGAAATGGTTCGGGAAGTGATTTAATGCATCACTGAGGGCTGCAGCCAACGTCAACAATGCTTTGAAGCAGACTTATGAATGGCTGAAGAAGATAGATAACTCCAAACTTCTTGGTAAAATTAGGATTTGGCTGTTGAAATATGGCCGACTGCCCTAGTGTCTTTGGCTTTAGACACAGACTTCTCCATGACTGCTGCAGTGGCCATTCAAGGGACTAGAAGGAGGTCACTGTATTAAGCAAGGACTTTCTAAACCAAAAGGCCAAGGCCCAATCTGCAGTTAACTGGGAGATGAGGTCAACATAGGAAGGAGGCTGGAGGTGGTGTTCTGTATTATGGTCATCTGAAGATCGCACAATATTTCTAGTTGGGCTGACAGTGTCATGGGAGAAGGATGTAATAAGGAAAAAGGCCATCAACTCCCGTCCCATAGCTTGGGAGTGCAAGGACAAAAGATGGCTGCTCCTTGAGGAGAGTGGCTGTAGAGGTTTCCTAGCCAAATGAGAAAGTTGTTATTTAGCAATTGGAGTCCAGCTGAATCATTGAGTGACAGTTGGATCCGACGTGATGATTTCCCCTTCTGGCCAAAAGTGAAGTTTTGTGAAGTAACCGGAGAAATGCACCCCAACAGATGTATGCCACAATAATCTATTTGTCTGCATAGTGATTGCATCTCTTTTATTTTATTATTTTATCATGAGAATTTAAGGTTGTTTTGGAAGGCCTAAATATTTCCGAGAACTTCTCTAATTGCTGATTTTCTTAATAAGGAGTGGAATGTTTGCCTTCTTCAAGCCAACGGAGTGTTTCTGTGCTTAACTGAAATAGGAGAAGATTCTAGAACATAATAAAACTATGTTTCCTTCCTTTACACTTAAATATGATTATATGCCAACAGCTTAAAAAAAGTAATATTCAGTAGCTTCCTTACTGCATTATGTTACCTATGTAGAGTTCAGCTGTGATGTTCACGCTTCCGGCACAGCGTTCCATCTATCTGAATTATTACACAGGACTTCTGTCTCTATGACTTCTATTACTTCATCCATGCATGCACCCAGTCCGGCAGGCAAACAGCAGTCAAGCCAGCCCAGGCGCTCAGCCAGTCCAGATGGGTGGTCCAAGCCAATCACGGCTGCTCTCCCATGCTTTGGCCTGCCAGAGTCCCTGCTGCTCTGACACCCTCCTCTTATTTTTTTCTTGCCTTGCTCTCCCTCCCCGGCTCATGCATTCCTCCTCTGTCCTCTTCTCTCCTCCTTCACACCAGCCTCGACTAAATCTTTACTCTGTTCCCAGGTATGTCTTTTAGCTCTCTTTCCATTTCCACCTGTGCACGAGCAACGACATTAGCTCCTCTTTCTCAAAGTTGTTGACCACTTTGAACTGAGAAAGTTTTTTCCAAAGCGGGACACTAATTTGATCCCACTTTGAAGTCCACCATCGAAAATTCCACAGCCCAAAAATATGGGCCTTCACAGTTAAAGGTTTAAAATTATGTTTTTCCGTAACAAGATTACATTTCATGGGCAGAATGCATTTGTCAAACCGTCGCATTTGTCTTTGATTGTCACAGTACACGCTGTACTCGCTGGCGGACACTGAAAGGCTTGTCTCTGTTTCCACCATGACTCACAGGCACTGCCACGGATATTAGACAAACAAACCTTGAGTTGTGGTGTCTAGGTATTTACTCGCAAACTTAACATCAGTTTCAGGACCCACCAGAATCCACACTTTCGTCCTCGGGAGTACATTTAAGCAAACTTTATCACATTGAACCTTCAAACTCTAGAACTACATTTTCCTTGGAGTCTCCACAGAAAGCCGACCATTTCACCCTTATCTTGAAACACTGGGTGAATTCTGAAAGTTTAAATAATCTCCTTTCCCATCCACCTTCCCTTGACTCTGACTTTATACGTCAAAAGGTCAAGGAAAGACGTGTAGGAGAAGCTGTAAGGAGTTAGGAAAGGAGAACCACGGTGCAGGGAAAGTCAGCTCCCACTTACCCTTTTTCTGTGACAGTTATAATAAAGTTTCCTGTCCAAAACAGAATGACTCATCCTGAGAAAAGATGTTTTCAGTTCATACAGAGGAAACATTTAATCATTACCTACTCACAGGAAATAACAATACAGGGGATTTAAGTGAAAATGAAAATAAAACTGAACTGAAATCTTGAAATAATATTGTGAGGAATATACGTGGAGAAAAAAATCCTTTTAGTGAGCATTATTTACGTGGGTGCAACTATCAGGCATCGTCGCTTTAAATTTTGCTGCCACAAATAATTGTGGGTCGGCATTTTTCTCTTTTTATAAAGAATGCTCCGATGTTTCCTTTGCCAAAGGCGATAAGCAAGGAAGCATTGAAGCTCCTTTCCTTATCCTTTGGAGAATTTGAACAGCTCTTATTATGGCGGCCTCTGAAATACTTCTGGGTCATTTCACTCAGTTAGGAAGTTTCCTAAGTAAAATGGACTATGTGAGGGCACCCATTGGTTTTCATCACATTAGGTCAAATAGAGGGCCAGAAAGTCAGAGAAGGAATTTACCCCCTCCTCGCCTCCACCTGCATCTACCTAACCACTCTTGTATTGGGGGGGGCATGTACCTTGAGGTATGTATTAAATGCACACACAGACATCACACACAAGAACAGCTTTAGCACATGAAAGGCCTCCTACAGAAGTGAAAAACATACTGCAACAATGCTTTGAAGTCTGTCAGTCATCCATCTCATGTAGGGATGTTTTCTGTTCCTCCTCCTCTACTAGTCTGATTCATATCTCCCCTTCCCAAAGCTCCCTTCCCCAAGCCGAGGAGATAGCCGATCTGGGAGTAATTTGGCTTTTCTCACAATAGCCCAGACGTATTTCAATCATACAAGATTCAGTCTCACTTTTGCATCAAAGCAATGCAGGAAAATAGATGTCATTTTTCAAAATCCCACATGAGGTCTGCAATAGCTGTGCAATCTATGTACAAGAGCACACAACGGTATGCCCATCTCGAATGGCAGACAGTAATTGCAGCGGCTTGTTATGGCTCAGTGATCTGTCAGCATATTGTGTGTGTGGGTCTTTTTAGTTGCCTGGACAATGATGCTACGAACCCCAGAGACAGGATTTCAAAGAAATGACCCCTAACACAAAGTTTATTCAAATGAACAACAACAATATACCCACATTTAGGCTGGTACTATAATAAGACAAATGTTGCCAGTGTTTGCAACATTTGTGATCAGATCCCAATTTCATTATTAGTTTCTAGGGACTTTATCCGCCTAACCTCCTCGTATAAAGTCCGCAGAAATCTAGGAGAAGTCGTTGTGAGCACAGAGCACAGAGCAGGGTCGATGACGATTCTAACCAGCGCCAGACGCCAAAACAAAAACGAAACCAATATCTCCCAGTGAAAAGTGAAAAGTACAAGACACGGGGAAGATGTCAAGAGAGTTTGTGGTGATAAGAGCTGATGACGGTGTCGGGGTGAAGTAAACGTGATCACGTGATCTACGCAGCGGCGTATATGTCACTTCCTGCCTCTGTCTGCTGCACCCAGCTGCTCCAACTCTCACTTGAATAACGGGACGGATTTGATGCAGTTGTAATCGCGTCTGTGCAGAGAACCCTCCTGCTCCGTTGTGCATGTGTAGAAAGGCAAATTCCCTGGATTTTACCTGTTGTAGTTTTCTCACAGGCCTCCTGACAGCAGTCATGAATAGACTAGAATGTGCCATTGATGTTGATGACCGGAGGAGGTTCACCTGAGGAGGCCTGCTGGCTTTACGACCTGACTGGGTTTCACATTTATGAAAGCGGACCCATGTGATTGGGCTCCGTCATTAAACGTGACAATGCTGTTAACATATTATATTTTTCTAACCTGAAAGCTCAGTAATTACCTGTGATGATGTATGGGCTATTAGTGGGCTGCATGTGGACAAGAAGAAGGGAAAAAACCACATTGATGGTGGGTCTGTTAAACCAGAGGTGTTAGTTGTTTATGTTGTGGCGGCAGCTCTTTGTGTGATCACCATATACATGTAACGGGGGAGATTGAGGGGAACAAAGGGAGTTCAATGAGCCTCACAACAGTGCGCTTGCAGCATTCTGCTTTGATTTCTTAGGTTTTTAAGCATACATGAAAATGTAAACTAATATTTGAATATAACACAGATGGAGACCTTTCTATTTACGCCAAACCCTGAAACAAATGATATGAAATGCTTCTTTTTTTGTCGTATAATATAGAGTAAATAGCTGAAATCAAATGTTCCTGTTATATGTGGTCATTTTTAGCCATGGCCACTTGACCTCCCTTGGCTTTCCCACCATGATGTTGATATTTTCTGAATTTCAGTGGACTATCTCAGATACTCAATTGAAAACTTGATGCCACTCATGTTGACCTGTGGATGAATGGTCAAAACTTGTTCCTTTAAGTAGTCATCTCATTAGTTTAGAATTTCTATCTTTTTAATATGAATTCATGATTAAATATTTATTAAAAAAAAATGTTAGCATCAGCTGTGCTTTTTGGTTGTTTTTGCACATGTTAGCATGCAGTCACACATTTTAAGGTAGGGAAAATGTGATAAGCATTAACGCTAATGTCAATATTGGTATTGTAGGCATGATAGCATGCACATTAAAGCATCTAGCAAAATGAAATGCTGTGCCAATGCATGATTGAACCACCAATATTTGATCCTTATTTATAGGTTTGCGTTCAACAGTCTGATGAGGTGTGACCATGATAGTCTGTTGTGTCTAGACCTACCTTCCATGTGTTTTGAGATTGACGCCAGGCACGGGACTGTGGTCTCTCGTAGCCTCCACCGTAAGCATACTGGGTTGGAGATTGGCGAGTGGCGCTGCCGGGATGAGGGTCACGGAGCTGAGGCCAGATCTGTGGATATGGTGCTGAGTTGTACAAACGCTGTCCGCCATCTCTCGGACTAATCTCCCACTGGTTGTTTGGACCGGACCACGAGTGGAACATTTTCTTACAACCCAAAACTGTAAGCAAAAAAAAAAAAGGAAATATCAATTAATTAGTAAGTTAACCAATTATGTAATGAAATTGTTATATTATCTTTATTAAATCAAGATTTACTCTTTAATTTCTCAGTGGATATCTGATTAAGGAAAGGGAAAGGAGAGGGCAGAAGGGAGTTGCATGTCAGTATGTGTTTGTGTGTGTTTGCCCGGATGTTCATCGGTAATAACTGTGTCCCGCAGTGTATTGCAACGGTTGCCATAGTTTCCGGTTGCTAATTTTGGTGGCTGACCAGTTTTCATTAAACACAAGCGGAAACATCGGGAACATTGAAAGATTCAAACCACATTAGTAAACATTTATCACAGGGTGGCTTGTCCATGTTACTTGAAAAGGATAATGGCAGTTTATGGGCGAGTGGGCGAGCTGACGATGTTTCTAACAGATGCAAAACTTGGATACCTTTGGATAAAAAACTTGTGTCATACACGTCAAAGATACCAAAGGAAATGTCAACTTAGAAAGACAGCGAGATTTGAGAGCTTTGGCAGATAATGAGCAACGTCAGTGTCAAACTACAAAATGTCCTCCCTCCTGCATGCTCAACATCATTCCATGTTTTGAATCCAGACAATGTCCTGCTACATTCTTTATTTGTGAAAGGAAAAAACCTCGGATAATGTGCAGAACTTATTGTCTGTAAATTATCCAGAGTTCATAAAGACGGCTAAACTGGTGTATTCACCATCAATGGATAACCAAAGAAGTATATTATCTACACTGACTGAGCCATTAATTCCTCTTTTTTGTTGGTACTTTCTCCAGGTAGCCTCGCTGTCTGCTGTCAGGTTGGAGAACTTGGGGGGAAAAGATTAATCCAATTTCCAGAAGAAAGTTGCCTGGAGCTGCATTAGATGGCGAGAAGTCATCAATGGCCGATGGTCCCAGGGGGAAGCCAAGGACGCAAGTATGAAAGTAAGTACTTCACATCGAAGTTACAATGCTTGAGTGCAAATTAGCTGTCACTGTCACTGGTGTACTAATGGAGAGTACATGCGAAATAGGACACACAGAAGTGGTTGAACACGAAAAGAGGGTAGGTATAAAAAAAAGCAAGAAAGAGGAGAACGTGTGTGATTATAATCTCGGTGTCGTAGTTTCTGCCCCTCTCTCTTCTTTTTTCCTCCTTCCCCTATGTGTGAGGTTAATTGGCAAGGCACATGGCTGCCAGGCTGTCTAAGCACGGTGCAAACAGTGTTTAATTGCCTTTATTCTGTCACCAACAGTGCAGAATTCCTCCGCTGCACATTTCACCAGAGCCCCGGTTTGTCGATGTAGAGACAGGGTTATGTCCACCTAGCTGCATTCCTGCAAGAATTGTCAATTGGAACAACTGGATTGTTTGTGTGGGTTTACCCCTGAGTCTTTGTCTTGTTATTTGTGAGCTTCTCTGTCAGCCCATGAGCAAGGCATCTTCCTTAAATAACAACTGATTGGTTAGACACAAGAGGAGGGTTTTATGGGATTTGGTAAAATGCCAGACCCCTGTCATCCAGTTTATCCCTGCACCATCACAAACCTTACAATGTATTTAGTTAATGTATCAGACATAAGAAATACTCACCTTCAAGGATTATATTTGATTTTCACACGTCTGAACTTAAGCAATCGATATGTAGCTTTGGCCTCTAGGGGTCTTTCAATTTAACAATTAAAAGGTTACTGGTAAAGACTATATGATGAAAGTACATTATGTCTAGTCTTTATATAGACATTTTTTAATTTAGGGTTGTTGCACGTTATATCTGTAACTGCAATATTTACTTCCAAATTATCTTTTTATGAAATGCATCAGTTCAGACACTAATCCGTCTGATTATAGCGGCTGGAAGCTGAATGTGATTATTGTTGCTGATTTTCCTTTTTTTTTGTAGCTGTCATCGTAATGACATTAAGTTTTTCTAATGTTTGGGGGACATAAGACATCTTGACCTAATTGTCTCTGATTGGGATAATAAGACCAGTGTCCACAAAGAGGATCAAACTTACAGTATCTGACATGACTGGCTTGTGGAAAACTGAAAACAACTTCAGTTAAAAAAAACAGTCTGGACACTGGTATAATTAACAAAAAGGGGCTTTTAAAATAACTATATGTTTAACTACCTGTTATTTATCATCTCCAGTGTAAAGCCTTTCAGTTTGCCTTGGTTTACGTCTAGGTAACCGTCTGGTGTGAACAGTTAAACGCAGATGGCAACCTGAACCTGTGTTCATTATCTCACGTCGTACACAGGGGATTTTGTGTGAAAGTGTTATAAGTGAGGAATGTTAATCCACTGTTGGCAGCACTGGAAGAGGCAGATGCCTTCCAAATGTCATTTAGCCAATTCAAATCCTCTCTGGCGAGGGAATTTAGACGTCTTAACTTGAGTTACTTAAATTAAAGGTTTTAAATAGAGGGATTTTACCTTGTTTTTGATAGTACATTCAAATAACACGTGCAGTAACTGTTTTTGTCTGCATTTATCTTTTTGCTTTAAGCTTTTTCTTGACAATTACCTCAACATCCCTTCACCACAGTGACGCTGTGTTGTTGTCTATACTTTGTTTAGTTGTGTTTTTGCAGCATTATGCATATAAATGTGTTTATTTCTGTTTCCATTGATTTATCTGTCTTTACTTTTCGATTTCTACCAAGCTATGAGCCACCTGTGATGGTCTTACATTACTTAGGTCACTTAGCACCAACTTCGTACAGGTGTGAAGGCATCAGACCACATCTGCCTGTCTCTGTATGTGTGGGTCTCTATGCGTGTGTGTGTGTGTGTGTCTTTTTGTCTGTCCTGTCGTCTGTGTGTGTGTCTGTCTATGTCTCTCTGTGTGTGTCTGTCTTTGTGTGGCCGTGTGTGTCAGTCAGTAAGTGTTTGTCTGTCTGTCTGTCGATATGTGTGTGTGTACGTGCATGTGTGTTTGTTTGTCCTTCTGTCCATGTATGTGTCTGTCTGTCTTTCTTTGTGTATGTGTCTGTGAATACGTGTCTGTGTGTCTGTCTATGTCTGTCTATCGGGTTTGTGTGTGTGTGTGTGCGTCCGTCTGTATGTCTGCCACCCACACAGAGACAGGAAGTTGAGAGTATCATTGGTGAGGACTTTCTGAGTGTCTGTGTCACAGATGAGAAAACACACTCACACACACACACACACACTGACGTTCGCCTCATTAAAAGCTCTCCCATAGATGTACCACTTTGTACAGCTCTCCACTCATCATCACCTCCAATCCGCTCAACCCTGCCTCCCTGTGAGCTCCACTATTTATTTTCATCAGGGCCTCTCTCTCTCCCCTCTTCTTTCTCCTCTGCCTCTCGCTCTCCCTCTCACCCACAGTGGACTTTGTTGCTGGGCCGTCATGTCTTGAGGCACCTATTTTATTTGCTCTTTTTACTTTCTTCGCCGCTAATTCTCTCTCATTGTCGCTCCCCGGCGCGTCGGGAACAAGGCCGCCGCGAGAGCTTTTTGCTGCCTAGGCTCAAGACATGAGTCAGTGAGCCCAGATAATGATGAAGAGCTCAGACACACAGGAGACACACAGGAGATCCAGTCTCTATCACCGATCACACCACAAGTCTCCTCCGAACACCTGACACCCCTCACACAAGGTCATTATCCCAGAGAGCTTTCAGTGTGTGTGTGTGTGTCTGTGTGTGAGGAGCTGAGGTCATCACTGGAGCTGGACCAACACTGTGCGACTTTACAAACGTTGTTAAATCCGACCTCACACTGTGCGACCAAATTGTCTGCGCTGAAAAGGCGATTTACGTGCTGTCACTGAACGCTCCGCTGGTCTGACCCGACCTCACTGATCGCACTGTACTTGGACGTCGGTTCCTCCGGACCCGTTTCAGATCAGTGTTTTGGCCAAAGAAGAAGAAGTTGAAGTATGTGTCATTTTAGCCACTTTCAGACATGACATGGCCAGAATTTTGGTCTGGAGTTTTTGCGGAATTTTCCTTTCACTCGTGCACAACGCAGCAAGAGACTCTCTGCTCATTGTCACGTGTTTGATGAATCGTCAAACCCACTCGGGGATTTTGTGTTCACACATACAGCCCTGTGGAGAATGAAACTAGGTCTCTAGAGTTTAGTGAATTTCTGAAAGCAGCTTGTGTTTCAAAACAAAAAGAGGTATCAGCACATGGGCCCCCTTGTGCACAGCACGACAAACTATCCCTAACTCTGGAAAATCGATTAGTTGGTTTAAAATGTTGCGGAAAACACATGCAACGTGTTTTTTGTGCGTTGTCACGACGAGACAGATTCTATATAACGGGATCCGTGTGCGTCTACTCCACAAGTCAATCAGATCTGCTCTGTGACTTCAAAGAGCAGTTATCAGGAAGAGGCCATCGAACCGTGGATGAACATTCACTTTTCCCTTTTCCTTGGTCAAGGGAGCACGCCACCGCTGAGAGGACGTTACCACCGTCTGACTTTGAAGTCAGGCTTCGGAGCAGACAGTGTTTACATTCTTCTTCCTGCCCACTGCGTCTTACACACATCCCTCCGTCAGACTGGGGGGAGTGGGAATGCTAAATACTTAAAACTGATATATTGTTTTTTTTATTTGGATTATTACTATTATTATTATTATTATTAAGTAACAAATGAATGCACTTCTCTGGAAATGGAAGATGTTATCTCCAGATTGGCCACAAGATGGTGTTGTAGGCACCCATTCAACATCTTGAAAGATACATGTGTGCATGCGTCTGTGTGTGCGTGTGTGTGTGTGTGCATGTGTGGGTGTGTGCATGTGTGTGTGTGCATGCGTGTTTGCATGCATGTGTTTGTCATCTGATGTTAAATGACATCCTGTCGAGCCGTGACTCACACGAGATCTCTTCCCATTGCATAACTCTCGAAGTGCCCAGTGCACAAACCTTAATGTCAGAGTCCCGCTGGACACTTCCAGCTGCTGCACGCTGCACCATGCTCTGCACCCCATCCTCTCATTATACAACCGTAGAAAATCATATGTATTAGTCATCATGGCTGTGACTCATCGTCCTTTACACACGTCCATCTCTGAACCTGCACACGCTCCGCTCTCCCGTGATGCAAGATTGGAGAAGTTCACAGGGTTGTTTTGTTTTTTTTCCTCAGTATTTTATAAATAATATCAGGTGACTCAAAATGAGGAAGTACCCCATGAGGAACTCTGGAGATTTTATCCTGCTGTGTCATTGTGATCTTTAAAACAAACACAAACCCAATGTGCCCACTCCAGGAAGAGGCGTGTGCAGCTCAGTGGCAGCTAATGCAGCGTGGTGCTCGATTACAAATATAACTTAATGATCTGCGTTAGAGAACAGCCAAACGCAACAACCTTTTATTAAAGTGCATTTAATAAACATGCAAATATAAACTTAGCAAATTGATATGGCATTGATTGGGAAAACTACTGATATATAGTGTTGGAACATCATGCTGGAAAAGAAAAATAACAAAAATATTTCAGATTCACTAAATGACAGATGTTTGTCCAAAATCTCCTTATCCAGAATCTCAAATATAGCATGTGTCCCACTGTGAGAAAAGTAGTTTCATTCCCTTTGCAAATTTTGCATTATATTGAAAGTATTTAATTAGACAGTTAGAAAACAATGCATATTTATAAATATATACATATATTTATATATATAATATATATATTTATTTATATATATATATATACATATACACTTATATTTTTGTATTAGTAAACTAGATCTGTTTTCAATCTCTATTTTCTTGTTTAATTTCTTATGAATGGCCCCTTATAGTCAATAGCAGCAGTCACATTATAGCACACCTTCAATGTATTTGACAGATAAAGAATAAATCTCATATTCTCACTTACCTGAAGATAGGAGGTTAAAGAAGTCAGGTCCACTTGTTACATGCACAGTAAAAGTCTGGTTCTGTTTCAAAGTACGCTATTCAAATGAACTTGCTCTTGGATCTGCCTCCTCCTGATGCTCAATCATTCCTTGAAGCCCAAGCGGCAGTGAAAGGCCTCCAGATTTAAAGCAAGTTGTGTTTCCTCTTTTCTCGCCCTGTAAGAGCGGGGTGCAAAGGGAAGCTTTCGTGCAAACTGCATGCCCCTATAACCAAAACAAAGATATATAAACAGATTCTCGCAAGTCATCCTATTGCATCATCTGTGGGCTTGTAAAAAGGATTTTAATGTTTTTAAATGTTAAGAAGAAATAGGCTTTAGCCTTGAAATACAGTCCGTTGTATATCATTTTAGAATTTTGGACACTTAAGCTGACAACTGGACACTCAGGACTCACACTTTCATGTTGTTTTCAAGGTCGATACTAAAAAATACAGGCTTGACTTCAAGTGTGGCCTGAATGCTGCTAGTTTCATGTTCTTGAGACAGTTTGTCCGCACCTGATCAGCGCTGCTCAAAATCCCAAGAACAAAATACACACACACTCACAAGTGTTTTCGGCCAGCTTCATGGAACAGTGACATTTTTTTTCTGTTGCAGAGGGGAAAAGGGTCTCCGGCGCTGCATCCACGGTCACGCCGCAATCTGCATAATGACAATGATGAACAAGCCTCCCGATTCCCCTTCACATGCGCGTTGATTGTGTTTATTCGCGGCAGTTAGGCTGATGAGGGAGCAATATGGAGGAGGCTGGATGGACACTCGCCGCGCGTTACCGCTAAAATAGCAGACATCTCTCGACAGTGAACAAACAGCGAAGGCCGGACGAAATCAAGGCGTCTGCGAAGGCTCTCAGGAATGCAAATTCAAAAGCACTTCATTACTTTCTCTTCCCTGCAATCTCGTGTCTGAGAGACTGAACTAAGTGGTTAATCAAGCCAAGAAGGAAAAAAAACATGTCTGAGGGGCCAGAGAGGAGACACCTCTACAAGGCCAAGTGTGTGTGTGTGAGAGAGTGTGGAATGGGCACTTTGTGTGATTTCCAAAAATCTTTATTTTTTATGTTTACAGGATTATATGTTTATAGTGCATGAGAAAATACGCAATTGTGGTTTGGTTATAGATCTTCACAGCTAACAGAGAAATTCCCACTCATTGTAAGTCATTCTGAAAAGCAGAACACAAACCACCAACAGTAATGGTAAATGGACTGTGTTGAAAATGTGTTTTCCAGTCTCATCGACCCCTCAAAGCGGTTTACGGCACTAGTTGCATTCGTCCAATCACCCAAACATTCATAAAGATCTATCACACATCCCAACGTACATTCTCTCTTTACACATTACACAATATGTTTCCTCATTGTGACATATTTAGGAGCAGTTTAAAAAGAAAAATATTTAGTGTGTGCAGGGTTTGTTTTTGTGTAGCTTTCAAATATAAGGTTTCATTTTATTGACGCAAACAAATACAACATTTGGTTCTAAACTATTTAAAAGGCATTCCTATACAAAACCGATTATTAGAAAAGAAACACAAGATATTTAAAGGTAATATCGTCATGAATGCAGAACAAACACATTCACCATCTGAGAGCTGAAGGGGTTGGAATGGGAACGTTACGAAGATCCAAACCAGCTGAATGGTTAAGGTAGCACAGAGGCCCTTTCACAAATAACACGACATTCCCTGGCATTAACTTAATAAATTGTCTGAACTATTCTGGTCGAGGCAGCAGCTTCTCTTGGCTTCTCTTGTTCACAGAAGCAGGGCCCTAAACACAATTTCTCACTCTATGAGGCCATTGATGCACCAACACCCCAGCCACTGTGCTCTGTTGTCCCAAATTAGATGGGTTTTCCATCCGTGTTGGCTGCTGTTGTGTATGTGGTGAGGCTTTTCTTGAGATAAGATAAGATAAAGAGCGCATACCTCTACCTTGGCCTCAACAGTCCTCTAAAATTTAATCAATTGCACCAAATTTCACATGCTCGTAGATAATAGTTCCTTAAATGTGCTGGATTTTGCGGCAAGACCCCAGTAACATGTCATGGGAAAGCAGTGAAAAGGATTCAAAATCCTGTATCTCAAAATGTTCCAAGATTGCCCCCCTGATCTGGACCTGGACCAAAATTTAAAGGGAGTTCCTTCTTGACCTGTACCGCATCCTTCCACCAAATTCCGTGGTAATCTGTAATCTCACTCCGGTATAGTTTGTTCGTAATCCTTCTCACGACCAAACGGATAGGGGCGAAAACAAAAACTTCTCGGTGGAGGTAATGTGATAAGAGACGATGCGATATGAAGATATGAGTTCTACAAAATAAAGGAGGGCGTGAATAACCTCAGTCAAGACCAAACCTCTATCTTGCCACGATCTGTCCATTTATCCAGATCAGCTCCTGAGGTCATGTCACACCCCTTGACAAAATAAATAAACAGCAATGGAAACATAACCTCTTTGGCAGAGGTAAGGATTCGCAGCATGTATCGTAGAAAACAGAGCAAACGTGCAAATATTCGCATTTTCAAGACTAGATCCAGTATTTTTGGTCGTATTGGCTTAAAAAGATGAGGCAGACGAATGATGGATTGTAAAAGTTGTTGCCGATGACTGTTTTGAATGGACCACTGAATACGCAGCCTTATAGTTTTAGCTCTAAATCAATTCGGTCTGTCTACCTAATCCAGATGTTGGTGGGATTATTGTGGGTTTTTAAATAATAACTTTTCCACGATGTCTGCTGAGCTCAGATCAGCCGAACGTTCCCTCCCTCCCTCTCCTCACTCGATGAACGTCCACGCTTTCTACCCATGACGTAGGGATTTCTCTCCCTGATCTTGTTATTGTTCAGCAGACGGAATGTGCAGAATGCGGAGTGTGTGAGTGAACTCTGCGGGAGCTGACACTCGACATTAGATTTATGGGTGGAGATTGTGACCCGGGGCACTCTGGCGAGAAAGGGAGAAGAGGACGGCGAAAGGCTGAGGCGCAGGAGAGGTGGAGGGAGAGAAACGGGGAGAACAGAGCGGAGGCAGTGAAATTAAATGAGGTGTTTGATCTCGGCGGGACAGGTCAGGGCTCTCGCTGGTGCGGCGTCTGGTCTGATGTGCGGCCTGTGAACGGATGGAGTGTTCATTATAATAGGAAGAGAGGACAGCAGCTCGTTGTGATCTGTGTATTTATTTGTCACAGCATCGTCCTCTCTGTATGTCGCATGTCTCCACCTTTTTATCCTCCAGTTCTTTGAGAAAAACTGGAGGAACGCTCGCCTTGATTGACACTTTTTGTCCAGACGTTTCCTTGAGTGCCACTTGGTTTTTCTCTGGGCCTCTGTTGTATCTTCAAAAGGTTGCCTCTCTCTTTCCCTTGATTCTCGCCGCTCAGTGAAACCCAGCAGCTACACCAGCAGTCACAGAATAAGATCCTCCGGAATGCCCTCTCCCCTGTTCCTTTTCTTTTTCAAGGTGGCGATTGTGTGTCGCTGTGTCTTGCGTCTGGTTTACCTGCGGGCCTTTGATCATGACAGCCTGCGACAGCATTTGATTCCTGGGATACTTTGACAGTTTGCAGGGCCGGCTAAAAAAAAAAGGGATCTGCGGTGTCTGAAGTCAGATCAGAGCGAGACGGGGCCCTGAAAAGCAGGCGTCCAGCTGGGAGAAGATCAGAAGAGACACAAACTTTAGCGGGAGCCATTGTGAGGTACACACAGTGGCTGCTGGCTCCAGTAACTTTTCTCCTTTTGTGTGTGTTTTTTTCCTCCCTCTCTTATCTGCCGCTCAGAGTGTTGAATGACGAAGTTTAAAGGTCTGTGAGGTTTTATCTGATTTAGATAAAATAGAGAAAACCTTGTATTTGTCTCTCAGAGTTTAAGGGTACGTTTAGAATAGTGCACATTCAGAGCGTAAGAATTATTCCATAGGGAAAGTAGCAATCACCAATTAAATAAAAGAATTGAATCAGCTACATTTCACGCCACATGCTTGACAATGACCTGGTGTTTGTGCAAAAAGCATTTTTTCCCACTATGAGTAAAGGGAAGGGAAATATTGATTCATGTGAATTAGGAGGCTAGAAGTGAAATAATGAATTCATTATTCATTTAAGTCACCGTAAATATAGTTCATATATATAATAATGTGATCATGTTACTTCTCAGTCTCATTTCTGAGATTTGAGGAGGCAGGAAAGTGTGGTAATGGTGCCCTCTTGTGGTTCATTGGCAGAACTAACAAAAAGTTTTGGCCTGCTGAAGTTCAGCTCTACAAACAAGTGGAATCCAAGTTTTTTCCTTTTGATAATTGCATTTCCACTACTTATATGTGTTTTGTCATATATTTATATCATATAAATCGTTCTAGATTCCAAACATCACCCAGCCTTAAACCAGCCATACAGGGTATTAACATTTACTTTGCCAGGAACAAAACATGTGATTTCAACTGTTCACTGTCTGGGCCAAATTATTGTATCCATAGCAACATCAGTAATAGTTCATACGTTGATCTTAACATCAGTGATCAAAAGAAATAAAGTGCATTCATCCTCCCTTGTGTAGCATTAAAAGTCTTGTGTGTGATACTTGTTAGTCAGTTTACATGATCCTTAACATTCTTCTGAAACCTGTCATGTAGACAGCGAGGGTCATCCTGAACAGGAGTGAGGTGAAAAGTCTTTCTTACTTCTAAAGTATTTTTTTGAAATCATATTAGATAAAAGCAAGTTATGAATGTCTTAATCAAAAAGTATCTGACTTTCATTTTGATTCATTCTACAGTACAGTATAATTACTTGAGACTTGACAAACTGAAGTGGGGGGGGTCATCCTGAACCAGAGTGAGGTGACATATCTGTGTCACCTCTTGTATATCTGTTCCATTATATTTAATATGAGCAAGTTGTGAATTATATATTTGATCTGACTTTACTACTTTGATTTTCTTTCAATTTCGTCTCACCCATTTTATCAATCGTCCAGAATAAGTCATATTAAAAAAGCGATATTAAACGTGCATCGTTTGTTTGGGTCCTTTTTGTCCGCTCCCGGCACCTGTACCGTAACACCACGAATAGACGCGCGGCCGGTGTGGTGTTCGTGGTGTGAGCACTTGACTCTTGCTCCCAGTCCTCTCAGTCTCTCCCTCGTCCTCCGGAGAAATGGCCGCGACAGTGAAACTCAACACCGGGGCACATATGCCCACAGTCGGGCTCGGCACATGGAAGGTGCGTATTGATATCTTAATTAAACTCTCCGCAATAAAACTGTATAAATAGAATTAGCCGGTGAGCTATGTAGCGGGACGCGAAGCTGCGAGTTTATGAACGAGTCGTCGAGGAATCTGTGTTTTAATGGAAATTCACACGCAATTGGGTTTAATTTGACACGTTACGAGTGATGGACGTTTAACTTTATTGTTAATAATTAATAATAAGTTAAAGCTGGAACTAAAACTGTGAAACCTTAATGATTTTTTGCAGCATGACTAAAGTTTCTTAAAATATCTCAGAAATATGATGTTTCCTGCTTTACAGGAAATAAGCGATTAGTATCAGCAGTATTGTAGATATGTATGTATAATAGTAAAGATTGGAAAAGTGAATCTAAACTGTAACATACAGGTTTGATACAAAAGGTATGATTGTGAAATTCCCTGCTGGGACACAAAAGTAGAAAAACTGGATCCGCCCCCGGATCTGGATCCAAACTGAATGTATTCTCCCCGCACCCACATCGCATCCTTCCAACAGTTTCAGTGGGAATGTGCTTTTAGTTTAGTTGGTTTTTGCATTAATCCTGCTCACTGACAAACAAACCAATGTAGGCAGAGGTAAGTGGAGGTCCCAGGTTTCAGATACAGGTCTCCCACCTTCAAAAACAGCCACGATGCAGTGGGTATTCAAATGGCTATTTCTGGAGCTGATCTCTCATTCGCTCTTTGATAATGAAACTGTATCTAGTGCAGAGGACACATCACCCCCCCGGGACAAGAATGAACTAACTAAACAAATGTCATGTCCTCGTTCAAGTGAATTATCCCTGGTTCTGAGCTGAGAAACACATTCACCAGGTCCCTTTCGAATCACAATCATGCCACAATGTCAATGTGCTGCACAATCATAAAAAACACGTTACCAGGTACTAACCAGTCCTGTTGTTCCAGTCTGCCCCTGGTCAGGTGACAGAAGCAGTGAAAGCAGCCATCAAGGCAGGATACAGGCTCATCGATGGAGCGTTCATCTACCACAACGAGGCAGAGGTGGGAGAAGGTGTTCAGGCCACGATCAAGGATGCCGTGGTGAAGAGAGAGGATCTTTTCATCGTTAGCAAAGTGAGTTGTCGATGAGCAAATTATCCTTTTATATGTCTGAGTTTTTTAAACTACTCTCCCTGACCATGTATCGTCTGGCCTTTCACATTGCAGCTGTGGTGCACCTTCCATGAGAAGTCGGCGGTGAGGCCGGCTTGTGAGAAGACCCTCAGTGATCTCCGACTGGAGTACGTCGACCTCTACCTCGTGCACTGGCCCATGGGTCTCAAGGTAGTTCGAAGTAGGAAGCTCCCTGTCACATCGAAGGGTGTAAAACCTCCTGCTCACATTCTCACAGTGTGTTTATTCTTTTGTCATGTTACAGCCCGGCGATGACGAATTTCCTCTGGACAGCGCAGGACAGCTGATCAGTGGTAATACAGACCTACTGAAGACTTGGGAGGTGAGAGTTGATCAGAGAAACACAAACAGTTCAAACTTGTTTGAACAAACAAGTTTTAGCCTGTGAAAGTAACGAGGATCGACAACTAAGTGCGCAAGCACACGCTTGTGCACTTAGTTGTGTGTGCAATGTTTTGTCTGTACTATGTTACGATTAACAAAGTCAAAAGTGAGTCAAAGTGAATTATAGCTACGATATATTCAGGAGGTTTGGATGATGTCGACGGAGCTGATATTGGTTTACGTAGCCACAGTTGCTAAATGCTAAGTTTAGTTAAACATAATTTCTTTGTGGTTGTTTGTCTCAGGGGATGGAGGAGCTGGTTGACGCTGGTTTGGTGAAGGCCATCGGTGTCTCCAACTTCAACAAGGAGCAGATCGAAGCCATTCTCAACAAGCCCGGCCTCAAATACAAGCCGGCCAACAACCAGGTACGCTCAAGAACGCCTTTTTTTCTGGTAACTATAGAAACGGCCTACATCCGCAGTCTATTTTAGAAATTACATGTTCAAGTCCTGGCTACTGAGAAGCAAGAAAACAGATGCCTTTAGAGATCGCTCTTCTTAAAGGGCAACAGGCCATGATCGCATTATCTGTCCCCTGACGTCAGGTCCGAGAAACAAATGTCTTAATTCTTAAAAGGCCACAGCCGAGTCGCCTCGGGCCAGACCAATTAGCTGAGGGGACCTTACCTTTCTGCTGTTTCTCAGAACCTTTGTTCACCATAAATCTCCTGATTTTGTTTGGTTGTGTTGTTTATTAGGTTACAGCAGCATTATCCTCCTTCTCCTTGTAACAGTACACAGCAAACAAAGAGCAAAACAATTGAGCGTCAGTGAGTTAATCCCTGAGAATGATGCCAGTAAACTGCAACCATTTCTGAGAACTTGTGGAACATGTCTAAATATAAGTACAAGAAGTCATAGATTAGTGAGAGTATTTTTTTAAACCACAAATTCAGCTTTAATTCTGACTGATGTTGCAGGTTGGAGTCGACCATACAAGAAAAGAAATTGTAAAATATGCATTCAGACATAAATGAGACACTGCACTTTCTCAGCTTGTCTCTGTACAAACGATATACTTCAAAACTTTAGTTGTGATCTAAACATGTTCAGCAAATTAACCGATGGATACATGGACACTGGATACTCTTTGAAGCTATTCTTATTCGGTGATTTAGGCGTCACTTCCTCGTTTCTGTACTGCTCCTTAAGAGCTGTGTGTTTTTCATCCACTAGGTGGAGTGCCACCCCTACCTGACCCAGGAGAAGCTGATCAACTACTGCCACTCTCAGGGCATCGCAGTGACGGCCTACAGCCCGCTGGGCTCCCCTGCCAGAGATTGGTCAGTAAGCTAATATCTCACCAATTAAAATAGTTAATGAGAAAGTGTAAATGTAATTTTTTACATCATAACACCTATTATTTTTATATTCATTTGTTTGCCATCTTCTGTTGCTATGAAACAAACTCTTGTAAAGTTATATGAGAGCAGTTTCACAACAGTTCAACAATCTTTAAATGATGAGGGATATGCTCTTTTTTAACTACAGGGCTTCAGCAGATGACCCACCACTTCTGGAGAGTCCCATCCTGAAGGCCATTGCAGAGAAGTACAAGAAAAGCACAGCTCAGGTACAACTTTTACACTGGATGCATCAATTTAATTAGGAGACTTGAAAGAGTTAAAAAAAAAAACAGTTCCATTTTGTTGGATCAATAGTCTGACTTTTATTATCATAGTCCGTAGTAAGCTTTAACAAGGATGCACGAAAAAGAACTGTGGTTGATTAAATTCCATGTAGCACTGTTATTACACTCAGACCTCTGATCACATTCACGTGTTCACACCCTCTCCCCCCCCCCCCCATCAGGTCCTGATCCGCTTCCACGTCCAGAGGAACGTGATCGCGATCCCCAAGTCCGTCACGCCTCACCGCATTCAGGAGAATTTCAAAGTAATAAGCCTACAAATTGTTGAGATGTTTTCTGGGATTAGCTGCTAGCCGAGCCCTTTCCTTGCTCCGCCTGTTGGCTCGTGCGTGAAAACTTTGATTTGTATCGTTGCAGGTGTTCGACTTTGAACTGAGTGCGGAGGAAATGAAAACTATATCTGGATTCAACAGGAACTGGAGGGCCTGTCCCATGGAGTGGTGAGATTCTGTGCACTTACTGTATATTCTAACCACTTACATATGTATTCTCCTAATTTTCTGGATAAATTATTTTCCTGTTTTCCTCTACAGGGGCTCGAGCCACAAGGACTTTCCCTTCAAAGCTGATTTCTGAAAAGAAACACGCTGGTTTTTCTAAAGGGTTGCAGTGAAAGCCTGGGTTTGCTTTCTTCTACCTCCCTGGACCTTTAGGCCACTTACACTGTCATTGCGGTCTTGTATTAGATTTTTATTTTCATGTTACAGGAAATGCAAGGTATTTTCAGGTGCAATAATACCTTTCTTGTCATCGCACAGTCATTACACAACAAGAGGCCAGGCACAACCAACTGTTTAACCAGAGTTAGCGCTATAGCTAATCTGCATTTCTCTTTAACACGTTTACTTAAAAAATAATAAATAAACAGATTCTCAAACTAAAAGATAAAACATTCAAGTCAAAATAGCTTTTAACAGCACAGATGTACCAATCCAGTTTCAACAAACACTCCTCATGGCCTGAAACCTGCTTTCTCTCCAGATTTATGTTTTCAAATCTCCAGTTGTAGCTTCCTCTTGGTTTTTCTTTCTTTTCTTAAGTTTTATTTTTGTGACTTGGACTGAAGTGTTCGTGACTGCATAATAGATTTCCCTAATCATGGATCACAAAAGTACTTCCCCCTCGGCCCACTGTTGTCTAAGTCATGCGGCACTTTGTAACCATGTGTATTGATGTTGTTATGAAATAACCACTCTCACTTCCTCTGTCAGCTGTTTTTATTTTTAATAAAGTCCTGTGACAGAAAAATACAACAAGTTGGTGCAAGTTTTCCTTCAGATTCATCCAGCACGTACAGCAATGAGCTGCCGGAACCTGCGTTGGTGTGATCAACATACACGCAGGTATAAACATTCACACACATATATAGCCAACATAAATGTAGTGCGATAGGGAATACTTCACTTTTAAGGCACGTGAAAAGTAGTTTGGATTATTCTGCTACTTAATATATAAAGTATACAGTCCAGTGGACTTTAAGACTAACTGATCCTGTGAGATGTACTGTACATAACATATACATGTTCTGCTCTTTCTCCTGGGAGCCCAAGTAAAACCTCCCGAGAATGTCCCAGAGAGCCCTTATGAGAACACAGCAGGAGATTATGTGGAGACGTCACCTCTCACCTCAACATGCTGGAGGTGATCCTGTTGTGAACATTTCTGACCCAGAGAATCTCCTGCTGCGTTCTTCATATGTTTGGAGTTCATGTCTGAAAAGGTTTATCAGCAGCATGATCTTGAGACCCAAGTTTCTTGTCATGTAGTCGTAGGAGCACAGACGGTTTAACCAAAACAAATGTCATTGGCTCAAATACTTCACGTGTATTGCTGCAGTGGTATGGTCCAATTTAGATTTCAGGAAAGTTTATTATACTGCAAAATGCCTACACAAGGTTATTTTCTTACACAAGAACTTCAAAACATCAATAGATACAGCGTAAGTACCGGAGTCTGCCAGAATACTTGTGATCACAAAGGATGAGCAACTATTAACAAGCGTAAATTTTGACTAAAATTCAGTAGAATACCAGTATTTGTTTATAAACCGCAGCTGCCCTGTCGTTAATTTCAAACCCTGATCGCTTTTTCATGAAGTTATTTGAGTTGTAAAAAAACTAATCTTATCTTCTTAACCCAGTCTGTCAGGCTTTTATCATCAGCATGCAGCTTACATAAACGGTCCACATTCCCGGATATGTGCACACCGCTCGTGTAATTAAACTTACAAAAAAGGGAAAGTTGTGAAAGTGTCGTTAAAATATGTTTTACTTTTGTATCTGCGGATTTAACATTTTATAGAGACAACTTCCACGCACCGTCTGTCCCTTGTAAACCTAACCTACAACAATTTGATAATTTAATGAGAGGAGATCATAGATCCAGCAAAAGCTCAGTATAATTACATCCTTCAGTCTCTCTAAACAAGTTAACACAACACGTAAAATCTGAAATGTAAGAATAGATGCACAGCAGAAAATGCAGTCCAATGTATATTAGTACTCTGTATTCAGGGGGAAGTCTTTGTGTTTGGACGCCCTGTAGGAAAAAGAAAAAGGTTAATATGGTTTACCTGATAATGATAATTTAATGTTTCCCCCCATCATCTTACTGTTAACCTACCATGGCATCGGGAATCCTCTCCAATTCTTGTCCAAGCTCAGCATGGTCTTCATGTCTTCTTCGCTCAACTCAAAGTCAAACAACTGAAAAGAGAAAACGCATCTGAGCAAGTCAGGCAAAACCAGAGGCAGACCACACAAAACAAAGTAGCTAAAAGTTGGAAAATCACATAAAAGCAGCGATGAGTAGAAGTTTACGCTCGATATACCTGGAAATTTTCCTTGATTCGATGGGGTGTAACTGACTTTGCGATAACGATCACATTTCTCTGGGTGTGGAACCTCATGAGCACCTGGTTGGAAGACGGTGCAAAAACTTTTGATGTATTATTATGTCATCTCCTTCAATCATATTTTGTGATTCACCAAATTCAAACAATGCCGTACTGTTAAAGTTGCCATGGTCCGTTTCGTAACACATATTTATACACCGTGGGACACTAGTGGCTTTCTCCTTCTGATTTCCTGTTATTTCACCTTTGAAACAAAGCCATTTGGCTAATTTCTCTGTAGGTCATAAAACAATATCTGTTTGTTCACTTGTTCATGCTGAAAACGTGTGCTGCTGCTATCTGGTATTTGATCTATGAATATCCAATATAAAGTGCCTCTTATAAAAGCTTCAAATGGCAAACGGCATTTTCTCATTGAACACATGCTTCCTCAGTTTTGAGAAGTTTAACGAAATCGAACACAATTTGAGATCTTATATTTCCAGGAAAAAAGAGAAGGGGTGATGAAGATGTGTCTTTCTCACCTGTGCTGAAGTCTTGTTGTACTTGTCAGCGATGGCCTTGATCTTTGGGTCCTCCAGCAGAGAGGCTTCTTCAGATGAAGCCCTTTTGTAAATAAGAGCCATAAATGATAGATTAGTTAACAGTTATTATTGTTGACATGTAAAGCTGCCAATACCTTTATGTATGATACGTGATATTTCCCCTCACCAGGGTCTGTCAGGGGAACCCAGGGGGCTGTAGGCCGTCACTGAGATTCCCTTCGAGTGGCAGTAGTCGATCAACTTCACTTGGGTCAGGTACGGGTGACACTCAATCTGGGGAAACACTCAAAGGCTTTATCTCAAATTTATTTTAATTTTTACTCACATTTTACAAACATCCTGTTTCTCACCTGGTTGTTGACGGGCTTGTACTTGAGGCCTGGTTTGTTGAGTAAGGCTTCAATCTGGTCTTTGTTAAAGTTGGAGATGCCGATTGCTTTGACCAGCATCCACCAGCTCTTCCATAGCCTTATTGACACATTGCTCATTGGTATTAACGATGTATATTCCATCGCACAGATCATCCATTTGAAATGTCGCAATGCATCTATTGCAATTACCTCCCAGGTGTCCAAAAAGCTGCTATCATCAGAAATGATCTGTTCGTGTTCATCTAAAGGAAAAAGGTCGTCACCTGGCTGCAATATAAAAAAAAAAAACTAATTTAAGTTGGATGGAGATAACTAATTTGCTAAATGATTTCCAGTGATCACAAAGACAATACAATCATTCCTTAACCACAAAGCATGAATCAGGGGTGAAGGCCGGGTCCAGAGCCTAAAAACATAGCTTTTTGGTCAGGCAGCAAGGAAGCATTCGACAACACCAGAGCAAGACTGAGAACTGGCATCAACAAGGTAGCAGAGACTGGAGATCTCACCACGAGGACCTCCACCGTGTGGGAAACCACAGAAGAGCACGCTATGCTCGCTTGGAACATCCAAGGTTTTTGGGGAAGCCAAAATAACTTTTTATTCAATAGCTGTGACTCAGATTTTTCCATTTGCATTTTATTATCAAAACATGCCACCATCATACTTTTGTTATTTTGGTGGATTAGCAAGTAAGACCTCACCCATCTTCCTCATGTGCATGGCAGAGTTGATTTTCCCTGGTGGGTTCCCAGGAAGGATCCTCTCAATAGTACAAGAGTGATCCTGTCTATTAACCTCCCCTTCACCTCCTCTCCTGCCCTGCAACACTACAGCCTTTATCCATCATTCACTGGTGCACAAAGCCTTCCTCTTTACCCGTGCTTCAACATATGGGCACATTTTTACCAATTTGACCTCTTACCATGCCAATCAAAGACATTGGTTGACAATCCAGATTTTCTGGTTGTGCTTCCGTTGCTCTTTGCTTGTTTTCTGGTTCATGGTAGATTTACAAACCAACCGACAATACTGCCTATGTACCTAGACGGGCACGCAATACAAGCCAATAAATAGAACAACTCTTAGACTGCATCTGCCTTAGGCCAGTTAAGCTTGTTAAATGTGTGGCTCACACTTTACTCAACAGAGATATAAAAACATAAAATAGGCTAGTGAACAGAAAGGCAGGCTGAACCGGTCTCATGTATCATCACAGGATCGGTTGATCTAACAAATCTCCCAAGGGCTATAAAGAGGACTTCAAATTCTGAGGTCATTTCAGTTCGAGCTCAATGTTAGATGAGAATGAGTAAGAATAAATGAGGCACTGGACCAAAAGGCTTCAGTAAGTGGGACGAGGCACAACCAGTAGGTGGACAAGAATCGTGCAACTGTGAAGAGACTGACTGCTGCTGTTCTGCCTCATTCTGGTCCTCACACATCTCCACCCGTTTCAAGAGGGGTTCAGACACATCTGCTCTTCTTAAGTCTACTTAAAAAGTCTAAGTTCCCAAACCCAGATCTTATTCACCTTAACTGATCGAAAAAAGAAAATCCTTACTATAAACAACACAAACTGGATAAAGTGTCATTCAAATTCCAAATGTATGCGTTGCGAAACTGTGTCTGAAGTCAAGTTTAAACAGATGAAATAATCCAAATGTTAGTTGGATTAATCTATTTTTATGGGCATGCAAGGACAGTGGTTTCCAAACCTTGGTTCCCATAGGAAAGTGCATGAGGTAGAGGTCCACGTAGTCCAGCTTCAGGTCTCTTAGAGTCTTCTCACACCCTCCCTTCACAAGAGATGGAAGGTGGAAGGTGCACCACAGCTGTGGAAAACAAACAAGTCAACAGCTGTGGATGTGATGGGGTGACTGTCGTACATGTGATGAATTACACAAGGGAGCGGGGGGGGGGGGGGACGAAACGTGAGGAGTGAGGACCTCAACTAAAGCATTCAGGTTTAATGCGTTTCCCACATGTGGGCTTATCCAACTCATGAGGCCAAGAGTGAGCAGATGACTCAGCAGTTTCTGCCCTGACGCACGTGTTTGTGGTGATTAAAAAGCCTCAGTGTGTGTGTTTGTTAGACTGCAGTTTGTACAGCACTTTCCTGATATGATTGCTGCTCTAATACTTTACGATGTATGTCTCATTCACCCACAGCCTTAACTACATCAATGCAGGATCAGGGGCAGATAGGTGTTGGGTTTGACCAGGCATGCACCGTACCTTGCTGACAATGAATAGGTCTTCCCTCTTGACCACTCCTTGATCAATCATTGCACGGATCCCAGCGCCGACCTCCTCTTCATTCTGGTACACCAGGGCGCCGTCGATGTGCCTGTAACCGACACTTATGGCCACTTTTACAGCCTCGATGACCTTTCCTTGTTCCGCCTGCAAAGTCAGGGAGATACAAAAAAGAAAGAAATTGCTCATGTAGATAAACATTAGATGTACCAGGTGGTGTGCTGATCTAGTTTTACACTAATATTCATTCATCATTTAACGGTAGGAAAGGCCCACCGGGGCAACTTGTTAAGCCACGACCAGTCTAATCTTGTCAGGCAGAGGTCAGTGGACAGAAACATGTTAATATTTACCCTCAGGCAACAGGTAATGTTTTCAAAAGTCAACAATGCACTTCATTGCACCAGTTAAATACACAATCCCCAGTGACCTACACTGCAGGACCAGTGGATTCAGGCCTGTTAATAACACTATGATGCAGATCAGCGAAGCTCTGAAAGCTCATGAGAAGAGAAAAGCATCACCACCCGGTCAGCTGTTATCTCACATCCAGTGAGAGGAGGGGGGGATGGGGGTCTGCCCGTCTGCACAGATCTGCTCCTTTAGTATCAAACAGCTGAGCCTCTTACCCTCCACGTTCCCAGACCCACGATGGGCATCTCCGCTCCGGTGTTGAGCTTCACCGCAGGTATCATGTTGACGACGTGCTCGTTGCAAGCGGACCAGTGCTTTCACCAAACTGGGAAAGGAGGCAGCCTCTCCTTTAATAATAAATGCCACGGAGAGAGAGAGAGAGGAGGGGTTAGCGGGCAGAGAAGAGAGAGGGCCTCTGGGGGTTCGATTAGTCATGTCTTGCCTTGAAAGCCAGATGGGATCCAGGCCATGGAGCTGTTCAAGAGGCAGAGCGTCGATAGTAGGGGAGGGGGGGGATCAGCACAAATGTTGAGATTGTAATGGAGAGTGTTTGGATGACAGTATACAGAGGGGAACCAATAGATTAGGTGACACTGGTAAATAACTGCATAGATTCAGTTTAAGCATATTTTTTAAAGACCCTGTGTGACTGGGAAAGAGTTAATGAGGCCTTCCTATTGGTGCAAACCAGGAATTTGCCCTTTCATCATGGGAATTATAAAACACACCAGATGAATCAGAAGATTTTACAAACATTAAAGAAAGTCAAACTTTAATATTACACACTTTTACTCCAGCAAATTAATTTCTTAAAATGCAACCTTTGGTAAGGGCAATACATTCAGGTGGATATCACTGAAACGTTTTACTTTTGTACCAAACGTGTCAAATCTGTCAGAAAATGTAAAGTTACCATACAGATCAGTAGGTATTGTAGATTATTACTCACTAGCACTGACATTGCCTATAGTGACAAGTAGATTAGAAATAGTGAAGACTATTTTTAGTCTACCTTAGATATAAAACTTTTTTAATCCCGAAGGATATTCTGGTGCCAGCAGGCTCCAAGATTCCTCAACACAAAATAAAATAGAGTACAGAGAATATTATAGTATTACATCCAAAGGAGTACAAAAATAAAGTGTAGTATACGCTGAAATAAAAATATAAATTGTATCATAAGACATATAACATGACATTAAAAGTCCACATACAGACAAGGACAACACAATAGTAATAAATTGCTGGATCACAGTGATACTTATTAAATCATTGACTTTTGAGGCGGTATGCAGAAATTACACTCGTGCTGTCACAAAGAAAATCATAATGCGTCATAAAAATTCGGAATACTCCAAAACCAGCGGAACATGCTCCCAGTCACTGAATAACTGGATATATTGTCCTCACGTGCACTCTGTATTACTCTGCCAGTTGCACAATTCACAGAAGCCCAGAGGTGCATCATGAGCCGCTCCTCTCTCTCTGGATGAGTAATGGATTGAAGAGATGGTTGGAAGCTGTAAAAACATTATGACTATACTATTTATTTATGTTTAAGTATGTTTTTATATACCGTGTGCATGTTTTACTAAGTGTCCAACTATGCAGTTCAGTGTTGTCTTTAGTCCATATTTCTCTTAACTGTGTGTCTGGTATTATTGTGTTGCATGTTCATACCTTAGACTGTATATAAAGATGGACGTCACGCCCCCCCCCCCCAAACCTATAATTGGTGCAGGTGTAATGGTGGTGATAGTAGTTTAAGTGGATTCAATAATGCATTGTATCTTATATAAACCAAACCCCACACCATATAATTCATAGTGAAGTACATGAGATGAACAGGCTCCAGTCGAGCAGAGGTCATTGGGAGTGAACCTTGATTGATGGTTTGCATGTCTCCGCACAAAATTCAACTTGATTAAATATTTGCAGCTACACAACTCGTGAAGCAGCGCACGAGTCTAAGGGTGACCTTTGAAACAAGTTTGAGTAAAACAGAAAAATTAATTATCCGCACTTTTGGGAAATTCTTTGCCCTGACAGACACATTTGTTGTGTTTTTAAAAAGTCCCTGTAGGTCCATCCGACTGCATTTTGTACAGAGATTTTCTAGTTTAATTGATATTAAAAAACCCTTAACAATGGCTGTACACATTCATACACTGACGATGCAACATCAGGAGCAGTCCATATTTGCCAGCCTGGTGTGCCATGTATTTATTCTTTCGCTGATCTGATCATGTTGAGGTCTGACATTCTTTTAAAAATATATATATATATTTTTTTTTTATCAAGGTTCACTTATGCAGGTATGATAGAAAGACTCCCTCTGACATATAAATTGCATCCTTATTTAATTTTAACAAAATAGCCTCGTCCCTGTCATGTGCTATACACTTAAAGGTTCAGTGTGTAAGTTGCAGCTGAACACCCCTCACCTCAATCCTCCACTTCCAAACATGAGAGAGAACTTGTAGTACCCTTCAGTTGTATCAAAACTCAAAAGATGTTTAGTTTGTCTGTGCTACTGTAAAAAACATGGTGGCCTTCGACGCAGGACCTGCTATAGATGTAAATATAAAGTATTTCAATATAAAGGGACCATTCTAAGATAAAGAAAACAACAATTCACCCAATTAAGATGAAATACACGAGTGAAAACATCACTAGGGTTATTTTATATACAATTGTTGCCAATAGATCCCTTTTACCTAGATCTTAAATCTGAATCACACTGAACCTTTAAACTAAACCCTGTCTTGTGAAAGTACGCCCTCTACTGGTTGTTAATGTGAACAACAGCCTCCTTGAAGACTGGTGAAAATCACTGCTGAGGTGGAGCTGACAGAATAAGTTACTTTTTAAATTAAGAATTAGGAGTTTCTTCAGTTCTGTGAAAAGAGTTGTACGTTTTACGCTATCAGCAACTGTATATATACACATATACACACCATATTTCATACTTTGTCGCATTATGTTGTTTTCTGAGAAGCATGACAACCCCCACAAGACCAATCAATGTCACTGCTAACTGCCTGTTTAACACTAAATATATTTAGATTATGGCCCGGAGGCAAATTTACATTTCATAATCTTGACAATATTCTAATGAAAGGGTAAATATCAACTATACCTGAAATAGTAATTCATACTTCTGAGACTAAATGATCAAAAATAAACAAACTTTTTTGCACTTGTAACTTTTTTTAATTGTTCTCCCAACATTGTGAAGCAAATCAACATTCAGGGTCTCTCATCACACGCACACATACACACATAGAAAGTGCGGACATCAGACAATGACATTTTCATAGCACGGTCTATGAAAGATAGGCATCATGAAGAGCAAAAGGTTACTAAATATTGCACATTATTATTGTCAGTTCAGGAAACTTTTCCGACCCTTTCGGCCTAACTAGCAGATGAAACCTGGATTTTGTGACGATCAAGACAACTGGTCAAAGAGCTGAGGTAGAGCGAGAGCACACAGACGCTGCCTGTGGCTGCTCTGACTGACAGAGAAGGTAGATGCAGCTCTGTAGAAAGAAACAGAAAAACGAGGTAACAGTTGATTACGTCCAACCTGTGCACATCTCGGGATGTGAAGGTTCTTTTTCACAGCAAAATTTGATACAAGTGCTACAAATCCAAATGTGTGTAATTTAATCATTAAGATAAGGATTAAAAGCCAAAAAGACTCTTCAGCATAGCCTGTTGTTATATCAGCAAAATTTTGTTGTACAGTATGGCCTAATAAGCTGCAGAACGAATGTTGCACAGGTTTATTACTGATGTTTGATCAATCTTATTGCCTCACTGCTAACAAAAGAAAAATAATCTTTTGACTTTAGGCCATACCTGAGTCTCGTCGAACAGCAAACAAACGAATAAGTAAACTAAATGAAACTAACCAGGTAAATAATAGGGAGGTATCTGAGTGAGACGAATACTTATGCTATGAGCAGTAATGTGAGGAAGTTATTGCTTGGAAGCAGCCGCTCACGAGGCCGGCTTGGATATTTGTTCCTTACATATGGGAAATTACACAAAAAAAGCCACACAAAACCATTCTCTGTTCCACCGAGTGATAAATTAGCAATCCATTCAAAAAACCACAAGTACACGCCCAGCAGTGTCCTGAACGGCTGCCGTCCCTGAGCGAGCCGTGTTCTGCTCGCCTCAGGAGCAGTCGGTGTAGGTGGTCACCATGTTCCCCCTCCGCTCTGTCACTGTCCTGCAGTGCTGCTTCCCTGCGCCCTGGAATCCGCCGTCAGGCCTGGCGCCGTGGGCGAACATCTTCTCCAAGTCCTCAAACATGTCATCAAAGAGTCCTTCGCCAAAGGCCTCCTGCTGCTGGAACTGTCTATTGTGCCTGTTCATGGCCTCACGGTGGGCCTGGAAGTGGCTGTCAAAGTGTCTCTTCTGGTGTTCTTGGTTATGAGCAAAGTTGTGCGAGTGGAAGTGTTGCTGCTGATGATGCTCGTGATGGTCTTTGAAAAGGTCGTCAAAGTTGAAGGACTGGTAGTGCTGTTTGAAGTTGTAGGCATCTCCGCCTCCTCCGCCTCCATGGCTCTCCCCTGGTGATGGGCCATGGCCAAACTGGTCATACTCTCGCCGCCTCTTATCGTCAGACAATGTCTCATAAGCTGGAGGAAACAAAGACATATGACGTCACTTGTTGGTTGCTATGACCCTGGCTCTTTTCACAAGTGCTAGTTACAACCCTACTGTGAGAAGCGTTGAGTACAGGTGGCATTAAAATGTTCTGAATGTGTTCCCTGTGACCACTGATCTGACCTCTCTTCCTGTTACACAAACAATAACGACTGTCATTTATGTTTGAGAAGACTGTCTCTCTGTGTCACATTAGTGTTCACACAGCGAAAGAATGTGGCCGGACGGCCTCCAAATTATATTTGAGTGATCGGATCTCAGGACACATTCATGACGCATTCAGACCTGTACTCGATGGTGACCACTTATGATTGGATCCCTAAGGACAGATGCTAATACCAAGTTTGAATGGGGGTCTCTGATGCACATTTCTAGTTCAACTTTAAGAAATTAAGCAATGTTTGTCATCTATTCATTGTCAACAAAAGCTGGGAACCACGATCAGTTTCATTTTCCATGTATAGGCTTTCCCAGTGCGGCCTTGTTGTGTCAGGACCTGTCTATAAATAGCTTCTTCAACATGTTCGTTCAGGTTTTTAACAAAACAAATATCACCTGACAAAAGAAACAAGACAGGTTGTTACAGGTGTGAATGTGAGGATCGTCTTTCAGAGAGAGGTGCTCCTATTGAAGATTTTATCCTGAAACACTGCCGTTTCTTTAGTTATTTGACCTTTATTCCTAAAATATGTTCAATAATCTTATGTCAGGAGAGATATGACGTTTAAAATCTAAAATATTTGAATATCTTCCCCACATTGTATAGGAATGACAGACATGATGACGCACATACCCTCCGCTATGTCTCTGAACCTGTCTTCTGTGTCCTGGCCCTTGTTGCGGTCTGGGTGGTACTTGAGGGCCAGCTGGTGGAAGGCCTTCTTGATCTGGCGGTCGGTGGCCTCTCTGGGAACCCCCAGGATGTCGTAGTAGTCCCTCTTGGCCAGGATGAACTCGGAGATCAGGAGGACGTGCACCGCTAGCAGCAACACGGACTGAGCTGCGGCCATACTGCTGATTTCTCTCTTTTCTTTTGGCACCTCTGCAACTGTGAAGAGAGCAGTTTGACACCTCGGTTAGGGGACTGGTCCCACACCTCTGACACAAAGAAGGATGCTGTCAAACGGTTCCAAAGCTAGATAGTGGGTTCCAAAACAGCCTGGATGTATGAAATGGAGCTTTACTTGTAAGCATTACTTTGTCAGCAAATACAACTAGATAGTGGGTTTAAAATCAGAGAGACTGTGGGTCATATAGCTTTACTTGTTAGCATTACTTTACCATCTTATCCAAAGAGATAATGGGTCCAATAATAGCCAGAATATATATTATATGACTTTATTTGTTAGCATTACTTTACTGGCAAATAAACTATACAATGGGTTCGAAACCAGCATTAATATGTGATTATAGAGCTTTTTAGAGCACTGACAGACGTGAGGCCCTATTGAAATTGTAAGGATTATTATTGTCATTATTATTCAGGCAAATTAATTGGCTTTTTGAGGGCTTTAACATGCTCAAATTCTGACCAAAATTTGCAGAAAATTAGAAAGTGGTGAAAATGTACGTATTCTGGAGGAATTTTCAATGGACGTCGCAAAATGGCTCAACGGTGCCCCCCGAGACCCCCGGAACGTGTTCACATTGACCGATCTTCACAGTACCAGGGCTTACATCACATTGACTTCAACTTGAGATGAGTGTCGTCACAACTACATGGAGATACAAACTAACCCAAAGGGTGTGACCGTGGCGTCAAAGTTTCATTACACGCCATTAAAAATTAGAATCTTTATGTCTTGTTTATATTATTACTTTACTAGCAAATTAAGCTATGTACAGGGTTTAATAACAGACTGTACACTGTATGACGTTTGCTCAATTTGCTTCTATAACTTTTCGAGTAAATACAGCGAGACGATGTGTTCAATGACAGAATATGTGACTCATAGCGTTACTTTGCTAGCTCTTCTAAAAAACAAACAGAACCAGGCGTTATCTCGGGATAAAGACCACTCACCGTGTGGAAGCAGCTTCCCTCAGCTCTGCCTGGTCAGCGGGCCTTCAGCTGCTAGATGTCCACTCGACGACATGGATGTTAAACGTCCAGTAGACGACAGCTTCACCTGGAGAGAGGGACCTGAACTTCTCTCTGAGGCTCCAGCTGATCCGAGGCTTGTTGACGAGTCGCATTCCACAGGGCGAGCACCACGACTCGCAACGCGATTGGTCCGCTCGCCGGAAGCAGTGATTCGCGCCGCGCTGATTGGAGGAGCCGGCGGGGCACGTTGAGGGCGGGAAGTGGAGGCGGGGCCAGACGAGCGAGAGGACGAGCTGCTCTTTACTTCCGCCTTCGCTTTTCATCGGAGGCGCGGCACTCAAACATCGTTTTTATTATTATTATGCTAACTTGGGTAATATTCCCTTACTCTTTTGCATCAAATTAATTGTAATGATTAAAAAGATGCGTAACTAATGTTATTTTACGTTATGACTCTTATTCCCGTAGCTGTGCATCTTTTTAAGAGTCGCGGAGGGCACGTTAATGCTCTTGACGACAGAAATCACTTCCCTTCAGGGGGGCTACAAACCGGAAGTGATAGTGTTTTGAAGCTGTTTCTGTGTGGACGTTTTTCTCGGTACAGACGCGTGAGAATACGGTGTTTTCATGCGGTTCGGCTGCAGACATGCCGCGGTACTGCGCTGTGAAGGCTTGCAGGAACCGCGGGGGTACTGCAGTAAAGTGAGCATTCATGTGGGAAGCCAGCCGTTTTGTTGCGCGTCTACTACTGCCTCATACGGTAAAGCGGTATAGATAGTCGGAGCGCCTAAAAACAACGAAAAGACAACTATATTTTAGTTACAGTCTCTCATTTGATTTTTTTTTTTTATCTTCATGACGTTTCTGTATTGTATTTTTACTGCAAATTGAAGGGCAAGTCTGTAAAAAGAACCACTGTATTCCTAATGTCACCATATTTGGAAGCTGATTGAAAATATTCCTTGAGAGGTTATAAGTTACTTCGAGTGGATTCCTGTTCATGGTGTCTCTAACTATGTTCAGCGCCATTTAAAAATTGATTAAATGGCAAAAACCCCTGATGATGCTAAGACGCACAGGGAATTTATGACACAAGACACACGGAGCTTCTCTTTCCTGCTTCTCCTTCCTTTTCTCCATATTTATCACATCAAGATAATTCTTATCTCATCAGTACATGTTACTAACTTGACCCCTTTCCCGGAGTTTCTGTGCCTAAGCGCCCGCAAATGCAGGGCCACAGCTGTGGCCGCACCATGGATTATGATTGTGGATCGCGCGTCAGAGGTCGCAATGGTGGATCCAGTTCGGTGGATTCTGTATCGTGCCAGCTGATCGTCGTTGTAATGGAGGATCCTTTGTCGCGTTGGCATCGGATGATGAGGGACCACGACCGAGGCGGCAGCTGATAATGGATTCTAACTGGCGGCGGTGGACAATGACTGTGGATTATAGTGGATCCCATCCTGATGCTGGATCGTGGTCTTGCTGGCTGCTGGCCAGAGACTGTGATTGCAGCGGGACTGCCTGACACATAGTATTGAAAAATGTTTACCCTCATCGATGCTGCTAAAAATCCTGATGATGTTTTCTTACACCTGACATCTATTGCACTTCTGTCCGTCCTGAGAGAGGGATCCCTCACCTGTGGCTCTCTCTGAGGTTTCTACATATTTTTACCTGTGAAAAGGGTTTTTAGTAGTTTTTCCTTACTCTTGCTAAGGGTTAAGGACAGAGGATGTCACACAATGTTAAAGCCCTATGAGACAAATTGTTATTTGTGAATGTGGGCTATACAAATAAACTTGATTGATTGATTGATATTAGTCCAAAGTAATTGAAAAATGTATTTCAAATACAGGTAATAGAAATACTGCCAATCTCTGGTTGTATCATCATCATTTGCATCTACTGTACAGTCATTTTCTAGTCTGTAACGTAGCTTGTAACCAAGTTATCACTTCCAGCCATTGATCTTTCAATCACCTTCTACTGTAAATATCTATATTATCTCCATGGACTGGTTGTATTCATATTCTTTTGTGTGAGACTGTTTTGTGTGCTGCTGCTGCTACTGTATTTTTTGCCTGCCTAAATGTTCCTGGGGATCAATATCAATAGATGGATCTGTCTGTAAATCACAACACAAGAATCTGACACGTCTAACGTTGCTGGTTGTCTGCTTAATTAGGGCTGGGCGATATGGGAAAAAATGTTATCACGATATGTTTTTCCATATTGATCGATCTCGATTCTTATCACGATCGGTAGTTTTTGATCAGTTTCCTGAAGCCGTCCCTCTCCACTGTGCTCAGGGGCATCATATCTGTAGCTAAGCAATAAGTAATAGCGCTCGTTATATTTTTTCCCCGCTTCGATTGTTTTCATATGGGGCAATGGCTGCAAAACACGACTGGATGGACTGTTGTTTTGCTAACATAGCATCGCTAACGTTAGCGATGCTAACGGGAGACATAGTGGTCTTGCCTGTCTCTTTGTTTGGTGTCGTGCAAACTTGAGCCCGCAGAGTCGGCATATTTTGCAGACCGGCTTCGTCTGCTCCTCGTCCTTTTAGCCGTATCCAAACCACGTCCACACAACTGACGTCGCGTTACGCTTTTTTTCGACAATGTCTTCGGTTCCGGGTGATGTAGTGATGTCGCTCTCACATTCGGCATTATTTTCGATGTCCCCGACTTCAGTTTCACTCATTTTTTCTCCTTTTTCCAACTTCGTTCTCTCTTGTTCTGTCTCTCACAACTGCAGCAGCTCTCACGATGGGAAGGGGGCGTGTTGTGTCCTAACTGCAGACGGCAGCCGGCAGACTCCGACACTGTTGTTGCGCTTACTTTTGCCACGTGAGATCGAATACATGTCACGAGGAGATAATCGAAATCGATCAAAATTTTTCGGAATCGGGATCGAAAAATCGCTCAGCCCTATGCTTAATGTCTATGCAGAATGGATTTCCGTCCAGTTTTTCGGTGCGTCCCTGCCACCAACACGCCCAGCGCAACCACTGCTGCATATGGCGTGAAAGGTCCAGAGGCGGTGAAGGAGGAGGCCAAGGCCCGCATCCTCCAGGCCGGAGGAGACCCCGAGTGCTGGCAGCTGGTGCTCAGTGAGAGCCAGCTCCAGTTTGGCCAGTACCGGGGTCAAACCTTCAAGTGGCTCCTCAGCCATGATGTGGGTTATGCATGTGGGATCCTGGTGTCCCACATGCAGGAGAGGGAAGCCGGGGACACCTCCCAGTCGCCCCTTGCCGTCGACAAGGACGCCCTCGCCTCCTACGCCCGGCTGCTCCCACAGATGGAGCAGCTGATCCAGTGGTGTCGGATGCTTGTGGGCTATGTGTCGGTGAGGGGCATGGACCGGACGCCGGTGGGGTTCGGTGCGCACGGCCACATGTCCCTCAAAGCGCTGTATGAGTCTACCAGCACAGAGTGTAAAACGTAAGTATTTCGGCCACAGGTGCAGTTGAGGATGCAAGCTGACGCGTGTTGACACGATACTTTGTTCCTTTTCCTGTCCGCAGCTACTTGCGGTGGCTTAGGGCCCAGAAGGTCAACACGGGGTCACTCATGCACACTGTGCAGGTGTACATACTGGGCCGGGAAAAAGAGGGGTCAGCAGCAGGGCCGTCGGCCACTGCCCCTCCTCCAGCTGCTCCCCCGGCTCAGCAGACAGCTTCGCGCCCTGCATCGAGTAAGGCCTGCCTGCCCTAGCTAATGAGTAGTGAGTTCAAATGTTAATAATCACATTAATTTGTCCTCCTCTGCACAAATGAAGGTGCGGCATCTGCGGCCGAAATAATCGAGCTGTCGGACGACGAGGAACTCTTTGCTGCTGCAATGGAGGTGGACACACTGCGTGAATGTATTTGACTTAAACCTTGTTGTTACTATTGTGACAACCCTGGAGTTGTCTGCTGTGTTTGTGTTCCAGGCTCCTGTAGGCGGAGTCAGACCCTAGTGCTCCACATGGAGATGTGGAGGTTTTCTTTGTATTTGTTGTTTGCATTATTATTCATATAGAATAAATACTGTAACTGCAGAACTTTGTGCCATTCGTTGTTTCCTGTTGCACACCTGAGCCAAGGTGTAACACTATATATATATATATATATATATATATATATATATGTGCGTGTGTGTGTGTATGTATATCAGTGTGACAACTTGAGTGTGTATTTTACAGTTTCCCGGGCTGGACCCACCCTGACCAGACCCCAGGTGCCTGCTGACCACCGCCCTGTGGGCGATGCACTGGCTCATCCCCCGCTGCTGCTCACTGGCGGCGCACAGGTAAAAGTGCGGAAACGACTTGTGTGTAGTAATATATCCTCTGCTCGAGTTTAATCTGCATATGCCATGTGATTGTCCACGCAACTCCTGCCCAAGGGCTGGAGGCAGACACTGCCAGAGGATCAGCATGAGTGGTTGGGACGGGCTCTGTTTACCGCCGGCACCGGCAAGCATCCATTCCTCACCAGCGAGCTTCGCCTCTGGTGGACCCCTCCGGGAGCCCGGCTCCTCTACACCCAGATACCCTCCATCCACACGTTCTTCCAGCGCCGGTTTTTGCTGTGGGCGCCCTACAGGATGTGGGCCTACAAGCTGTCCTGCCCAAACTGCAAGCGGCAGCTGACCGGCGCTGGACTGTACAAGAACGTCCGCCGCGTTCTGGACTTCAGTGGCTGGTACTTCATGGGCCAGGGTACCTGGAATGCGGCGGCTGCAAGAGGAAGTTCGCAGCATGGAGCCAAGGCATTATGAGGCAGCTGGACCTGGCTCACCAGGCACAGTTTCCAGCTGTGCTCAGTTACAAGTAAGCTGCAATGTTAAAGCCTGTGCGTGCATGTGTCTGTGTGTGTGTGCGTTTCTCAAAATGTATTATGTGTGGCTCCAGCGCCCTCGACAAATCACCAAGAGATCATAAACTCTCTTTTTTTTAATGTTTCAACTTTCATTTAAGTTTTGTTGTTGCCGTTCATTTAAATGTCTCAAACCAAAACTTCCCCTTTTCACTGAATGAATGACACATAATGATTGATTCTGCTGAGTTTCATGTAGGAAAACCAAAAATTCCATCAACCTGTACCCCACTCACTGAACTGAAACACAACTGAATGGTGGATCTTACCCCTTATCCCACTTTCTAAATGTTGACTTTAACCTTTTACGTCTTCTTTAATCACTTGTAATATTGCAGAGTCTCCAGGCGCAGAAGTCTGACAATCAGCAAATGAAAACAAAACTACGCCGCCTGGAGGACTTGATTGCCGAAAGAGAGAAGCAGATAAAAGAACTGCTGGATCCCACCAAAGTATGATCATTAAACTGCTTCTCATTTTTGTCACAGAAACTTTAAAATGAATAAATACATTTACAAATGACCGCTCTCCACAGGGATCTGAGTATACTCGCAGTTTGGTGGATAAGAAAGGAGAGGGCAGTGTGGTGAGTTTGTCCAGACTGAAAGAACCAGAAATTACTTATAGGATTTATCTTAAACAGGTTAATGAAAGTGATTCTGTCTGTAAAGGTTCTTAACGACCTGAAGCAGAGAATTCTGAAGCTGGAGCAGCAGTGTAGAGAGAAAGAAAATGCCCTGAGGTAAAATGTCTTCCCACCTTTTCATCAGTCCATTTGGTGGATGTGTGAAGCAGCACAGTTTATTTGATTCTTTCTTATCCCACAGTAAACTGCAAAGTGACCCGAGGACCACCAACCTGGAGGAGCAGAGGATCACAGTAGAAACCTACTTTAAAGAGGTAACAGCAATGCATCTAGACACATTTCCACTTTTTCATTATTTCTTCCATCTGAATATAAAAGTAAAAAGATCTTCTGGAATGTTACCGTGTATAGATTTTCAGAAGCAGAACACCTGAAACAACGAACAAAGAAAGAAACCCAAATTGAAAATAGATTTTAATGCTCGAGTGACTCAGGCACTGCTCTATGTTATCATTACATTGACTTTGGTTACAGTGTGCGAGGTAAGCTGTGGAACTGGATCTCTCACCTAATGTGCTTAATCAGGGTATCCGCGGGGTCTTTAAAAGTATTAAAAGTTGATATATAAATTTAGGGAAAATCAAGACCCTTAAAAAGTCTTGAATCTTTTTCAAATTCAAGACTGTGTAGCCGATGGTTTTTTCCTCTTTCACTGTCAGGCCTCAGCCGAAAAATGACACGAGAGACGGTTATTGAATCGGGACATCGCAACCGTTTATTTTCCTTCACACTTCAAAACTTTTCTCGACAACACCTTCTTCAAAACAAGAGTCCCAACCAACACCTTGCTTACAACAGGAACTACACAGACAATGTCTGTCAGAGCGCGAGAGCGTAGCGCTTGTCGCTGTTGAATCTTCCATGTAGAGGACGGCTAGCTGCAAATAGTGTGCTTTTTTCAAGTTGTGCTACTTTATAATAAAACCAGTGTTCATCTGAGAATAAACGTCTGTTTTCAGCTGTCTTTTAGTCAGTTTTTTTTGAGAAGTCATGGAAATTGGTTTTAAATGCACATCTAAACTATTCCATCTGTCAGACATGAGCATTATTATTATTGTAGGTTACATATAAATGTATCTAAAATATAAAATAAACCTTTAAATTAACTTTTACAGATTATTCTGCGATTAATTCACCTTGTATTCGTGAAACATGTGTGGGACGGGGACTGGCAGGAATAATTTCTCTGCACAAGAGAGCTCCCTACTACTACGACTGCAGAAGACATTTTCAGCTCCGTATTTTAGTTCAGTGAAACATGTGCGTTGGTATCACAACTGAAAGCGCTGCCTGCTCGACAGGAAAAACCTAGGGGGTTGTGAGGAGAATACTTGAGAAGTCGCAGAATGCAACTTGGAACCATTGTTTTTTGCATGAAATTAAATCAAAACACAATAACTCAAAGAAACAAACTGATAATAAAATCAAAAACTGAAAACATGTAACGTGTCACGACCCTCTTGGGTCTTCTTCAGGTCTTATTTGGCATGTTAAAAAGCTAAATATTTCTATCTTGAGCTGCGAGGTCCTTCCACCTCAACGTTTGGAGCAAGAGTGAGTGATAGTGATGTGTCGGTCGTGAACGATTCGTTCACTATGAACGAATCCTTACAAGGACTCGGGAGTAACGAGTCCTCTCAATGAGAGATTCGTTCATTTTCTTGTGTCGCGCATCGGGACTGTTCCATAGGCTCAGTCAAGGAAGCAGAAATGATTCGTTCACTTCCCTACTGGGTCTTCGGGTACGAGTCTTTGGATCATTTGTCACGTGACCTGCATTGGCTCAGTAGAGGAGCGCTGGAGCTGGAGCGAGGGGCGTTCACTGTCTCCCGGAGAAATGAACACTCTGTGTTTTTAGTATAGAAAGACGTGCATTATATTCGTTCACAAGTCATACAGACTGGTTTTGTTATTTTCACTTTACATTAACACTTACAGTTTAGTGCAGTGTAATTGTTTGCCGTGATAATTAAATGCCAGTATGATAATAAATGACAATTTCAAACCATACAAACTGTAATGTTGTACTGTATTTAATAGGTTTACTTTAAAAAATATGATCTGCAGTAAACTGTAAGTGTAAATAACAAAACCAGTCATTATGACTTGTGAACGAATATAATTCACGTCTTTATTATACTAAAAACACAGAGTGTTCATTTGTCCGGGAGACAGTGAACGCCCCTCGCTCCAGCTCTCCTCTACTGAGCCAATGCAGGTCACGTGATAAATGATCCAAAGACTCGTACCCGAAGACCCAGTAGGGAAGTGAACGAATCATTTCTGCTTCCTTGACTGAGCCTATGGAACAGTCCCGTTGCGCAGCCCCCCCCCCCCCGTTGAAATGAACGAGTGACTCGAAAAAAGATTTGTTCCTTTTACTGAACGAGATTCAAAGAACCGGTTCGGTAAAAAGATCCGAACTTCCCATCACTAGTGAGTGAGGAGACTGAGGGCTCCTCTATTTATAGGCTGCCTCTCACAGACTCCTCCCCCTTGTCTATTCCACTGTGATCCTTTAATTCTATAACTGTGAATTAAAATAAACTTGTTTATATATATTATCATTCATGATACCGTGTTTCTATGAATATATTACATTTTATTGGATGTAGTGATATATTTATGTATTAATATTCTATTTAAAATAAAATTGTGACTTGTGACTTTGAATGAATTTCGTATGTCAATAAACTGTGATTGTTTTAACTCACCTATCAAATTACATGTTATTAATTTGAGTTGTCTACATCCATGTATTGTTTTTGTAATAAATCATGTTATTACTTCTTCATAACATCCACAAATTGTTTTTTTTCAATGGTCTTTGTGATTTGTGGGTTTCTTTCTTGTGAGTAAATCTATATATATATATATATATATATATATATATATATATATATATATGTGTGTGTATTTATTATTTTTAAATAGTTTAATTTGGAGAGTATGTTGTACAGAATATCTGGACTTATATAAATACTGTTGTTCTCAAGTTAGAAAGGTCTATGCAAAGGTCCATTGTGGTTAGGCTTAGGGCCAGGATCCATGGTTAGGTTTAGGCCATAGTAGAGGAGACTTAGGTTTAGGCATTGGGTTAAAAATGGATAGGGTTAGGGCAATAGGCCATGGCCAGTCTTATTTAGTCTAGTTTGGAGGTTAGGTTTAGGCAAGGGTCCATAGTGGTTAGGGCAAGGGGAAGAGTCTAAGGTTGGGTTTAATATATATATATTAGGGCTGTCAATAGATTAAAAAAAATTAACTAATTAATCTCACATTTTGAAATTCATTAATCGCGATTAAAAGTTTGTTTTTCTTCTAAAGACTAAATCTAATGAATTAACGAGTAATCACTTCAGACAGCCTGTATTTTACACAATGCTGTGTTTTCGAAGAGACTCAGGCCTATAACACCTACCTATAAAGTGGCAGCCAGGTCGTTAAATATCATGTATGATAAATTGTGTAAAAAAAAATATTTAAAAACAACAGTGTCCTTGGAAACAATAACACTGCTTCTTTCTTCAGTGAAACATCCAGATTAGTAAAAGGTAAAAAAAAAAGGTGTATTTGAGACACCATTACGAATACGTATTCTCCACATAGGCTTGAGTGGAGAATACGTAATTTACCCTCCACACCCGACATTGAACGGAGCGAACAGCGGAGAAGTTCTTGAAGATGGATGACATTAAATTAATAATTGAAGTGGAGAAGTATAGTGAACTGTATGATCCTCAGCACATATGAGGCAAAAATACAAACGTTGGGACGCTGTTGCAGTTAATGTTGGAGCAACAAGTAAGTATATGCTTGAAAAAAATGATTAAATGCGGTTTTTACTGCAGGCTGATAACAGCAAAAGTATGTGATATTATTGGCGCTGCGCGGCGTTTCAGCAGCGCAGAGTAGGACAACACACACGAACAGGCGCACAAACACACACACAGTTCGAGGAAGATTAAAAAAATGCACACGAGAGGACGGAAAGAGTGGAGTTGCCTGTGTGACGGTCTCTGTTTGCACTGCTGCGTTCTTCATTCACTTCACTTGACTCAGGCTTAGTGAAACAGTTTAACTTTATTTTCTGTAACATATAACGGGACACAGTCACAGTTATCTACAAAAGAAAAGTTGCATATTACTAAACCAGTTTCATGCACTAAAATAACCATTAGAAACTAACTAAAACACTAACAGACAGAGCGACACAACTCACTCAGACCCAGAAGTTCCTGCTGTGGGCCTTCAAAATAAGACAAACACGGCAAAATAAAATAAAAATAGTTCAGCCAGCGCTGAGCCAGGGTAGCAGCGAGCGGACCCTTGTTTCACTGGATCCGTTTGATAACCTCCAAGGCAGAATTCCACCGGGTGGCAACATCTTGAACTAGCAACTCTTCTTGCTGTCCTTGTGCAGTTTGCTGTGCTTTCATTTTGACGGGCTGTGTTTGAAGCGCGACGCTGGCAGCTTGCTCGAGGAGCTGAATTTTCTTCCGCACACCGGATGTAAACAAAGCTGCGTTAACTTCGTTAAAATATTTTATCGCATTAATCTAGGTCACAATAATCTCATAGATTAACGCTTTAATTTTGACAGCCCTAATATATATATATATATATATATGTGTGTGTGTATTTATTCTTTTTGAATAGTTTAATTTGGAGAGTATGTTGTACAGAATATCTGGATTTATATAAATACTGTTGTTCTCAAGTTAGAAAGGTCTATGCAAAGGTCCATTGTGGTTAGGCTTAGGGCCAGGATCCATGGTTAGGTTTAGGCCATAGTAGAGGAGACTTAGGTTTAGGCATGGGTTAAAAATGGATAGGGTTAGGGCAATAGGCCATGGCCAGTCTTATTTAGTCTAGTTTGGAGGTTAGGTTTAGGCAAGGGTCCATAGTGGTTAGGGTTAGGGCAAGGGGAAGAGTCTAAGGTTGGGTTTAGGAAGAGAGAGTGTGTGAGTTAGGTTTAGGCAATAATAGAGTAGGTTTAGGCTTGGGTAGAACATGTTAGGATTAGGGCCCTAGTCCACGGCCAGGATTCTAAAAAAGTAAACAAAAAGTCCTTCAAAAATAAAATGCCACATTTCATGTTCTACTATTACATATACAGTATATATATATATATATTAGGGATGAGCGAGTACAGCATTATCTGTATCTGTTAACCATATGAATTATCCGTATCCGTACTCGGAGTGGGCGGGGCCTAACCCGGAAGTGGGTGTGATTTAACCCGGAAGTGGGCTGGTTCAACATAACTTTCTTTTTTAACTTTGACATTTTTTTATGATTTTTTTAAAATTTATTTCCACACCAGGTGTGTCTGTGTGAGTGAGATGCGAGGGGCGTTCACTGTCTCCCGGAGAAACGAACACTCTGTGTCCCCAGCACAGAAAGACGTGATCCACATTCGTTCACAAGTCACACAGACTGGCCTTGCTATTTTCACCTTACATTAACACTTAAAGTTTAGTGCAGTTTAATTGTTTGCCGTGATAATTAAATGCCAGTGTGATAATAAATGACAATTTCAAACCATACAAACTGTCAAGAGACAGAGAGCTGTTCTGTGAGTGAGTGAGCAGAGCCGTGTGTGATGGGAGGAGCGCTGTGACGCTGTGTGAGGATTTTCATTCAGTCCGAGCACAGATAATGACTCCGATTACTCGTATAATAATCGTACTCGGCAAAAGTGCTTTATCCGTACCGGATACTCGTTCCAGCCGAGTATCCGGCTCATCTCTAATATATATAAATACATACATATATATCTTACATGTATAACTAACTCTATGAATTGGGTCTCCTGGGTGCTGAATATTATCTCAGGGTTCCCACGCTTGCCTTGAAAAAAAATTCCATGCTACCTCCTGATTTTCCAGGTACCATATTAAGTGATTATCTATAGGCCCCTGAAGCTTTCTGCCCCCATCTGCGCCCCCTCCTCTCACACACACAACCCCCTAGGACATCTGACTACTTACTAGTGATGTGTCGTTCGTGAAGGATTCGTTCATTTTGAACGAATCCTTAAAAAGGACTTGGGAGTAACGAGTCCTCTCAAAGAGAGATTCATTCATTTTCTCGTGGCCGCGCATCGGGACTGTTGCATAGGCTCAGTCAAGGAAACAGAAATGATTCGTTCATTTCCCGACTGGGTTTTCGGGTACGAGTCTTTGGATCATTTTTTCACGTGACCTGCATAGGCTCACTACTGTTAGCTAGAGGAAACAGAAATGATTAGTTAATTTTCCAACTGGGTCTTTGTACGAGACTTTGGATAATTTTTCACGTGACCTGCATTGGTTTAGTAGAGGAAACAGTTACCTCATTCCCTTTCGCGGGACCGCTGTTTTAGAAAGTGTTGCGGGTGGAAATCAAAGGCAGGAGGCGTCGTTCTCAAGTTAAAATTAAGCATGTTTATTCAGAGGTCACAGGTCAGGAAAATGCGGTGTCCAGCAATTGAATCATGCATGGGCCATCAGTTCTATGCAGTTAAGCTGCGGAGGAAAAATAATGGCGGCGAGACAAACTGCGCAGATAGCTTATATATCGATACTGGGCGTGACAGAAGTTCGTCGTTGGGTCATCCTCCTGGCGTCCAACGTGGGGCTTCTCCTGGCGTTGCGTGATGACGTGCAAGCCATGTCGCGGTTACTAAAGTTCATGAGCATATTGCCTCGTGTGTGTGCTTATTTTATGTGTGTGTGAAGTGAAGTGAGGTCATAGAAAACTGTGAGAAAGGCATGAAAACCTCTAGTCTAATCTGTCCGCTGTGTGTGTGTGAGGGAGTCTCACAACTAATATAATGAAGTGATTCATGAAGCCAGAGGTTTGAAAACCTGTTATCTGTCCGCTAAGGCAGACTCCCTTTTTAAGGAGTATGAAACATTCTGAGGTTGAGAAGCAGGAGAAGAACTATGTGTTATGTTTGTGTGTTTACGCTATGTGTATCTGACTACACGTTAAAGTGTGTGTATGTGTGTGAACAGTGGTGTATTGTCAACAAATCCCCCTTTCCGCACCTGATAGGTGCGGACAACACTGGGAAGGCAAAGGGCAGAAAAGGGCAAGGCAGAAAAACAAACCCAACTTAATACTCAGTAAAACACAAAAACAAAAACGTCAAAACATAGCTGTGATTCTTTGAATCACAGCCAGCAAACAAAAAATCTCAAAACAAACCTGACTGTAAACATTCGGAACAAACTGAACCCAAACAATGTCATACTGACTTTGCCCCAGGAGAGGCAGTTCCTGGATCTCTGTGTGAGTTTAATGAATCTAAGGGAATAAGCCTTTAATATCAGAAAAGTTAATTATTAACACTAAGCAGCAACATTTATTAAAATAATTTGTATGAAGGCCTAATATCTAACTAAACTACTTCTATCTTTATTTGTTTAGAGTTCTGTCAGACACAGACTATAGTTAAAAGTTTGAAATCCCTCCAGACTCTCTCTTAATCCCCCTTTAGGGTGTGACCACTTACTGGCGAGTTCATGTACCCCTCAACCTTTATCCCATCCAGTGCAAACCTGTCCCCCTCCTCATCATCATCGTCGCGTTGTCATCTCCATCTTCCTCAGCTTCAGCTTCACAGCATCAGTTTCCCCTTCAGCATCCACAGCACCCATCCCCAGTTCAGCATCCACAGAACAGCTGGGGATGAGGCACGTTTTCCTTCATCAGAGCAGAGTCTACAGCCATGTCATGTCATGGTGCGTAGAGGTGGAGAGGGCACTGGTCACCCAGCCACCAGTGGCAGTTTGGAAAAAAAAAAAATGTCTTTCAATCACTTCCTATCAGTACACACATAACCCTCCCTGCCAGTAGAAGGGGCCAGGGCCATTCGTTTCTGTGTGACCATACAGGGTACAGGAGCGAGCTGTGCAGATTTCAGCTTTTTTCAGATCTGCTCCAAGAACAAAATTATCAAGAATTGTCAGTGAGGCTTTTTCAGTCTTTAAGAGTCAATGATCTGGATCTTAGCCTTGTAAAGATCCATTCGTGGAATTAATACTTGCCAACAGGCCATGTGTTTGAGCTTGCACTGTACCAAGCCAGGCGCAGGGCGTATTGTCGGTCGTGGTGGAGGAGGTGGAGTTAACACCGGATGGGAGTGAGTTGTGGAATTCATGAAGCCCAGTTCCCAGAGTTTGAAAGGAAGACAAACAGAAAAATTATTAATTTACTGCGATGCGTAATTGAGATTAAAGTAGATTATATACATTTATAATTAAAAGAAACAAACAAAATAATTGAATCAAAACATACATACCCTCTTTTGGTATTCAACAATTTCATAAAACTTTTGAGGTGTGGTCGGCCAAATCAGTGGACATTAAAAATAAAAGGTTAAACAAGTTGAATTTCAATGAGCAGCAGATATGACAGTGTTTGAGTATTTGAGTTCAAACCATTTTCCAAAATTCATTCGACTGCTCCATAACACGATAATTCAGAAACTTTGACGTCAAACTGTCCTGTGATAAAACAGGAATCACATACAAAGGACAAATGTGTGAGACAAACGTTTCAGAGTTGACAGCTGAAACAATTCAAAACAATTTAAAAGTTATTCTGCCACAATTTCCTTCATGATGAAATAAAAACAATAATTGGAGCTTAACATCACCTTTCAAATTAAGAGCCTTAGATATTAAGATAACTGGTGAAACAAAACAACAAAATAAAAACCTTCTTTTCAGAGTTTGAAAGTTAAAGGGTCCAAAATAAATTTAAATCTAATTATAGATATGACATTCAAATAAGTGTGTAACCAGAGGGCCTTGTATTATGGTTTCTGCATTTCATTTAAGATGAAACCGGCTATGAGTTAAAGTGTATTTGACCTCTGACCTTTAACTGGATTATAATTCATTCTTCTTCAATGGTGAAACATATTTATTTTAGGACTCTCCAGAGTTACATGGGGGTTGAATCAAACTTCTAGTTTAAATTCCAACTGTAAATAGATTTGACATGTCTTGATTATTGAATTCTTAATGGATGATTTGAATATGGAATTAAAGCAACTACAGGTGAAAACAAAGAAATATCTAATTCAAGGCAGCACAAAATTTTGTTTAAAGTTAAGTTAGAATTTCTCATCCTAATATGATTGATTCACCTCATATAGAAAGCACATTATTCAGCTCTAAGAAAATAAAAGTCAATGAAACAGCATTTCAACAACCAACTACCTGTGTCAGGTAGAAACTTAATAAGATATTTAAATGATTGGATTTTATGTAGAACTTTAGAGGCCAAAACCTTTCTCCTTTCCTCTTATAGATATATTGGAAATATCTGAAAGAACAAATTTGTGCCAAAAAGTGTAATTTTAACAATTCCCTCTGGAATTCTTTACTTCTGAATGAAGCAATAGTAAAAAACAAACAAACAAACAACATAGAAACAAACAACCAAGCCTCTTTGTGATGTCAACGCCAGTTGTAAGCTGTAAGGCTTCTGGCCCTCCCCCTTTTCATCCTCTGCTGTGCAAGTCTTAATCTTTCTTTGGCAAGTCCTAAACACATTTACCCCTCCCACCCTTACATACAACATTTATCAGATGGCAATCGCATATAACACCCACTAGTTTAGGAAAAAGTCGTTTTCCAGTCAGTTTGTCGCTCCGTCAGTTTTTTCTGTGTCTTCAGTCAGCCAGCTGACCTTGAGACATTTCTCTCGTTTCCACACACACAAACACTCCTACTCCCACACACACTGGGAGTTATCTCCCTGCACACAAGCACACGAACATTCAGCCCAAGCGCGCTCTCTGCCACCTTTTTTTTAAATTTCGGGCAGAGACCGGACTCCCTCTTTTGAGATTCAAAGGGACGCGCCCCAAGGTTTTCTACCAGTCACTCAGTCCAACAGCCACACACTTCCATTCATACTAGTTACTTCACATCCTCTCTATATTATATAATCTAAAGTAGTATAATAATTTTTATATAAGTAATTTCCTCTTTCAAATCCTTATTCGTAACAGCCTTCCGTTATTTGTGCCCAATTGAAACAATGGTGTGTCTGGTTTGTAAAGCTCCTATGGCATTATTCAAATCAGTTCTTATTTCAGCCAATGGGCGGGAAGGTGAAGGTGCTGGGGTACAATGTGTCAGGTGGTGCCAAGGTGCGCCTGATTTACCTTTGACCTGGGCCGAGTGTGAAGTAACCTCCTTCACTTCGTACGGTCCAGTCCACCTGGGTTCTGGCCACTTTCTCTTGTGAACCTTGACTCTTACCCAGTCACCAACTTTTACCTTCGGTTCTGCAGCTTCCTCCGGATCAGTCGCCAGGGCCCTGGTGACCTGATTGGAGAGAGCTGCAGTAAGAGCAGTTAAAATCTTCATATAACTTGACATTTCAATCTCAAAACATCCACAGGTGGCACGTGACCTCCATCCCTGGGTGGTGTCAGGGCTCCAACACTGATTGTCATATATATTGTCTTTTTTAAGTGGGATACCGAATTTGAGTTAGCTACTGCTCACACAACAAACCTGCAGATCAGGCATAGTTATTTACAGTGTGTGTGTAAAATTTGAACTACTACTCAAACACAAACCTGGAGATCAGGCATATGTATTTACAGTGTTTTGTCTTCGTTTCTATTTTTGAAGTGGGAGACCTGATTTGTGTAAAATTTGAACTACTACTCAAACACAAACCTGGACAGCAGGCATATGTATTTACAGTGTTTTGTCTTCGTTTCTATTTTTGAAGTGGGAGACCTGATTAGTGAAAAATTTGAACTACTACTCAAACACAGACCTGGAGATCAGGCACAGTTATTTACAGTGTTTGTATTCTATTTTTTATTTTAGAGTGAGAGACCTTATTGGTGTGAAAATTGAAACTACTACTCAAACACAGACCTGGAGATCAGGCACAGTTATTTACAGTGTTTGTATTCTATTTTTATTTTAGAGTGAGATACCTTATTGGTGTGAAAATTGAAACTACTACTCAAACACAGACCTGGAGATCAGGCACAGTTATTTACAGTGTTTGTATTCTATTTTTATTTTAGAGTGAGAGACCTTATTGGTGTGAAAATTGAAACTACTACTCAAACACAGACCTGGAGATCAGGCACAGTTATTTACAGTGTTTGTATTCTATTTTTATTTTAGAGTGAGAGACCTTATTGGTGTGAAAATTGAAACTACTACTCAAACACAGACCTGGAGATCAGGCACAGTTATTTACAGTGTTTGTATTCTATTTTTATTTTAGAGTGAGAGACCTTATTGGTGTGAAAATTGAAACTACTACTCAAACACAGACCTGGAGATCAGGCACAGTTATTTACAGTGTTTGTATTCTATTTTTATTTTAGAGTGAGAGACCTTATTGGTGTGAAAATTGAAACTACTACTCAAACACAGACCTGGAGATCAGGCACAGTTATTTACAGTGTTTGTATTCTATTTTTATTTTAATACAACCGTCACCATTGCATAATACACAGCATTTTCAGACCATTTTAATTACTTTGTTAAATTTATCATATGTACTTGTATACACCTCAGTACTACAGATCAAAAATTTGGGTTTTCTCTATCACGACAATATGCAGATTTCAATTAAATAGGCTCTGCTCACCTTTTAATAGTACAGCGCTGTTTGATCAGTTTCCCAAGGCGATACAAGTCACTTCAGGACGGTTCTTTCCCGTCCGAGAGACGGCCTCCTCCCCGACCTGTTGTTTCCACTCCGCTCTTCCAATCGTCTTAAACCATCCTCTGCTACCATTTTGTTGCGGGTGGAAATCAAAGGCAGGAGGCGTCGTTCTCAAGTTAAAATTAAGCAGGTTTATTCAGAGGTCACAGGTCAGGAAAATGCGGTGTCCAGCAATTGAATCATGCATGGGCCATCAGTTCTATGCAGTTAAGCTGCAGAGGAAAAATAATGGCGGCGAGACAAACTGCGCAGATAGCTTATATATCGATACTGGGCGTGACAGAAGTTCGTCGTTGGGTCATCCTCCTGGCGTCCAACGTGGGGCTTCTCCTGGCGTTGCGTGATGACGTGCAAGCCATGTCGCGGTTACTAAAGTTCATGAGCATATTGCCTCGTGTGTGTGCTTATTTTATGTGTGTGTGAAGTGAAGTGAGGTCATAGAAAACTGTGAGAAAGGCATGAAAACCTCTAGTCTAATCTGTCCGCTGTGTGTGTGTGAGGGAGTCTCACAACTAATATAATGAAGTGATTCATGAAGCCAGAGGTTTGAAAACCTGTTATCTGTCCGCTAAGGCAGACTCCCTTTTTAAGGAGTATGAAACATTCTGAGGTTGAGAAGCAGGAGAAGAACTATGTGTTATGTTTGTGTGTTTACGCTATGTGTATCTGACTACACGTTAAAGTGTGTGTATGTGTGTGAACAGTGGTGTATTGTCAACAAAAGACTAAATGATATTCGTTCACAAGTCATACTGACTGGTTTTGTCATTTTCACTTTACATTTACACTTACAGTTTAGTGCACTGTAATTGTTTGCCGTGATACTTAAATGCTAGTGTGATAATAAATGATAATTTCATATATCCAAACTGTAATGATACATTATTTTAATGCAGGAATTTCATGCATTTTACTGAACGAGATTCATCACTTGCAGGCAACCTGGTGATATGGACTCTAAAAGTATAGTTTCGGATTGGTGAACTTCGGGAATAGTAACAGAGAAACGTTACTCGCGATCTCAATAGAAGGGTCAAATACATGCATTTCCCAGCCAACACGGGAGCCTTGACATCTACAGTGAAACTTCTTATGCAAGTTTATCCTCAAATGTAAGTAGCTGTGTTTTAACTGTGTGGTAAACCTGGGTTTATCAACGTTAGTTAGTAAGCAGTGCAATCTTGCTAGCTAGCAGCTTACACTAGAATTGTTGAGGTAATTTTTACCATTCTTTTAAAATACTAGAACTATGTTTGATCCCCATATGTATTTCACTCATTGACTTTTCCTAAAACCGTGTTATTCACCACATTTAGGGGAGTTTGTTTGGAATTTGGATTCATTAATGATGGTTAGCAAGCACATGCAGTGCAATCTTGCTAGCCAACATTCAGCTTGCTAACTAACTAGCTAGTGTTGGCTAGCTTGCATTGCTAGCTAACTACCAATACATTTTCACATTAGGCTGTGACATTACTTCTATACTAGTTGACATGACCAGTTTAGTCTTGATAAATTTGGAACATTCATTCTTATATCTACTTTTAGCTATTTTGTGATTTTTCGTTTTTTTTCTTTAAAAAAATGATACTACTAAATAGGAACATTTGGGTTGAGACATTTTTGAAAAATCATTGATCATGACCAGACTGATTCTATACATCTATACTGTTAAGCTAAGCTTACTAGTGAGGTTGCTGTACTGAGGAACCACAGGGGAACCAGCCTTATGGTTTCCCTTTTAGGTTCATTCGTTTGATTTACAAAAGCTTTTATAGAGTAAGAGTAGGCATACTACCCCTTTTACGTAAGACTCATAATCTCAAATGTGTGCCTGCATCAAATTCCAACATCCAATATACCAGATAGGATGCCAAGAGCATGCTCTACAACATGGGGTCATCCATTTCTATCTACAGTAAAAGCTGTTCACATGTAAAGGGTTTTTATAAACTCATATTAATTCTGTGCTCAATAGTTTCATTTTATTACTATTTTACACATCATCCAATAACATTTTCCAGGACAACTGTTTCAATTTCCATGTAAGTGTTCACTTTTGCTCAGTTTCCATGACTTTTCCAAACCTGGAAAATTAAAAAATAAATTCCATGGTTTCCAGGTACCGTGGGAACCCTGTATCTCCATTCTAATCAAATGCCCCATGTTGTTTAGGAGTCATGAAATATTCACAAAATTGTTGAATTTATTTTAACATTCAAGCCAATTGGTTCTTTCGTGTTTAAGAGGAAGATCCATCTTCTTTCCATTTTCCTTCGTTATATATCGGTCCAAGACAAATTGTATTGGAGGCCTGCTGCTCTAAGTGATTGTGGTCCATGTAATATGAAGTGTTTGACTAGAGGAGTATTTGTGTTTTCTTGTGTCTCCAATTATACCTGTGTTGTACCATTCTTGTGGCTATTGTTTCTCCTACATACTGTTTCCCACATTTTTCACTGAATATTATGTACACGCAATTGGACGTCTGTGATGTGAAAGCTGTTAAATTATGAAATTGATCTTGGTGTGTGTGTTTCTGACAAATTTAAGTTCATAAAACACTCGTATTAACATATTGTTTTTCTTGTGATGCATTGGTGTGAGTGTTGCCTTAACTGGCAGGTCTTTTAAGTTTGTATTTCTCCTGTAAACAGAAATTACTCGGAATCTGTCCAGTAATCCTTTATCTTGTATCATTGTTTGAAAATTGTTCTTAAGTTGGTTGTTCATTACTCCACTCATAGTAGAGAATGTGTAATAACAGGAATCATTTCTCTATCTATTTGTAGTTTTTGTTCTTTATAGTTTTTTAAAGTGTCTTAAAAATGATCTTGAATATCCCCTATTTCCTAGAGCACTAAACAGTATTTTGTCTGCTGCTGTCGTTTAAAATTGACATTTCAATGAATGAGTGAGAAGCTAGCGTGATGCTAAGTAGCGTTAGCTCGCCTCGGTCAGCTCCCCAAAGAGGAAACTAAATATCTTGACTGCTCCCTGGTGGATGGTTTCTGTCATTTTATGTAGTTTCTTATCCCACTGATGTATGTTCAAGTGCTAATTTTTCAGTAAGTTTGGTTTTAATTAGTTATTTAATGCTGTACAATGGGATTAAACTTCATGATTGATAGTAGATAGTAGAAGGACATGGCAAGACATCTATATGGGTGGAAGTGGAGAGTTGCTTGAATCTTTAGTTTTATCCACAGTATCTGCTACGCACAGTAATGAAACTGTACAGATCCTTTAAACCACTGAATCTCTCCAGAGCTGCTCAAACAGAACTTGAGCTCGAGGAAACACAAACATCTCCACTCCACGTCAATCGGTGAGAAAATGTGTAGGAGGGACACAGTGGCCAGGGTAAAAGTGCAGCTAGCTGAGGGCGGAAAACAGAAGCAGAAATTGATGGGGCCTCATCCTCACCGGCTTTTTCATTCACTGCAAAGTGAAAATGTAACTGAGGAGCGACCGTGTTTAACTGTCTCCTTGTTTTTGCCCGTATGTGTTGCAGGCTTTACTGTCGGCACAGGTCAACACAGAGACAAGGAGGACATGTACGATGAGATTATTCGCCTCAAGAAGGTACGATTAATAAGCAGGGCACTGACTACCTGCCAGGTCCAGTGTGAGATTCTGTATCTGACTCTAACCTTGGTTACTCTTCAAAAGGGAAAGGGGGTTAAAAGCAACAGCGCCCTGTGCAGCCACACATAATGATTGATTCTGCTGAGTTTCATGTAGAAAACCAAAAATCCCATCAACCTGTACCCCACTCACTGAACTGTAACACAACTGAATGGTGGATCTTACCCCTTATCCCACTTTCTAAATGTTGACTTTAACCTTTTACGTCTTCTTTAATCACTTGTAATATTGCAGAGTCTCCAGGCGCAGAAGTCTGACAATCAGCAAATGAAAACAAAACCACGCCGCCTGGAGGAATTGATTGCCGAAAGAGAGAAGCAGATAAAAGAACTGCTGGATCCCACCAAAGTATGATCATTAAACTGCTTCTCATTTTTGTCACAGAAACTTTAAAATGAATAAATACATTTACAAATGACCTCTCTCCACAGGGATCTGAGTATACTCGCAGTTTGGTGGATAAGAAAGGAGAGGGCAGTGTGGTGAGTTTGTCCAGACTGAACGAACCAGAGATTACTTATAGGATTTATCTTAAACAGGTTAATGAAAGTGATTCTGTCTGTAAAGGTTCTTAACGACCTGAAGCAGAGAATTCTGAAGCTGGAGCAGCAGTGTAGAGAGAAAGAAAATGCCCTGAGGTAAAATGTCTTCCCACCTTTTCATCAGTCCATTTGGTGGATGTGTGAAGAATCACAGTTTATTTGATTCTTTCTTATCCCACAGTAAACTGCAAAGTGACCCGAGGACCACCAACCTGGAGGAGCTGAGGATCACAGTAGAAACCTACTTTAAAGAGGTAACAGCAATGCGTCTAGACACATTTCCACTTTTTCATTATTTCTTCCATCTGAATATAAAAGTAAAAAGATCTTCTGGAATGTTACCGTGTATAGATTTTCAGAAGCAGAACACCTGAAACAACGAACAAAGAAAGAAACCCAAATTGAAAATAGATTTTAATGCTCAAGAGTGACTCAGGCACTGCTCTATGTTATCATTACATTGACTTTGGTTACAGTGTGCGAGGTAAGCTGTGGAACTGGATCTCTCACCTTATGTGCTTAATCAGGGTATCCGCGGGGTCTTGAAAAGTATTAAAAGTTGATATATAAATTTAGGGAGAATCAAGACCCTTAAAAAGTCTTGAATCTTTTTCAAATTCAAGACTCTGTCTAGCCGATGTTTTTTTCCTCTTTTACTGTCAGGCCTCAGCCGAAAAATGACACGAGAGACGGTTATTGAATTCCTTCACACTTCAAAACTTCTCTCGACAACACCCCCTTCAAAACAAGAGTCCCAACCAACACCTTGCTTACAACAGGAACTACACAGACAATGTCTGTCAGAGCGCGAGAGCGTAGCGCTTGTCGCTGTTGAATCTTCCATGTAGAGGACGGCTAGCTGCAAATAGTGCGCTTTTTTCAAGTTGTGCTACTTTATAATAAAACCAGTGTTCATCTGAGAATAAACGTCTGTTTTCAGCTCTCTTTTAGTCAGTTTTTTTTGAGAAGTCATGGAAATTGGTTTTAAATGCACATCCAAACTATTCCATCTGTCAGACATGAGCATTATTATTATTGTAGGTTACATAAAAATGTATCTAAAATATAAAATAAAGCTTTAAATTAACTTTTACAGATTATTCTGCGATTAATTCACCTTGTATTCGTGAAACATGTGTGGGACGGGGACTTGCAGGAATAATTTCTCTGCACAAGAGAGCTCCCTACTACTACGACTGCAGAAGACATTTTCAGCTCCGTGGACTTGTATTTTAGTTCAGTGAAACATGTGCGTCGGTATCACAACTGAAAGCGCTGCCTGCTCGCCAGGAAATACCTAGGGGGTTGTGAGAAGAATACTTGAGAAGTCGCAGAATGCAACTTGGAACCATTGTTTTTTGCATGAAATTAAATCAAAACACAATAACTCAAAGAAACAAACTGATTATAAAATCAAAAACTGAAAACATGTGACGTGTCACGACGTTTCGACCCTCTTGGGTCTTCTTCAGGTCTTATTTGGCATGTTAAAAAGCTAAATATTTCTATCTTGAGCTGCGAGGTCCTTCCACCTCAACGTTTGGAGCAAGAGTGAGTGAGGAGACTGAGGGCTCCTCTATTTATAGGCTGCCTCTCACAGACTCCTCCCCCTTGTCTATTCCACTGTGATCCTTTAATTCTATAACTGTGAATTAAAATAAACTTGTTTATATATATTATCATTCATGATACCGTGTTTCTATGAATAAATTATATTTTATTGGATGTAGTGATATATTTATGTATTAATATTCTATTTAAAATAAAATTGTGACTTGTGACTTTGAATGAATTTCGTATGTCGATAAACTGTGATTGTTTTTACTCACATATCAAATTACATGTTATTAATTTGAGTTGTCTACATCCATGTATTGTTTTTGTAATAAATCATGTTATTACTACTTTTTCAGTGGTCTTTGTGATTTGTGGGTTTCTTTCTTGTGAGTAAATCTATATATATATATATATATATATATATATGGGTGGATGACATGACGCATGATTTTTCTGTAACTAGGTGTGAATGTCTATTTAGATGCATTTAACCACTTAAACAACACATGGATGTGATGCATTTAAGGTCAGTCTTGTATAGCAATGACTCAAAATGGCCACAAGGATGAAAATGTCCTGTGGTGTGACTACCCTGTCCTGTGGTGTGACATAAATAAGTCAGATGTTTTGTTAGGTCTTTATCTGTTATTTTTAAAATTGTATATACATTAGGTATTTGAGCCAATGTGACACAATCGTTTATTGTATGTAGAATGTTAACAATCACATTAACAGTCTTTTTGTCAATTTTTATAGCATGAGCAAAGAAAGGACTAAGCAGTACCGGGAAAGGTTAAACTAGGATGAAGCAAGGCGTGAAGAGATCCTTAGGGAGAGAAGAAGAAGGTAAGTAAGCTGATAATAGGGAAAGGGAGTTGAAGCATTCTTTAAAATGTACACTTTGTGTAGAAACTGTGCAACAACTGTCTCTGCTTTATCAACAGATATCAAGAAAAGAAAGCTAAGGGAGAAATTCCAACAAGAAATATAAGTTGCCTCTCCAAACGAAAAAAAGAAAAGCGTCGTGAAGAATGGAGGCAGACAAGGGCAAAGAACAGGAAGAAGAAGAAGGATCTGGCAGCTGTTTGAGACATGACTCCCCCATCACCTGAAGGACTTGTCCATGGTTCTCCTTCTCTATCTCCCATTCCAAGGCCTCCTTCAATTCTGTCAACAATCAGCCATAACCTTCCCTTAGCCCATCCACCAAGCAATGGTGGGAAGAAAAAATTGTGTCAAGCCAAGTTGAGAGCCAAAGTTAAGAAGCTGGAAAAATAAAACATGATGCTTAAATCAGAGCTGGATGGCATAAGAAAAGTGAACAGCAAAATGAGGGTCCAAAAGCATCGCTGCAGCAAAAGTAAGAAATCTGCCCGTCAATCCACCATCAGACGAGCAAAGAAAAAGGTTGCTACAGAAAAAAAAAAAAAAAGTAATTCATTTTCTTACCAGAGATGAAAACAGTAGGCTCTTGGCGGGAAAAAAAGATACAGTAGGGCGGAAACATAAAATGCAGCTGCGTGTTCTGACCAACACATTATTGGAGCTCCACACCAAATTCAGCCAGGAATGCACCTTGGCGCATCAGATGTCATACCGTCAGTTTGTGAGGTACAGGCCCAAGCACATCACGGAGGCCAGACCCACAGACACAGGGCTGGACTGGGAGAACAAAACGGCCCGGGCATTTTTTGGCTCAGACCGGCCCACATAATTAGCCGAGCACATCTGCCATTAAATTGACGTAACTTATGTCTTCTAAATGTCTTAAAGTAGCTCATATTAAAAGTACTTAAGTATCAAAAGTATCTGGTGTTGAAATGTACTTAAGTATCAAAAGTACAAGAACTAAAATAAAAAATCTTTTTATAGTAGGTCTATACAGACACAAAACAACCCAAAATGTTTCTCCTCAAGATTTATCTCAACTGACTGAAAAATTACAACAACAATATGCATATAATGTATAATTTTACCAATTTTGAACCCTAGATGCTGAGGTTCAAATAGTAATGGACCAGTGCATCTGAACTTCTAATTAACTATAAACAAGTGCCTCTTGTGTCTGCCCAAGAACATTAATAAACCGCAGTATAACCACTAAAACATTCTGTAAATATCACTAAACATGGGCCTCTCATCAGTAGCAAGAGTGATACACAATGCCCCTTATGATAACTCAGCAAAGGGAAACCAGATCTAGGCACACAAAATAAGACACTATCTCTTATCCTATTCTAGAGGAAGTAAAAGTCGTAACAAGATTTCTGAAGGTGAACCTGCGGAGGGATAGACCAATCCCCCCCGACGGCAAACACGCCACCGGGACCTGCACATCTCAGGAGGGAGGGGGCAGCGAGTGAGAGAGCGAGAGAGAGGTGCGCCGTGGGTAGAGGCGTGCGACGCCAACCTCCGCTGCTCAAGTAACGAGCCAGTTTGGAGAATGTATTGAAAATTGAAAATGCGCGCTCACATGTCTGCCTCCACTCGCTCATCATTGTCGAGTCCTCCTCGCTCGTCTCCCGGCGCACCTGCTGCTGCTGGGCTGGTGAACCCGGCACCACATAGGTCCGTCAGTTTGGCACATTTAGCAGCCTCCACCTCCAGAGACTTCTGCTTTTTTTCCCGATGCTTCTCAGCGCCACCCGGGCGTTTTTTTACTCTTATTATCCATTAAGTTAAGTTTCTGTCTCAGCAGCAGCCAGTCCCGCGACTCCCCCCCCCCCCCCCGCCCCCGGTTTGTATTGTGATTGACAGCACTGTCAGGGCTCTCTGAGCCTGTCAGCCCATGATTGATTGACAATGACAAACAATAGACCAATAATATGTGTCGATGCTGGCAACACACTGCTAGCCCTCTGTAGCCAATTGGCCGGCCCAATTGGAGGGAATTTAGAGAGGAAGAAGAGAAAAAAAACAACATAGCGGACCAGACCGGCCCACATTGGGTCAACGGCCCACCGGGATTATGCCCGGTATGCCAGATGGCCAGTCCACCCCTGCACAGACAGGAATACTTGTGCGTGTTATCAGCATGAGACCATGCATCTTCTCATAGAGTGTTTAGTACACAAAGCCATGATCACAACCAAGAGCCTTTCCAATCTTCTGTCTGAGATCGCGTGCGATGCTGAAGATCAGCAGTGTATGAAGAGGCAGTGCACAAACTGCTGTTATGATGAGGTGCAGCTCAACACACATGATACCTCTGAATTGGCAAGGTGGGAGCAGTGGCAGCGAGAAGATGTGACTGTGGGGGACAAGGTGTATACAAACTGGGTGAAGAAAGGGGTGACTGGAACACTGGGACAACTTGCAGAGGCCTTCTCTCCTGCCTTGGAGTCTATAGCATCCCACCAGTTTAACTGGATGCACCAAGCACGGAAAATAAGGGAGTTGAAGGAAAACTTGCAGGAGAACGACCTAGCTTTACATATAGATTTCTCTGAAAACTATGGTTGTAAACTTAACACTGAAATACAGGCTTTTCACTTTGGTGGAAGTAGGAGCCAGGTAACCCTCCATACAGTGGTAGCATACACCAAAACGGCCACTCAGAGCTTTGCAACCATCTCAAAGTCTCTGAGGCACGATGAGCGTGCTGTGTGGGCTCACTTACAGCCAGTTATTGAGGACCTCCAGATGCAGCATGGCTCACCGTTTGAGTCACTCCATGTAATCAGCGATGGCCCTGTGAGCCAGTACCGCAACAAGACCAACTGTTTCCTGATGAGCACTGTGCCATTCACCTGGGGGTTCCAGAGTGTCACATGGAATTACAGTGAAAGAAGTCACGGAAAAGGGGCTCCTGATGGGGTCGGAGCTTGTGTGAAGCGGATGGCAGACCAGGTTGTCCTAAGGCAGGGGTCTCAAACTCAAATTACCTGGGGGCCGCTGGAGGCAGTATCTGGGTGATGCTGGGCCGCATCAGGTATTCCACAAAAAAAAAAACTTTGCTAAAAAAATCCAAACTTCTCTAATGTCATTACTAACAGTTATTTAACTTCAATGGGTTCTTCTGAACATGAATAGAATATTGAAGAACACGAACAGTTCTTGTAAACATGGCTTCTCTTGCCTACTTCTTGCTGCCAGAGACCTGGCAGCGCTTCCTCTCACATAGCTGAGCCACATTTGGCTTGAGGGAGGAAGCAGTTGAGACCCTCAGTATGGCTTGAAGATGATCATCAGTAAGTCTGGACCTGTACCTGGACTTATTGAAGTTCAAGGTGGAGAAGAGCTTTTCACACAAATATGTGCTCCAAAAAAGGCACATGGTCCGCTTGAACATTCGGGAAAGCTCAAGGAAGCTGGGGTTCAATTCTCACAAAAATTGCCCCAGCTTGTCTTCCTTTCCACTCACCTCCCTGAACCTGGCTTTGAGGTCAGAGTTGCACTGCAGGCCAATGAGCTCCATTTGAAGCACAGGAGGGGCATCTTGCACATCAAAGGAGAAGGGATCCGCAAAATTTTTGTAAAAGTCGCTCTGTGCGTCTTGAAGTCTGCAAATCTATGATCAAATTCCTCCTGTAGCCTCACATTTTTCTATACATTTTTGTGCTTACTTTGTGCCGGCGTGTTGGCTTGCCTGCGTTCTGGGACTTATTTGAGCAGATCCGGTACTTCTCGTATCGGAAAAAATATGAACATTAAAAAAAGTTTTTTAAGAAATGATTAAAATAAAATATAACAATATAATGTAATCACTAGAAAATTACGGAGCCCCTGTTGACATCGGTGGATGAATTACTAATTTGTGGCCACGCAATAACAAGATAATCTAATAAATTATATATAAAGCTTTCTTAACAACAGCATCACAATTTCATAAAATAATAACAAATGCAGACTTCTAAGATGAACCAAAATAACTAGCACATCGTCATGTACAGTCCGTGGCTCGGTGCGTAAATGTCACCACCAGAGGATGAGGGAATTTAAATCATTAAAATTCATCCACACATATCAGGTGTAAATAATAATGTAAAACAGCCAAGACTGTAAAATGTAGATATTAGCTCAATGACGTGTTATAAACTGCTGCGGTTTAGAATAATCTGTCTGCGTAAAGAAGCTCCCAAAACCTCACAGCGCAGCGTGTGCGTAAAGGAGCCGTGGTGTCCCTTGAATTTGCCTTCAATTTAACAAATTGTGTGTGTGTGTGTATGTGTGTGTGTTCCGTTCAGAAGTCGCCTTTGCTCAAGACGCCACTTTATTAATCACTGACATAAAGACTGATACCGTCACTGCAGTATAGCCTAAAAAAGTCCCACTGCATTGTAAGTGGCATGTGTGTGCTGTTTTAAGCGGCGTTTTATGTGCGTTCCGGGACCTGTGCTCGTCGTACCTGCGCTGTGATATGTACTTAGCGTTCCGGCACCTTGTGATTTATAAATGAAGCACTGGATACATCATGACCTGCGCGAAAGAGGGCAGAAAACTATGAATTTCACCCTCCTGCACCGCACATCCAAAGCCACTCTTTTCTCTCCCGGCTCTCTCTCTCACTCACTCTCACACGTACACACACACACACGACCCCGCCCCCCATGTCACTCACTTACATGCTGCGTTCACTGGTCAGGCACACAGTAGGAAACCAGAACATCATAACATTGTCCCACACAGCAGCTAACAGCGGAGCTGCTACAATGTTTGTGCGGGCCGCACTAACATTAAACTTTCATATTAAGGTGGGGGCCACAAAATATCGTCCCGCGGGCCGCAATTGGCCCGCGGGCCGCGAGTTTGAGACCCCTGTCCTAAGGGGACATGATCTGCAAACTGCTGAGGCCCTGTTTGACTTCTTGTCCAGCAAAGATGGGATGACAATCCAAATTAAATGGATAGAGGAAAAGGACATTGCTGAATTTGACACACTGCTCCCTCCTGTCCTACCAGCTGTGAGAGGTATACTGGGCACACACCAGATTTTCACAACGACACCAGGAGAAATATTTCACAGGGAAGTCAGTTGCTTCTGCAGCTATCCCAAAGTGTGTGACTGCTTCAACGTCACACAAGTCACAATGACCACTGACAGTCCAGGTCAAGAGGTGAGCCCAGTCCCTCCCTCCACAGATGAAGATGATGAAGGTGACCAAGACGTGCTGGAGGTGGGAAGGTTCATCATTGTCAAGTATGATGAGAAGTGATATGTGGGCCAAATCTCAGATATTCAGGGAGAGGACATACAGGTGAATTGTATGGTTCAGCAAGGACAGAAGAATAGTTTCCAGTGGCCTGACAAAGATGATAGCATCTACTCCTCACGTACCAACATAATTGGGGGGATTTCTGAGCCTGAGCCCTGTGGTAGAGTGGCAAAAATAGCCAAACTGGATTGGATCATGTTCAACACATAGCTTTGCTGTTGATTTTCTTACATGATTTCAATTCTACTGAGAAGAAAGATTCTTTCCTCCCCTCCCTGTTTCTCTTGGCTCAGACTACTGCCATTAGGTGGTACCCTAAAGCCAAGCTTTTAAAGGGCTATATAAAGCTCCAACTGCCGGACATTTGAAAGATGATCGATGTTTTTTTGGGGCTACCAGCATCAATAGAAAAACCCTGGGCTCAGCTTACGGAGAGGCTGATTGCCAGTGGATGCCACAACGAGGCATTCTCAGTCTTTAGACAGGCAATCAGGACACTGGGCCAAGATGTGCCAGAGGTACTGTTTATAATTAGGGCCCGAGCACCTCCGGTGGGAGGCCCTATTGAAATTGAAAAGATTATTATTATTATTTTTATTATTATTTTTCTTCATACAAAGTGATTGGCTTTTTGAGGGCTTTAACGTGCTCAAAAATGTTTTAAACTTTGCAGTAAATTAGAAGGCGGTGAAAATTTTCGCCATATTCCACGTTTTTACTTTGATGTACTTGTCGTTGGGATTTCATCGGATCAACTTAAAATTAAAAATCAACTTTTCGTCAGAGCGTGTGACCGTGGTGTGGCGTCAAAGTTTCATTAAACGCCATCAAAACACGGGCGGCTGTAACTCGGACATATTTGGTCCAATCAAGTCCAAACTAGACACATAAGACAAGAGTCGCGACCTGAAGACATCGACACAGAAATAGAGACTTAAAATCACAGTGCCCCCTGGTGGCAGCAGGAAATGTCTTGTTTTTTGTACGTCTTACACCTGGAATTAATACTCCTCATCCACTTTGCGCAACCATGTCAAACTGTGGCGAATGGGTCTCAAGGCATTGATAATGAAGATATAAGATTACTGTGACTTTTGGCCAAACGCCATATTAATGGCGTGGCATCAAAGTTCATCAGCTCGCCATGACACACGAAATCGCTGTAACTTCTGTGTTCACGGGTCCATCTCCCTCAAACTACATGTGTGTATCAACAGCCCCCCCCTGAAGACTATCAGATGGGTTTAAGAAATGGGCGTGGCAAAATAACTGACTAGCGCCCCCTAAAGGGCAGCCCCGGCACTACGATTGGCCTACAGCTACGAAAATCGACGGGGACATGTGTCTTTTCATGACAAAGAAATAAGTCTCTTGTATAGATATGCTAGAGTAAACAGGAAGCCGGCCATTTTGGATTTGGTGGCCATTTTGGCCATATTCAGCATATTTACTTTAAAACACTGGTCGTACAGCTTTCATCAGATCAACTTAAAATTTAGATGAGTGTCTTCACAAAAAGATGGAGATTTAAAGTTATTTGAAATTTAACATTTCGTCATTCCATGTAACCGTGGCCTGGCGTCAAAGTTTCATAACACGCCATCGCAACACGAGCTTCTGTATCTCAGGCATATTTGGTTCAATCAAGTCCAAACTAGGCATGTAAGACAAGAGTCGCGACCTGATGACATCTACAAAGACACCACGACTTAAAATCACAGCGCCACCTGCTGGCTACAGGAAGTGAAGCGTTTATCCTTGCCGCAGTGCAAAAAAACGCATGCAACGCGGAGACGAGCGCTTGCTCATCGAACGCTGTGTCTTCCCCGACCGCAACAGACTTGAAACGCGCGTGTGCTCGGGCCCGTTAGTGCTACAACGTAGCCCTAGTTGTTAATGGTTTTTGTTTTATCCTGCACATACAAGTACACATTACAAACATTCAATAACCTATTTTTGTTTGGCTTGATTTTAGGTCACTGTTATCATTCTTAGGATCTGTTGGAGTCTCTTGTTCGATTTGAGAACGACAGGGATGGGCCAAAGAACCTTTACAGGGAGTGGCTGGCCCACCACAATCATGTAAAGGTGAGAACTGCACACGAGCATTCCACTCCAAAAACACCTGGGGTCATAAATATGTCCAACTTGGTGGATTTACCTGTTTTAAAAAGCTTACCTGAATTTAATCTGGTGTTTTCACGTTTAAAATTAAAACTAGAAATAACTTCTGATTGACCCTAACAGGCAGATTTCTCACTTTTCATTTCGCTCTGTGATTGTCTCTTATCGGCCTCCTCGTCTTTTCCTCACTCAGGTTTGGATCGGCTTTGCCAACACTAAGGGAAAGCTATACGGCTCCACACGGCTGAGCAGGTGCTGGGACCTTTTCAAAGAGGCCCATCAGCGCCTCAGGAAGTTTTCGGAGGAGGACAGGATAACGCTCCTCAACGCCTGGTATTGCTTTGAGAGGGAGAATGGCTCCGAAACCACCGAAAACCATGTCCTGGCCAAGATGCCGCAGCAGGAGAGAAGGATGAGGCGACTGGTGGACGAGGACGGGGTAAGAACACAATGTCAAATTATATGCAGCAGTGGTTCTCCGGGTGTGGGTATCTGGGCTGGAGGCCCTGTAACTGGGCCTGTTGATGGGAGGGGGAGAACTGGTCCTCGAGCTCACTGACTCAGGCAGTGGAGGTGGAACGGGTTTGGTCCAGTGGAGAACAGGGGCTCTCTCAGTGTTTGTGTCTGCCCAGTGTTAATATAAATATTATTTTAAATTAAATACTAAATAATTTTTGATTTTACATTTTTTACATAAATTAAAATATTGGTTGAAAAAGAAAATTGTTTCTATCAGAGCTGCGAGGCCCTTCCACTACAACGTTCAGAGCAAGAGTGAGTGAGGAGGCTGAGGGCTCCTTTATTTATAGGCTGCCTCTCACAGACTCCTCCCCCTTGTCTATTCCACTGTGATCCTTTAATTCTTTAACTGTGACTAAAACCAAACTTATTTATATATATTATCATTCATGATACCGTGTATCTATGAATATATTATATTTTATTGGACTTAAGTGATGTATTTATTTATTTAAGTCAAATTGTGACTTCAAACAAAGTTCGTATCGATAAACTGTGATTGTTTTAACTCACATATCAAAATAATTGATATTAATTTAAGTTGTCCACATCCATGTATTCTTTTTGTAATAAATCATGTTGTTATTACTACTTCGTGACGTCTACGTATTGTCTTTTATTGTATAACTGAGCTGTGACTTGTGATTTTAGGTCAATTTCGTATAGATAAACTGTGATTGTTTTAACTTACATGTCTTGTTTGAATTTCACGACACAAATGACAGCGTCATCGGAGCCGTGACATTTTTTTGACCTGGCAGGCAACATCTATATATATAACATATAACATAGTAAAATGAAGCAGCAGTTTACAGGGTGAAGGAGTGGGGAATATTAAATTAAAAGATATGAATATATGTGTAGTAAGTACGTAGTAAGTGTGACCTGTGATCTTGTGACCTGGCAGGCAACATCTATATATACAACATATAACATAGTAAAATGAAGAAGCAGTTTACAGGGTGAAGGAGTGGGGAATATTAAATTAAAAGATATAATTGACATACACACACTTTAACGTGTGGTCAGATACACATACCATGTCCTTTGATTGCATTAACTACACTCTGGAGCACAGTCACTACACACACACACACACACACACAAGGCAGAGGACCAACATCTGAGGGAGGTGAGGCAGATAATGAGCAGACCTCCCTCACACACACACACACACACAGTATGTCATCTCAACTTCAGATGGGAAAGGTTTTCATGCCTTTTCTCACAGTGTTTCATGAATCACTTCATTGTATTAATTCTGAGACGTCCTCTCTCCTGTGAGATAATCAGTCTAACGCCGGGTTTACACCGGGCGCTTACGCGACGCGAACGTCGCGTAAGCGCAGCACCATGCCTTAAATAACAGCCTCCCATCCACTCCCATGTTAATCCTCTGTGCCGGTCCCACCAGAGGCTGAAGCCCCGCGCTGCGCCAAGGCTGCCTCGCGCCGTGCAGCGATCGTTTCGGCGTTGAGTCTATTTTTTGCGCTTAACGCGAGCGTATCGCTCCAGGAAACACACTGAAAAATAATTTTAAACAATATTGATGACATATTTTATATGATATAAATGATCAAATATGCATCCCATAGTTTGTATTCCCCTTCTGTTGTCCTGGAGTTTTAATTTTACCAATTTTACCGATCACATTATTAAATGTCCCCCTCTGCCCCCACTACAGCCACACAAGCAGTCATAAAGATAAAAAGAGAGGGGGCGGGGGGGTGTCTACGTACTCTCCCCATAGGCTTGAGTGGAGAATACGTAATTTACCCTTGACACCAGACATTAGACGGAGCGAACAGCGGAGAAGTTCTTGAAGATGGATGACATTAAATTAATAATTGAAGTGGAAAAGTACAGTGAGCTGTATGATCCTCCGCACATGTTGTATAAAGACAACATTAAAAAGGACAAATGCTGGGACGCTGTTGCAGTTAATGACAAATATCAGCTGTATGTGTGATCACGGAGAGGAATCGCAGGATGACCGCCGCGGCATTAAGGGTGCCGGTGTGACCAGCCAAGCGCCGGCGCGCTAGGGATTAGCGCTTACGCGTCGCTTCAGCGCCCGGTGTTAACCCGGCGTTAGAATGCTTTGAGGCCAGAACACTATGACCTCTGGTAACAATAGCAATGGCGAACACCTACAGTATCATCAACACGCGACGCCAGGAGGAGGACCCAACGCCAGGAGGGCAGGACTGCCTTGTGCTCCGACCAACGAGGCACTGCCCCGCGTATATGCAGCAACTTCCGTCTAGTCTCGATCAATCCAAGAACCTCTGTCACGCCCAGTATATCGATATATAAGCTATGTGCGCACTTTGACTAAGCGCCATTTTCCTGTGCAGCTTACTGCGTAGGATTAGAGGACCATGCATGGCCATTTGCTGGACACCGCAGTTTCCTGACCTGTGACCTCTGAATAAACCTGCTTAATTTTAACTTGAGAACGACGACTCCTGCCTTTGATTTTCCACCCGCAACAATATGAATATATGTGTAGTACATACGTAGTAAGTGTGACCTGTGATCTTGTGACCTGGCAGGCAGCATCTATATATATATAACATATAACATAGTAAAATGAAGCAGCAGTTTACAGGGTGAAGGAGTGGGGAATATTAAAATAAAAGATATGAATATATGTACATGGTAACTGTTCAGTGGGTCAGTGTTGCTGGTTCCAAAGCCCTACGGTCTGGGGGAGGAAGCTGTTTTTGAGTCTGGTAGTCCTAGCCTTTCAGGGAGCAAACGCAACCTTCCTTCAAGCAACATGGAAATCCGTTCGGTAGATTTTAATGTCTGGATGAACAGACGGACAGGCAGGAGTGCAATCAAAGCTCCTGGGCAGTGGTAACTAAGAGCTCCAACCCTAACCCTAACCCTAACCCTAACCCTAACCCTCAAAAAAAGGTTTTGGACCGCTGCTCTAGAGTGCATCACTGTGACCGTTCTGTACCGTTCAAGCTGCGCTAACGAGACAAAAATGTCTCTCTCCACCTTAAAAAAAAGAAAAGTTGACTCTGAAAATAGGCAGTTCAAAAATGAATGAACAGAGAAATACGTATTTATTACTGTGGATAGTAGGAACCTGGCATGTTTAATCTTCAATGAGTGCCTCGCCGTGTGTAAAGAGAACAATTTTTGGAGGCATTTGAAGACGGCGCATGCTAACTTCGATGTCACTTTCCCACTGGGCTCTGCTGCTCGGAAGCAGAAGACATCAAGCTTCAAATCTTGTTATGAGCGAAGATGTCAAACTTTATTTCGGGTCTCTACGGATCAAGAGAGAGCAACGGTGGCATGGTTACGAGTGGCATGGATATTGGCTAAAAAGAAAAAGCAGTTTACAGACTGTGAGATAGTGAAGGAGTGTATGCTAGCATCAATTGAGGAGCTGGTAGCAGATGAGAAAACACGAAAAAGCGTGATCGATTCCATCAAGCAAGTTCCAATATCTGGCTCGTCAAATATGAGGAGAGTGGAGCTTCTTGCATCGGACGTTTTCAAAACGCTGTTGGACAATCTGAGGAAGGCCGAAGTGATGTCTCTGGCCGTGGATGAGTCCATCGATAACAGTGATGTTGCAAAGCTGTGCCTATATGTGCGATTTTTTGATGGGGAATGTTTTCGTGAGGATCTGCTTGGACTAATTCCCATGGAGGGACATAATACCGGTGAGATTGTTTTCACCAAAATCGTTTCATTCTTTCAAGTGAACAACTTGGATTTGACGCGCGTCAACATGTTGGTGACTGATGGTGCACCCTCGATGGCGGGCAGGGAGCAGGGACTAGCTGCGAGGATGGCAGCCGTGGCTCCGCAGATGAGACCACTTCATTGCCTCATCCACCAGAGCCTCCTGTGAGCTAAGCTCAGAGGTGAGTTGAAAGAGGCCATGGACTCTGTCATGGCCATCATAAATTTGATCCGGTCAACTTGCAGTTTACAGCACCGCCTTTTCCGCAAGCTATTAGCTGACATGTCTGCTGAACATAAAGATTTGCTTATTCACAATGACATTAGACGGCTTAGCAAAGGAAACGCATTGAAATGTTTTTTTGAGGTAAAAGACGAAATTCTGGTGTTTCTCCGGTCTTCAAAGTTGAAAAAAGCTGGCAAGTTTCTGTCTCTGATGGAAAATGATGAGTTTAATGCCACTGTTTGCTTTTTGAGCGACATTTTCCACCATTTGAATCAACTCAACTTGGAGTTGCAGGGCAGGGATAAAACAGCCACTGAGCTTGTTGAGAAGCTTCATGCTTTTCAAAGGAAGCTCTCACTTTTCTCTGTTGATCTTTGTCCTGGGCAGTGTTAATTTCGTTGACGAAAACTATGACGAAAAATATTCGTTAACAACCTTTTTCACATGACTAAGATGAGACGAAGACGTAACGAAAACGGAGATTTGAAAATAAAAACTATGACTAAATCTATTTAAACTTTCGTTGACGAGACGAGATGAAACGAAAATGTTGGTGGTTGACAAAGTCACAACATTTTTTAAAAACATAATCGTATCAGGCCGTCATGAAGTACCCGGAGTGGCGAGTGTGTGTGTCTGTGTGTGTGTGCGTGTGTGTGTGTATGCTCCCAGATAGCACTCCGGTCCCACGGCTCCGCCCCCTGCCGCCGCGCACTCGCTCAGAGAGACACAGTGAGATAAGGGCTTGTTCACGGGAAGCAGGCCGGTCACTGACTAACCGGCTGCTTCTTAACTATGGAAACAGTGAAAACACAGAGTTCCTCTGGTCTCAGCTGCTCTGAGATCAGCGCCGCAGCTTCTTGATCAGAGCAGAAGCTGCAGTTGTTTCTACTGAGCTTCAGTTTCTGTGTCTTCCTCCAGTCTGATCTGCTTTCACTTTTTGTTTTCACATTTCGCCAACTAAAATATATAAGCTGCAGCTATATGTTTTTATTTATTTCAAAATAGTGTACTTCTTATTTCATACATTGCCCACAAATATGGGGATGACTCAAATAACCCTACATAGTTCTGCGTTTAATTTATTTCAAAGTAGGCCTACACTTGCCTGTGTATTTTCTTCTCCTCTTCATAAGCATTTGGTGTTTCCCTTTGTTGTAACAGGTAAAAATAAATAAAATGTCAACAGTTTTCTTTATTGTTGTTCTATAATTTCATAAATGCAATAATCTACAGATTAGTTTTGTATAACTTTATATAAAATTTTATTAGCTTTGTTATCAAATATGTTTTGCGGCTCCAGACAAATTTTATTTGGGGGAAGAGGGGGCAAAATGGCTCTTTTGATAGTAAAGGTTGCCGACCCCTGCTATAGACCTATAGGAGGGATATCTAATGGACAACCTAAGTACTGCAAGCTAGACTAGTATGCAGTTGTAGACACAACACAGGGGGTCCCTGGACCTGAGAAGGGAAGATAAGGAGTTTAATGTGGCTATTAAATGTGACTAAAACTAGACTAAAATGTAATTAGTTTTCGTCGACTAAAACTAGACTAAAATGTTCTGAGTTTTCGTCGACGAAAACTAGACTAAAACTAAGAAGGATAAAAATGACTAAATGTGACTAGAACTAATATGCATTTTCGTCTAAAGACTAAGACTAAGACTAAATCAAAAATAGCTGCCAAAATTAACACTGGTCCTGGGAAGATGCTCCACTTCCCCACATTGAGGAGTTCTGGCCTACAAAGAACAGAAATGATGTCAGGCTTCATCGACTCGTTGAAAAACAACTTTGCCTCAAGGTTTCATGATTTAAGCATCCCCAGTGGCATTATGACATTTGTAAAGGATCCTTTCTCTGTGAACGTTCAATCTGACTTTGCATTGAAAGGAAAGGAGCTTTTATCCTCTGTGGATGAAGAGTCTTTTCAACTGGAAACCATTGACATTCAGTCAGTCATCAGGTGACTTGCGTCAGTCATGGCAGAAGGCAGGTTTTGAAAAATTCTGGACCCATGAAGTCAGCTGTGAGAAATTTCCACACTCAAGGGATCTTGCAGTCTTTGTTCTGACAATGTTTGGTTCAACATACACTTGTGAGCCATCATTCTCACACATGAATGCCATTAAAACTCACAATCGCATATCCCTTACTGACCAGCACCTACATGACTGCATGCGCATTGCCCTGACAACTTATAAACCTGACTTCACTACTCTTGCCAAGTCAAAAAGATGCCATTTCTCTCATTAGAGGGCAAATGTAGGCAAATTACATGCAAGTTAATAGGCATGTTAGTCAAGCAAGCAATTAAGGTTAATTTTTGTAACAGTATGATTTAATTATGTTATTCACCTCATTAATTGTCATGCATTGTTATGTTGTAATTCAATTCAGAGGCCTACTATGCAGTTTTATTTTGTATTTGTTGGTGCACTTGGAAGTTGTTCTAGTAAATTCTAAACAACTGATACAGTTCACATGAATTGAGTGATTAATCTTGAAACACATTTCCTTGATAGACTACCATGCACTTTTAAGTTGTTGCAATTCTATTCAGTTCCATGCAATGCACTTTGTTGGTGATAAACAGCGATTCATTTGGTTCATGAGGTGAATTGTGTAATTTATCCTGAACACTAACTGCTATGGTGTAGTTGTTTGTGAGGACACATTTTCTCCCCCCCCCCCCCCACCAACCAAAGTCTTTAAAAACAGCGATGTTGCCACAATGATTTTGATACAGTAATAACTTTGATACCGTAAAATATTGCTTCAAAATGCAGGGCTTCCAATATGTCATTGTTTAGATGACAAATGTAGTCTAACTCTGTAATGGAAGCTGATATCATTTGGAAGTTCCTTTGCACCAACCTCTCCCTTTTATTCATTTTTTTAAAATTACATTTTCAGCATGGGTGAATGAAGTAGACCTCAGGAAAGCTTGCTAGTTGTTCCGAGAAGAACTGCTGCACCTTAACGCCGAACGCCGACATCTCTTTCTGTCAGTCGACACGTTTGATGCAGAAGAACAGGACAGCTCATTTATTTCATTTTATAAACAACATAATGTTCACTGGGGTGCTCCATTGAAGTGGAAGTTGAGAGATATTACTAACAAGTGGACCTTTTTTTTATTATAGATGGTCATGTGGAATAAATTTGTATGATTATTTACATTAAATTAGGGGAGTTGAGTGCATGTTCCTTATTCCACAGAAGACAGACTGTGTTTTAAACATTTATATATATTCATTGGATCATCATCATCTGGTTGATTGTACTATTAATCTGAGATCATCTTAATTTTCAAGGAGATGCAGCAGTTGGCGAAGGTGTCAAAAGACATGTTTTGTCAATGGCCATGCAGAAACTCAAGACTGGCTTCTCTACAAATTTAGGTTTGTATGAGTAGAGTGTGTACATTACCTTCTGTAGGAATATCTGCATTTTTAAACATGTATTTGCTCTTTTGCTTGTATCCTATTCCTTTGACACTAATTTCATCAAATGCCAAAATAGTATTGACATGTAAACACTGTTTCATTAGATAAAACTCCAAAGAGTGAGTTTTGGTTTTAAATTGTGATGTTTTCAAACAGCTTGACCAACATGTGATGGCATTGGATATATATATACTTTGTTGTTCCCATGGGGAACTTTGACTTGGACTCCAGCATGCTAGACCCATTGCATACATGGTCACCCAACAGTACAGACAGATTATATCAAAGATCAGACAGAACACAAAAGATCACAAAATTTATAATGCAGAAAAAGCTGCATCCACGATGAATCAATCAATCCATTATTCTATCCTGCAGGACAGCCTCTGTAACCTCTGCTAATTTGATGCTATTAAAGAGTTACACTGAAACAGACAGAAATGAGTTCTTAAACTGATTCATTTTACACCTCTGAGCTCTGTGTACTCCGCCTGACATGACAGTAAAAGTTCATACTTTGAGTAGAGAGAGTGAGATGGACAAAATAGGATTCCAATTACCTGTTATGATCTGCACTGATCTATAAATACTTTTCTCCTATTTTATTAAGGCTCTGCTGCTTTGACGAGCATTTTTGAAGGGGAAAAGGAACATCTGGTTCCCTCTGCAGCTGCTGTGCTTCGGGAAAGCAACCTATTTGAGATGGCAGGTCAGATGATGGGTCATTCTTTCCTGCATAGTGGTATCGGTTTATCAGGACTCAGTTTGCCTGTGGTGACTCTGTTGACTGGTGGGAGCACTGACACTGCAGCAGCAGCCCTGACCCTGCAAGACTGTCCTGATCTTGATCACCGTGAAACTATTGGTTTTGTGTGTACCACTCACTCATGTTTGGATTGATTTGTTGCAAAGCATTTCCTGTCCTTGTGTTTACTCCAGATTTTGGCTGTTTATATTGTACCTTTCAAGATATCTTTGTATGTCACTCTTAAATTATTACTTTTTGTGAATGTCTACCTGATTTAGCTCAAGAAAGCAGAACTTACTGCAGCCGAAACCACCTGTGTGACTGATGTTTGCCTGTCCTGGGATCTTCATTGGATCGTATTGCAGCTGAAGAGATGGCAGTGCTGAAGCACAGTAATATGCACAGAAATTTGGGGTACAATGCATTTGAGGTGTCACATCTAAACTTTTCTCTTCCATAGCATCTCCAGAGGTGCTGCGTGACCTGATGAAGTGCTGGGTCGGGTGGGAGCAGCTGACAAAAAGCCTTCTTGTTGAGGTTGTAACTTCAACTTACCCTGTGGCTCTCACCTGCTTCCTCAAGTTGAAGCTCCCCAGCCACTACCAGACCTACACAATGTTCCATCGTGATTTAATGATGGCCCTTAGTTACAGGCGGAGGGTGACAGTGGGTGGAGAGAGATCAGACATACATGTTATTTATTTGTGGTTATGAAATCTGTTCCATATAACAACAGTTTTCATCCGTATGTACCTTCAGGATGATGTCAGCAGAGCTTCCTCAGTTCAGATAGCTCTTCAGTGTGTATGTGGCCAGTACTGGTTACATTTGACTTTAAGAGTAGGTGAGTTAAGATTAGCAGTTTTTTATTCGTTTGCTTTTTGTCTCTTTCCAGCAGCCAACGTTTGGTTTTCTGGGTTTATTGTGTGGGTTCATTAAACCAAATTAATTTGAGTGTATTGAGTAAAGGTGATCTCAAGTTCAATCACTGACTGACTGATTCAGACCCTCAAATTTCCATTACATTTCAGCACCGGGGGCATTGTCAACCTGTCAGAAAATGTACACCCACAAGATATCAGGAAATATTTGGTTGTACACCTAACTTGTGCATGACATGTCTAAAATAAAGGTTTTTTTCTTTTGAAAACTGTAATTGTCCAATATTGATGTTTTACCTTTTTATAAAACCAATACATTGAATGACATTTCTTTTATAAAATAAATCATGCTTGTAGGAAGAAGGAAAATGGAAGCATAATCCACAATAACCAAGTAGCTTAGGTTTGACAAGATACATTCACTTCCTATCATACTAGTGAAAACCAAAATTAAGATCACATAGGTTGATCAAAGATAACTATGGCCCAGAAACTTAGAAAAAACGCATTTGTGGATCAGACTCACGTCAGGAGAGTCTCAAAAGTCTTACACACAAATGCAGCGAGGTTTACAAATTAAAAGCACTTTGTAAATGCAGGTCCAACAGTTTACATATGAATGTAACAAGCTCCAAACAAAGATGAAGATTGCAAATACTGTTACATGCATATATTTGTGAATTTTGTTTCTATTTGTGTTTGCATCGGAAATATGTTTATGAATCTTATGTTTTACATTTTTTTTACTTATATATGGAATGAAACATTTGTGTGTGCATTGAAAATGTATTTGTGTTTTGAGTCACATATATATACAAATCCCCAAATACATTTGTGGATCTTTTTTGCGCATGTATTCATTTCTGTGTGCATTTATTACTTATGAGACTGTTCTAGCTCCATACTCCACAGTCTGAGCAGTGCAGTTTTTATTAATATATCGTAGAATGTGATGGATGATAAACCTCAAGCCGTCGTCCAGCTCCACAGCAGCAGACCTCAGTTCAGGAGGGAGATTCTCTTCACATGCAGCACAATCTCAAGACAGTGAACAAGCTATCACGGGAGAAATGTAAATGTATTTTGTAATGCTGTAATTATTATTTAAAAAAGTAATTTATAGAGAATGACGAGCATGCTATAGAATGTACACATCCATTTCTTACCAGATCGAGGTCTTGCTGGCTGACTCGGGACAGACTCAGTGCGCGGCTTCCACTTGGCTGCAACCTGCCAAATGAAGGCTCCAGTATGCTTCTACGTATCCGTTTCTCGGAGAGGGCTCTACGAGGGCGAAGAGTCTTTTTGATTTTTAGCTCTCCGACCACTGTACGTCGAAAAAAATTCACCGCCAAACCCATAGGTGGCGCAACGGAAGACGAGCTCAGAGAAGCCTACCCCATTTGGGAAGAAGAAGTCCACGTGTGTCTGTTTACCTCTGTTAGCTTGACTCCCACACACTGAACCATGGCAACTAACAGAACTAAATAAAGTGACACCCAGCAGGTCAAAATGCTGATGTTATCGTTTCTTAGCGCAGCGGTTCCCCGGTCTTGTTTCCGAACTGTGTTGCTGATTCCAAAGCTTGAAGCTCCGTGTAGCTTGAAGCTAGCTCCCCTCCCAGCTTCCACACACAGTCAGCAGGGACTCCTGACACTAACTACTACTATCCAGTGTTTGCTTCTAACCTGGCGGTATTATAGAAACAGTGTCATGATAGAAGTGGAATTAAAGTCGTGACGGCGGGTTTTTGCTCTGTTACCACCGCAGTTAGCATGGTGGCTAGCCCGCTAGCCTAGCCCGCTAGTGCCGTTATGAAAGCTCGTTATAACCGTATGTGACCGTGCACACATGCCGTGAATGCTAACGAGCCAGCGTCAGCCGGACAACTCCGCGGGCTTAACACACACGTCACATTAATCGTAGAATCGTAGTTGTGTTTGGGTTTATTGTCAAGCAGGACGTTTAATGTCCGGAAATGTGAAATCCGGAAATGACGTCGTAGGGAAATGATGTCGTTCGCGGACCAATCACAGCTAAGGTCTGTCCGTGGGCTCTCCGACATAAACACGGACAGTTAGAAAAATCAGAGGTGTACGAAAAGCTCTCCGAAGCACTCGGAGAGGGCGTTCCACGACGGATAGGGCGGTCTTATCTGTCCGTAATAGAAAAGACGTAGAAGCATAAATTGGCCTTAAGTCTAGAGAAAATAACATTTAAATACATAAACAATCAAGCACAATTGTGTCCTTTTCACAGCCAGGGGAGTTTTTAAAATGCTTCTGAAGTCTTAAGCTCCGATGTGAATATATCTGTAAAACATCTTCTCACCCTCTGTGAGGTGCGATCTGTACAAACTGTCTCCAGGCATCAGGGAGTCCTTGGGGTCAGTGGGGGTGCAGTGCAGCAGGTAGTACTCCAGGTGGCGTCACAACACAAACAGACAAGTCTCTATAACAGTGGTTCTTAACCTTATTGGAGGCACTGAACCCTGCAAGCTTCATCAGTGCATTCACCGAACCCTTCGTAATTGGAAAAATAAAATATGATTTCTTCAAAACATAGGTATATATTTTATTAGTGCACAAAATTAACAATGCATCAGTTGCACACAAAATCACTGTGTTCAATGAACAAAACCAACAAAACATGAATTTCACACAAAAGTATAACTCAATGAGTATTTACTTCAAATCAATGTGACTTTTGCTGTTGCCTTTCAGATAGGCGACTCTTGTCTATGTGTCTAGTTTGGACTTGATTGGACCAAATATGTCCGAGATACAGAAGCCCGTGTTTTGATGGCGTTTAATCAAACTTTGACGCCACTCCACGGTCACACGCTCTGATGAAAAGTTGATATTTTGGATAACTTTAGATCTCCATATTGTTCTGATGACACTCATCTAAAATTTAAGTTGATCTGATGAAAACCATACGACAAGTAATTCAAAGTAAAAACGTGGAATATGGCCAAAATGGCCACTAAATCCAAAATGGCCTTCTTTATTTTCGTGAAAATCGGTGAATGCTAAATGAGGGGCTTATCCGTAGGTGGCGCTGTTGAGCTATTTTGCCGCGCCTATTTTAAAATACTACAGAATACGTCAATTTTCACACATTTCTAATTTACTGCAAAGTTTAAAACATTTTTGAGCATGGGAAAGCCCTCAAAAAGCCCATTCACTACGCTCAGAATAATCCTTTCAATTTCAATAGGGCCTCCCACCGGAGGTGCTCGGGCCCTAAATATAGTTGTATTTTCGTTCTTTTTAGGCGCTCCGACTATCTATACCGCTTTACCGTATGAGGCAGTAGTAGACGCGCAACAAAAACCTGTGTGGCGGCTGGCTTCCCAGATGACGGCTCACTTTACTGCAGTGCGGGGGGAGCTCGTCCAGACAAGAGAACAGGAGAATTAGCTTCTACCTGTATGTTTCCTGTTTTTAGCTGTTTTCTTTGAATAGACTTGATTTGTCTGTGAGTGTTTGCGTCTCAAGATAATATTGATCATCAAGGAGTTAATGTGATGTTAGTGGAATTAAACATCTCTTCCTGAAGAGTGCCAGGATATTTATCTCTACAATCATTATAGCAGTTTGTACTTTCTGTTGGAAAGTGCTCTATAAATAAATGTATCATTATTATCATTATTATTTTGTACTGCGTGTCATGTTTACCTGCTTATAATTGTACATGGAATAAATGTTAATGGATAGATGGACTTTATTGATCCCAAGCTTGGAAATCCCTGTGTTACAGCAGCAAGGTGTCAGGCACATAACACACTGAACAAAATATACAAACACAAGATCATATCCCATTAAAACCATTCAAAATATTCGGAATAAGAATGTTCTCATACTAGAAAATCTTTGTTGTAGTTTTCATTTTATCAGAACTTTACTTAACACTTCTCTTTCTTCACCCCCTCACCAGTGCCTCTGCAGCGAGCACTTCACAGAGGACTGCTTCGATATCCGATGGGGCATCCGCTACCTGAAGAACACGGCAGTACGGACAGTTTTTCCTTCCACTGAAGAGGTGTGTACCTGCTGTCTTTTTTTCCTGTCTCTTGATAGGATGACTTGCAATTTTGTCTTCTGCAAGAGGAAGAGTGGAAGTAGAATTAAAGCAACTTTCTCTTGCAGGAAAAAGCCAAGACGTTGTTAGTATGCAACAAGCCTGTCTTGAGTTTCCCATTCTCTTGCATTGCTAGTGATTCCGCAGCGTCTGTCATAGTTATACAGCTCTGCAGGAAAAATCTGCTTTCGTTATCATTTTGCTTGTTAGTGATTTTGCCTATGCTTGCACGTTGCTGACTTTTGCATTGTCTCATTTAATAAACTGTCCCTTTCGCTTTTATTCTCAGGATGGTGAGAAAAAAGTGCGGAGCCCCAAAACCAGACCCGGGACTTTAGACGCTGACATTGAGCCCACAGGGTTTGACTCCGCTCCCAGTAGGAAGCAACTCATTTTGAGGAGAACATGCACAAACTTTGAGTCAAAACCAACAAACAACAGTGTTGCAGAACACACAGAGATGATATCTGATCTGCCAGACACTGGGATATCATGCCACAAGAACCTGTCAGAGACACAGGCAGCTGCTTGTGTGACACCAGGTGACAGTGAAATGCCAACAGCGTCTTGCCTCAGTGTGTCTCCACGTGACCAGACCCACGCTGAAGAGCCAGGTGATGCTGCTGTGACTGTGTTCTGCTGTGAGGCACTCAGCTCTTTCTCAGATGGAGAGGCAGCGGCCCTCCAAGCAGCTTTGGGCCAGGTTTTCAGCTTCGCTACAGTCGAAGTGGTTAAGGACAAACCCACGAGCGGCTCATTGGAGGAGAGGGGACTCGGTGAGGGAGAGCAAGTTTCCGTTGACGAGCACTCGTACTGCAGACTGGACACGGACGAAGATCAGCTCTGGAGCAAGATCCTGAGTTTGCATGCAAAGATCTTGGAACTGGATCGCAGGGAGGAGAGCACCATGGCTAAGATCCATGCTCTCGAGACTGAGGTGGGGCTCCTGAAGAGGGACGGGGCGGTTTTCAAAGAGAAGCAGAAAGTTTTAGAAGATTATATTTCATCCATGTTGCTCTGATTTTTAACAGATATTGTGGAGGTGTATGCACTTACATTGTTACCATTAAGTCCCTTTTGCAGACATGTTGCACATGCTTCTATAGATGCCACTCATTAAACACAGAAATACTGATTGTACCTTTTTTTTTATATAACTTTATTGCTAACTGTTGGTCTGTGACATTTCCCTGATGTCCACATGATGGCACTGTATGCCCATTTTATTTCCTTTATTGTTTCAAATCTTATTTTCAGTGGCTTGTTGCCTTGTATTCCTGACTTTCTGGACTGTGGTGTGATCGCCGCCATGTCCTTTCTTATCGATGGCTCTTTTGCTAATTTTCTTTAGCATTTCCATCTGTTGTATTTCATCGTCTTTGATAGATTTTCAGTGATCTGTTTCAATGTGTGACTGATGCCTATCCTGATCTTCTGTTCTATGATGTGATCAACATCACATCTTATCAACCTAATGGCTCTTTTGCCGTTTTTCTTATGCATTGTCGTCCGTCTTTGTATTTCATCGTCTGGTCTGGTGTTTTATAGACTTCGCCTTTGTTACCCAGTCGATAATATAATGTCATGTTGTTGTGATGTGTCATAAATGGCAATTTGATGAGATGTTTGTACTTGTTTATGACACAAACCTCTGTCCAGGTAAAATCTAATTTGCTTTGGCTGTATTGATTGATGGATGACCTAGAGTCGAGAAAAACTCTGACAACTGGCATTTTGTGACATTTTTCAGAGAATAACTCATGGACATTGATGGGGAAAAGAAAACGGACATGTTGAGGGGACTGATATTTATGAGTTGGTGCAGATCCAAATAACAGTGGGCGAATAATAATGCAGAATTCATGGGCTCAGATTGTTTTTAATAGAAATATTTTCACTTAATTTTACAGGTGTTTGTCGACATCTAGTGGCAGAAATAAAACATCGCCCCGCAAAACAGAGCTATCACGTCACTTCCCGTCTTCTTCCTGTTTATGTTCTCCGTCCAGCACCTCATAGAATGAAATATTTCGCCTGCGGTCTGTGTCGTGAAAGGTAAGAACAAGTCCCGTGTAGTTTCACGCGTGATACTGCGTAGAAAACACCGCATTCCCTCACGAGGCTAGCAGCGGCCAGTTAGCATGTGGCTAGTATTCGTTTAGCCGTGTGGTTAGCAGCTAGCATCAAAACATCACGCTCGGCATTTAAATACGCGTGTACGTAAATCTAAAATGTGTCTGTCCATGGATACGGTTGCTGGGAAACCGCTGGGAAGCTCGCTAACATTGGACGGTTCAGTGAACGCGAGGGAAACAACTCAGAAGCCACAGCTCGCTGGTCCTCATCATAACAGAGCATTGGTGTTAGCTATCACTAGCTGGGTGGATGTGGCTCTCCGGGCTGATCACGGTGCATCTGTCGCATATCGCAGCGCAGTCTTGCTCTCGATCACCTCCGCCAGCCACGTCTCTGTGAACCGGGTGGCTCCGGGCGTGTGCACCAGCCTGTTCGACTCCACCAGGAAGCCCACCTGCACGGGCTGGTCCCGGGCCTCCACCTTCGACTCGCACATGACGAAGTAGACGGACGCCGTGCCCTGGATCGGCCTGGCCGCCGTCGGGCCGCTGAAGCGGGCCTGGTAGTGGTGGAAGGTGTGCAGCTCCTCCTGGGTGGTGCAGAGGAAGTACAGGCTGTGGAGCCAGCGGGGGGACAGCTCCCAGGATCGGATGTACTCCCCGATCTGCCTCTCCCCCTCGTCCACCGTGAAGTCCTCGCTGGACACCCAGTCCACCCTGCTGGTCACGGGGCTTCCCTCCTGGTCCCCGGTGACGGTGCGTCTCTTCAGGAGGATTCTCACGAGCCGAGCTGACTCTGCTGTGAGACTCACATCGGACGGCGATGCGAGGTTTTCCATATTCAGATCTAGCAACTTATTTCTGATCTGTTCTGTGGAAGCTGTTGTCACCTTCCGTTTTTGTTGCTAGGCGTTTCTATGGTTACCAAGGCATCCGATGGAGCCCTCTGTTGGTTTTATTTTCACTTGCACTGAAAAAAAGAGGGCCAGCAGTTTGGTTTTTATGTCATGATGAGAGAAACTGGATTTACTGAAAAACCGTGTGCACCTGCAGTGTGATGCAGCATGTTCGATTATAAGAAGACAGCGGTGAGGTCGTGTAAGGAGGTAAAAGACCAGTTAAGGCCTTATTGATAAATTAAACCCAGTGTGTTTCCAGTAATGGCAAGGTCAAATCGTGGCAGTGGTCAAACTGCCACCAATATGTAAAGGAAGCTGCCTTTAATGAGACTTTGTTCGGAAGTAGCTGCCTTTGTTGCCACACTGTTTAAAGACAGCCCAAGGACTCTTAGTTAAATACACTAACATCCATAAGAACAAATTAGACTCATTGTTACTTTTTAAATGCAGTTCAAAAAACACAACTACTAAGCAATATGGGAACACAATACTTAGGAGAAAAAAGGAACATCTTTACCGTGGGTAGCCCAAGGGCCCAGCTACATTATGGGCTCACTAGTTAACCTCTTTTTCCATTGAGACTGGATTTCTTTGTTTTTTTACGCGGAGCGGGTCAGGAATATGGCCCTTCGGACCATCAACCCAACCCATGTTGCTCTGTTCCAAATCATCTTTGCCTCCTCAGGTGCTCAACATACCATCCCAGACATTACAGGGCACATCCCTGCTCCATCTAGAGCTTGGCACCTATACAAAAACATTTACTCTTAAATGCCTATCTGCCATGTGGACTATTTGATTTAATTATCACTTCTAGCTCGACACAACTTATCATCTCTTATTGATCATGACTGTTTTGTCTTCTTTTACTTGCCCTAAATCGAATTGCCTTCGTTATTGTTGTATTGTAACTACGGTACAAGCAATAATCATAATTACCTTCCAAACTGATTTTACACTGTAAACCTTTTCTTGTTCCCAGTGAGCAAACGCATGTCTCGGATCAGGACCACGTTGGACAGCGTAACCAAGGCAGTAGGCAGCACCGACCTCATCGCCAAGTTCTCCCGCCTCAAGCCTGGTGGCGCCGCAGTCGGTAGCACCCATGCGGAAAAACCCGAACACGCTATGAAAGAGCAGGACGGAGGGGAGAAGAACACAGCAGAGGAAGAGTTGGACAAGCAAAGTCACCAAGTCATAGAAAGTCCTTTTGTTGCCACCAATAAGTCCACATCCGGTTTAGCTTCAGCGGCTAAAGTGTCTGCCCCAGGCTCGTCCACCACTGTGGCCAAACAAACTACGCAGCTGTTTCACCCGACAGGTCTTTCAACAAACATGGACGAGACCTACAACACTCTGGCTCAGCACATCAATAATTACTTTGGCACCAACACACAGGGAGAGGATGTAGAACACAGGCCACTGCAGCAGGACAGAGGAGGCGATGTTCCCGTCTCGGAGCCTGTTCCTCACCCTGCTCCTCTGAGAACAGGGGAACACATTCTTATTTTGTCTCCGATGGCGGAGGCCAAGAACATTGAAGCAGCAACTACCTCTCCATCAGAAAAGCACAGTCCACCAGTGGGGGTGCACTCCTCTGACACCCCTGCAACAGACAACATAGCTCAACCCATCCCGGTGCCAACTGCCTCCGCTAAAAAGGGCTTCACCCGCTACCTGTCCTACCCTCGGCCCAGCGTCCAGGCTTTTGTTGGCAACTACATTGCACCACTGGTCCCAAAATTTAGAAGTGAGTCCAAAAGCGCTGCAGCTGAGAAAGAGAAGGCTGCAGCAGTCGCTGTTGTAGAACCCGCTGGCGAGAAAAAAGAGGAGAAGACAGATGTTGAGGAGAAAACGGAGGAAAGGAAGCAAGAGCTGTTGACTCAAAGGCAGAAGGTAAGAGGCACTGATGCTGAGAAGAGTCCAAAGTGGTAAAAACATCAGCAATAACAAAATGCTTTCAAAATGGCACGTAGGTAAATAAGTGAGGCCTCTTTAGTATAGACATGTAAAATGTGTTGGAGGCCTTATATTTATAAGATGTGTCAATTTTTTGTTCATGCTGTGTATTTGTCATGCAGATAATCGCCAGGGTAAGTGTAGACAACAGGACCAGAGCTCTGGTGAAAGGCCTGCTGAGGGTCACGGACGTCAAACTCCTTACTAGTCGGGTGGAGGAACTCAGCCATCACCTCCGGGAGTTCCCGGAGACACGAGGTGTAGCTATCAAGGTAAGTGCGAGTTTTTATGAGATGGGTTCCGCAGTCCTTAAATGTTTGTTCAAAGTTGGAAATGTAGTTGACGCCATGTTTGTCCTTTAGGCGAGCGCGCTGCCCTGCCTGCTGCGATTGCGCCAGGCCAGAGACCCTCCTCTCCAGTCTGCTGTGAGAGTAGCTCTGGCTCTGGTCGGCTACACAGAACCAGTCAAAGGCAGAGGAATCAGAGTCCTGGCCATCGATGGAGGAGGGACCAGGTACAGCTTCTGAGACATTCCCCATCTAAATCTAAATTGACAAACAAAAACTCTACAGATTAATATAAAATGACAGAACCTCCCTTTGCAATTGTTACTGCGGCTAAAGAAAAGAGATGCTGACCAAAATTTGCAGTGTGCGCACCACTGAAATTATTAAAGCAAGACTATGCAGTTTTTTAATCTTACAACAGCAGCTTCAAAATTTGTTTGATGATTCACTGACTTAAAGATGTGTCCCACTCCTCACCCTGACATCTGTTCTCTCATTGTAACTTTGGTGAGTGGGTACGATCTCTTGTGAGCCGTATTGACTGTAGGTTGGAGCATAAATTGCGTGAATAAGATCAAGCAAGTTCAAGAGTAACTGAACAGTGGATCAGTTCCAAAGAGACAATTTTTATAGTATCAAAAATTTAAAACAGAGTTTTGATGTATTTGTTACAGCAGCAGCTCTTCTGGTTCAGGAAGCAGGGGATCATGGGTAATATCCACTGTTTCAGTTCAGTCAGTGGGACGAGGCTTTTTTTCTTCTGGACCTGAAAACCACTTAATCGCTTGGACCAACATAAATGGATCATCACATATGTCTGCAGAGGGCGCTGTTGCTCAGTGACATTTTCAGTGTTGCTTAAAAGTAATGGGGTTCTATTGCACCAGAGAAAAATACAAACTAACTAGTTGCTATTTAAGCCAAAACAATGCAACAATCTCTGCATTTTTATTAGTTCTAATACAATGCGTTTTTTTTTTTTATAGGGGACTGTTGGCCCTTCAAACTCTACGTAAATTGCAGGACATGACCGGGAAACCAGTCCACCAGCTCTTTGACTACATCTGTGGAGTCAGCACAGGTAAACTGGCACTGCCTATTAATCTGTTGAGTTTAATTATTTTAATGTCTTTGATTCCACATTTAATGTTAACTTCCCTTTGTGCAAAATGTCTTCTTCTTTCCTTTAGGTGCCATCTTGGCCTTCATGTTGGGCATGTATCAAATCCCCCTAGACGAGTGCGAGGAGATGTACAGGAAGTTGGGCTCGGATGTGTTCAAGCAGAACGTAATCGTTGGAACCGTCAAGATGGGCTGGAGCCATGCTTTCTACGACAGTGCAATCTGGGAAAACATCCTTAAGTTAGTCTGCAGGACTTGTTTTTCATGTCATGACATCTCTTCCCTGCTGCTCCAATAGCTGCATGCTGGGGTAGTTTGAATTCTGCTTTTGTGTAATCATTGTTTGTGTTTTCTCAAGGGAACGGATGGGTGAGGGGCACATGATTGAGACTGCCAGGGACCCAGACTGCCCAAAAGTAAGTCACAACTGTTTATATTTACACTGTTCAGACAAATACTAAATTTGTGCATGGGTTAATTGTGTTTGTGTAAATTTATATAAACATACAGACATTCAAAGTCCCATTATATTTCAGGTGTTAAAATTAGTTGTAAAAATGTTTATGACTTGGCACAGTTTTTTTTTTAAAATAACCGTTTTTCTATCCACCAGGTGTCAGCAGTGAGCACCATTGTGAACAGGGGATTACCTCTGAAGGCCTATGTGTTCAGGAACTACAGACTCATGCCCGGAGTGAGGTCCCACTACCTTGGAGACTGCCAACACAAAATGTGGCAGGCCATCAGGGCCTCGTCCGCTGCTCCGGGCTACTTCCAGGAATTTGTCCTGGGAAAAGACCTTCACCAGGTACGACACGAAGCAGAGAACTCTGGGAGAGGCATCCACCCTATTATGGGATGTTAATTTAAATATTTAGGCTTTAAAAAAAAAGAAGGGGTTGCAGAATGGATAAAAAACAGAGCAGCAACATCACTGGTCACCATGGTGATCTGAGAAGGCAAATCTCTGCAATCCCTATTCTTCTTCACAATGTGGCCTGTCTTTGAAAGGACTGGTGCCAAGGGCAGTCTGATGTCAGAATTACATAAAAGTAATTTTATGTGTGATTTTGGTTGCAAAGTTTTTGTTTAAAGCAGCGGTTGTCTGCATTGTGAGAACACAGAGTATTATATCATTATTTTTGCTGCTGAGTCACACAAAGACTATAAACTGTATCTAAAGATGGATGAGACTGGTTCACGATTCGGCAAGCGTGTGTGTCCTCAGTGGCTCAATCCCCCGATGGCTTCTGTATATACTATATTTGGTCAGAGAATGGTGGATTAGGGTTAAATCAGTGGTCAGTGAATGACAACCAGGCTGCTGCTGTTCCTTTACTGTTGCAGCGATTACAAGTCATTCTGGAAAAAAGTGTCTGAAGTAATAACTTTACTTGTGACCACTATGATTTTTATATCCCTCTTGGGTTGGCCTTTCGGGAGCTGCTCACACAGTCGGCTTAATGTGTTATTTGATAAAGTTCGACTATTAGGTCAGATATCTTTAGATGGTCTTTATGAGCAGCAATTATCCTCAAGGCTTAGCTTCATTTTGATAACCTACTTAGACAAAATTAGCCTTATCCCTACTTCTTACCAGTATTACACTCCAATGCCATTTCCTAAGGCCACAAGATGGCCCATAACTTGGTTTTAATCAATTACAGAACCTTAATCTCTAATCCCACTCTGCATATTTACTGACCTGAGCTACGATTCTCCTGAATCAGATTTAAAACAAATGACCAAAGAGTTTTTTGTTGTTGTCTGGGAAGCCATTATTTCCATTTGCTTGTATGATATGTGCTGGCATCTCTGCATAAAGTGTCTGTTTTCTGTCATTATTTGCAGACTCGTGGATGACAGCATGGAATGAAAAGATGGGGCATGAATGAGTCGTGTGTGTGTGCATGTGTTGTTATCCAGATTCCTCTTTTTATAGTCAGTTTGAGCAACAGTCACCACCCACCGGTCTCACTCCTACTCTAGTTTTCAGGACTAGCAGCGGTATTTCTCAGGATAAAATTTCCCATGCAAGGCACCAAAAATACACACACACACACACACACACACACACACACACACACACACACACACACACACACACACACACACACACACACACACACACACACACACACACACACACACACACACACACACACACACACACACACACACACACACACACACACACATTCTGTACATAAACACAGCAAAGAGAGACATGGAGCTCAACAGCATGAATTTGGAATTAAAAATCGTTTTCTGAATAGAGATTATTAACTATCAACCGAAAATTAAGCTAGACTTATCACAAGCTATAAGAGATTGGTAAACGATGATATATGCTCCTGTAGAAGCCACAGGTACATATGAAATGAACTGCCCACAATCGTAATATTAATAGCTCTGATTGGTGGAGCTTGCAGAAACTATGTGAATGTTCACCACAACTACGAAACACATACGCTACGAACGGATGGTAACCAATAACCATGACCACAGAACTACCATAATGTCCCTCTCTGACATACTGCAGTTTGTGGAGCAGAGAGTCGGAAAGGAGGAAAACTTTAAGGGTGGAAGTCATTGGAAAGGGATCATTCTAAATGGTTTATGGGATGCATAGTTCCCTTCACTCATAAGATAATGCAAATCAAATGTGTTCTGGTCACGATTCACCTCGTAGCTGGTTGGCCAGGCCTTCTTTTCTTGTCGATTTTCTGTAATGTCAATAGAGAAAATGTATTTCCGGAACCACAGCCCTTCTAAAAGTGGGCGCTCACTGTTAAGCCCCATTCACTTCAATATGTCTTCTGAGCTGCAGGCATTTTGTTTACCAATCAATCATTAAGAAACTATACAATGATTTTTCTGCATTTGCTTATTGATGTATATACACACACACACACACACACACACACACACACACACACACACACACACACACACACACACACACACACACACACACACACACACACACACACACACACAGTAAAGACCCTTTAGAGAGCCCCCTTTAAGGGTGAGAGGTTGAGGGTCAGTACTAAGCAGCAGCTGGGTAATTAACCTGCTGTCTCACACACATTCTGCCAAATAATGCTCCATTGTTCCAGTAGCGTTCACCTGAGGGTAAAAACAGCTTCATAATCAGCAGAAGAATGATGCTTTAGTTTAGCTGTATTGTCCAGAAATGATCCCAGAGGACAAAGACAGAAGCATGAAGCCAAATTAAGTCTCTCAGAGCTAAATATTAAAGCTATGCAGGTATTTGTAACTGCGTGATTTTGCATTTAATTCATAAAAACAGACATTTTTTTCCTGTCCGGCCCCCCAGGGGCATGGAAACGACCTTTACCCCAGCTCCGCTCTGCAGCGTCAGACCTCTTGTGTGCCACACTCTCCATCTCCGCTAATCCTCGCCAAAAGCACTTCAGCGGTTGGAGAAGTTCCAGCGCAGAACTGGGGGGAAAGACTTAGAGGAGTGTTTAGTTCTAGATCAGTTCCCGGGCATCTATTCAGCCTGATTGTGCCTCTTTCTCTCTTCGTTGTCGGCATCGTTTAGGTCAGAAACAGTGTTCAGTGAAAACGACGGCACGTGACCAATTAAAAAAGCAAGCAAATAATTAATGGTAAGTGTCTAAATTGAATCAGTCAGGATTAGAATGGGAAAATGCAATATCATGTTTCGCTCCAGCTGGGTCGCAGCTATTATATTCATTATATAGGTCAATCCTGGTCCAAATCCCCCCCCCCCCAAAAAAGAGGTATTTTAGCTGCTGATTCACGTTTTTATAACTGGTTTACTCCTGAATGAACAGAGCTGTTTGCCAGCACAGCACATCTCTGGCCCCTGGAGTTTCTTTTCCTCCGGCCTGAAGCTGTGCAGCTGAGGGACAGCGTGTCCTCTTCACCTCATTCGTCCCCTGCAGGCTGTCACAACCAATATATTCAAACCAGAGGCGCATGTTACATATGCAAAGTTCCCTTTTATGGGATGATGTGAGTAAACGTTTCAGTGAAGAGATGCTGAAGGTGTGTCTCTGTTCGTCTTCAGGATGGAGGACTTCTGATTAACAACCCAACAGCGTTGGCCATCCACGAGTGCAAGTGTCTGTGGCCAAACACGCCTCTGCAGTGCGTGTTGTCTCTGGGCACCGGACGCCACGAGAAGGCGGGCAAGAACAACACGACCTACACGAGCCTGAAGACCAAGCTCTCCCACGTCATCAGCAGCGCCACAGATACAGAGGGTAGGACCACAATATGTAACAATTCTATATTAAAACTGCACCTTTGTTATATACTATTGCGTACTTGCATAATCCAAAATGTTTCAAACAATGTTTGTGGTCTTTGAAATTTTGTTTTATCTGCTTCACCCGTAGCTGTACCCGTCTCTGCTATAACTTCTGTGGTAAAGAAAAATACACCGCCAGGCAGTTAGCCATTTTTGCTTTCACCGGTTGTATTGGTCACTTCACGTAACGTAACAACTCCCATGATCACTGCTTCGTGATCTCATCAGACTAGAGCTGCGTCCCAATTCTGTGGCTGCATTTGAAGACCACTTGCGTCACAGCGTCAGGACTTGGCTGTTCCATATCGAAGGCTTTGTTAATTCCCAAAAAAGCAAAGGTTCCAACAACGGGTGGATCCTACCCGGCCCATCCTATCCCAGGATTCATTGGGCGAACCTGTTTTCAAAGAGCGTAGGCTCCGGCAAGCGTCGAGACAACCAAACAGCTAACGATACACATGTTAACCAGGCAGCTTTAAGACTTACATTGTTGTTTTCATAGAAAAACACCTAGAGGCGGAAGTTCTATATTGTAATTTTAGACCAACAATGAAAAAGTTAGAATTGCCTGTGGTTAGTGTCGGCTTTTGACAGCTTTAAAACTCCACTTGCATCCTGGTTGCAGAGGTTCACACCATGCTGGACGCCCTCCTGCCCCCGGACACCTACTTCCGCTTCAACCCCTACATGAGCGAGGACATCCCGTTGAACGAGAGCCGCATCGAGAAGCTGAACTTCCTCAAGGAGGAGGGCGCACGCTACCTGGAGACAAACGAGGCCAAGCTGAGGAAGGCGGCGAGCGTGCTCAGCCAGGAGAAGGGCGCCATCCAGAGGCTGGCCGAGTGGGCCAAGCTGAAAACCGACATGTACGAGGGTCTGCCCTTCATCTCCAAGCTGTAGTTGTTAGCCTGGCAACAGAAAGACCACAAAAAAGAGAGTTTTTAAAGGTAAGAGGACCCTGAGTGTAAATACACTACCACTAAATAAAAGGGCCCGAACTGGATTTATTATTTTTTTATTTCAATGGAAATCAAGAATGAAATGTGTAAATATTCAAGGTTTCACCTTCATTTACCAAGCACTAAAAGATGATTATTCATAAACAATTCAGACGGTAGTAATGATAATATTGTTAAAATATTTATTGTTTATAAGATAGAATTTCTAGGACGAATGCAGCAGGTTGGAGCTGGTGCACGATCCAACCACATTTACTGTTGAGACAACTTTATGCCTATTATGTAAAGACTGATGCTCTTTCCCATTTCCTGTAATTTAACACATGATTGCACAGTAAGAACAGAAACATGACTGCCTGTTTCTTTACACTCTACAGAAGAAAGACCTCATGAACTTTTCTTAACTTTCAAAATGTAAATAATATTTGAAATATTATTGATTTTATGAGTGTTATTGTGAGGAATGGAGATTAAGATGGAAGAAATGCATTATTCTGTATTGACACATACTCCCACACTGAAATTTGCTAACATAATAAACTATTAGAATATAATCCGTGTCATCCTCGTGACAAATCTAATCTGTAGATTAATATGTTACTTCGATTATGCCTGAATTCCTTTTTGATGCCACACCCTTTATAAATTTGAAATGTTCTAAAAAAAAGATTCTCCCCTCCCTCATTAATTTGTGGAATGCAAAAAAAAAAGTGTCATAAAAAATAATAAAACTTGATTTCAAATGCGATGACAAACTCTGTTCTTTTGATCTCTTAATTTTTCTACATGTATAATTTAATTTAATTTACATTCTGCCGCTTCCTTCTTCACACAATCACACGTCCTAAAGCGCTCCACAATAGAGTTGCCACATAGGAATGCCAAGTGTCTTCCTATGATGTATTGCCCCCCCCCCCCCCCCCCCTCAATTGCACACAATGATTTTCTGCTTTATTGTTTTGATCCCACTGAACATCAAACTGGAATTCCATCCCGTCATTCCACTGAGTCACACTCGTCGTTGCCCCAATCACCGGAACAATATGCCACAATGGCTCTCGCCCACAAGTCATCACGACACATGTCAGAAGAAACACAAAACAATATGTTGAGTATTTCACTTGACTGGTGCCTTGCTCCTGTCAGTCTTACCACTGGTTTGACTGAGAGATTGATGGACCATTCTTTCTCCCCCCCACCAATGCCAGCAGGAGCTTCACCCACTCAGCGCTCAGTGTTTGTGCTACCTACACTTGGATTTGCCCTCATCAGGTCTTTTTAGTGAGTAAACTGAGACTGAGGGGTCAGATCGCTCCAATCAATCTGTTGCAGTGGGACTGGACATAATTCTTAGATGAAGATGTATGTGAGAGTTTTTTTAATTTACTGTTACCATGTTTAAGAGACTGATGGGACTCAAACAACATTAGTAAAACCCAATGCACCAGGTAGCCGATGAATTCCTCAAAAAGGTCACCATTTAAATGCATTAGTTAAGCATTTGTCATAGAAACTGATTATATACAATGTTTATTAGAGTGTGACCCATTGATCAGTTCGCTGTTCAAAATTGAATGAAATGAGACTTCTACAAACCAAATTAACAATCCAGAAAAGATGTGTATTCACGTTTAAATCCATCAAAAAAGTTCTACATATTCGGTTTTCCTTGTGTTTTTTTTTTATATTATACAATGTATTCAAAACTGCTGTGTATAGTGCTGAACCTGAGTCAATGAGCCGGCAATTCAAATAAGCCATGAAATTGCTTTAGACATCTCACTTTTCGGCAAATTATTAAAAATAATTTATCACAATATTAATGGTTAGGGGTTACCTCTAGTAAATGCGTTTAGGCCCCCAAAATCAAAACCAGTTGGACGCAGATGTGAGGTTTCGTTGAGACTCCAAAAGTATAATTTAACCCCCCCCCGTCAGACTGTGTCTCTGACGAGCGCAGTCGAGACGGACAAACGAGGTGAGCAGAAGATAAGCACTCTGCTATGGTCATCCTGGTTCCCATGAGTGTGATGCAGGCCAAAGTGTGGAGGTTAAGTGAAGCCTGTCAGACTGTGATTACATGAAGGAGTGACGAATACGTATACATGTAGAAAGAGAGCGATACCGGAGATAGTTTGTGCCGCCGCGTTATTAGTTGCTTGTTGTGGCAGGAGCTGTCCGTCTCCTCCTCCTCCTCCTCCTCAGAATTAGATAGTCTGGTCTCACGGTGTTCCCTAGCAACCATTATAGTTCCCTTCTCGTTTATAATCTTCCTGATGTATGTGAGCCAACATTTGCCTAAATTTATCCCCGATCCTGTAGACGTGTTACACAATTGACCCAAAAAAAGTGATCACATTTAACTTTCCTATCGAGCGCTGTGTTTGTTTTCGAGCTCCTGCAGTTGGCACACACACCATCAGCCTAATGTGTGTCATCTTTGTACACAAACACTAAAGGGCACGAGGAGAAGTTCACACAAGTTGCCATTCCTTGTGTCTGTTAATACTTTGCTTACATTTTCTAATATCTGTGCCCGACCTGAATGTGATGGGTTGCAGCTGCAAATATGTAAACACGGTTACATAAGAAGAGCCATTGAACAAGTCATTGCAACCAAGGAAAAGGTCCCTCAGGGTTTAGAGGTGTGTGTCTGTGTGTGAGAGAGAGAGAGAGAGAGAGAGAGAGAGAGAGCGAGACGCTCACTCAGGAATGAAAACCAAGGAGAAGGAACTGATTCATATGTCTCCATCTGTCACTGCAGAGGGCTCAAGGAGGATTCACGTATAATGAAATCCTTACTGATCCCGCCCCCCCACTCCTCTTGCCCGGGTAACACCGGGAGCAGTCCTGTGTGAGAAACCTGTCAGTTTGCAACATCCCAAGTTAGGAAGGCTGATGTGCAAACAATAACAGTATCTGGTTGTTATTAGAAAGGCCTTGTCTCACCATGGTAAACCCCAGCCTGTATGAACTGGTTTTAAAGTACACAGCTCCCCAGAGAAGCTTTGGAGTGGATCCTAAAGATATAAACTCTGGAACATGACAAGGGTTTTTACAGTGTCTTTTAAATTGGGCTTTGAGTAAAAATGTGGGGATGAGAGAGACAGAAGACTCACTGTTTCTGGAAAAAATATGTCCAAAGCGCCGGGGAGTATTTCACACTCCACAGCGGCATGTTGGTAATGTCACCGTGCCAGAAAAACATCTGTCTGTCGTCAAGTCAAGGAACGGAAAAGCAACGGCTGAGCAGTTTGCACAGTGGTGTGGCTCTCCGCAGGTCCCTGCCAGTCGGTTAGCGAGGGGACACACACACACCTACACACACACACACACACCCACACCTTCACACACACACACCCACACACACCCTATTTGTCCAACTGCTCTGCATGGTTGTCTGTGTCCTCTATTGCAACGTCTGTGCAGCATCTTGCACATGCATGTACACATCGTATCGATACAGCTTATACTTTCAAGCTAGGGTTGGTGATTCTGCTAATTGCCTGTGATAAATAAAGAAAAAAGAAGAAAGCCGGTGTCTATAGCCCACCAACAATCATTTAATTTGGAAAGAATAGCCCAGACCGCTGAAGCTAAGACGATAACCAGAAGTGAGCGAGCCAATCACAGGAGGATCAGGATTACCAACCCTATCACCAACTGTTAATAGTTATGAAATACAATATCATACATTTTTTTTATCCTATCTTTGGCTCTGTGTGTCCCGATCAACTTGCACAAACGTATACAGAAACCCCAACATGTTGTTTATCTGGTGTGAAAGAGCACATGTAATGACCAGCTCTCCATCGCCCTGCTTTTGTTTTGGCCTTGTCACCATTACTCTCAGCAAACGCCACATGACTCACATGTGAACGCTCCTGCCCATGGGAACCGCCTGGACGAGTGTTACTACATGCATTTACCATGTGGAGACTCAGTGCGTGTTTATACCCCCTTTTTTTTCACACACTGTGCTGATGAACATGCCTCACAGTGAGACTCCAAGCCCTAAAAGCCCAGCACACACATTTTTTGACGCTTGACATATTTCAACTAAATTAATGGTGGAAAATGTGCGGCTGCAGTGTAAACACAAGCGTGTGAGTCCTGGCAGACGAGGAGAGTGGAAACAGCGTCTTGATGACTTGATGTGTGGATGACAACGTGTGTGAAGACATCCCCGGCCTGTCACAGGTTGTGAGTCATGAGGGGGTGAGGGGGGGCTGACACACGGCTGACATGTGAGACGAAGGGTCTGCAGTTCACAACGGGACGGAGTCGGGTGTTTGGAAAAGAAGCACCTGTCTCTATGACATTGGGAAACGTTTAGATCAGATGTCAAGAGAGTTCAGTGAATGCTCCAACAAACTTATTTTAGTTTGCCTCTCAGGTAGGTAACATTTAGCAAAATGGGAAAGTTTGTGGAAGCATCACCATCATGTCTTCTGTTTATCAAGTTCAGATGTGCAATGCTCTTATTTACCTTCCATCTAGAACAGGCAATAACTAATAAGTAATCTCAAGTGATTGAGCTAATTATCAATAAAACGTCAATCAACCAAGTATAAGATGATATCAGCAAATCAAAGGAAAACGTATTGGTTTTATACATGTACAATAAGTATAAATGCAAGTGTAAATACATAAGAAAAAGCTACACTGACAAACTATGCTCCAGGCGACTTTATTCTGAAACACGTTGACAGTGTTGTGCAGGTCTATTGTTTATTTCAGTGGGTGCAGGTGGACCTGCTGCAACTCCCCCCCCTCCTTTTTCTTCCTGCACTGGATTGGAAGCACACACAGATAGTGGGTGGAAAAGAAAGAGGTCTCACTCTGATGTGTTTTTTATCCAACCCACTACAAGTAGCTTCATATATTGGAGAGACAAGAGTGTTAATTGATTTTTTAAACCAAATTTCAAGCAAAAATTTAAAACATTCATTGTTTCCTGCATTGTTTTGTCTTTATCACTAACTAAATATTTCATATCATATCTTTGTCTTTTGAATTGTTAAAATTAAACAAGATTTGAACATCAAAATTCTTCATTGATCAAGATTATTATATGTTTATTAATTAATAAAGAAACAAAAGTGAGTTGCAGCCCTAGTCGCCTTCTCAGAATAACAATGATGGAAGCTCTTTCTAACAAAGACAATGACATGATGGCCGCCAAAGATAGTTTCTGTCATTTTAGATATTTCATATCACACTGATATGTGTGTTTTCACTTTTCTGGTAAGAAAAAGGATGAACACCTACGCAGACTCCGCCGCATATGACCCGACTATACTATAAAGTAAGGACATATGTAGTCTATGTCAGGAACAATTAGACAAGAATCCACTTTTTCAAGCATTCATTGCTTTTCTTGCATACATATTTTCCTATAGGGCTACGATATCTTTTATTTTTCATATCTTTGACTTTTGTATCGTTGTTGAAGTAAAACAAGAAAGTGTGCTTCTGTGACTTGTCAATCATTGAATCATTAACTAAAATAACAGGCACATCTGTTCCAGAGTCCTTTCAGTGGATCAAAGATGGAAGCAGTGTTTTATACTATGGTCTTCACTCAAAATAAATCCCATGCGTTAATGCCATATGCATGCAAGTTATGAACCCCACCACCCCCTGCGCATGCGCCCTGACTCCGCCCACGGTGGTGCAGTCCCCTCCCGCTGCAGAGTGGGCGCTCTTCACCGGGGCATAGACGATCTCTGGCCGGAGCTGGTTTTGACAGCAGCGGGGAGCTGGTGAGGAGGAGAGCCGAGGATCCGTGAGGACCACAGCGTGCTGCTGCAGCGGCTGAGGGGGACGGACACACACACACACACACACACTCACACTCACACTCAAACCGGGCACGGCCCCTACACACACCTCATCAGTCTCTACAGCATCAACACACACACACACACAGTCAGTGCTGCTGCTGGGGGAGGAAACAGGAGCCGGGTTGCAGACGGTGAGTTTGATCTTTTCTCTTTGTAAAGATGGAGGAATCAGATGTGTGTAATCCTCAGTCATCATGTGTGGTGTGAGACTAACGCTGCAGTGCACGAGTGGGAAATCGGTGCGGGGTTTTTCCCTGATGATGATGATGATGATGATGATGGTGACCAGGTGCAAATAAAGCAGCAACATGGAGGCGACTGTCGCGTTTTCCCTTTTATTTCCCTTTGATCTCGCTGAGAGCACTGCAGCCCGAGCTTCTCCCTGCACCGCATCCCGAGGAGCGATGTGTTGTGTGCTGGTGCATTGGGTCGGGTTTGTTCAGCAGCAGCAGCAGCAGCAGCAGGGTTATTGTTGCTGGTGCCGGCCGGTGCAGGCAGGCAGGCCCCTCGGCTCAGAGGATCGCTGGATGTCTGCCGGTGATGAAGCAGCCGCTGCTTGCAGGTCGAGAGGAAAAACCTGCTGCAGGGCCTTGTTTTCACATATTCAGATTCAGATATGCAGATAGGCAAGTCAGCAGGTGTCTATTGATTAGCAGGGGGGGGGGGGCAGCAGCAGAGGCCTCTTTTTCTTTATTGTTATTGATCAACATCTCATCGATTGTTGCATAAAATATAACTCAGGGAGGATAATTGTGTTTTTCTTTCCTCCAAATGTTGCCAAACCCTGACTAAGCTGTTTGTCATCGAGGGGGAAACCACCATGTGTCTAGATGAGCAGGAGGAGGAGAGAGGAGAGAGGAGAGAGGAAAGAGGAAAGAGGAAAGAGGAGAGGACAGCATCTGTAGACCTGTTTGCCTTTGGATTGGTTAGCAAGACAGAATTAGCTCCATCTGTCGCCCTCTTCAATACATGTTGCAGCATACGTGAAAGGCCATAGTCCACAGACCAGGGTCAGAATCAAAAACATCAAAAGACATCATCCATGTAACATACAAATGGGAAAAAACATATACCTCAATCTTATTGGGGATCTGTATTTTAGATATTTAATATTGTTCAAATGATCATTTCAATCCAAATCGTAAATTAAATATAATCCCAATCATCAGTATTTGCAGTCAAGAGTAGAGTCAAGGCAGTTATTTGATAAATTGATTAATGAAACAAACAACAAATCTTGTCATATGACGGTGAGAAGGACAATTTTACTTTTTTTACACATTTTAGACCAAATTACACCATTTTGAGTATCAGTGGAGTATCCATCCATTCAGCTCAACATATGAATGTGATGCAAAGTAACTGGCAATGAGGTCACATACGATGCCATCTACAGTGGTGTTTCCCAAACTAGGTGTTGGGACTCCTAAGATTCAAGAAACACAAATACAATTTAAAAACACAATTCTATACTGTACATCATATTTAACCTTTACGCCGATGACCTGTCCAGTATGTACCAGCTGGGACTGGCTCCGGGTAAAAGTGTCGCAAAAGCTTAAAAAGAAATACTAACCATTCAAATAATCACCAGCCGTCTGGTTTTCTTTGTCTCCACATGAGCCCTGAGGTGATAACAGATTAGTGACAGCATTGGTTACAGCAGGTTAATTTGCAGCACCACAGGAAACGTTGCTACATGAGCATGCAGGTGGTTTATTTTATGTTTTTGTGAACTCGCTCAACATCCTTTGGGATAATGGGAGACACAAGGATCTGGCACAGTTATTTTGGAGGTTGTGGGTAAAACACATGGGAACCCCTGATCTACAGTTTAGTGGAATACTTTGTGTGCGTGTGTGTGTGTGTAGGTGAATGTGTGTGTGAGGGAATATAGTGGGTAAACGCTTAAATGCATATTTGCATTGTCCTGTGTAGCTCATAGTTTAATTCCCATTGGGCCCACATGTCAGTGGGATAGAATAGTGATACAAACTGCCTTGTGTTGTATTATTTGCAGTGTAGCCAGCTTCCCACCTGACAAAGAGACAGTGAGTAGGAAGAGTCAATATGACTGAATGACAGTGTTATTGTGCGTTACTTTATGCAGTGATAATATTTGCAGTCAGCATCTGCTGCTGTAGTAACACAATGTGATGAGTTCAGTGTGAGCCTCATCCATCATTGCAAATAATTAGACCTTACATTATTTAGCGTTCACGGATATATTCCATGTAATGCCGCGATATTTTTCTACGTAACACAGAACACATCTGCACTACATCTGGAAAGCTGCTGTTTGCACGGCACGAACCTCGAGCTGCACGAGAATATATCAGCCCGTTAACCTACATTTTTGAAAGTAGCTGTCAGCGTTTGGTACCTTGTTCTTTAGTTTTTCAGGAAAATAGCGAGAGCCGAGACGAGACAGTCCACCCATCTCGCCGGCTCCCTCAGATTTCTATCTGTTCCTGTCTGAGACACGTTCAACCTTTAGATGATGATGATGATGTGTGGATTGTCTGCCACAGAGAAACCAATTATAACGAGACATCAAAAGGCATTTAATGGGCAGGGCAGTAAAAAAACATCAATGATTATCACAATGTAATGTCATTAATAGCAGTATAACAATTGTTTGATGCACAGGGAGGAGGTGTAACACATAATTGATCAACCACAGATTCGTAAAATGTCCATAAAGAAGAGTTTAATATGTGCAGTTTCTCATTTAGCAAGATGAGGAGTCATTTTCTCAAATATGTACTATTTTTAAAAGAAATAATTTACCACCATGTCATGCTGTGGCATGTCATGTCATGGCAGCCACCTCGACTGCTGCTGTTGCAATGACTCGAGTGTCCTGTGACGACTCCGCACACTGCCGGTGCAGGGCTAGCGCCGAGCCATTACTCACGCCGGATGTGGTGTCATAGTCACTCTCCAACTTATCCACGGACCATTAGACAGGAGTCAGGTGATGGAGCTTATGACCGCTTTAGGTGCATTCTCTCTCTGCCCACTGTCGCATGAAGTGAGGGCACGGTTTTAAGATAAGTGCTGTTTGGGGATCAGGGGTTGAAGTCAGCTCTTGTGCCTTATCCTCCCTTTAACTACTTTTAGGCTGTTTTCAGACATGTAATGAAGTGGAATGAATTCAAAAAAGAGGAGCAATACGCGTAGAAGACGTCTGCAAAGATTTCAACTTGGACAGACAATGAGATTCAAGAGCTTTCGGTAATAAGGGCTGACGCCGGTATCGACGTGCTGAAAACAATAATACGGGATTTACAGCAAACAAAAGCTGTAAATATCTATACTGCAGATGCTGTGTAGCATCGTTAACGTGAGAACAATCTGTTTGCACATCTGCATTCACCCAGTTACATAACGTTATTTATTTATTTTACCATGCATACTATATACTGCTGACGTATGGTTTGGATTTTTAATCTCATCATCGCCAGTGAAGTATGCAGGTGCATGAATTGATGAAACCACAACAGGAGCAATATGTAGATTTATAAACTCCTGCCTGACATCTGTAGCCGTTATCAGACGTGAACTCCAGAAAATGAACTCTAGACACGTATCTAGTTCACATCTGGAGACATGAGCTCCACAAAACAGTTTGGAGTTTGTCTTTCCTCTGTGCACGTCTGAAAGCTGCTAATGAGAACACAGCGAAAGCCTCATGCTTCAGGGTCCACAGCCTCAGCACCCTCACTGTACCCCCCCTCACACCCCTGACTCCCAGCTGGACATGTTTGTTCTGCGGTTTTTCTTGAAGGTGCGGGGACACATTAAATTAACATGGATGGCTGGACGATTGATGAATTGGAAAACGGGGGGAGAGTTAAAGCTGAGGCTGCAGTGTGACATTCTGTTGCTGCCGGCTGATTCCTCAGAAAGCAGATGCTGTTGTTCTACCACAGGAGACAGATGGTTTTTTGTTATGGTGTTTTTTTTTCTCTTGGAGATGATATTATTGCTTAAAGATAGAAAAGACCCAGTTTTTGGCACAATGAAGCGAGATGTGACGTCTTGTGTTAGTCGCTCAGATTTGATTTCAACATGACAGTTTAATCTCTCTATCACACTGCTACAGCTAATTGAATATGAGTCATGGACGGTTATTTAAATAACTTGTTTTTTGTGGGTTTTTGATTGTTGTTTGAAAAAAAATTAAATTTGAACACGTAATTTTGGACTCAAAAGTTGAATTTTGTATTTTTTGGTGATTTTCAAAATAATTGTCCGAGAAATTATCTATAATAAAATAACATTTTGGATCGTGTCTCATTGTTAGAGTGTGTGCTATCTTGATGGGTGGAAAGGAAAGCACAGGAAATAAGGGTAATGGTAAAACAGGGGAAAGGAAGGAAATGAGAGAAAGTAAACGAATAAAAGGTGAGGGAGGGAAATGGGAGAAGGAGAGGGTAAGAATAGAGAAGAGGAAAGTAAATAAACAGAAAACTAGATACAGAAAGGAAAGGAAATGAAAGTGGTAGAGGATAAAGAAAGGAAAGAGGGAGAGATTAAGGAAAGGAAAGGAAAGGAAAGAAGTAGAGGGTAAGGATAGACAATAGGAAAGTAAAGGAAAGACGAGAAGCGGAGTGTAAGTATAAAAGAAAGGGGGATGAGTGAAAGGAGAGAAAGGAGAGGGAAGGAAAGATTAGAAGAGGGGATAAAGGAACTGATTAGAGCTATAGGAAAGAAAAGGGAAGGGAAGGGAAGGAGGGGAGGGGAGGAAAGTGGAGTCAAAGCAAAGGGGAAAAGAAGAGGGAGAGGAAAGAGCAGAGCTCGGGAAGAGAGGAGGAGAAAAATGAAAGCACGATGTTGGAGAGAAGACTAGAGGAGTGAGTTAGGAGGAGAGCACACACACCTATAAGGAAGCTTAGTTACACGTTTTTAAATCTAACATCCGGGTTTTCTTTCTGATTATAACATCATCTGTATGTTTGCGTGAACGTAGGCTGTTTGTAAAGATGGACGATATGAAGCCCGATTTTTTTCAGTCGCCATAAGTCATAAAACCACCCCCTCCATGTTAGCAAATGGACCAAACTAGAATGCACGTCACATATGTTTTTCTCAGTTTCTTTCATTCAAGGTGGCTTTGTAAGTTTTAAGTTTTTCCGTAAAATATGATTTTAATCAGTTGTTTGTATATATTTTATATATTTAAGTTTGCTTGACTCAGATTGTGGGCGTAACCCCGCTTCAGACTCGGGGAATCCGATCTGACAGAGGATGACGTTTGACTATTTGCCAACATGCATATGGTCTTATCCTGTACATCCTCGTTTTCTATAGGGAAACAAAGGAGGAATGTTTAAATCCCAGTGGTTGGAGCTTAACTCGTTGTACAGTAAGGCTTAAAAATAATATTCCCCCCCATCCGCCTCAATCTTTGTCACAGCTCTAACGTGATTAGTGAGGATTTAGGTCAAAGAAGCCATTAAAGAGCTGCTCTTATCACACAAGCATCCGATTGGTTCAAGGCGCCAGTGTCACATGACGGACGGGAACCAACGAGCTTTAACAACGATTACCAAAGATGTTTTCACAGCATGAAATTGGACCTGGACGATATGATTGACTTTTTTAAAAACTTTGTATGCTGCTGAGGAGTTGCTTATTTTGTGAGAACCACGATTTTCTTGCCCAGAATTGAGATCACTACTTTCTCTCATGATTTATTTTTTCCAAATAAATGTTTACTGGACTGATTGTGCCCATTTGTATTATCACCTGACATTTCTTTGGCCCTTACATATTCAGTCTTCTTGCTCTTTGTGGTGACGTCTATAATATCGTCTATAATATCAATTTGTGCGACGTGTCAGGAGCAGAGTAACACAACCTCAGTCCAGCTTAGATGATCTGCATTGTGGTTGGCTTTGGTTCAGATGCAAAAAACTGAATATCTATTGGGTTCCGGTCAGGACAGGTTTTCTCCTGGCTTGAGACTGGAAAAATCTTCTCCACTTTCTTTCACTCGCTCCAAGTCCCTGTCAGTTTTATGCTGCTTGGCGTCATGTGGGCCAACTCTGCATTGTCACTGGTTGGGGGAGAAAAGCAGAAGCGCTTGTATTGATACAGCTGAGGTCCCTAATTAAAATGCAGCAGACTGGTTGCCAGTTAGGAAGGATATTGCATATGGTTGGGAATCGAGGTCACAACTTTAATACGACTAATCATGTAGCCCTAGTTCATACTACACCTAACTAGTCGTTGAAAGATTGGTGTCATATTTATCGAAATGAGTATATCGGTAAGATAAGTAGTTAAACAAAACGTAGCGAGTTTGACCCCGTTTGTACTCGGGACATTTCATATTGTGCGTCTGCTCATCATCAACATGTGCATGGTGTGGGAAAAGCGGCTCCAGTTCAATGGAGCCTCCTCGTCTGACCCCCGAGAGAGGGCTCTTTCTGAGGCTGGCCCACTTTCAACCAGAGCCCTCCGCTCGCACTGAAAGAACCCTGTTGTTGGAAAAGAAACTGTCCAGCGAGCAGATGAAGACGGACGGACAACAAAAGCAGTTCTCTGTGTGGAAAAGTCATCAATCTGCCCAAGATGTGTCTGCTCGCTGATAAACCACTTAAAGGCAGATGTTTATGGGCCTTGAAGATTGAACGTGAGATAGAACATCCGCCTCGTTAATCGTGGTTTAATTTGCGGTTTATTCCAACTTGTAATTTTTATTTGAACTGTGTGATCCACATGATGACATGTCCTGCTGTGTGCTGCAGGGGAAACGGAAACCCCCGCATGGAACAACTCAGATCTTTCATTGTCGACACCGTAACACACATAAAAGCCTTTTTATCCGCAACTGTACTACACATTTCCCATTTGATCAGTTATATGATTCAAAGATAATAACATTGAGCTGTTAAAGAGAAACTGTAATGATGCATGTTACTTATGATCTCATTAAATATACAGCTTCCAAATGTAAAGATTTTGGAATATAAATTTCAGTAAATTTCTTTTTTTCTAGCCAATTCAAGAAATAATTATTCAAAGCAATGAAATTATTATTTCCTTATGAATTTACCAAGCTCTGTCAATAATTTACAGTTTGACAGTAAATGGGGAAATGTAAGCCACCGGTAAACCGAACCTACAATATATTGGACAACATAATAAGATGTGTAGTCCGTCTTTTTATAGGTGACCTATGGTTGGGAGATAATGGAAAAAACAAGACAAGTTTGTTTGTTTATGGATTGAAACGACAGCACATTCAAACGTTGCTCAGCACGCTTCACGCTTGACTCAGACCAGGCTGCAGGGACGATGACTTACTGTGAGAACCACTCACTTCCTGTTTGTTCTTACTCAGCATCATTTCATGCTTCTGGATGGCGGCCCATAAAAGTCAATGGGGTTTAACATCAGTGATAAAGCCCCACCCTGTCACCCTGTCCTCTCTCTCTCTCGCTCCCTGTCTTTCACCCTTTAAACTGCTGAGCTGGGTTTTTTGGAGGCGACCACACTCTCTGCATTGTCCCGTCAGAGCCATATGCTGCTTCACTCATCTTGTCTGTGGCACTTTAGCTTATTACGGTTGGAGGTGAGATACTAGACAAGTGCACTTCAGTAGAAGATGTAGATTATCTCTCAAGAGCACTCCTCTGTAGTCATAGTGGTTAAAGGAAAAAATGTGTAAAACCAACTTTCTTTTCTATCCTTTCGAGTTGATTGTTCTCACTCTGTCAATTCTGTGTTGGGCCATTTTTCTGACAAATTAGGTGGTATCTCAGCTCGTCTGAGCTCTGTTCTGTGGGAAAGAGAACACCCTGATGTACCTGCTCAGATACACAGTGATGATACAAACACGGCAGGACTGGAGTCGGACTGACTGTGTGCACAACGGGCAGAGAGATATATATATACAGAGATATGAGGCCACAAAAGATTTAATTTCTATCACTATACTCCATAAAAAAAAAGGAGGGTACCTAATATTCTTCAAACATGTTCAGATGGTAAAAGACATTAACGTGAGATCTTTTGGCTGTTTTAGGATTATGGATTAGCTAAAAAGAGTATATATATTATGCCCATATTCAAGTTTAAAATTTGAATTTGGATCATTACCTCCTGCTAGATGTGCATTATGCAAATGTGAGGCGTTGTAATGTTACGTGACATCACAGTTCCAGGAAGGTATCGTCTGCACTTCTGAGAACCTCTTTCAGAAGTTTCAGGAGCAGTTTTCTATGGGAGGAGATGAGCTTCCTCCTGCCGTGGACTTTTTTTTTTTTTTTTTTGAACATTCTTTTTATTGAACATTTTCAGAAATTATAACAGTCCAGCACAGTACATACAGATTATATGAAATATGTAGCAAATCCAAAATACATCTACAGCAATGATCTCAAAAGTCCTAATTAGGTTTTACATTTCAGGCAGTTGCAGTCTGAGCTCCCAGGTACCTCACCACTTTATCAAACTTAGCTGTAAAAAGGTCATTCTGACCGTTGATACGAAATCTTAGTCTTTCCAGAGAAATATAATCTAACATCAGAGACTTCCATAGATATATTGAAGGAGGTTCATCTCCTACCCATTTGGTCATAACAGCCTTCCGGCCCAACATAAGCAGAAAATGTACAGTGTTCTTATGTGGTCTTAGTGATTCAGGAATATAACCCAATAAACATAATATTGGATTAGGCTGTATTTTCTGTTTAATTATCTCACCAACCTCATTGCATACATTTTGCCAAAACCGTTGAATCTTTTCACATTCCCAGAGGCAGTGAAATCTTGTCCCTAAAATAGTTTTACATTTTAGGCAGTTTGGAGAGGCCCCTGCTGTGTATTTACTATACATATAAGGAGATATATAGACATTTTGTAGGATATTATATTGCATTTCTCTGAATCTGTTACATATGGATATTTTCGATGGTAAAAGTAAGATTTCCTCCCATATTTCACTGTCTATCGTTGTTTTCATCTGGGTCTCCCATAGTTTCCGTAGGGATGATAGTCTGTCTGTTTTTAGATATTGCAATTTGGAGTAAAATTTGGAGACAAAATGACCCTGTCTAAGAGAGTCTTTTCTAGTGAGTTAAAGTCACCTGGAAGACTGAGAGTATCCATTTTAGTATACACATAGTGTCTGACCTGGAGGTATTTGTAAAATTCTTTTGTTTGTAATTTATATGTAGCCTGTAATGATTCGAATGTTTTAAATTTTCCCCTATCCCAAAGGTCATAAATATGGTAAATTCCTGCTTCATACCAGTTCTGAAAGTTAGGTCCAGTGCCTCCCCTGGTTAATTCAGGGTTATCAGTCAGTGTTGTTAAACAACTCAATTTATGTTTAGTCTCGAATAATTTCCGTAAAGAATTCCAAGTACTACACACATTATTAATTAGATAATTGTCTTTCGCCATAATTGGTAATTCACTCCTGCGTTTGTCAAGTAAGTTGACAGGAGAGTATGGTTTGGAGAAAGGTGCTTCAATATCAAACCATGGCGGCTTCGGTTTAGCAGTCGACCATATTGAAATAATTCTGGCTTGCATTGAAGTTGTATAGTATGTAATATTGGGAAGGCCCCATCCCCCTTGTTCTTTTGGCAATTGTAAAATATCTAATTTAATTTTAGGCTTCCTGCCAGCCCATATAAAGTCAGAGATAGCTTTATTTATATCTTTAATGTTGTTTCTCTTCAAAGATATGAAGAGCATAGATAGAGGGTACATCATTTTGGGCAGAATTGTCATCTTAATAAGATTGATTCTGCCAAGAAAAGATATAGGAAGCTTCTTCCAGCTCAGCATCTTGTCTTTAATGTTTTTTACCATGGGGTTAACATTTTTAGCATAAAGTTGACAAATGTTTGGTGTTATTTTAACCCCCAGATATGTGAATCCATCTGGTGCCCATCGAAAAGGTTTTACAAAGTCAGGTTCATGTTCATATGAAATACCAATAGGCATGACTTCAGATTTTGTAAAATTAATCTTGTATCCAGAAATTCGACCGAACTCTTTCACACATTTGATTAGCGCGGGTATTGAATTTTGTGGGTCTGTCAATGTCAGGAGGATATCATCCGCGTACAGCAGAATTTTGTACTGTGTTTTTCCTATCACCGTTCCTTTGATACTGGAGGTTTGCCGGACAGCAATTGCCAATGGCTCTATACCTAAAGAAAACAACAGAGGTGATAGTGGTGACCCTTGAGCTGTACCTCTGTTAAGTTGAAACTGGCCAGAAATTAGACCATTTGTTAAAACTGAGGCAGTGGGTATTTTATATAGAAGCCGTACCCATCGAACAAAATCTGATTGAAAGCCAAATTTTTTCAACACCTCAAACATGTATTTTCGTTCAATACGATCAAATGCTTTTTCTGCATCCATCGTTACTATAGCACTTGGAGTTTGATGAAAATTAAGATGGTGAATAATATTAATTAAACGTCTTGTGTTGTTCGATGAAATACGGCCTCTCACAAACCCTGTTTGGTCTGCATTAACTATATCAGTCACCACTCTTTCTAGTCGATTAGCTACTATTTTTGAGAGTATTTTTACATCCACCCCAAGTATGCTAATGTGCGATAAGAGGCACATAGTTCTGGATCTTTCCCTTTTTTGGGGATAACTATAATATGAGCTAAGTACATAGATTTTGGGAGTTCATCCTCTTCAAAAGATTTGTTGAACACACGTTGTAGTAGTTTGTTAATTTTGCTTTTCATCTTTTTATAAAACTGAACACAAAATCCATCAGCCCCTGGACTTTTATCCGACTGGAGTGAGGAGATTGCATTATCAATTTCTGTTATTGAAACAGGTCCTTCTAGCAGTTTAGCTCGTTCATCTGTTAGCTGAGGTATCTGTAAACCATCTAAGAAATCGCTATCGGCAAGTGTATCATTGTCCAGTCCTGAGGTGTATAGTGTTTTATAAAACCTCTGAAAACATTCATTAATCTTTGTATTATTTGTCTGGCGAATTTGATCCTCATCAGATATTGCAGAAATAAAAGCTTTTTGGGGAGAGTTTCTTGCAAGACGAGCTAAGAACTTATTTGGCTTATTTCCAAATTCAAACATTCTTTGTCTAGCAAACAGAATATCAGACTCAGCCTTCTTTGTTAGTAAATTAGTCAGCAGTATTCTTGTCTCCTTTAACTCTTTAAGCACCCTATCGGATTTTGGATCTATGAAAATCTCGAATTTTTTGATTTTATTCTCAATTCGTGATTGTTCCTGAGTGCGCTCTTTTTTCTTCTTACAAGAGTATGATATAATCATGCCTCTCATATAAGCTTTATAAGCTTCCCACACCAGTCCCGGATCACAGTCATTGCAGTCGTTTACATCTAAATAGAGGTCTGTATGTGTTTCCAAGAATTTCTGCCGTGGACTTTTTAACTTTACAGACCTTTGGCATAGACAAATACTATATAACACTCCAGAGGAGGAAACCTGAGAGAGTATAATATATCTCCTTAAAAACTGTCCCACATTTTTAGAATAATATCTAAACTATTGTGTCATGAGGCGAACTCTATTATTAACAGCTATTGCTTTTTGGATTTAAAATAAGCATCTATCTCCAGAAAGCAGGAGCGTTACACACATGTCCAAATCTCAATTAACATTGCATATTTGCATATTTCACTTAACCCTTTTTTCTTAATAATAGAACTGTTTCCTCCCAGCTTCCTCCACAGGCGCACAGATAATTAACTGCTTTAATGACTTGGCCGGGAGCCATTAGCTATAGTTTAGGCGAGACAGTCGTATGATGAGCATTGACTCCTTCCGCTTCTCGTGGAAGTACACGGCGAAGGAGAGGATTCGTCCCGAGTGTGTTACAATGAGATACTTTCTATCATGAGAGTTTTGCTTTTACATTTGTTTTTATGCATTGAAACGCTATGGACGCAAACTTGTTGTGCAATTAAACTGTTATTAACAAATATGACATTTAAACACATCCCCAACATTTGAATTGTAATCACATCATAAGGCCCCCCCATCTGTGTCCTTCCCAGTATTTTCCCACCGTGCCCACAACCCACTCCATCCCTCCTCTGCTCTGATCCATGACTCACAAAGTCCATTTAACCTTTACCCAGCTTGATGCAAGACAGCACTCAGTTGCTTCCCACTCGCCCAGGGACGGATCTAGGTTTTTTCTAAATCAAGGGGCCACAGTTTACACAGAGGAGCCTTTTATATGTCCAAAATCCATGCACAATTCCTGATTCAGAAGGGTGTAAGTTTCATTTATCGTATACTATCAGCTCTATAGCTTTGAGCGAAGCAACACATCATTGAATATATTTTGATAATTGCTCTTTGTGTGTTATTCAAAATCGTTAGTATTTTAGCAAGAGGCACTTCACCCTTTAAGACCAGATGTGATATGTGTGTGAAATACTTGCAGCAAAGTTGAAATGCATTATGGGAGGTGTAGTCTGTTATAGAGGCTGTCAGAGGCTGAGAAATTAAAGTTTTTGTAAACATTGGCCATCCTGTCAGCTCTTCAGAAAACCCCACGTGTTTTAGGTGGTTGTTTTTTAAACAATGCTGAAGTTTAAGATTTTATTCGGCGCCTCAGGTCTCAATTGGTTCAGGGGCCAATCAGATTTCAGCTGGGGCCAGTGCCCCCATGGCCCGTTCCCCTAGTTCCGCCCCTGCACTTGTTGTCAGTACCCACTATTTTGTTGTTTCTGCTGGTTATTATAGAATTGTTGGAGAATATGACTGTCGTTTTGGTCTATTTCATGTACTCACCTGATTTCTTTCTTCTTCAACCTGCAGTCCCTGTACGTCTTTATGTATGTGCTGTGTTACATTTAACCTGACAAACCTTAAGATGAGAAACAACACTGAGGCTGTAAGAGACCCCTTGTTTTGACTGCAGTGCCCTTTCCAACGCACAGGAAACCTCATTTACTCTGTCACACTATTCATTCAACCTACTCATCCATTACAGCTCGGTTACATGATATACAAACGCTGCCAGATATTCACTCCACAAAAGATCCATTAATTTGAAGTTTTGCTGAAACGGGTCTTGAGCACTGTTCCCACGGTGGTTTCCTCTGTGTGCACGCTCACATAACCAGGTAACACAAGCTCTCAGGTGTCACGGCGAGGGAGTGTCCCGCACTATCAGAGCACAGAACTCGTTTGGTCAGCAAATATGCAGTGAATGCTCACTCTGGTGTTTTCCTGCATTTTGAATGTGTGTGGTTTCCTTATACACACACACTCACACAGTCATTTTTTGATTAATGTGGCAACTGCAGGTTACATGTGACTTCTTCTATGATACTGTATAATACACTCTTTCCATACATCAGTCTCTATCTTCCTCTCCTCAGGGACCAGAGATTTCAGGGATGAATGTGTGTGAATCTCGACATTAAAAGAAGTAAATCAAACAGAATATAACATCGGCTGCATCTTTTCTTCTGTGCCCTGGAGGCTGCATGTTGTCTCATGAAATGTTATGATGCTCGTAAGTCATCCTTCTCTTACCTCTGTCTTCATCTTTTCTCTTTCCGTGCACAACAAGGAGGAACACAAAGCACTTATTTTCGAATGTGTGAAACCATATCATAACCATTTCAACCTAATGGTTTGGAATGGGCTCTCTGTTTGGCCTGGTGGTGATACTGGTGGCAGGACTCACCGCTGCTGTACAAAGAGCTGTTCACAAAGCTCAGTGACGTTCAACTGAGTTTGTAGAACAAACCGAAGTGGAGAATCAGTTCAGGTCACTTCCCGTTGAGTCCCATGCAGCTGCCGGTTATGACTGGATTTTGAGAATTTCTTGTTCTAAATACGAAAAAACATAATCGAGTGACAGACCCTGAATTAGCACTTGAAAAGGATTAAATAAAAACTTTTAGCATCACTGACGTTAAAGCTGTAGGTATAAAAATAAATTTGCCTTGAACTGCTACTCTATTACTCCGATTTCACTCTCCACTGAGATTGAAAAATCCAGATTTGGGCCCTGGCTCAAGGTCTGTGATGTTGGTGTAAATCCAGGTTAAGATAATGCATCTTATTGGACTGCCGGGTCCTTTCAGCCATGAGAAATTATACAATTTTGGATTATTAACATCCTCTTACTTATATATGCAAAAACGTTCCGTATGTCTTCCTTAGAAACACCACCACTTCTTTGGTGCATCAAATCTAGGCCATAAAATATGAATTATTGAGTGCTTTGCCCCTCTTGTCACTTGCACTCACAATCTCATGTGGAGCAGGGTTGAATTTGGGATAATTGGGGGATGTGCTATCCTTGATCTGTCGGAGGATGGGGAGGGGGATGCAGGCGCAAAATCAAGGTTTTGGATTTGTTTCTAGTCGTTTCATCATCTTTTCTCTATCCTCACTCACCTTTTTTGCGTTGTTGAAATTCCCCAAACATGTGTTTTTCTTTCTAGACGGACACCGAGCATCCGAATTAACCCACTGATTGATAGTGGGTGTATCAGGTATCACGAATCCATACGCGTCAGCTCAGGGGGTTGAATTGACACGGAGATTATTGATCCAGGGGATTAGTGCTGGGGGAACCCTGAGGGCGTCTGTGTCGCTGAAAGCTAAAAGAAGCCCCCCCCCCTGTATATTTTTTAAGACAGCTGCGTGATCCCTCACAAGCTCATTAACTCGAGCCGGATGGAGTCGAGTGGGTTAAGGGCGTTTATCTCTGCAGAATCTCAAGATAGAGATAAAAACTAAATGCACCATACCAGGCCATACATATTTACTTTTAACTAAATTGAATAACAGGTCTGGGTTGGCCTGAATGTAGATAGTAGATAATAGAGTTGTGGACTGTCCCAATGTAAACCCTGGGCCTGCTGTGCTGCGAGGTACATTCATTAGCTCAGACAGCATCTGTTTTTAGAGCACCAGAGTGCTGACCAGGGCCTTTGTACAGAGATAGCTACAGCCTCTGTTTTCCAGCTGGGCCCATGCGCTCTGCCATGAGCTCAGCACCACTGACCAACAAGGCAGAAGAAGCCTGTGGGCAGCAGTGAATGGAGTTTGTCCATGCATGAAGAGAGATCGCAACGAGCGAGAGCAAGCTGCTAGGGTCTGCTGCTTCGGTGGCTCCATTACAGAGACTTGCTTTACATCTGAACGTGTGGTTTTCCTCTCACTGTCATTGTGCTTGGTTTTGATTTATGACCTTGGTCTAGGTTATGTTTCCATCTGTTAGTTTGCAAGATTGCGCAAAAAACTACTGAATGGATTACGAAAACGCTTGGTGGAAGGATGATGGTGGGTCAGGAAAGAACCGTCCCAATTATGGTTCAGAATGAATCAGACATGCAAGAATGAAAATCCAGATCTAGTGGATTTAGATCTGGTTACACAAGGGGACTGAAAAGTATGCATTCTTCTTTTAGAAAGTACGGAGGAAAATCCAGTAAGTGACACTCCTGCAGGATTTAATCCGTTAGCTCCTCACATCATCCAGATCTATGGTTGGCAATTAGCCCTGTGGTTGGAGAGGTTGGTTTCACGAGTGGTGAATGAACCACTGACTCTTTCCTTTCACTGCAGAGGAACCAAGCAGAACCCGACATAAACTGAAGTAACGGGGAAACGCTGACGTTGATAAGAATGTAATGACCTCATGTAAATCACAGCAGGATGGTAAATGAGGTGATTGGACTTGATTCAGCCCAAATGCATTGCGGATGGTCTGAAGAAAGAATACTGTATTATTGGACAATAGCTTAGAGAAAAGAAAACTCATATACCTCTATGGCTGTTGGTAGTTTATATCATTTTAAATTAATCGATTGTTTTGGCAGATTATAACTTCAGACAATGTGATTTTCTGAAGTCACCCGCCAGAGATGAAGAGGTTGTGTTGTCGACATATGGTGTCAATTGTACTGATTGGTGTCAAATAATATGATTATGGGGCCACAAAGTAAGTGATGACAGAAATTAGCATAAGAGCAGATGTTTTTACCCACTGGGTTTTAGAAGTGTGATAGTAGCACGTTGTAAACCTGAGATCTTTGCTGCTGATGCTGCAGTCGGTTTTGTTTGCGTGATTCTCCTGCACATCAATGTTGTTGTTGTTGATGATTTGTTTAATGAAAATAAGGGCAAAGATGGGAGGCAAATAATGGTGTGTGTGTGGATGTGTGTTTAAATGGCAGTTTATAGATCCCTGTGTGTCGGTTCCTGCCCACCACAGCACGGAAACAGCATCATCCTGCGTCACCGAACCGTGACATCATCCAAATAAGTCAGACCACGCTTTCTATCCTCTTCAGGCGAGGGTCATGAATCACGGGTGTCACATGACACTGCGAGGCCTCTGGAACATTTGCACGTTGCTGCCGATGCATCACGAAGCCCATCCTTTTTTAGCCCGCAGAATGTAGCCGAGCGAAACGCCACGCGATGGGCTATTGAGTGTTTATTTGACCTCGAGGGCCATTAACAAATATGAAGCACTTACAAATGCAAAAAAGCGAAGCTCAGGAGGACGTTCATTCAGACAACACACACTAGAACTACTAGTGCACAATGCTGTTGTTTGGATAGTGCTCCGGTTTTTTTTCTACTCTTAGACTCGAGTTCACACAGAAGTGGACTACAGATGTCATGTTGAGCCAGTGGAGTGAAGTGCGCGGTTTAGAGCTTTCACTTTCAATCTAGTGGGAATTCAGAAGAGAAAGTAATTAGTCACTTTGAGTCAGGCCTGCACACACACTCTGTCTCACTCACAATCCTGCCCATTTGAGAATTTGTGGAAGACGGTCCTCTACATAATGCATCAATATGGCACTGATTTGTTTTCCAGATAGATCTTCTATTCCAGTGAGTTTGATGGCCGGAGCGCTTCCAGGCAAAAGGGACCTTGGGGGGCCCAACATCAAGCCAAACCAAACCCAAAAAAGAAATGATACCAAACCACATTACAGAGCGTTTGGCAGAAAGCTACTTGAATGGGACCTTGTAGTGGGTTTCCAATCATAGTGTGGTTGCAATTTTCTATCCAAACTAAACCAAGTCCTTGGTAAACTTAACCGAGCCACGACCCAAAGACGACGGGCATTCTGTTACATGTCCAAACCCGACCAGAACCCAATGTTTTCCAAGATAACAGGCACATGCAGCATAAAAATAAAGATAAAATGAATCTGCCAATATAACTCAATCCGATCTAGACCCGAATATAGACCCTTTATTAAACTGATGGAAACTACTTGCGATTTGTTATAACGTAGAGAGAAATATATCAACCACATCAGACCAAAATCTTGCATAGGTCCATAAGGCCAATGTGTGCTGCAGGTTAATGTGCAGGGCTGCTTTATGGCAAAATTGGATGCTTATATGATTTAGAATAATCCAGTCACTTTCATATTTCATACAAATCTTTTTGTTTCACTGTTTTACTGCCAAAGAGGTTAGATTAGGATATACATTTCAGAAGACAGCGTTGGATATTCAGGCGACATACTGTACTTTGAAGATGGTTTCCCTGAAGTTTGAAACCATTTCTTTGTTTTGTAAAACCAGTAAAAATAAACATTTGGGTTTATTGTAAGAAGGGTTAGTCTGAATGTAATATGTTGTGTAAAAAGATATGGATCCCATTGACTTTCTTGGCGATGCACTAAATGTTGCTTCAAATAGAGGCTCTGTCTTGGGGGCATCCCTGGTGTGGTCTGGTTGGCTCAGTTGGTAATCAGCCTGTGTAGCAAGGTCATACTTTATGTGAAATTACTCCCTTTCATCACATGTGTCTGAGGGAGGCTCACCTTGAGCTAACCTCATTAACTTTCATCAGAATCCCGACTCGAAGTATCGCGATTTAATCTGATCTGATCCACATCGGCGCACCGTTTCCCCCTGAGGGAGGCTTGTAGACGGGAAGCACAATGAAAACTCTGATATGTTCTAAAAATAGCAACTCCGCCATGTCATCTCCTGCTCATTCCCAGTTCTGATCTCCGTTCAATGCGTCCCACAACTCACACAGCTGTGAGGTGCTCCGCTTCTGTGGTGCGAGACGAGTGGAGGAGGAAAGAAATAAGAAGAAGTGTCGTCTTTTGTGTAGTGAAGCTACAATCTGGCTCCACATTTCAAGCTGAGGCTTTGTTGAACCATTAAGGGAAAAAGTGAGATCCTCTTCCCAGTAATCTCACTGGGTTTACAGCGACACATGCTTAACATGCTGTTGTGAGTGTGCTATCAGTCCTGCGGCGCCTGTGCAGCCTTTGTACTGTATTTGCCCGTTGCTGCCTCATCACAGCTTAAAGCCTGAGAGCCATGTTTTTTGAGGAGTCTCAAATGTAATGAGATCACATGGAGAAATCCCTCTCCTGGCATCGTTTATACCAGGAGGCCTCGATCCTCCGAGTGTTCGGAGGGAGATATGCAGTCAATATTAGACGTCTCCCAGGCGTCCTATAGCTCCGTATACCCTCCACTGTTTGCCCTCCCTTGTCAACAGGCTCCTTTTGTTCCTCACACTCATTTCCACTTTTCTCTTTCTCTCATTGCGGTCGTCTTGGTCTTTGTCTTTCCCTCGCTTTTCCTTTTGTGCTGCTGCTTCAGATAGGACGATCTCACAGGCATTTTGCAGCGTGTTTCTGACATGCGTATGTCACTGGCAGCCAGGCGCTCTGGACGTTATTCTGCTGCCCGACTCCCTCCATACAGTGACAGCTCAGATATTGGTCGGTCCAGTTTCTTTGGCAACGTAGGGAAACCTCAGGTTGTTGAATTAAAGATCGAGGCTTGGATATCGAACAAAGCATTGAAATACTACGTGTAATCGCCACTGATGAGTATTTGATGACTCTTGAGCAACTTGACTGGTTGTTGGTGTAATGAAGGCAAAACGTTTTTAAATCCACCACCAAAATTGTGCGGGTTCAAATCTGTTCAGTAGTTATTGCGTAGTCCAAAGAAATAAACAAACAGAAAGAGTTAAAACATAACCTCCTTGGCGGTGGTAATAAAACCAGTGCCACTATAGGCTCCAAACAGTGTGTGTATTGCATATTTGTGTTAAATGAGGTTTCCTAGTCCACTCCCCCCCCACCACCAGTGTAACCTTGGGAGTCATCCCCCTGCACAGCCTGCACAAATCCTGCATTAACATAGAAATCAAACTCCATAGTGGGCTTCTCTCTCTCTCTCTCACAGTGACTGACTTAATGGAGCCGAGCATCATATATATATATAAAAGTATTTCATCTGCACTGTCTCTCTCAGTCATCAGCTATTTCGGCAAACAATCTGTTCTTCATCTTGTTCCTCCAGACCTCCAACTCTACTGCTGGTTGCTGTCATTCTCAAGTTTCCTCTCTCTTTCATATCCGTGTTGAGGCTGTAAAATGAGGAGCTCTCACTCACACCTTGATTTCTTTTTTTTTACAACACCCTCCTTTCTCTTCAATTGTAGAGGATCAGAAGCAGAGGAATGCTGTTTCCTACTGTTGCTTAATCTTAATTTCTCTCACTCGGACTGTCTCTGCGTGCACGAGTGACACCCCCGATGACTCCATTGTGCAGTGGAGACTGGGAACAAGGGGGTCGGGAGAATCGTCCCTTTAACCTCTGGAGGGGAAGAAAAAACAACTTTCGGGAGGCAGTAAATCTCTTTGATTAAACCCAGCTCTGTCTGACTGCTCTTTTTTGTGTGGGACGACCCTGTGTGTGTGTGCGGTGTCTGTCCTCTGAAGGATGCTCAAACCTTGGAATAGCCACGGCAACCACCCCCCCCTCTCAATCTCTGTCTCCAACACACACACAGTCAGACACGTATGCAAACAGTAGAAGGGAATGTATGAGTTTAGACCGCTCAGCTGGAGATGCTGCAATAAACTTGTGGCCTTTTACAGTCAAGAAAAAAAAGGTTCTGCAGATAAGCGTGAAAACTAGTAAGTATATTAAACCTGAGCAAGGGCTGTGAGACTTTAAATTTCAGTGAAGCCAGGGATGTTTTGAACAACTCAAGGACTCATTTCAGAGACATACTGGCCCTCAGAGCCTTTCAGAGCAGTTCTTAGAGATTGTCTCATTGTGTGCAAAAACCTTTTCTCCACTTTTCAATCTATTATTCAGTCTAGTGGGATTTTAATTTCTACACGCCAAGGGATTTGTAATGGCAGAGGAAGGTTGTATCTATACAACACAATGACACGGTGCAATAAACCCAACCTGGCGACCATCTTAATTAGGTCATTTGTCATTTGGTGTGACTATAGGAACATGTAGACAGATGAACATGAGTACACACACACACACACACACACACACACACACACACACACACACACACACACACACACACACACACACACACACACACACACACACACACACACACACACACACACACACACACACACACACAGGCCTTGTAATAAATAACCCTAAGGCCTGCACAGAAACCTTGACACACAGATGGTTTGTCTGATGCTTGATGAAGAACCTTCAGGCTCACAGACAGGTCCAGGTGGTACCGTCTCCTTCAGTGAAAGCCTGGTCGTCATGGTTACGCATCTTACAGTCGGACAACAAAACTGATGCCTTGCTACTCCGTCAAACACATTTACATTTTTAGGTGCAGAGCCCGGTTGTGTGCTCCCCTTATGTTGAAGTGCTGCCGATCAGTCAGAGAAAATTTTTTTGCCCGAGTGTTGCTTTTGTGTTGCTTTGTGTTTTCTGCTGTTTGCACGGCCCCAGCTCCAGGGCAACTGGTGTGTGGAAATCAAACGTGGTCTCAGAAGGGAGAAACCCAGACCTCATTCATGGCAAAATGGGCTCGGAGCGAAACAAGCAAACATCCTGGAGACTGTGTTCTCTGTTACAAGGACAGAATTTGGCAGAGAAATGAGGGAAGAGGCCGTTCAAGATGACAACTAACAAACACCCGCTATTAAGTGAGCAGACGTTCAGGGCTCCAGCTGGAACACATGATTGTTTAAAAACAGCTTCTCTTAATGATGGCAGTAAAACCATCAAAGCTACAGGAGACAGCAGAATGTGTTGTTCTACAATACACTGACTGTAATAAAATAAAAGAATGGATGCTTTCAAGATTGACTTATATATATATATTATACTTTCATTTTAACAGGCTTTAACATTACTTTTCTTCCTGATAATCATCAAATTGTCCTTTTCTGCCCAATAAGGTTATTTTTTGTCACCCGTGTTTGTTGGTTTATTTGTCTGTAAGCAATATTCATTCATATATTAAAAACTCCCAAACTGATTACCATGAAACTTGCTGCAAATAGGGCATGAGTAATTTTTCACCCTAATGTTGCAAAAAAGGGTGTTTTTGACATGTTCACTGATTTTCCATGGAAAAAATGCATTCTTAATGAAATAAAATTTGACGTATGAATTTGAATTTAAGGGGACTGCTGGGCCCTGCCGTACATATGCGCTCGGCTGAGTCCCATTCTAGTTAGATCGTTGCAGCAGGATCACACTAACAACAACTGATCGGATTTCCGATAAAACTTTGAGGAAGGAGGAGACAGAGGAAGAAAGAAGCCAATAAATCTTGGTGTGAATCTGGCCAAACATGAACATTGAACATGGACGTCAATCCATTTTAAATAACATTTGTTTGTCTTTTCAACCCAGTATAAAAGTCATGTCCGATTACGTGTGTATTAATCTGCGAATGCACAGCTGGCAAAGGGGTATGTTTTATTTTACCAGTATGTGTGTGGTAATGCTTTGGTGGAATCAGATGAGGTTAGAGGTGGAGGCCAGTGTGTGTGTGTTCAGTGTTTTTCATGCAGCTGCTACTGTGGCTGATCACCGAGGTGCCTCAGCCTCGAGGGATCACCGCGCACACACACGTGCATCCACATTTCTATTCATGCCTGGGGTCAGTTATTCTATCGTTGTCTGCCTGCCCCTCCCTCACCCACCCACCTACCCACTGAAACATTCAGACCCACTATGTCCCAGTGGATGCATAAGCTCTGGCAGCTAATTGAAACAGGACAGAGATAGTTAATCACCAGGCTTTTGGAGACACAGACAGTGATCGCACAGTAGTGGACATTTAGAGGAACATGCAGAGGCCTAATTTATCCAGAGCTTCACATTCACACCCTTACTTTAGTGTCTTGTGACATTAGCAGTTAAGATGTGTTTTTGCAGCATGAATTGCTTCTTTAAAACTCCATTAATTTTTCCAATAGTTTGAAATAACACTTCTTGTCAGTTCGACCCCAGCCTTGTTCAAACAACGCCATCGCCGCTGTCCAGAAACAAAGCCAGCGTGCTTGAATCAATATGCTTCATGCATGGTTTGTATTCGAATGCATCAAAATTAATTAAGAAGTGCAGCAGTTGGCTCGCTGGTGGATTTTCCAACTTTTGCTGCTGCTGATTTAAAAAAGCTGTGTTAGGCTGCCACTGCCTCTCTTTGACCGGGGAGTGAATGACAATTGTATAGTGGGGGTTTTCATCAGTGGAAAAGGGGACTTTACTCTTGGGTTGGGTCGTTGTCGAGACAGCACCCACGTCCGTGTGGGAAGTTCAATGAAAAAGACCATCCCCTCTCTCTCTCTCTCATCTTTGTTGTTTTACATCAACCAGCAAGTTCAAACGGCTCGACCTCAGCTTATTAATGGCTGCCCACACGATCGGCTGCCTTTCTCCTCCGAGCCAAATACGGGTTTAAATGACCTCGCGTATAAACGATTTCAGCGTTTCTTTTGTCCTTTGCATTTGTTTTGCTAATGGTAGATGAATGGAGCACCTCTCTCTGGAGATTATCATAATGCATTCACGGGCACGGAGGGAAGGAAGCTCGTCTACCGGGTGGAGGGGTGGGCTCCTTTCTGTCTGTGGGCCTCATGCTGGAGGTAAAAGTAATAAAAGTGACCCGAGACATTTTGGTTATTGATTGAAGGCGTTGTGTTCAAGCAAGACACATTCATTAACTGTGTGTTCCCTGGAGATTTATTTAGATAGATCCATGAATTCATGTGTGTGACATTAGGTTGATACGCTGGATGAATTAATGTATTTTAGCTCTAAGGGTTGATTATGTCCATTTATCAATTTTGTTTTGAATATTGCATGTCGCTGCTTTTGAGAATAATTTCCATCTCATTATTTGCTCAACCAAGGGCCAGTGCTTTATGCAGTGGTATAAGTTAGAATGGCAAAATTATGGAGTTGGATTTCCAATGGCAGAGGGGCACTGTCCCTTAATGTTCACGACTCATCACATAAAGTGAAAACACGTGTTATCCAAGGATGTAGACTTCCTGTAAGGGCACGATGCCCAAGTGTGATGATAAGATGAACATCTCTTGAGATATGTAAGCCACATTCAGAGAATTCTGGAATTAGTAGATATACTGTACGTGTCATTTATCTGCATCCATGTCCTGTTTCATCTGATGCCCCATGAGAGTACACTGCTCCAAGTCCGCACGACTAAAAGCTGTGCAAGCCTCTGCCAAACGAGTTGTAATAAAAACGTCATCGCTACATAATATCACAGGAGATAAAGCAGTGGTAAAACAGCTTGGAACTATTAAATTGAGATTATCCCTCATCTTTATCCCTTTGCGTAGTAGCATGGTTTTCAGAGCAGCCCCATTAATGCCTCGTCATCTTCTCTCTGATGCAGGTTTCATCAACCTTCTGAGGACCGACAGTGGCTGAAGTTAAATCCTCACAGGTAAGTGACAGAAGCTAATGAAACCTCCTCTGTCTGCTTTAATTCAACCCTTATTTCACTCTCGGTAAAACACTAGAAGGATTTTTAACTGTTTTGCGCTGAATGTAAATGACTCTGAATAAAAGCAATGATGTCATTTTATTGCATTTGTACAAGCCACCAATCGATAACAACAACATGTGACCTTGTGCAGTGTGTATGCAGCTACTCAGTGATACACAGCACGGCACTGTATGCACAGACTCTTGTTGGATTCAGTTATGCTCTGATCTGTTTGTGACAAAACTACCAATATCCCTTTATTCGAAAAAGCACTTGGAGAAAAAAGCCATTCTGTTAATATAAGAAGCTTGTGTCAGTGTGTGAGTATGAGGGGGCGGGGCCAGCAGAGGAGATTAGACACACAAGCTAAATATTTGAGGCACCGGTGCGGCCAAGGAACCATTTAGTCACACTCCACAGATTTAAATGGTCGCAGGCTGAAGCATTAGAGGAGTATTGGTATAATAATATTCTACTTTTCTCTCAAAATCCCACGAGCACACGTGGACACCATTTGGGAACCACTGCCCTAGAGGTTTCATCCAGTATCACCCATAGTAGTAGGCATAGATGGGAAGAATCACAACTGTCATGACTGTGGACTCTTGGATAAAGAGTTTTCTCTTTTTCTTGGTGGACTCTTTGGTTCATGGACTTTTACCTGTGTGTCTTTGTGTTCAGGTTTGTGTTCAGGTTTGTGTTCAGTTTAGTTCTCAGTTTCCTGCTCCTCGTGTGTCTCTAGCTTAACTTCCTGTCTTTGTCCTGCTTCCCGCACCTGTGACTGTCTGCACCTGTTCCTCATGTGGTTCACCTGTGTTCAATCTACCCTGCCCCCCCCCTTCCTTATACAAGTCTCTGCTTCTCTTTGTCAGTTCGTCGTCTTTCATCGTTAGTTTGTCATGTTTTACAGTGTCTTCCTGTTCCTTGTGTTTTCTTTGTTTTTTAAGTTCAGCCTTGTATGAGTCATTCCAGTGTTTTTTCTGTTTTTGGACTTTGGGCTTTTTGTTAGTACCTTTTATTAAAGGACACTTTTTGTTGTCTTACCTGGCTCAACAACGCAGCTGTGGATAAAAAGAATCAACCAGCCCTTGTTGCTAAGTTAAATTCCTTGTTGCAAAACATAACTCAAGGAGAAGAGATATTTTTAGTGTGACAACATGTATAAGCTGGAACATATTTGAAAGAGCTCTTTTATGTATTTTACTTCATACTAAAATCCTTAAACCTGCATTTAAAAACAAAAGTGAAGTAAAATGTCCACACCCAGAGAGGTCGATAAAATGACCCATCATGTGTTTGGTCAGGACTTAGTTTGAATGTGAGTGGAAAAATAGGAGCCACATGACTTGGCATCACCTGCTGCTGAACACACTCACACACACACAAACAGGGGGGGGAGGGAAACAGATTTAATACACTGAGATGCACATGTTGTGAAAAGATGTGTTGTAGGTTATGTTTCATATTTTGTGCAAGACTAGAAATCAATGCACAAGTTTTGCAGAGATCTAAAAATACAGAGCTTTTGTGTCACCACACATGTCAGAGAACCTATAGAGAGGAGCGACATTATATACACACACACACACACTCTGGCACTGCTGTAGACCTTTTTCATTTGAATACCGAGCGGCCACACACATAAAGACTGTAATAATGTGCACAGATTGCAGGCCAGAATCACTCAGCATGCTGCATCTGCTTGGTGGGACAACCCATAAACCATATTTATCTGTAGGGAGCAATGTCTTAGTAACTAGAGCAAGCCAGCGTGTGGAGCAGCACAGTGTTGCATAACAAACCTCTACAATCTTTCCAGCGCTCTTTACTATCATCGCTACCTGAATAGCGCCACGAGAGCACTTCACTTTATTACCCTGAACCAGGATTTTAGCGGTGAGTCATTATCAAAACAGTTTATTGAAGTGAAAAGAGGTACGAGTTCAGTTATTGTAGGTTGTCATGACGAATGTTTTCTCCTCCCTCGGTCTTTGCCCTCCTACCGATCCCCCTCTCCTCCTCTCTGTGATTAATCCTGACGAACAGATGGGTGGAGGAGAGAAAAGGGGACATGCCAGCTTTTTGCCGGTGCTGTAACACCGTCAATCAGTCCCCTCCCCCCACTCTCACCTCCCGCCCCTCTCCCATCATGCCCGTCCCTCTCCTGTCACTGTTTCAGCCCGCTCTCCCTCTGCGTTACATCCCTCCATCAATCTGTCTGACCATCTCTGTCTGCTTTAATATTCATCAGTAGCATGTTAAATAGAAAGTGTACATTCAGGGTCCCAGGACAACAAACTATTTCTAGATTTGACTACCGATGAGCTTCCTGTATAAAAAGTGCAACAACAGGATCTTCAGAGATGCATCAGAACTAATTAAATGGAAAGGATATATATTTAGGAACCATAAAGGTATAACAGTCCTTCCTCTAGGATACACAAACAGGCTCTCACACACTTGACATACACACACACACTGTAACTCATGTCACAGTAAAGCTCAGACTCATGTACCAAGGCCTTGTGCATGTATCTCCTCATCAATACCTTTTACCTTGAAGTAGGCTCCAGGAATACCAATGAGGCTCGGCTCGTTTACAAGCCCGGCTGGATTTACTGTCACACGGTTTCACTTTATGAGGATGACACTTCAATGACTGTTAGTGCAAGGTCCATTTATCATAACATACATCGTGTTCCATTCCAAACACTTAAAGGGTTATTTATGCAGCGTTTAGGAGATGCTTCCATTTCAAACGTCACTGCTTCCTTGCGTCCTTTACGTTGGCATGGTTGTTAAGCAATAGATCCACTAGAGGGCAGCGAGGAGTCTGGAGTTTTGGACAAAAGCAAATGTTGGGAAAGCGGCTTTTTGTTCATGTGCAAAAGTTGTTTCTTCTTGTCCTATGGTCGTCTTGCTTGAACTTTTGGCAACAGAGAAAAACAAATGCAGTGATAGGACGAAGGGTTTAGAGGGAAATTACTGGATAACTATAAGGCTACGGAGAAATAAAAAACGTGGGAGAGGAGCCGATATTAATAGTTGCGCAATTCAGTTTTTTGTATCATTTAAAATGATTGACCACCAGTCTCCTCTGTCTCCCTTGATTATTCTTCCACGTTTGCACAAATGCAGCCACACAGAAACACATGCCCTTATGGATTTAACCAGCATGTCCCTCTTCTCTGGCTGAGCCCACAGCTTTTGATGAGATGGCCTTAGGCAGGCGAGGCATGCGGCTACACACACACACACAACCCACAGACACACACACATACAGAAACATTCATGTGCACATACATGGGCACAGACCAACACCCAGTCCAGCCCCCGGCAGAAGACAAGACGGAGCGCACGCCTGGCAAAATGTGTGCAACCGTCCAAATATCACAGCTTTTTAGTTGGACGTCAGACGGAGCCAATTTTTGTGGCAGCCATCAGAAATGGCTTTTGACGACTTACACACGGCTGGTTCCAGTGCTTTGTTTGAGAATTAATGGCCGCTACAGTGTAATTGTTTTCTCTTGAAGGCTTAAGCTCAACCATATTTACAATTTGAGTCGCTGAATTTTATCAAATGTTCTCCACCCATATTTTAGATAATAATACACTGCAGTTTTTTTCGTGTGTTCACCAGACGAGCATAACAGTTAGTGTCAGTGGTTCTTTAGAGGCAGCAGGTGTGACGCCTCAGACAGAGGCACCCACCCTTCACGCTCGCTCACCTTCTGAGAGAGACTCGCTCTGTTACCCGATTGTGCCTGGAGCAACGCTGTTAAGATTCAGTTCAGATAAAGGCTGGGATGCTCACTTTTCCCTGAACAGGAATAAAGGAAAAAGGAGAAGAGGAAATGACAATAAGCAAAGTCTGTATCAAGGTATTAATATCAGGGACTTAAGAGTGCATGGAGAAGCATGGGAATTCACTGCAGGGGGGGTTAGTTAGAAACAAATGCACTTATGCAGACAACATTTTTCTTTTTCCTGTTTTGACTGTTGCGTCTTTGACAAAGTAAAAGCGGTTAGAAATGCACAGAATCTGTTTCAAATACAAACTGTCCCACCTTGTACACATTTGCTTTTCTATCATTATTAAGCACCGATGCAGTTAAGAGCTACACCCAGTCGAACTGTTGTTGCGTCTCTCATCATCGGACGTGTCACCTTGTGTAGAACACCCCTGCCGTTTCAGCATTATCCCAGCGGTAAACAACATGAAGGACAATGGCCCCCGTTGGGTGGCGGTGGTGGTGCGATTGGCCAGGGCGCATGCTGACTATCAGCACTTCACAAAGCCTCAGAGAAAAGCACGCACTGGGGGATTCTGCGGATGGTGCGAGAAAAACCGCCCCCCCAAAATAGGAAACCCCCCCCCCCTCCCGTGTGTGTACGTGTGCGAGCAAAAAGTGGCTTAGATGGTTTGTTTTGATTAGGGGGCTGTGTGTGATCCGGTTCGGGCGCTATTGGAGACAAAGAGGCTGCCAGTGCTGTATTTTCCTTGCAAATAAATGGTGCTAGTGTCGAGAAAAGCTCCTCTTAGAATAACTTCCAATGTAGTGGGCAGCTTCATGATGGAGTCAGCAGTTGAATCATGAGGTGCTCTAATATTAAGCAGTAAGAACTCGTGGCTGGAGAGTTGGGGCTCCAATCCTCACAAGCAAACTGGGGACAGGAGGAACGACGGCTGGAGTGCTCACGAGCAATAGTCAAATGGTTTCTTGGTCTGGAATGTAGTGTAACATATCCGTGGAAATAACAAAAGTAACACAAGTATGCTATTACCTCATCCATAATAGAGCTTATTGTTTTTTTATTTTTTTACACAATGAACTCCACACCGCTCGCCTGCATTTCCAAGTGTATGACAGTAAATACCTTACACCCTGCATAGATTCACTTTGGCTTGAGTGTACGCTTTATTCCTGTTCCTCATATAAAGTGTCCCCTTCCCTTCAAAAGGTAATGAAAAGCGCAACATTATCCCCCTATTGTCTGATGAATAGTTGTCCTTAAGTAAGTAATACTTAACTCTGTACAAAGATATGAAACTGGCGTGAATAGCTCCCCATCGATCACAGCGGATTAGGTGAGGCTATGCATCCTCTTAGTTTTCCGTCCCCATCAAAAAGGCTTTGCCCCAAAGATGTAGGGCCATTTTCTCACCTTACTATGGGCATTGTTCGACTTAGACTCGCCACACAGGGAGCGGGAAAGACAAGAGGAAGAGGAGACAGAGCAGTCGGCCCATAAAGTGATCAAGTGGACAGATTCATATACAAAGGCTAAGAGAAGAGGTTGGAGTTTAGCGCTCAGGGTCAGGGCCCTTTCTTCCAGGTGTTTACACAGAGGAGTGGGACATTACACACATGGTCTGTGCTTTACATTCTGCATTCCTTCGCTCTGTGTTCGGCTCCCAGTCCCAGCTTGTGTCTCAGTTATACACCAATTTAGAGGGGCCTGGGTAGAGCATGCATGAGAGAAGGATTTGATGTTTGCTGTCTGCACAATGTTTTGTTCACAGCACATCGACACCGGTGTCAGCCCTCATCACCAAACGCTCACAAATGTCGTCCTTCAAAGTTGATATCCTTGTCAGCGTCTCTTACGTGTATTGCATGATACTGAGATATTTGTATTCTTTCAGTTTCCCATCCGTCGCTACATGCCCACTCACTTCACTTAATATATTGGACGGCAACCTGACCATATTGGTTTACTCCTACGGTTCTCATCAGCATTGTTATCAGACATATTAAGAAGCTGTTCTGCGCTTCCATAAACTTACTGGACATTACCGGCCCAGAACCAACTCACATTTAAAGTCAGAGGCTATAGCGGTCTAACACAGTGGAGAATTTAGCAGCTGTGTGTGACAAAAATACTGAGATACCAAGAAGAATCTCTTATTTGAGGTGTTTGTTAGGTGTCATATCTGAAATTGTCTGTGTGTGTGTTGCCTGCTCTGTGTTTTCAGGTTTTCCTTTACTCTGTTCACTTTTCAGCTTCTTGGGCTTTTTGCTTCGACTATCATTTCACTGTGCAGATTCCTCTCCCTTGAAAACTCACAGTGGAACAACAAATGTGTAAAGTCTGCCTCCTCAAATGCCGGCAGTGCAAGCGGTCGTTCCAGTGGCTTCACATTTAGGCTGCAGCTCCTCTCTCCCATGTGTCTGTGGGAACTCTCATGGCTCACAGCTCCTATTCTAGTGACCTGGTTACTGGAGACGCTCAAATTGCAAGAAGCCAACTGGAGATCAGTGTGTCACGGTGCGTGTTGCTCTAAATGAGAGCAATCCAGGCCAGAAAAGAAAGTGTAGCTGCTAAATATAATTTTACAACTGGCACAGTAAGTCATTGTGGTATTTGTATGTATAAAGTAGTGTTCTGTGTGTGCGCCCAGATGCAAGAGAGCGTACACTCCAGCTTGGTCGAGCTGAAATCGAGTCCTGCTCAGTCTATTGTCTCAGAAACCTCTGTCACTGTGATTTGATGTGACTGCAGATGACAGTTTACACCCCCCCCCAACCTCCCCCTCGTTCTCCTCCTGCCTCGTCCCTCAGCTGTCATCCCCCAGTGTGACTCAAGGCTGTGGAGTGACCAACTTGAGAGGAACTGAGAGGAAGGAAGACTGTTAACATTGTGTCGACGGACTCTTCATCACTCTCTGTTTGTTGTTGGCTGTGGATATAGTTGCCACTTTTATCGATGTTGCTGCTCGGGAGCAGGTTAGCCGTTTCCATGGTGATTTTCCTTGTTTACTTCGCAGAACTGAAATCCCAGATGTAAACCTGAAGTTACCCCGATAACCACAAATCCCACTTCGTAGTACAGGCCTGGGGTCTTTTGTTATTGTTTTGATTGATTGTCCCCTGGAGGCTGAAGTCCCATATTGTATGTTTAAATGTAAAAAGCAGCTGTTTGCGTGAGGTAACAGCAAATTTGATTCAGAACTTCATATCTGTTAATGAGTTTCAAATTAACAACATGTGCCCAAAGAAATAATCGTCTTTCGTTTCCCACACAAACCCTGATTCAGTCTCACTCACACAGTAAAATTACATAAGAATTTCAAGATTTGATTTAGTGTAATTGCCCCTCAGCCCCTGAGTGGTCGGCTCAGTCCACTTCCACTCTGAATTACTTTAATAGGGGCCTTTATGTTAGCAGTGTGCACCAGTGTTAAGGCTTTTATTGATTCGTCCTTGAGTGAAGACTTAGTATATGATTGCTAACTCCCACTGTCTGCCATTATGGTGCATTAAAATATAATTTTTAACACTGAAAACCTCGATAGCTCTGCAGAAAGTGAGCGTGTGATCAGTGCGACAGCCAGACTGCGCTTGGTTTGAGGATGAATCACAAAACGACTAAGTGAAATTGATGAGGTAAGGCAGGAAGTAAGATAAAGAAGACTGGACTTACTATCTGACTCCATCAGAGCTGCAGGCCAAGTCTTTGACCTCTGGGCTTTGACCCCTGAGTCAGTGAGATGAAGAACAAGGGGGATGAGAGATGTCCTCCCCGGTAGCCAAAGTCAGCCCACTCATCCTCCCGTGGTCGTCATCATTTCTGTTTTGTTCTTCTGTGCCCTGCAAGTAGGGAAATGATTGTTTCACATTTAGCTCTGGGACAAATGTTAGGCCGTGTGTGTAATTGTGCTTCTGTGACACCACTATTGCTGCCAGACAAATATCTTCCCCCCCACTGCACAGTGTAGCTTCATGGAATAGCCTTTCATGATGGCAAATCCACTCACTGGGCTTCAAAGACTAAAATGTTTTGACCGCGCAACAAACAGGTACGAAAGAGTGTTAGTCCTCGTCACTGAAACATTTTGAAAGTTCGGTTTTTTATAGTGCATGATTAAGCAAATCAAGGGCTGGGTGGGATGCATTTCCTACGTGAATGTCTGAGCAATTAATGGTGCTGAATATGATGGTTGTTGAAATATGGAAATGTTGACATTTGCACATGACAACTAATTGTGTTTATTCTGTTGACTCACTGAGTGAGCAGAGGCACTGTCTGTGTTACCTGATGATACCAGATTTGACTCTAGAGCAATTCATCTCTCACTGCCTCTCTGGAGATGTCAGACATAGAAACCGAGACACAGATGACCATTGAAAAGTTGTATGAATGATACCTTGCTGCTCTGAGGCATTTCCCAGTTTGGGAAAACTTACATCCATCTTTCTAGATGAAAGTGGTGGACGGAGCAACAGACAGATGTGAAGATACATCTAGCTTAAGAATATTAAAATCAACAGTAGCAATGGCCCTCAAAAATGTATATCATCCAGGTTTATTCGTGTACATGCTGAGTCAGCATCCACCCGCATTTCCAGCAGGGAGCTCCCCTTTTAGTTAGTCGTAGTTATTTATTTTGGTGCAACTTTCCACCTCTGACAGCAAATCACCAATAACATAACAACACGTCGAAACGAAAAAGTCTAGATATTTTATGATATTTTTTAGATTTCAAACTGAACATATGAAAAGCAGAATTAGCAGAAGTCTCTCTGTCCTTCACACCTGCAAATTCTTGAAGCTCTCTGCGAAGCATCGTTTTCAAGAAGCTTATTCCCACAGACGCTTTTGTCATCTCTCGAAGCGTTTGCCTCTCTGATCTTTTATAATTTCGCATTGCAATATTTCTTGTGGAGCCGAGGTTTCACCACCACGTTTTTCATTGTTTTGCAGACGTCTTCACCGTGTCGACCACCGTACCTGCTGTTAGGATCTGGAAAAAAGGGTCTTCACCATGATGCATCCGACCACGGACAGAAACAGGAAGTGGCTGCCTGGCTTAGGAGCAATGCTGTTGATACTCTTGAGTCGAGTGACTTCAGCCCTAGAAGTGCCTCTTGATCGTAAGTACCATATTTAATCTCCAATATAAGACAAGGTATTTTACTTCCTTCAGCTTCAAGCGTTGTGGAAATTACGCTGAACTTTTGTGGGGACACAATGAATTTTAGCTTCAGTGGCTTTATACATTACATTTTCGCATGTGTCAGCATGGGTTTGGTTGTTTTTCAGTAAAGAAATTCAATTAAACTTTGGACGTACTCTGTTTATTTTTGATATTTCAGCTACTTTTCTTGCATTTATTGCACGTGCCGCAGTCAGGCCAGTTCAATAAAATGCTTAAAAAGTACCTGAAAGCTTACAGTACCTGAACCTGATGTTTTTTTTCCTCCTCCACAAAAACTAACACCTTCTCCTCAATATTCTACCGCTGTGGTACGGCGTGTCATGATGGACTAAAAAGCTAAAGTACTGGAAGGATGTAAGTTGGCCGTTGACTTCTAGTGTGGAGTTTTCGCTCTTTGTGTGGAATGGATTATTATGATTTATACGTGCATGCAGTTTTCTGTTGCCACATGCTTGTTTTGGAGTAAGTTGTCTGTCTTCGGATCGGGGGGTTAGGTATTTTTTTCGTGGTTTTGTTTGCAGTGAGTGTTTCTATGTGGAATGAGATTCAAATGAACCTTGTGTGTGTGTGACGTTTGCTTCTGTTCATGTTTCTTCAGTGCCCCAGCCCCCCACCATAACGCTACAGTCCCCGAAGGATTACATCTTTGATCCGCGGGAGAACATCGTCATCCACTGTGAGGCCAAGGGGAAGCCAAGTCCCAGGTGAGACGACTGCTTTGAGTCTGGTTATCAGAATACGTGCAAAAGGCCCATTAATACGTGGATGTCTGTCTCCGTTAACCACCACGTTAGCATAGTACAATGATTTCTCCGACAGCTCCTGAAACCGAAAAACATTTTAAGTTTACAATGAGTCAGGAGTCAAGAGCAAACATTGCCATGCTCCCTCTGTGAAATTATAGATCTGTTTCCGGAGGGCAACTACACCCGGAGCGGTGCGGAAATATGGATCACCATAGCAACCGTTGTCATGGAGCGCAGTCGCTTGAGAGACAGCTGGCAGAGTGAATTAGCCACAGTTTGGATTTGCCACCAGTCTCTGAGTCAAACGAGTTACAATCAGACAAAGTCCTACCATAGAATCAGTGATCCACATCAGTCTGCACAAATAGAGCAGAATGGGATTCTTTGATTTGGACGGATCAGACTGGACTGTGTCATTTCCTCTCTTATGTTTCCCTGTTGCTGCTAGTCTGGAAAATAAAGGTTTATTTAAAAAGTATGTTGTTAAAAGCCCCACGTATTGTGTGGTTTTAGATCCTGCGCTGTGGAATGACCTCCCACTTATCAGTTCAGCAGAATTAGTGGCAGTTTTAAAAGCAGACACTCACCTGTAAAGTTTATTTTTTGTTTTGGGTTACTCTGTGTGATAATGATCTACGATAATATGATTATCATGATTGTTAGTTGCTCTGCTTGATGCTAGCTTCTCCTGGACGAGAAATGGCACACACTTCGACGTGGAGAAAGACTCCAAAGTCCTGATCAAGCCCGGCTCAGGGACCCTCGTCATCGACATCAGCGGCGAAAAGGCGGAGGCTTACGAGGGAACATATCAGTGCACAGCCCATAATGAGCACGGCACGGCTGTATCCAACAACATCGTCATCAGACAGTCTAGTAAAATTCATCATATTTGATCACTTTATTTCCAATTGTGTTTTTTCTTTCTAATAACTATTTGACTGTGATGAATTATTCTTTACACTTCCAGAGTTTCAGTTATTAGGAGGTGCTGAAACGAATTAGACCAAAATGAAAAACCTTGTTTGTGACTCACAGGGTCCCCCCTGTGGTCGAAGGAGAGAAATGAAGCCATCACTGTGCAGATGGGGGTCTCCGTGGTGCTGCAGTGCAGGCCCCCTGCTGGGCTGCCCCCTCCGGTCATCTTCTGGATGGATAACAGTGAGTCTTCTGCACGTGTCCAAATCTGCTCTCATAATGTAAAGACATAAGAAATTCATAGTCACAAACATATGTAGAACATCTATTATAACGTGTATGACCACTTTTAACTGTGACTTTAACTGTATGTGTATATTTGTGACTAGATTTAATAGAAAGTGTTTAATGGAAACCAGATCTTTCCACTTCTAACACTCTCTCCCTCGTCTTTTAGACTTTCAGAGGCTGCAGCTGGACAAGCGAGTGTCCCAGGCCCTGAATGGAGATTTGTACTTTTCCAACGTTCTCCAAGAAGACACCAGGAGCGACTACATCTGTTACGCCCGCTTCCCCCACACGCAGACGATCCAGCAGAAACAGCCCATCTCCGTCACCGTGCTCAACAGTAAGTCCAGACACCAAAACAAACCTCTGCCTTTTACTTCTGATTATATTATTATTACTTCCGTAATTATAAAACTTTCAATCCACAGTTTGTAACAGATTTACATTTCCACGTTTATATAAGAATTTGTTTTTATATTTTTCGTACTAAACTGTCTGAATTGTCTTTGTTCTTCCTTTACTCCAGCCATCCTGAGCTCTATGAACCATAAATAGAAATGTTTGATTGTCACAGTTGTTGTATGTCAGTGTCCCAATGACGTTACTGCACAATATTATATATAACGTATATATACAAATGCATTTTCACAAACTAATGCATTTGTATAAACAAGGGGGGGGTTAAGCTATTGTAAAATAAAGCATTGCCTGTTTGTTTCCTTGGTTTGCATGTTCACGATGTTCTGTTATATTACAGTGGATACAATGAATGAGACTGTGGCTGCTTTATACAATATCACTGAGTTCTATAGTGGTGAGTGCTGCTGAATTCCCATCAGCCCCTTCAGTGTGAACCCAGCCCTGTTTTTACCCTTTGGCATAACCGCACACTCACCTGTAACTCGGCCTCTACCCCCCCTCCTCTACGGTTATATTTTAACAAACTCATCCTCTGTATGTTGGTTTGTTTGTTTCCTGCACCAGGTTATCTTCTCATTCTTTGTCTGTTAAAACTTGAAAGGGTGGGGGGGTAGTACCAAGGAAGAGCCCATTAACTTCTGAAACACATTCGATTTAAGGAGCAGATCCTGCAAAATTACGCAAGAACTTCAAAAGTGATTTCTCCCAAACATCATTGAGGGAATGTGGAGGAGGAATAATCACGATTTAGATTTCCGTGGGCTGATAGATCTGTACGAGTGTCAATTCAGCTGTCTCCATTAATTGCCTGTATCCCATTAAGCTCCGAGCTGCCTTAAACGCAACATAACATTAAATATTGGCTGACTGCATCTCCCCTGGCATCGCACACACAAACACACGCCGATCGCATCAAGTGATTAACCAAGATGGCTGCCGCGTATGTCACATTATTTTAACATCAGTTTAGCTCCACGTTCTAGAGCAGCAGAGGCCCGGGACTTTCTGAGGAATGTGCAAACACTGTATTTTTGTGGCTGCAGGGCTGCTTTCCGCTGAGCGCACCCATGTTGCCATTGCAACCGCGCTCGGGGAGTTTCCTCCTGCTCCTTTACTTTCGTCAGTGCTCACGCTGTATGTGATGAAGTGAAACAGAAACATGTCCCATTACATCGTGTCTAGTCATCAGTCACCCATATTCTCTCCCTTCTCTCCACTCAAGACAAATCCCTTGATAAACTGTGTATCTTTGACTCCATCCTCCTGATCTTTACCCTGACCTGAACTCCTCTCGGTGAACTCAAACCTTCAGTCCTAATAATGCGGCCTGGTTCTGATCTGGTCCCGTGTGCTTGTGTGTTAAGACAGCCCACAGGGGGAGCGTCGTCCAGGGTTCATGATGCCTTCTGGCCCCACCAGTACCAAGATGGTCCTGAGAGGAGAGACCCTGGAGCTGGAGTGCATCGCCGAGGGCTTGTAAGTTCTGCTGCAATTTGTCAGTTTCTCATATTCAGGGTCTATACTTTATTTATTGTTTAACATTTATTTCATGCCTCTGCCATCAATGTGCTTCAGAAATATGCCACGACCTAAAAAATTATGCAGAGTTAAAACAAACTCATCTCACGCAACTGATTTGTAACGGCTTCCACAACAGGCCCACTCCAGAGATGTCGTGGCAGAAGGACGGAGGTGAGCTGCCAGACAGCAGGACGTCCTTTCAGAACTTCATGAAAACACTGAAGATTTCCGACGTGAATGAAGCAGACGGAGGCGACTACCACTGTACGGCAGCAAACAACCTGGGCACTGTACACCACATCATCAAGGTCACTGTCAAAGGTACGGAGATCGACAGTTATTTGGCCACTTTGCAATCAAGTGCATGTGTTATTCCTCACATAAGAAATATTTAAAGTATATCCTTTTACACTTAATGTTCTGACTCATCAGCATATCATTTTGCAGACCATATTCACAAATCATAGGGCTTAACAAGGTGCGACATCCTTTGTCCCAAACCTTCAACTAGTTAGGAAAACTACCGAAAAGTCCCTTTTACACGTGGGCAAAAGAAACAACATCCTAGAAACCTCAGAGAGAGCAACACGTCAAGGATAAGATAAAAATATATATATTTTCAACTAAAAGTAGCTTTTACAAACAACAGTTTTTGTTCTTGTTTGTCCCCAGCGGCTCCTTTCTGGGTCAGCGCTCCCAGGAACCTGGTCCTCGCCCCGAATGAGACCGGCATCCTGACCTGCCGGGTCAGTGGAGAACCCAAACCCAAAATCAGCTGGTTTGTCAACGGAGTCCCAATAGAAAGTCAGTCAAATGATAAATCCTCTTTTGCTTAGTGTTCTTAAAGGTTTGAATAATGCACAACTATGGTTATGTGCAGGTTTCTTCACATGTGTCATGGTGCTAGAACTAGCATTGTTATCAAGCCTGCTGATAAAGGTGCGGCAATCTGCATACCTCAGCATGCAGATTACATTTAAGAAGGTTGTGGTACAAGTGTGCAGGCTTTATTTTGATGTTGCTGTTGTAGAACTTACCAGTATATGTTGGACAATGTGTCCTGTCTCGCACTAGATGCTCCTGAGGACCACACTCGCAAGGTGGAGGACGACACCGTGATCCTCAGCAATGTGCAGTCAGGATCCAGCGCCGTCTACCAGTGTAACGCATCCAATGAGTTCGGCTACCTGATGGCCAACGCTTTTGTCAGTGTTCTCGGTGAGTTAGACCTGTAGCTGGAAATATATCTGGTAAAATGCGGCCCCTTTACAAATGTTCCACATGTTCCTGTGGTGTAGCAGTGGGTCACTATTGTGCAGATACACATACACACACACACAGCTACAAGTGTGTTAACCGCTCTCCATCATGACCTTTCCTACATAAACACACAAACAGCCCTAATGAGACTGATGTAAACACGTGCATCAGGGGCCAGAAACACAATACAAACATCTGAAAAAAAACCACAACATCATGGTTACACACACTGCCACACATGTAATTCACACACATTCAGTCACAACAAACAATACAATAGTTTTGCTCTCTTTAAGCCCATATTGTCTCATAGTGTTTAACAAGGAGACATCTAGACTTATCCCTCTATGAGAGCAAGGAAAACTACCAGAAACAAACTAGTGAAAAAAAAAAGAGAAGCATTAGAGATTAAAAAAAAAAGTGTCTAACATGAATGTAGATGTATATCTATGTTTAAAGTATTTATACATCAGAAAAAAGTCTGACAGATGAAGGGAGCAGCGATGACAATTGTAGTGAATTTACATAAGTAGGCATATTGTATATCTACTGTTAATAAGTCAATTTTGACCTGGTAATATTAGACATGGTACCAATCTGTTATATTCTAAAATAATTCAGGATTTCTGCTTTTTACTCATAGGTAAGCAATGTAGAAGTTTAAACCTTGTGATGAAGCCAAGACATTGGCAAAAGTTGTCACATATTTAGTTGATAAGTTAAACTTGATAAGACAAGATAAGGGCTTAACTTTATGGTTCAATTAAGAAGCATAGTGTGCGATACTGAATAATATTTGGCTTTCTCCTGCAGCTGAAGCACCGAGAGTACTCACTCCCCCCAACCGAGTGTACCAGGTCATCACCAACAACCCTGCACTACTTCACTGTTCTTCCTTTGGCTCGCCAATACCAACCATCACATGGTAAGATTGACACACGCTCGTCCGGCCATCCTCTTCCTTTGAAAAACCATGTTGTTACAATGCCAAAAAACGCTATCGGTAATGTGACAGCTCAACCAGCAGGGAGCAGAGAATGTAGGAATTTACATCTCTTTACCTGTCTTGCTTTTCGGTTCCACTCAGGTTCAAAGACAGTCAGACCAGCATTAAAAATGGCGACCCGTATGTGATCCATGAGAACGGCACGCTGGAGATCCACGTGGCCCAGCCGCTCGACAGCGGGAAGTACACCTGCATTGCCACCAACAACCTGGGGATCAAGGAGAACCATGTGTTCCTGGAGGTTAAAGGTCAGATAAGGACCAATCGCATCTCAGACAATGACAGTTCAACTCTTAGCTTGGTAAAAGTTCTGATACAGCTCCTAAGGAGAAGTGATGCTTGGTCCATATAGCCCAAAGTAAGTATGTGGTCATTAAGCCGTTTTTTTCTCTTCCTCCCCCCCCCAGTGTCAACTCGTATCCTGAAGCAGCCGGAGTACAAGGTGGTGCAGAGAGGAAAGAGCGCTGTGTTCGAGTGTAAGGTCAAACACGACCCTTCCCTCATTCCCACCATGACTTGGCTCAAAGACAACGGAGAACTGCCAGATGATGAGAGGTACAACACCCCTTCAGATATCTTACATTCAGCCTGTGTCAGATTAACTCATTAAATCCTCAACCCGCTGGTGAATTTGATAATTGGGGTAAAATAATCTCATTTGCTGTGATGCCATTTTAGGTTTGAGGTGGACATAGACAGTCTGACCGTCAAACATGTGACTGACGAAGACGAGGGCACCTACACCTGCATCATGAACACGACCCTGGACCAGGACTCTGCCAGTGCCATGCTGACTGTCGTCGGTAGGTTCACATACTTACTATGAGATATATACTGTAGATTTTGCATGTTGATCGGACACGATGGACGTAGAAATCATACAGGTGACTTAGGTTGAATCTATTTTTTTATTCTCTTTTACAAAAGCTGAAAATTCTCCTTCTTTTAACTAAAAGGAAATAAATCTGTCATTTTCTCCACTGTCCTAAAAACCTCTCTCTGCTGTTTTCACTTATTTTAAACTCAGACTCCAAACTGTTTGGATTTTCCTGCTTCTCTGCTGTTTGTATGAAATATCTGTCACTAACTTACAACCCTCTTCTTGAACTCTACTCTTGCTTCTCGCCGGGCAAAGAGGCAACGCCTGCTCCGCCTATTGTCCACGGTAAAAAACTAAAACAAGTGTAGCATTCTTTTATTTATTTTTTCGCCCTCGTCTTCAGTCATAAATTCCGTTTGTGGAACCTTTGGCCTCCATTTCATTTCCTTTCTTTTATTTCATGCCTGTTCTCTGTAGTTTGTTTAATGTAGTATGTTCATTGGATGTTAAGTGTGGTTTCACAGTGTCTGCAGGGTCGTGGTGAACACACTCAGACATGTTTCCACTCGACCTCCCTGAACGGGAAAGGAAACTAGATTTACATCACTGGCTTTTTATATTTCTACATACTTTTGTTCCAGATTCATATATAAGGTCACTGTACCCTTTACCTTTGATAACTGAAACAATCCCTTTATCTTTGAGTCCAAGTGACAACTGATCAAAAGTTGAAGCCCTGAAGCAGTCTTGAGAGATTATATTCAAGAGGCTAAAAACACCATGACCTTGACCTTTGAAATCTAATCAGTTTATCAGTAAGCCCAAGGGAACTGTGCCAGATGTAATGAAATTGTCCCAATATATCACATTCTTGACCTTTGACCTCCAGGTAGCAAAATCTTATCAATACAATAACTAAATCTTCTATAGTGTGATTTTGTTGGAGAAGGAAAAGTTCCTGCAAAAGGTGCTTGACTTCCTGTAAAATCTGATGTAACAGGCGAGAGGATTTCAGTTATTTTTGGTCCTGACAGTCTCATCGTGTTTGCAGAAAAACCCGACGCCCCGACCGACCTGGAACTCACGGACCAGACAGACAGAAGCGTTCAACTCAGCTGGATCCCTGGAGATGAGCACAACAGTCCCACACAGAGTAGGTCATATTCATGGTTAATGCAGCATTTTGCCCACTGCCAAACTCAAAACTGGACAAATGGATGTCAATGGTAGCTGGCATGATGAGCCATGATGGGCAAATATGCTCAAACATTGATTTAACCCATGGAAGTTATCAGAAATCTTTATTATTTTAACTCTTCAATATTCCTTCATCTTCCGCAGAGTTTCTGATCCAATACGAGGATCTGCTCCACCAGCCGGGACTGTGGAACAACCTGACGGAGGTTGCGGGCACCGGCACAACAGCCCAGTTGAAGCTTTCCCCGTTCGTCTACTACTCTTTTAGGGTGCTGGCTCAGAACCTCGTGGGCCACAGCAACCCCAGCCAGCCGTCGCGCCAATATAGGACCAACCCTGCAGGTAAGTGAATGTGACCATCCAGGCATTTCAACAAATGATCTAAAATAGTCGGATTGAGCTTCATTCTTCGGTTTTCACAGCTCCTGATGAAAATCCATCGGATGTTCAGGGAGTAGGAACAGAGTCTGACAACCTGGTCATCTCCTGGACAGTAATACATCTTTGTTTTTTGTATTTAGCTAGAGTTTACTGTTAACATGCCATCCACAGTCATGTACCTCTGTGTCCTGCACTTTTAATCTGTCTGTCAGAACCATATTGTGGTTGGGGTATTAAAATGTATACAATTTCTCTCTTTGCAGCCACTGACTGGTTTCCAGTCCAATGGGCCTGGTTTGGAGTACAAAGTGCTGTGGAGACAGAAGGACATGGATGGGGAGTGGTCGTCGAAGAACGTGGCCAACGTCTCCCGTTTCATCGTGACGGGAATCCCAACGTTTGTGCCGTTTGAAATTAAAGTTCAAGCGATGAATGATTACGGCAGCGGACCTGAGCCCGAACCGTTGATCGGGTACTCAGGAGAAGACAGTGAGTGGGACCATTATTACTTAACTGGTTTCCTTCAAAACAATTAGCAATTTTTGGTCAAAATAACTACTTGCAAAGTTCACAGAATCATGTAGCGGATCCGTCAATATGAGTTGACCTTTATTTTATACAGGCTGATAGAAAAATTCACATTTTCCCCTTTAAACCAGCATTTGACTCGCATCCTTTTTAGTTGTCTAAACATTTTAATGAACGTGTGCAACAGCTTTTAAATGTAATCACTTCACGATCATTGTAGGATTTTGGTCATTCATTTTTCATTGAAAGAAAAATGAAGTATTGCCATTACTATCTCAAACTTGTTCTGTTTCTTTGTTTTTGCAGTGCCGCTGTCTGCTCCTGAGAGCGTGCAGGTCATGGTTCACAACAGCACGCTAGCAGAAGTGCATTGGGAGCCTGTGTCTTTCCCTTCAGTAAGAGGGAAACTTCAGGGATACAAGGTATTGTTTGGTTGAAGTGTGTCTGTTGTTGCCACCCTTTCATGTTCCAGCTTTTGCAACCACACATTAAAATGCATAAACGTTTGAACTAAACATTCTCCCCTCCCATCACATGTTCCCCCAATCGGTGTCTTTTACAGAATGAGCACCAGCACTGCCTTTTATATACCATCCACAAAATGGCTGCCACTTTAGGTAATTATCCAATCAGGAGTAGACAATGGAGGCCAACTTCCTGGGAATATCAAAATAAAAGTTCAAGGCATAAGGGGACAACACAAACTCTAACTCTACCAACAATTTACAGTCAAACAATGTGAGGAACTTAAAACAACATAAGAAAGGTCTAATTCAGCAGACTGGAGGAGTGAATGCAATGCACTGCTCAAAAAAATTTAAGGAACACTTTTTTACCAGGGTATGGCATGAATTCAATTGACTTTTTGATAATTATCTGGTCAGTTAAGTAGCAGAGGGGGTTGCTAATCAGTTTCAGCTGCATTGGTGTTGATGGAATTAACAACAGGTGCACTAGAGGGGCAACAATGAGACGATCCCCAAAATAGGAGTGGTTTTGCATGTGGAGGCCATTTAAAATTTCACCCTCTTGATCACTTCGACTGATTGTCCATGAGTGTTGTCTTTAGGCTAGAGTCATTATCTCTACTAGGAGCATGAGGCGATTTCTTAACCCTACAGAAGTTGCACAGATTGTCCAACTCCTCCAGGATGGCACATCCATGCGTGCCGTTGCAAGGAGATTTGATGTGTCTCCCAGCATAATCTCCAGAACATGGAGGAGATTCCAGGAGACAGGCAGTTACTCTAGGAGAGCTGGACAGGGCCGTAGAAGGTCCTCAACCCATCAGCAGGACCGATATCTGCTGCTTTGTGCAAGGAGGAACAGGTTGAGCCCTGCCCGAGCCCTACAGAATGACCTCCAGCAGGCCACTGGTGTGAATGTCTCTGCCCAAACAGTCAGAAACAGACTTCATGAGGGTGGCCTCAGGGCGCGACGTCCTGTAGTGAGCCCTGTGCTCACTGCCCAGCACCGTGGAGCTCGATTGGCATTTGCTATAGTATAATATATATATATATATATATATAAAATTGGCATGTCCGCCACTGGCGCCCTGTGCTTTTCACAGATGAGAGCAGGTTCACCCTGAGCACCTGTGATAGACGTGAAAGGGTCTGGAGAAGCCAAGGAGAACACTATGCTGCCTGCAACATCGTTCAGCATGACCGGTTTGGTGGTGGGTCAGTGATGGTCTGGGGAGGCATATCCATGGAGGGACGCACAGACCTCTACAGGCTAGAGAACGGCAGTCTTACTGCCATTAGGTATCGGGATGAAATCCTTGAACCCATGGTCAGACCCTACGCTGGTGCAGTAGGTCCTGGGTTCCTCCTGATGCACGATAATGCCCGGCCTCATGTGACAAGGGTATGCAGGCAGTACCTGGAGGATGAAGAAATTGATGCAATTGAATGGCCCTCACTTCACCTGACCTAAACCCGATAGAACACCTCTGGGACATTATGTTTCGGTCCATCAGACGCCGCCAGGTTGCTCCTCAGACTTTACAGGAGCTCACTGATGCCCTTAGACAGATCTGGGAGGACATCCCACAAGACACCATCCGTTTTCTCATTAGGAGCATGCCGCGACGTTGTCAAGCATGCAAACAAGCACGTTGGGGCCACACAAGATATTGAGAAGCAATTGAGTTGCAGAAATTGAATTTTGGCAAAATGGACAAGCCCGCCACATCACTTTTTCACTATGATTTTCGGGGTGTCTATAAAATTGAGCCCTCTGTAGGCTGAAAACTTTTATTTCCATCAAAGATGTGGCATTCTTTTGTTCCGAAGACATTAAACTGTCCATATCAGTATAAATATCCAACATAATTTTTTTTCACAATGAGATCTGATGTGTTTTCAAAGTGTTCCTTTAATTTTTTTGAGCAGTGTATTTAATTAAAAAGCAAGGCATATAAGAACAAAGAATGCTTTACTTTGGCATGTCTGTCTTGTTAGTAGAGTTTCCTGAGGGGTTGGCCACATATGTGTCGACTCCTCATTGGCTAATTGCTAAAAAGGGCGCCATTTTGCAGGTGAGTATAAATAAGCCGTGTTGGTGCTCACCCTGTAAAATCTGTGTTGAAGGAAGCATGTTGGAAATTTGGGAAAGTTTTCAGTTCTTTGTTGGTGCTTTTGAGTGGGAGGTATTTAGATGCATGGCCAGTTGTGTGTGTCTTTGTGTGAAGAGGGGTGTATCGTCAATGCATGAACTGTTTTTAGATAAATATGACCCAAGTTTCCAGTCAAAATAGTATCTCTCCTGACAAGACTTACACCAGCAACTAAATAAAGAAGACAATGAGTCGTAATAAGAAAAATAATAGGAAATTCGGAGGGAAAGAGTTTATAATTAAGTATAACCCAACGTTTTAGCCTCAATGTGGAAACTATTTTATTTTATTATACTATCTCAGTGTAAAGTGATCTGCGCTTATCAATATCTGTACTTTGAAGATGAGATACGATTACACGTATATGACCAAACTGTCATATACGTTCTATGTTTACTGTCATTTCAGCGTGAAATGATCAGGCTCACTCAATTCCGGCTTTAAAACATCCGTATGATGAGTGCTCTGCATCTGTGCGTTACCATGTCTGTGAGATAAGATTAAACGTGTCAGCGTGTCAACACCCCCCTGTGTCCCTGCTCCAGGTGTACTATCAGCGCGAGCGCGGCTTGCATGAGACAGAGAAGACGACGGATGAGGAGGAGCAGGTTCTGACGTTCAGCGGGAACCGTAGCGAGGGACGTCTGCCCGGCCTGCAGCCGTACAGCCTCTACATCCTCTTCATCACGGTCGTCAATAGCAGAGGGGAGGGGCCTCAGAGTCCAAGCAAGACATTTGAGACCCCGGAGGGAGGTGTGTATGTCCGGAGAGGTGTTGACTGACATGGTTGGGGGATTAAATATTTAAGACCAAAAACTTGGACGATCCCAAATTTCTTCCCGGAGGTCTTTTTAATTGAACAGGTACCAGAAGCCTGAGCTTATCTTTCACATATGAAAAACGCAGGGAATTGTTGGGGTCACAACATGAAAATGTCTAACATACAGGCGAGGGGTGGCATCTGGGTAGAGCTTGACAGGCATGATAAGACCTATACATTTCAGGCCCACTTGCTCACTGTATGTAACGTCTGAACTTCTGTGCATATGTGAAAGCAGCTTCAAAGATTTCTTATGAAGAGGCATTTTGGAAACCGACCGTGACTTGTTTTCGGTTTTCAGTCCCAGGTCCTCCTTCTTCTCTGACAGTCCTGAACCCCAGTCTGGACTCTCTCACCCTGGAGTGGGGCCCACCAATGAACAATAACGGACGCCTTGCTGGATATACACTGAAGTACCAACCAGGTAGTTAAACCAACTTCAGGCGCACAACCTGTACACTGCAACAGTATTATGCACAGTTTGCTGAAAAGGAAATTAAATATTGTGCATTCGTAACTCTGTCTGTGCAGTCAACACCACCAATGAACTGGGACCAGTCAAGATCGTGACGTTCCTGGCCAATGAGACCACGATCACCCTGAGCAGCCTGAACTCCAGCATGCTCTACAAGTTTTACTTAAGTGCAAAGACAATCAAAGGCTCTGGCCCCTTCATCACAGAAGAAGCCTTCACAGTCATGGACACAGGTGAGTCATACTGTTAAAGCTTCATGCGCAGCAAACCACAAGCACAATTTACCATAATCGAATGGTGGCAACACTGGCTGTAAGCTCTGAGCTATCAAATGTTGTTTCACCTTGAAACATGGTCTGAGGTCTGGGTTTCTAAATCTGGACCATAGCAGTATGACATTATTCTTCTCATAACTGAATTTGAGATTCACACCCTTACCGCCATGAGGAAAATGGCAGCCGTGTGAATATAGGTCAATAGGAAGAAAAGGTTGAAGAGTCATATATCAGCAACCAGAACACAGAGTGCAGTGGTGAGTGACTGCCCTGACAGATATGAAGGACTCACTCAATCTCTATCTCTTTCTCTTTTCTCCGAAGCTCATTCTCAGACCCCTGTAGAATCGAGCAAAGGTAACGCAAGTTTGCCCCTGGAAGACCCTGCATGCTAATTATATATTTACATCATATATAATTAGCCTAGCATGGATATTAGCATTTATCCTACCTTTTTCTGCATGTTACGGGTTAGCATGTTTGCATTCTCCCGACGAGTAGACTTCCATAGCATTTGCAAGCAGCTAAGCTTGTGTCCTATTCAGATCGAATAGGCTGTGGCATATATTTTAAAACTTAGGATGCTTGTGCATTAGAATTAGCTGATTTGTTTTTATTAGACCCCTACCATGATGCTTGTGAATGTGTTTATGTGGAACTAACACATTTTATTTACCCCCTAATGCTATAAACTGATGAACTGTGCATATAAGTTAAAGTAGAGTTTGGTTGAACCAAATAATAAGCATGCTGCAGTGATGTGATGTGTTTTTTTGGGGCCCAGCTCCTGTTGTGCTTTGAACTCCAGCATGTCGGCAGCACATGTCTATGTCAACAACAGTTGCTTCTGCTCTTGACACTGCGTTGGCTAATGTTGGTGTGTGCGTATCCTGTCTCACTCTTTTCCGTGTTCTTTTCAGGCCCCACAGAGCCCCCTCACCCAACTATCCCCATCACTCAGTCTGTGCCTCCCCCGTTTCACAAGGGTACAAACAACTACTGCGCCTCCTTAGCCTTATCAGCCTTACGAGCTAAGTGTTGCAAAAATGATCCACCTCAGCAAATGTTTCATGAGAAAGAGAAACGTTTGTCTCTCTGGAACTGTCTTTAATAACAGTGATATTGAAGTGTTTGCCGAGATGGACAATTTTGTGGCAACTATACTTTACCTGTTGTACGAGATCTCAGGGAATTTTCACACTTGAAAATCCGGGCCGAGGTTCATGTCTGAATTACATTTTTTACATTTGATTCGGTTACTTTTGTTTTGACGTTGTAATTAAGGAACCTTTGCCTGACATTTTTACTTGTCATCACCCACAAAAAAGTTTTCACACTGAAAACTTACCAAAACATGAAACCACCTCTTGTGGTCCAACTAAAGTTTGGTCCGTTGGTAGGTGTGTGAAAGCGCCCTAAGACTATAATGGTTCTTGTGTAACAAGCTATACTCCCTGTTGCATTGTGGTAAATATCTATTACAGCTTATCTTATCTACAAGATCGGAGCGACAGATCAATGTTTAAGCATTTTTCTCGTTCTTTCATTGATCAAGCAAGCTTTAAGGTCATTTTATATATTCTTTAGTGGGAAAAACTGAAAAAAAAAACAATTGATTTCTAATTTGACATATTTTGTCTCTCTTGCAATGTCTTAAAGGTTATATTCTTTTTGAAAAACGAAATAACTTAATGAAATGGTACAATTAGCATTTTGAACAAATGCATCTTCTTTCTCTCTTGTGTGCTCAGCGCCTCCTGTAGGCCCTGCGTTTGGCAATGTTAACACGTCTGTATCGGAGGATGGTGCGGCGATCAGTTGGGAATACTTTGGACACCATAAGAATGTATTTGTGGAATATATTGTAGAAAACAGTAAGGCTTCACTTTGTATTTACAGTCTCCACAGAGCGCGTTACCTCCGCCAAGGCCCAAGGTTCGCCATTTAAATTCACAGCATCAGCCAAATAATACACACTCATAAATATCAGAGGAGAGGGACCTCGTAAGCATGCTTGATGAATTTCATCAAGATACTTGAATTATTCCCTTTGAAATTGGTGAAGGTGTCAAAAAGACAAGAAGTTGATGAACACAAAATTACTTGATCTGAGCAAAGCATGTAACATGTTTCTTCTTGGCTGATGTCCCATCCTTCCAGCAAGTTTTTATGCAATTCTGCTGACAATCTCTCTGATAAAGAAAGTAATAAAATATTCCTGAATCAGCTTCTTTGTTTGGATCCAGCCTATAATAACACTTCCTTCTTGACCCATATTCTATTCTTAAAGTTGTGTGGCAATCTGTTAAGTCGTTTTTTGCATAATCCTGCTGAAAATCAAACAAAAAGACGTGGGCGAAATCGTAACCTCCTTGGCGGAGGCAACAATGATTTATCCTTCAAAATTACCAGGCGGAAAATTGTAAATCAAATGACATGCTCTTTTTTCCTTGAATTTCACTCTTCCCCATCCGACACTCCACTTCTAGGTAAAGACGACTGGGAAAAGGAGTTGGTAAACAGTTCACACTCTCATATGATAAAAGGTTTAAAGCCCGGGACGTCCTATAGGGTGCGTGTGGTCGCTAGAGACCCGGCTGACCCGACGGTCCACAGCACAGACGAAGTGTTGGTTACGGTTCCAGGTGAGGCGGCATGCCTCAGGATGGATAGTCATTGTGCTTAATTATTATTTTAATCTTTTTTTGCCTGACTGTCATCACAATAATAAATGACGGCGTGAAAGGTGGCATCAAGTTGTGATGCATGTCGCTTAACGTCATCACTAAAAAGTCCATTCATTTTACTGTCGTGCCTTTTTCTTTTTCTCTTTTTCGCCACGTCTTCGGCGCCTAGTCGATCATTGCAGATTAACCCATTTGAAAATTCCATTTCAGTGTTTACAGCCTCTGTTAATCTCAGCATGAAGAAAAACAGACTCCACCACTTAACCAGGCTGGATTTCAGTTTGACAGGGCAGCGGCGCTCACCCTGTTCCTCTCTCTGTCTCTTTCCGTGCCCGTGCAGCCGTGCCCAGCCGACAGGTCGACATCGCCACCCAGGGCTGGTTTATCGGACTCATGTGTGCTATCGCCCTCCTCATCTTGGTCCTCCTCATTGTGTGCTTCATCAAGAGGAACAAAGGTGGCAAATATCCAGGTAATGCACATATCGGTATGAACTGTAAATTTTTTACCTGGATATGTGTGAGAAGAAAGACAAAATAAACTGTTATTTACAGTGAAAGAGAAAGAAGACGCTCACCAAGACCCTGAGATACAACCTATGAAGGAGGACGATGGGACATTTGGAGAATACAGGTGAGAGAGAAAACTGCACCTTTTTCCATCGTAGAAGTGGCTTAAAGCATAGAGTTCAATCAGGAGAGTCTTGAGAGAAAGTGATGATGTCCACATGGTTGAAACACCCTGATATGCATCTGTTACAACTATGGCAGCTGAGAAGGCTTTTCCGGGTGTATTTTTGGAAGAAATCTCGTGGCTTTTACATGGCTTAAATAAGTGCGGAACACTTCAAAATTTTCTTAATGAAGGTCTGTCATGGCAAAGAAATACGTTCAGATAAAGCTCATTGTGTTAAATAAACCAATTGTAAAATTCTTGAACATGTCAACTTTCAAATCCATAGTGTTCACTGCCTTTTTGATACAGTGAGGTTTACATACACATTGCTGCTGATTGGGAAACACGTTTGCAACATCCACCAAATAGGAGAAAACAAGTCATTCAAAAAACCATAGCAAAAAATTGCAAAACAATTTGAGATCTAGCCCAGATTTATAGTTTGACGGCAAAAGCTGAATAGTTGACTGTAAAATCCAGCTGGTCTGAAGAATCAATGGGTCATAGAGAGTCCTCCTGGTTGAACTTGCGCCAAGCTTCATTTCTGAGTAAGATGAATTGTCCTTTTCCTTCATTCATTGTGTCCTGACGTGACCGTTTGTATGTAGAACAATTGGCCAGGCCGCAGAGACACAATCCCCAACAGACTCCATTACCAAACACTCCATGGAGGCAAGGCCAAATCCACACCATTCTGTGCTGATCTTTAATAATCACCAACTCACATTGTAAACAAGCCGGTCTAATCAACAATAACATGTCAAATATAACAAGTAATCGCATCTCTTTAACTCTATCCCATCTTAAAACAGGTGGAAGGAAACTTTCATTAAGTTTTTCGTATTTCATCACATTTGAATAGTTCAATTGCTGTGGTGTATTTATATTTCTATATACTTTTGGAGCTATTAATACTAGAGCCCGGCCAAGCCCCTCTGCCAAGGCCCAACACTTTATTTGGATCTGCGTCAAATTGCACACATTCATAAGTCAGCTACGCATGGCAGATTTATTTCATCAAGATCCATGAATTATTCTCTGAGAAATCAAAAAAAGGTTATCAGTCAAGTAGTTTTTGTGTAATCTTGCTCACAATCCAACGTTAAATGTACAGGGTGAAAACATAACGTCCTTGGCAGAGGTCACAATTAAGAAAACATGAACATTTATGTTTCCATTTTCAAAACTGTAAATAAGAGTGTTGTGGCAGGACAAGGAAAGGCAGAGACGCAGGTACTGCTTACTGTTGTTTATTCAGTAGCCAGGAAGAACAGGCACATGTTCCCCATACGGGAAGTATATATAGCTACAGACTTTACATTTCCCATCGACCACTGGGTGAGAGGACACACCCATGAGTGCACGCCACACAGCCCCCCCCCCCGAACACCCAGAGGGAAAAATACAAAATGGGACAAAAGTCAGTACCTCTCAGGGGGTTTAACGAGGCGACCATAACGGCTACGCCGATCCCCGTCCGCAAACGCAGGGGTGAAACAAGCAGAAGGGACATCATTTACAACAGACACAGGATCAGGAGGCACAACTGGAGAAAACAACACAGGGGTCTTAGAAGGGGGGCGACCACGACGGGGAACCCGGGCCGGTAGCACCTCTTCGCCGGCCAACAGATGAGCTGGCTTAAGTCTGTCCAACGAAACACGCTCCCTGCGCCCGCCCATTTCCAGAATGAAACTTTTAGAACCCGCCTCTAACACCCTAAACGGGCCGTCATACGGGGGCTGGAGGGGAAACCGGTGAGCATCGTGACGCACAAAAACAAACCGAGCGGTCGCGAGATCCGTTGGCACGAAAGACCGAGGAGAAAAATGATGCACGGGGACCGGTGCACAAGCGGACTGTGACGCAGGACGCGGAAAGGGGGCCGAGCTGTGAGGCAGAAACTCCCCTGGAATGCGGAGCGGCTGACCGAGCACCAACTCTGCAGGCGAGGCATCCAGGTCAGCCTTAGGAGCCGAGCGCAACCCGAGCATCACCCACGGCAACCGATCCAACCAGTTTGCATCTGAGAGCGCAGCCCGCAATGACGCCTTAAGCGACCGGTGAAAACGTTCACACAAACCGTTAGCCTGGGGGTGGTAGGCAGTGGTACGGTGAACCTGTGTGCCCAAAGACTTTGCTAGCGCCGACCAGAGCTCCGAAATGAACTGCGGGCCTCTGTCAGAGGTGATATCAGACGGTGCACCAAAACGTGAGACCCAAGCTGAAAGAAAAGCGCGTGCCACGTCCGCAGATGTCGTGGAAGACAGAGGAACCGCCTCTGGCCACCTAGTGGTCCGATCTACCATGGTAAGGAGATGTGTAAAACCCTGGGAAGGGGGAAGAGGCCCCACAAGGTCGATATGCACATGACCAAAACGCCTGGCTGGAATCAAAAATGGCTCGAGGGGCGCCCTAGTGTGCTGGTGAACTTTAGCTCGCTGACACGCCACACATGTGGCCGCCCACTCCTTGACCTCTTTGCGAAGGCCAGGCCACACAAACTTCGAAGACACCAACTTCACCGACGCCCGGACACCCGGATGAGAAAGAGAGTGCACCATATCAAAGACCCGACGGCGCCAAGCAACCGGCACCACCGGCCGGGGGCGGCCCGTGGAGACGTCGCAAAGGAAGGCAGGCCCACCATTTTGCACAACTGCCTCCTCCAGCTCCAGACCGGTACTCGCAGCTCTCAGTGCAACGATACCCGGGTCCCCAGGTTGATCGGCAGCCAGTGCGGAAAAATCAACCCCAAGATGCACAGGGCACACCAGCACCCGCGACAGGCAGTCTGCAACTGGGTTCGCTTTACCCGCCACATGTTGGATGTCCGTTGTGAATTCGGAGATCGCCGCTAGATGGCGCTGCTGGCGAGCAGACCATGGCTCTGTCACCTTTGCCATAGCAAACGTCAATGGTTTGTGGTCAACATAGGCTGTGAAAGGGCGGCCTTCCAGCAGGAAACGGAAATGACGCGTAGCCAGGTACAACGCTAACAGTTCCCGGTCAAACACACTGTATTTTCGCTCACTGTCTCGCAAACCGCGGCTAAAAAATGCAAGGGGCTGCCACGCACCCGCAACGCGCTGTTCAACAACTGCACCAACAGCCACATCTGAAGCATCGGTCGTGAGGGCGATGGGCGCCCGAGACGCGGGGTGCGCCAGAAGCGCCGCGTTACCCAGGGCAGCCTTAGCCCCCTCAAAAGCCTGGATCCTCACAGGGGTCCAATCAACCTGGTCCTTGGCTTTCTTAAGCTTCAAAGCACCATACAATGGTTGCAGGAGTTGGGCCGCACGAGGCAAGAAACGATTGTAAAAGTTTACCATGCCCAAAAACTCCTGTAGCGACCTGACCGAGACCGGACGGGGAAAATCCGCAACTGCATGCACCTTCGAGGGCAAAGGAACCGCACCCTGCGACGAAATGCGATGGCCCAAAAAGTCTATGACAGACAGCCCAAACTGGCACTTGGCTGTGTTGACAATGAGACCACGCCCATCAAGGCGCTGGAAAACCTGCCTAAGGTGCGACAAATGTTCATCAGCCGACGGGCTGGCCACCAAGATGTCGTCCAAATAGACGAAAACAAACGCGAGGTCACGTAGCACCGAGTCCATCAATCGCTGAAACGTCTGCGCTGCGCCTTTAAGGCCGAACGGCATCCGCAGGAACTCGAAAAGCCCAAACGGCGTAATGACAGCAGTCTTGGGCACGTCCTCTGCCCGCACAGGCACCTGATGATAACCTCGCACCAAATCGATTTTAGAAAAAATTGTCATGCCCGCCAGACGAATCGAAAAATCCTGAACATGCGGAATTGGGTAACGGTCATGGGCCGTAATGTTATTTAAACGGCGGAAGTCGCCGCACGGCCGCCAAGAACCGTCTGCCTTGGGCACCATGTGGAGCGGTGAAGCCCACGGGCTGTTGGACCGCCTAACGATCCCCAAACTTTCCATGGTAGCGAACTCCTCCTTCGCGGTGGCTAACTTCTCGGTGTCGAGGCGACGCGAACGTGCGAAAACAGGCGTACCCGCAGTGGGAATGAAATGTTCCACGCCGTGTTTAGTAACCGCGGCAGAAAATGCGGGTGTTGTCAGCGAAGGAAATTCCGCCAGTAAGCGCTGGAAGACACTAGACGAAAAGCAGTATTATTGTCACAGTGAACCTCTACGGACAGGCCTAATCCCCTGCTGTAACCAACTGTTTCCATGATGTTACCTCGGCGTTCGCCAGTGAAGACAAGGTGGGTCTATCGGCGTTTGCGGACCTTAAGGGGGATTTGGAGAACAAAGGAGAGAGCCGCGGGGGGGCTCGCTGAGCCTCGCGGACCGATCGCGACGTGTGATCTAATTAGCATATGAATCGGAGTCCAGCCGCTGGCTGGAACCTCTCTCTACTCACCATTGGAGGAAACCACAGACCCTTGAAACTAATGTCACTCGTGATTGGTTGGTAGAAGTGTTGCTATTGGTCACCTTATGGGTCATTGCAGTGCACACGTGGGGTCACAGCATTCCGCACGTGGGGTAAGCCCCTCCCACACAATATTTATAATAAAAATGTATATATTAATATTTATTATTATTTATAAGTAAGCCTTTACCAAAAGCACTGCAGTTAATTAAAACTTAACATTCATGTGATGCTTGATGTTATAGGTGAACATATTGTACAGGGAACAAATGTGAACAAGGTATATGTGGAGTGAAAGCTTTATTTACATACAGCAAAAATATTGTACAAAAACTCAGATGAGGCTTGAAATGTTTCTCTGCAGCCTCTGGGTCATGACTTCTTTGTGGGACTCTTCTCCAGTGTGTAGACGTCTGTGGTGTGTAGCTGTGAGATCAGTGTAGCTTCCAGTCTTATATGAAGTGTGGGACACAGGTCGGTGCACTCCTGGCTGTGGAAGGATGGATCCATGTCATCTGTCCCGCTTCAATCAGCTGTAAACACATTCAGTAAAATTAGCACAGTTCAATTACAACATACACCTTTACATGTAACTGGAAAATTATTTAATGAATATAACCTTACCCTCTTTCTTCTCCGACAACTCCTCAATGCTGATGTAAGGTCTGGTCGGATCATACTGGCTCATAGTGTGTCTTTGTACGTCATGGACAGGCAGCTGGAAAACAACACATGTAACATGACTTTATTATTAATAAACGGAAATAGCCGCGCTGCATCACCGTTGGAAGATCCACAGCAAAAAAACACCAAAACAATTCCTAAACAGTTACTTACATTCAATGGCTTCATTTTCTGCACTTTAAATCCGGACTTTCAGCGTCTCAGCCTAACGCCTCTTTGTTTGTGTGTGTGTGTGCGTGTGTGTGTGTGTGGGGGGGGGGGGGGGGGCTGAGGCTGTGAAAACATACAGAAAAAAGTCACGTTGATGAAAAAACTTAGCGAGAACAAACTGTTACATCTAAGTAATTCATACGTATTTACACATGCACTAGATCTGCTCCAGCACTCGATGCTGTATTCGTATTTAAGCAACTTTCTCGCTATCCCAAAGAGTGGCGGACATGCTTTCAGATGTACCAGTTAGCTTAGTGGTTAGAATGGCGGCTCTAGCTCACCGTAACTCAGGGACTGTGCGCCCGTCTTCTCCGCCTCGACTCGTCCACACCGGGCCCGCGGCTCTGCCTCCACACGCACTCATCTTCTCCTCCAGGGAACAGCGTCGTGTCGACTTCAGCAAGTTATTTACCCCGAAGACAGAGTCACTCGTACGGGACAAGCTAAACACGACCCGCTTCCTGTCTGCGGGACACTCGACGCTGCTGCACGGCGTTTACGAGGCTCTGATTGGACGAGTCCATCAGCTGATGACGCGAGCGGGTGACGTGAGCAGCGGTTAATTCATATGGGATAAGTATTTGACTGAGGCCAGGTTTATTTTTTGTGGTGTTTAGTACATTTACACACATGATTCACGCTGTTCTGTGTTCGTAACCTTATAGTTGAATGCACTTATCGTAAGTCGCTTTGGATAAAAGTGTTGACTGTTTTAATGGAATACTGAGAAAGTTTAATAACAACAATTAGACAATTGAAGTTCAAATTATGAAGGAATTTAAGCTCTATATTGTGTCTCCTTTATATTTAAAATAATAATCAAACTGAGTGGAGATGTATGTTGTATCCAAACAGCCGGCTGCTGTGTTTTGTCACTGTGCAGTCCATGGGGGATTAAATATTACTATTTTTATTATTAAATCATTAAATCAATGAATGTTTCATAGCAATTTTGAAAGTAGTGGTGAAAAGGTACCATTTATAATTCATGGAACAGCTTAGTTTGCCATTGACATGTGAATTTGATGCCAGTATTTTGGGAGGACAGATATTTTTATGGAAAGCCAGTAGAAGTTTGGAGCTTACAGGACACAGATGATCATACCCAGCATCATTTATTTGCTGGTAGAGGTGTGGTTTACACTTCCTCTGTGCATTTAACCAGCACAATTGAAAAAGTGACTGTAATCATGCCACTCTGTACAGTTGTTGAGATTTAGGATTGGATGACAATAAAAATTTGAAATAAAGTGCATTGTTTCATTTCTTTTGACTGCATTGACCTTTGTTCGTGGTATACAATATAATTCATTATAGCACACTTACTTACTTAAGAACAATTTAAAATTTCAGGTTTAATATTTATTTTAAGCCTGGTTTACTCAGCCAGATAGTTTGTTGGTGCCTCTTACACATTGGTGTTATCTGCTCTCAGGGAAACTGATTTGCATTTGTGAAGCTCAGAGCATTGTCATTTGCATGTGAAAGCGTCCTCTAGGAGTTGGAGCAGGGGGGGTCAAATCTCAACAGCTCACAGGCTTGACAACTGCAGGAACCCTGAGCGTTTCCTTTGCTGCCTGCAGATACGTGTGAAAGTCGTTAACCGAAGGATGTGCCAACACTTCTCTGCGACACAGATTGACACAAACGCTTCTTTTCATGCAGTGAGACATCCTTTGACGCCGCAAAATTAGCGTGTGTTAACGGCCCGGGTCCCCCTGACTGACACGGAAAAGACGCAAAAGACACAGCATCAATGAGCCTGCGATTAGTTACATCCACTAACAACCCATTAGTGCACAGAAAATCTGCTCCGATAATAGGAACCGTAATGGAGGCTACAACAAAATCACACAGAAATTTGCGTCCATTGAAACACACAGTCACAGACTTGGTACCAAACGTCTCTATAGCCGAACCGTTAGCCGCTGTCAGACGCGGACCACTGCCACGGGCCGAGAGGTCCGTAGCTGCAGGAGGGAGAAGGCTCTTCTGCGAGCCGGAGTCCACCAGAAACTGATTACCTGATATGGAGTCATGAACGAACAGCAGCTCCTCTTGATCACCAGCGCCCACGGCTGCTACCGAGCGCCGGCTCTTCCGTTTCCCGGTGCCTGGAACGCGCACGGAGGAACGCAGCGGCGCGCCTTGCTGCCGAAGCGCTGATGGAAGAAACACAGCTGGCCGCGCTGTGTGCGGGTGGAGACTGCAGCCGTCACTGCCGGAACCTCGTTCTCCAACGTCGACTGCGAGGACTCCACGGCCACACTCTGCACGGAGACGTTCCTCGAAGACAGCAGGATCCGGTCCGCCTCCTCAGCTAATCCACGGAAGCCGCCGGCCGCCAAGCAAGAAGAGTTGGCGAGGGCTGCGCGCACCTGCAGCGGGAGCTGGCGCAGAAAGATGTGCGGGAACAGGAAACCCTCATCCTCGGAGCCCAGCAACGACAGCATCTCGTCCATCAGGTCCACTGCCGAACCATCACCCAAACCGGGAAGCGACAGTAGCTTGTCCGCTCTCTCCGCGGCTGTCAAGCTGTAGCGGCGGAGGAGAAGCTGCTTGACGGCGGCGTATTTCCCTCGCAGCGCCGGGGCTCGCAGGAGCTGCATCACGCGCCGGGTGGATTGCTGGTCCAAAGCCGCGACCACCAAAAAATACCTGGAGTCGTCTGCCGTTACTCCTCGCAGATGGAAGAGAGCCTCGATGTGCTGAAACCACGACGCGGGGTCGTTCTGCCAAAACTCCGGGAGCTTAACGTGCTCCGCGGAGCTGTCCGATCCTGGAAGCTGCTGCGCCATGGTCGTCGTGGAGACACGGTCCACGGGAGCCGGGGAAGAAAAAACGTCTTCCCCCGATGAGGAAGGGACACTATCCTCCTTCACCTCGAACATGTTCAAAAAACGGGGTCACCAATGTGGCAGGACAAGGAAAGGCAGAGACGCAGGTACTGCTTACTGTTGTTTATTCAGTAGCCAGGAAGAACAGGCACATGTTCCCCATACTGGAAGTATATATAGCTACAGACTTTACATTTCCCATCGACCACTGGGTGAGAGGACACACCCATGAGTGCACGCCACAGTGTGCTTATTTTCCTAATTCAAGTTCTGTATATGTATCTTATTTGTATATAGTGGTCAATGGGGTTTGATGATATCCTTACGAATCCAATTTTTAAATTTTTATATATATTGGCAATATATCATTATTTACATTTTTTATTGATACCCAAAAATTCTATATTGGTCGGGCTCTCATTAATATGAATGTCATTGTGCTATTATGTATGCATGCTATCCATATAGAATTGTGCACTCATTGTCTGTGTCTATGAAAAGCTTTTTGGCTCATAAATTGCTTTTCATGTGTTCCTCCATTTTTATCTTTTGTGTTTTTTTTGGGTTTAGGTCAATGGAGAGGTAAGACGAGATGCGCTAAAACAAGCATGCAATTCATGTAACCTTCTAAAACTAGAGATACAAATGTAACTAGGGTTCTATGAATGCTGGATGACTGCCAGGCAGCGGTGCTTCCGCACTGGATATCTCCGTCACGCATTCGTGTGGGCGGCACACGAATGCGTGTTTGGACTTTGTTGGTAGAACTACTCGACCTGCACGTTTGCGAGATGGAGATATCCAGTGCGAAAGCACCGCTGTCAGGAAGAACTAAAGTAGAACATATTGTTGTGCCTATAAAGCAAGTAGTGTGCACATTAACATATCTGGGTTACTGTGTCATCATGTTATCATTAAAACAAATAAATTACATTTAACTATAATCGCCCCCTCCCCCCTTCCTTCATTTAATCTCTTGAAACATTTCATCACCGTTTACTTTAAATGCAAAGAGTTGAACTGTGCTGTATGATCCTGACTGTAGAGCTTGCACACTGGAGAAATGAGTAGATGAGTAAAACAGGATTGAAATGGTTCCAGTTGCATTTTTGATGACTGCATGTAACCTTAAAGCAAGTGTAGTACTGCAAAGGACTGAGCGGTACACGTTTGCAAAATCTTTTTAGCAGTGGTCACTAACCTTGAATCTCTCAACCTCAGCACCCGGGCTTCCACAACCACAGCACTAACACTGTAGTCATTCACACAGGCTGCGTAGCTTAGCTGCTCCACTGTACACTGCCGTGAAGTCTAATCTGCCAGGCTAATCTTTGTCATTGTGCCTCATGAGAAACCTTCCATTAGCAGAGGGAACACTGAGTGCTTGTGTACATTTTTGTTCATTTGCTTTGCACCTGAGCAAAACTGCAAAAGACGTAAAACATACTGCTAGCTCTACGCTTGGGACAGTATGTGTGGCAGCGTACAGTTGTGCAGTGGAAAGCCAAATTGCTAATGCTTAAATGAGGCCATGTCTACACTAATGCAGATATTTTACTCTGTCTACATGAGAACACAAAAATGACTAACAACGCTAAAAACAAGCATGACAGGCCAGTAGATGATAAAGTCCACATCGACCATCCTTCAAAAACGCAGAGGAACAAGTTTGTTATTCAAAATATCTGCATGAGCTCGGACAGGGTGGAAGAGGTTACTGACCACTGCAGAACAAACACCAAAAAAATACTCTCAACAACCCTCACTCCAACCTTTTCTCCTACCTCTTTTCTAGTGACACAGAGGACCACAAGCCGCTGAAGGGCAGCCGGACGCCGTCCAATGGGACGGTGCGCCGTGACGAGAGCGACGACAGCCTGGTGGACTACGGGGAGGGGGGGGACGGACAGTTCAACGAGGACGGCTCCTTCATCGGCCAATACAGCGGCAAGAAAGAGAAAGACACGCACGAAGGCAACGAGAGCTCCGAGGCACCTTCGCCCGTCAACGCCATGAACTCGTTTGTCTAAGGGAGGGGCCGCCTCCTGATTGCGACAGTTGCTGCTGCCGCTCCTGGTCACCCTGGCAAATGTAACCATCCTTGTGGTGACAGTTGCTAAGGTGACGGTGGTGGTGGACTTTTTACAATGCTGACCCGCCCTCATCTCCACACCGGCCCATCCCTGTCACACTGTGACATCCTCCGATCAACACACACTCAGCAGAGACCAACAGCACATCCCCCATGACCACTGGAGGACGGTATGAAGCGAAGGGATGTGAGGAAGAGGAGGAGAGAGGAAGAAATATGGAAAAGCAGAAGGAATGTACAAGAAAGAGAATTACCACTCAGACTGAGCAGGAGTGTGGCCAACTGTGTGTGTGTGTGTGTGGTAGTGCCATTTAATCTCCTTTCCAAACACACTTTACTTGATAAATCCAAATATATATTTAATCAAATTTGCCACCGACAGGAAAATATGCATCAACTCACATTCACAAACATCTGCATGGCAGCATTTTAACCTCTTCCTGTCACTTGATGCACTTGTTGACTGTGTTTAAAGATAAATGGCATGGCCGCTCCCATAAAGTGAAGCCAAAGTGTCTCGATCGCCATCTGGTGGCCGGCTGCAGAATATGTCACAAACCCCGCCTCATCCACGTTAGTGGATGGGACATGAGCAAAAAAAAAAATTGAAGTACACGTCAAATACATTTTTGTTAAAGATAGATCTCTCCTTTTAGGTAGTTCTTATCACACTGATGTTTGTCCAAGCGCTCATTTTGCCAGTAAGTTTCATTTTCATGAGTTTTTTTATGCTATAAAAGACTGACTTGCAAACAGGTGCAGCGCGTGGATCAGTGGGACCTTGCGACCTTAGGTCCATTCCATAATCGTAAATCGGGATATCCAGGTTTCACTTCTGGATTATGGAAGGAGGTGGAGATGAGAAATATACAGTTGATCGTGCAAACCTACTAGTAACAGGATTTTCTTTTTCAGTCAGAAAGTGTTAATGGCATCTGATATACAGAGAATTACTGGCAGCGGTGTCTTTGTGGACACTACATCTCGCAGTAGAAGCTAGCATGTCTTTTTGAGACGGATGAACTGTTTGTACATATGTAATGGAATAAGAAAAAAAGGTATATTTCGAGGTCAGGGACTTCCATTTGCAGTCATTGAAAGCTGTTTAGAAATACTTTGAACTCAGAGTCGGGTCACTCCTCACACCAGCCAGCCACAACTCTCACACTGATTTGACCGTTTTATCCTCGTGATTTCTCAAGATTGCTAATTTTGTTTTTCTTCTCACCAAACCTACGTTTCTTGTTAGCCAGATCTAATGCAACAACAGCGCAGGTGCGGTTAATTCAGTATCGTCAAGTGCTTCCACCTCTGAATCCTGGCCACTGTGTAAGCCTGGGTTTATGGCAATCACGGTATTGTCCAAAACGGCTGTCCCCCGCATTGTCTCCGATAGCATCTCTTCTACCATATCTGATACATGCACTGGCAGAAAAAAGAGAAAGGCTTATTGCATGTAGAGGTTCACTGAGAGTACACATGGTAGTTTCCAAGTATTTAGATGTTGATGATCAAGAACCTGTTAGCATGGTTTCTAGTGCCTTTGTAGAGAACAATGACTTGGATCCATAGCTATACCCCTCTTCATGCACAGTCCATGAACGCATCACATAGAAAAATACCACCCCACTTTACCGAAATGGCAGTTGCAGAGTATTCAAAGCGCACCGAAAGTAAGCGCTCACCGAAAGTAAGCTCCACATTATTAAGGTTAATTTATGCTCAACGTTAGATACAGATACGGACAGAGCTTTCTGTTCTCCCTTAATTTTGTCCATATTTGTGCACATCTTCTGAAAGCTTATGGAGACGGAGGAAACGGACAAATTGGAAACCGTCTGGGGTGTAGCCAGTAGTTCAAGCGAGATGGTCATAGGACAGGAGGAAGTAGGTGGAGTGCATATCTAGAAGGGTTGACCTCCGTCATGGCAACAACATTTTCTGGATCGTTTCCTCTTTTGCAATTTGTCTACAAAGCAAAAGCACAACGTTTGTTTTGTTGCTGCAATGCTGAATACTGAGCTGAATTATAGAGCTTTTATTTTTGAATGTTATGAAAAAGCTAATTCAGTTTCATTTTATGAAAAACATTGACTATAGCATCCTAATAACAGATAAACCTGGTAGGATGAAGACAAACTATTTGTTTTTTCTAACTTCACTCTGCACCGTAGATTGTGCACACAACAAAGTGTCAGCATATTGTAAAACTGTTTGACGACGACTCTGTAATGATGAGGAACAATTCTGAAGTAGAATCTGGAGCATTAACACAGGACAAGCTAAAAGGCAGATTTAGAACGGGCACTGCACTAGTGTCATCAACAATGCTACTTCACCAAGGCCCAGGTACAAACTCTCTCTTAAGAGGTACATTATCGCAACCTCCTCCACCATCGCCATCTTTTCTTGTCGGAAACTCTTGCCTCTGGGCTGCCCTCTAGTGGCTGTATTGCTTTAACAACCATGCCAACGTAAAGGACGCATGGAAGTAGTCATCTTGTAGGTAAAGGCAGCATAAGTAAGCCTTAAGGGAATATTCAATTTAAAGCCCTTTATTGTGAGCAGAATAGCCTCTTTGAGTCCCTGGTTCCTAAACAAAGCTGAAACTGATCTAACGGAAGAATTATTGATAACATCTTTTTTCACAGGGACTTCTGAGGAACAATTTTCAACTAAAGGTTGTAATGGTCTCGTTGACAATCATGTTAGACAGCATTTGTCAGCCCATTTGCAAAGCACCCCCTTTCATACTTACAATGAAGAATTAAAGACTGAGCAAATGTGCAGAATATTAAAACGCAGGTAGCTTGAGGTCACATCACGGGCACCAAATGAGATGCCATCATGCATTAATTTCAAACATTCTCCTTTCAAACCCATTCACCTTAAGGAGGATGTGCAGCTGTGCTCAGCACCACTGCCAACACACACCAGGTAACTGCCAATGGGAACCAGACTCAACTCTCTGGTACAGACTACTGTCAAAAAACAAACAAATGGGACTCACTGTCACTGGTTGCACTTAGAGAAGAAGGGGTTGGGGAAATAATTAATGATAACTGAATGTGGAAACAAGTGTATCTGTTTATGTGAATGAAAATATTGCTTGTTTCACTTCAAATGGTAGACACACTGGTGACTTTGGTTTATGCATTTAACCTTATATCTGTGTATGTCGTCACGATCCGAGCGCAGCACTCAGTGAGTTTTATATTACTGTAAAATAACGAAGCTTGTGTGTGAATGTTTGGGTGAGCGAGTGTGTGTGTGTGTGTGTGTGTGTGTGCAGCACATGCATGCTACTATGTTAAAGCGTGCGTCATTATAATATTGATTTCTCATTCCATGAATAATTCTGACACGAGACGAGCAGTCTGTGCCCACTCAACAGGAGACACAAGACTGCCCCGCCCCCCCCGAGAACACTTCCATTGTCTTCATTTTATCATAACTTGCATCAAGTTTTTTGGTTGCAACGTGTCAGCTTTCCACATGTAGATATTTCTGTTGTATTCTGTAAAGCATAGATGTGTTGAGGTCAGAGGTGAGAGCTTGGCCTCGTGCATTAGGGATAAGGGAGGGTGAAAAATGGTTTAGTGTGACATGAGACCACTTACAGTTTTCACTCTTTTTCTTTCTTTTATTTGCCGTGAAATTTTACTATTTATTTCTTATTTTTAAACTTGTCAGGTGAATTTGCTCATTGTTTAGCTGTTCAGGTATCAAAAGGCGATTATTTAACTTGTGACTGAGCTCTCGTGACACCTGTCTCGTTTCTGTCTCTGACCGTTCATGCACCTTTTCTGTATTTTTTTTTTTGTAAAAAAAGGAAAAAAGGCACACACTTAAACAGGATTTATCATTTCAAACTAATTCCTGCATCTAATGTAGGACAACATCCAGTGTGCGGCAGCAGAATGTTGGAAAGCTGTCGTCTTAAATTAGACATCTCCTGAAACTGACACATCCTTTGTTAAGAGTGTACAAAAAAACACAAGTGTAATTTGGAGCATTCTGAGCCGGCATGGACAGATAATCATACTGACACAACAGGGTGTGAATAGTGACTGAACATGCAGTAGGATATACAGTATATGATATGGTATAATATGACATTCTGGTTAATGTTGAAGCTACATGAAAAGCATGAAAGGCTGTTAAAATGGTTTACTCTACAGTATAATATTGCAAAATATTTTGTATTTTAAATGAAGTAAAAAAAAAAAGAAATAAATGTTGGTTTCAGGATTTCAAACCGGGCCCTGTTTTCCTTCATGACCCTGCGAGCAGCGCTACATGCTAGTGTGTAACTCCAAGTATTGTGTTATATGAGGATGATGTATATGTGTATGAGAGAGCTCTCAAAGCAGTTTGGCTGCAAAGCAAAAGCACGGTGTTCCTTTTGTTGCCGCAATGCTGTACTTACAGAGCTTAGATTTTTGAAAGTTTATAAGTTGTGAGCCTGGGTCTGCAATGTATGAAAAACTGACATCAGGTGAACTTATTTATAAGCCACACAAAAGAAAAAACATTCAGTTTCATTTAATGAAAAATATTGACTTGAAAATTGGTGGAAAAATACATTACAGATAAACCAGGTGGGATGATTGAAAAGTTTTCTAACTTCACTCCGCACCATAGACTGTTTATAAAAACATATGAACACAATGTCCAGCACATAAACAATAAAAGTGACAGTATAGAAGCCCTCTGAAGTTACTCGTAAAAAGGTTGATAACCTGTATTATTCACTCTATGGAAAGGGAAGTTAAATTGGAGACCGTTAAATGCATTTCATCTAATATTTCAGAAATCTGTTTGCCACAGATCTTTGTAGTGAGGCTTCAGGGTTCTATTGTATGCAATTTGCTTTGATCTTTTGAAATGATTCTTCTTTGTTCTCTTTATTGTCAGGTGGTAGAGTCTCACTCATTCTAGACTAAAGAGCCGTTGAAAGGGATGAAACTCTAGAGAGAACCTCAAGAGAATTTGCTGTCTAGAGCGGCTTTCTGATACAAACCCAACAAATAGTTGCCACCATCCAATAAACCAAACTAAGAATCAGAAGAAGTACAGCTTATATCACTGCACAGGACTCTGTTTGATAATTATAACAAGTTGACAGTACAGCAATACCTGCAATGTTCAGTGGTATGCACAAGTACATAAGTAAAACAATGATTTTCTGGCGTAAAAACAGTGCCAAGGGGTTCGAGAACAACAGAACGCCTCTCACGGACGGCAATATAAGAGAGCTGGGACTAAGCAGAGAACATCAACATGTCATGTTGTATAGCCAAATGCAGGACGTGGGGAAAGAGTATTCACAGCTGAAAAAGGACAGAAAAAAAGACATGGATGTGAACCAGGATCTGAAATATCAAGTTGACAGGTTGCACAGGCAAATCCAGGATAAAATTGTCTTGGCGGAGAAAAAAAGAAAGGCTGAAAGTGATCAGGAATAACTAATCCAAAGAAACGATTTGCTCCTTAAAAAACTTGTGGCTCTACGAATGTATGACCGTGTTCAAACAGCTTTTGCGGAAGAATATAGATCACTGAAAAATAACAAAGAAGCTCTGAACAGAAGAAAGGATTTTCTGACTGACGAGGTTGCTCAGCGCTGTAGTAAACTCTCGTTACAGAGGCTCAACGCTGCTCTCGAGACGAAGATCACTCAACTCCGGAAAGAAAATCGAATTTGGGCCAAAAAAATGGTTGATGCACGAAGGATTGTGGCCCAATTTGCAGCACTAAAAGCAAAGGATTTGCCTATGTACCAAACGTGTTTCCGACTCAAACACACATTAATTAAAAAGAGAGAAAAATATTCACATTTGGAAAAATCACTCAATGCTTATAAGATTCAATATGATGCTGCTGCCACTGACATCAATATCACCAGCATCCAGGAGCTTGAGAATATGATCAGAGAGAAAAGGTTTCGCGAAATGGCAATGCGTACACAATCAGGCTAAAAAGAGCACTGTCCATAAGAATATGTTTCTCCACAACACAATTTAGAAGCTTCGCAAAGACCTTCAACCTTTCAAAGGCGTGAAGGGCAGACATGAAGCCATCAAAACAGAGAACGACGAGGCATGTAAAAAACTCTGTCCTCACAAGAGAAGTTCATGGACTAACCCACAAGATTACAAAAGAGGCGGGTTAAGGCCGAGAAAGATAACCTGCAACCGCTCATCTGCTGCATCAATGTTTACACCCCTTCAACCCCAAAACTATTTTGTTTACTCAAGCAGTTCACCCACCTCTCCATTGCTATAGAGATGAGTAGATAATGAGTGCATTTTAATTTTTCAGTGAACTATCCCTTTTACACCACATATGTCAAAGAAGTAGTTTAGTCAACTGATCTGAATCAAGTGTTTGTGCTCAACTAGACTCCCAGAAGCACTGATAACAGAGAAACCAGCTCTCAAAGGTACCTCTCAAGGACCGCACTGAAGACACTTGAAAGACATTTGCTTTGATCATGTGAAAAAATCTTTGTTCACTTTATTGTCAGGTGGTAGAATGACACCATTTTTTTTAGCTGCCTATAGTTGTTTTGGCGTGACAAATTGCACTTTCTGGCTTCATTTTGCTGTCCTCACTGTGCTCATTTCATGTTGCACTTGTTTGTAAGGTAAAGCCATTCCTTATTGATTTTTTTCATTACTGATTTTGCTTCAGATTTACAAAATTAAATGTCTATGACCTCTTTGTGATTTAGTGCTTGATAAATCCAACCCTTTCTGTGTCCTGTGTTCATCTGTGTCCTGGTATTAACATAAAAGTGATCACGATATTAATATTTTGAAATCCATAGAGTCTAAAATACCTCATGAACTAAATCTTTCCTACTATTAGATGACAACGAATGTAATGACAATAATGTCAACACACCAAACTTCCCATCAGTGTATCAGTCTGTTGGTTGGTCAAATACTTTAATGTAGATAGATGTACTGTAGTGGTCCCAAACTGGGAATTTCAGTTGGACCGTTGGACGGTCCGACGGTCCGTGAACACTGAAGATATCTGCGACTTTAGGCTAAAAACTTGGTGTAAAAGATCTTGTTTCGAGTCAAATTCGAATGTCGGGGCTTGTGGACACTTCGATGACACCACATTATCAGCATGGAGGCATGTTATGTTATTTTCAGTTTTATTATGTCTGAAGAAGGACTCACCATTGATTTCAATCAGTTTAGTGTACTCAAGCAGTTCACCCACCTCTCCATCGGAACAGTGCAGAGTAGATAATGAGTGCATTTTCAGTTTTCAGTGAACTATCCCTTTAACATCACATAAATAAACAACAAGTAGTTAATTCAACTGATCTGAATCAGCGATTTGTGCAAAACTCACTCCCAGAAGCACTGATAACAGAGAAACCAGCTCTCAAAGGTACCGCTCAAAGACCGCACTGAAGACACTAATGCAATTTGCTTTGATCTTTTGAAAAATTATTCTTCTTTGTTCACTTTATTGTCAGGTGGTAGAGTCTCACTCATTCTAGACTTAAGAGCCTTTGAAAGGGCTAAAACTACAAAGAAAATTTGCTGAAGTGTCTAGAGCGGCTTTCTGATACAAACCGAACAAATAGGAAAAAGGAAACATAAACCTGGTATTGCACCTTGACGTTGTCCTATATCACTGCACAGGACTCTGTTCGATCATTATGACAAGTTGACAGTATATCAATAGTTGCAAAATTGTGTGGTATACACAAGTACATGAATGAAACAATGTTTTTCTGGCGTAAAAATATAAATCCCCGGGAGTTCGAGAACAAGATGACGCCTCTCAAAGACGGCAATGAAAGAGAGGTGGAACTAAGCCGAGAACATCTGGAAAAGCACAGCAAAGTGGCACGGAGGCGCAACTGTGCTCTCAGGTTGAACGTCAATAAACTCAAACAAGAGTGTCAGGCTTTGGTCCAAAAATTAAAGGATACACCAAAGATTCACGACGAATTTGCTGATTTACATTTCGAAAATAAGGACTTGAGCCCTACATCTAACCAGCTCAAACACAAATTAATTAAAAAGAGAGATGATTATGCATGTTTGGAAAATCTGCTCAATGCTTATTATAAGCTTCAAGATAATGTTTTTGCCACTGACACCAAGATCACTAGCCTCACAAAGAAAGATGGAGGTAGCTGTCCTGCCAAAAGGATGTGAAAGATGGGCCAAGAAGAGACAAGCTTGATTCACACCTGGACCAATCCAAGACCCGTTTGACCTGACTATGCTAAAGGAAATTGCCGAGATATATTGTAGCTTCTTTCCTCCCACCTGTAATCTAACTTCTTACTGCTATATTTGTTTTTTTTTAGCTGCCTATAGTTGTTTTGGCGTGACAAATTGCACTTTCTGGCTTCATTTTGCTGTCCTCACTGTGCTCATTTCATGTTGCACTTGTTTGTAAGGTAAAGCCATTCCTTATTGATTTTTTTCATTACTGATTTTGCTTCAGATTTACAAAATTAAATGTCTATGACCTCTTTGTGATTTAGTGCTTGATAAATCCAACCCTTTCTGTGTCCTGTGTTCATCTGTGTCCTGGTATTAACATAAAAGTGATCACGATATTAATATTTTGAAATCCATAGAGTCTAAAATACCTCATGAACTAAATCTTTCCTACTATTAGATGACAACGAATGTAATGACAATAATGTCAACACACCAAACTTCCCATCAGTGTATCAGTCTGTTGGTTGGTCAAATACTTTAATGTAGATAGATGTACTGTAGTGGTCCCAAACTGGGAATTTCAGTTGGACCGTTGGACGGTCCGACGGTCCGTGAACACTGAAGATATCTGCGACTTTAGGCTAAAAACTTGGTGTAAAAGATCTTGTTTCGAGTCAAATTCGAATGTCGGGGCTTGTGGACACTTCGATGACACCACATTATCAGCATGGAGGCATGTTATGTTATTTTCAGTTTTATTATGTCTGAAGAAGGACTCACCATTGATTTCAATCAGTTTAGTGTACTCAAGCAGTTCACCCACCTCTCCATCGGAACAGTGCAGAGTAGATAATGAGTGCATTTTCAGTTTTCAGTGAACTATCCCTTTAACATCACATAAATAAACAACAAGTAGTTAATTCAACTGATCTGAATCAGCGATTTGTGCAAAACTCACTCCCAGAAGCACTGATAACAGAGAAACCAGCTCTCAAAGGTACCGCTCAAAGACCGCACTGAAGACACTAATGCAATTTGCTTTGATCTTTTGAAAAATTATTCTTCTTTGTTCACTTTATTGTCAGGTGGTAGAGTCTCACTCATTCTAGACTAAAGAGCTGTTGAAAGGGATACAACTCCAAAGAGAATTTGCTAAAGTGTCTAGAGCGGCTTTCTGATACAAACCGAACAAATAGGAAGAAGAAGACACATTAAACCTGGTATTGCACCTTGATGTTGTTGTATATCACTGCAAAGGACTCTGTTCGATCATTATGACAAGTTGACAGTACAGCAATACCCCGCAACGTTCAGTGGTATGCACAAGTACATAAATGAAACAATGTTTTTCTGGCGTAAAAATAAAAGTCCCCGGGGGTTCGAGAACAGAACGCCCCTCGAGGGCGGCAATATAAGAGAAGTGGGACTAAGCCGAGAACATCAACATGTCATGTTGGATGGCCAAATGCAGGACTTGCAGGAAGAATATTCACGGCTGAAAGTGGACAGAAAAAAAGACATGGATTTGAACCAGGACCTGATATATCAAGTGGACAGGCTGCACAGGCAACTCCAGGAAAAAAATGTCTTGGAGGAGAAAAAAAAGAAGGCTAAAAGTGATCGGGAAGTCCTAATCCAGAGAAATGATTTGCTCCTTAAACAACTGATGGCTCTACGAATGCAAGAACGTGTTCAAAAATCGATTGAGGATGAATATAAATCACTGAAAAGAGAAAACGAAGCTCTGAGCTGTGAAAATTATAGGCTGACCGACAAGGCTTGTCTCCTCCATCATAGACTCTTGCATGGTAAGATTGACATGAAACTAAAAGAGGCATTCAGGGAAAACAGTGCTCTCAGGTCGAACATCACCAACATCCGACAAGGAATTCAAGTTTTGACCCAAAAAATAAACGATGCTCCAAGGATTAGGTCTGAATATGAAGCACTAAAAGCTGAGAATATGTCCATCAACCACGCGCGTTTCCAACTTCAACGCACATATGTTAAAAAGAGAGAAGAATATGCACATTTGGAAAATGCACTAAATGCTTATAATAAGCTTCAAGATAATGTTGCTGCCGCTAACACCAATGTCACCAGCCTCACAAAGGAAATCCAGGAGCTTGAGAACAAGATCAGAGAGGCAAAGGTAACAAGGGATGACTATGAGCGACTAGCCAAGCAGAAAGAGCACACTCCGTGAGGATTTCATTCTCCAGGACAAAATTCAGGAGCTTCACAAAGACCTTCAACATTACAAAGGTGTGAAGGGCAGACGTGAAGCCATCAGAGCAGAGAAAGACGACGCAAGTCAAAAAATCTCTGTCCTCGTAAGAAAAGTTCATGGACTAACCCACAAGCTTACAAAAGAGGCGAGTTAAGGCCGAGAAACTTAACATGCAACCGCTCATGTGGGGAAAGATGGAGGTAGCTGTCCTGCCAAAAGGGGATGAAAGATGGGCCAAGAAGAGACAAGCTTGATTCACACCTGGACCAATCCAAGACCCATTTGATCTGCCTATGCTAAAGGGAGTTGCAGAGATATAGTGGCTTCTTTACTCCCGCCTGTAATCTAACTTTTTACTGCTATATCTTTATTTTTTCAACTGCTTATCCTTTTTTTAAGCACGGAAAATTGCACTTTCTGGCTCCTTGTTGTTGTCCTCACTGTGCTCACTACATGTTGCACTTGTTTGTAAGGTTCTGCCATTCTTACATTTTCTTTTTGATTGTTGTTATTGCTTCTGATTTGCTAAATGAAATGTCTATGACCTGTTTGTGATCTAGTGCTTTATAAATTCCCCCTTTCTCTGCCCTTTATTCCTCTGTGTCCTGGTTTTAACCAAAGTTATCACAATATTCATATTTTGATTTGTACAGAGTCTCAAATATCTCATGAACTAAATCTTTCAGATGAAAATGACTGTGATGACTAATAATGCTGAGCATGAATCTGTACACAGACACACTTTAATCTAGATAGATGGACTGTAGTGATCCCAAACTGGGAAATTCCTGTTAGAGCAGCAAGAAATCATGCACATGACACAAGATAAAATAAATTGTTTAGTGTTAGCTGGATCCTAATTGGCGGCAGTGGACAATGACTGTGGACAACAGTGGCATCTGATCTTGATGCTGGATCATGATCTTGCTGGCCATGATTGCAACAGGACGGCTTGACATATTTCTCCTCAGATACTTGATACCTTCAGTTATCCTTAAAATGTTTACCCTCATCAATGTTGCTAAAACCGTTATCCTGATGATGTTTTCCTCTACACATCTATGGCACTTCTGTCCGTCCTGGGAGAGGGATCCCTCACATGTGGCTCTCTCTGAGGTTTCTATGTATTTTTACCCTGTTAAAAGTGTTTTTAGTAGTTTTTCCTTACTCTTGCTGAGGGTTAAGGACAGAGGATGTCACACCATGTTAAAGCCCTATGAGACAAATTGTGATCTGTGAATATGGGCTATACAAATAAAATTTGATTGATTGATTGATTGATTAGCTCTATAGCTTTGAACAAAGTCCCAAATCACTGAACATATTTTGAAAATGTATCCTTTTTTAAGCACATTGTGAACTTTTCTTCGTTTATAAACATTATTTATATTTCATTAATGTTTTTATTTATTGTCAATGAGTCGGGGCCAGTGCCCCCCCTCCCCCCTCCGGGCCCTGCTGCCGGATCCGCCCTTGAGCAGCATGACGACGATGATGGGGATGATGCTCGCATCCTGGCATCCTCCCTCTCTCATGGACCAATCGCATCCATCCGCAGCCTCTCTGCCAGCCAGAGGTGATGCTCGTCCCCTCTCATCCAATGGAAAAGTTAAGCCGAGCAGGACCCAGTGGGGGGGAGGCGGGCTGCTGCAGGACGGTTCGGGTGCAGGTGTGACATGCGGACAGCTTTTTGACTTCTCCCCTCATTTCTCCGCAAAGGTAAGAGCCACACCGCAATGAGAGCGTGTGCGTGAGCAAAGTGGCTCTTGTGTCTGGAGAGCAAAGTGATAACGGGGACCCGTGGAGCTCCGTGGTGCAGGAATGGACCGGGCGGGGAGGGGGGGGGGGGGGGCGCAGGAGTACCGCATTGCAGACCAGTGGATTACCGGTGCCGCTCTGTCGTCATCGGTGCTGAAGTGATGTAAGGAGCTGTCGAAGGGAATTCTACGACCAAATGAGCACTGTTTGAAACAAGCTGAGCTGCACATGCCTGAAACAAAGTGGACGCAGGAGGGAGACGCAAGGTAAAAGTGTCCGATTTGGGATCGGTGCGCAAAGTGCGCAGGGAGGTGCTGGATGCACCATGGGCATGTTTTGGGTAAAGGCCGAACTGTCCTTCATGGGCCAGAGAGCAAAGGCTTAAAGATTTGTCTGCACTGTATTCAATGATATAGTTATTGACTCGTTAAAGTTATCATTAAGTCCCAAATATGTTTGATTAGAGACTAAGTTAAATATTGCAGCACTGGTTAATAGACATATCCCTCAACATCAATTTAAAAAATATGTACACAGTCTTGTACCTTTTATCTTTTTTAACATTGTCCCATTTCATTGTTTTCTCCAAATCAAATGTTTCATGGTCGCGATTCATCCAATTGCTGGTTTATCTTATCTTATCTTGGGAATACTGTGAATCCTTCCTCTTTCACATCCTCAACATCAGGCCTGGGTGTGTTTATGTCACATTCAGACTCTTGTGATGCAGAAAATCTGCACATTTGCGTAAATAAATCTAATCCAACCAAACAAAACAGGAAAGATTGGAATCCCTATACTGCATAATTCAAAAGTCACAAAACCACAGCATACCCTGTTTATTCAATCACCCAGACAAAAGGGCTTAATGCATGTGCTGACCTAAATTTTCAGTACCAAAGAGGATCTCTGATGGGATTACTGGCCAGGGGGAGACGCATGAAAACCCTCTCTGATGAAGTGATCAGAGTCACTGGTGGGTCAGATTGCTGCTGCCACTGTAATCTGCGTAAAGCCAAAGCTGTGCATAAACGTGCCATGGAGGCGTCCGCATGTTTTGAATTTGACCTGGGATGCGGTGCCCTTACGCCATTTACCAAAACACTGCCGTGACAATGCGGGATATATGCAGCCAAGTGCTGGGACACTGTTCTCACTGAGTTTAGTGTTGAGTCATCAGGAGTGCACATGAGGAGACAGCGCTGCAGTCTCTGCATGACAATGCACTGTGCACTGCCTGTATGCCTTTGCCTCCCTCTCTCTCTATTGACACAGACATGGCTGCTGAGCTGCTAGTCTGGGTGTATATATATATTTGTTTTCTTCCTGAGCTGTAGCCTGTTATTATCCTCTTTTTCTTCTCCCTCCTCCTTCTGACATCCAGAGTGACTCAGGGAATTGCCGTGAGACTTTGCTGCAAGCTTTACTGCAGGATGTAGAGGCATTGGTTTGGGTGTCAAAGTTAATGGTGTATTTAAGTACATTTTCAGCAGCAAGGACCACGCCCCAAATATATGTGATTTAAAAGTTTGAATGGAAATTGATCTGATCCTAAATTGTATGCATTCTTTCATGTATCACGCCCCACACCTACACAACATTTCATGGTAATAAATCGGTTGGGTAGTTTTTGTGTAATCCTGCTCACAAACAAAGCAACCAACAGACGGGGGTGAAAACATAACCTCCACATCTAGATTATTGAACTGTTTGCTGTATTTTGATGAGCCCTGCCTATGCAGTTTAAGCTATTTGTTGAATTCAGAATCAGGCTTTGGTATTGGGGGTCCCATTCATGGTTTAGAATGAGCATTGCCACTTTAGCCTTATTGTGGAAATATGTCCCAAGTGGCAAAAAACTAATTTGGGCGACCTTTGGCTCATTTGGTTGACATGCGGTATTGCCATGACTTTCTTATGGACTCGATCTGGCAAACATGTGACTTTATTCCACGCTGTCTGTGGGCCGTGTGACAGTGTGGTAGTGTGTGGGCCAGATCTGGGCCAAAACAATGTTGCTATGACGGATTTTGGTGACCTTCGCTCCAGCACAAATCCATTCAACATAATAATTGCATAGTTTCAACTAGATACTCACTTATCATAGTTAGAATAGAAAAATAGCAACATACTGTATCATTTTATACCGACGAAAAATTAGTTTTTCAGTGTTGACAATGTCCTCCACTTCCTTTCGGGCACTGAATTGTGGGATAATAGTGTCCATCCACTACACACACTGAAAAATCTACCGCATTTAAGATGCACACTGTCTTTGAGTGTCTTGTATGTAGGAACTTGATCGGAATCCCAGTGTAACAGGGTACACCCAGAGCATGGGGTCAACGTTGTGTTAATGTCATGTCGGACATGAAGTGGTACACATCTTAGGGCTGCAAATTCCAAGCGTTTACCACATTAGAATTCCTGCATCCAAATTATTTTTGAAAAGCTCTTGAGCATCTTGTATGTCATGCCCTCTGTCTCTCCCTGTGCATCCTGTTAGACGGTGAATCGTGTGGCTGCTCACGTTCCGTCCCTGCAGAAGCGATGTGTCAGCATGTGTGACAGACACAGCAGGGGCTGTCTGCTGCAGAGTCGCACCTTGCGTTTTTGCCCTGACGTGCACGTACATGCATGCAGTGAAAGCTCGTCCTCCTCCGCAGGAGCGCGTCCTTGTGCCTGCTCTGCTCACACTGTTCGCTGTATTCTGCTGAATCACTCACATCCTGCATCATTCATAGGCACAAGAGGGTTTTCCAGCAAGTACTGCGCTCAATCTGTTTTTTGGTGTGGAAAATCCATATAGTGTCGACACTCTGGTTTTATATTTGAAGCATCACATGTTTTAATTACCTCTGCCAAGGCGGTTATGTTTTCGTCTGTGTTTGTCTGCAGGATTATACAAAAGCTATTTCCATGGAATATTTTGGAGGGGTGGGGCATCTCGTTCTGGTCCCTATAAATGTGCTTCATGAGGAGACTGTTGGATCTGTTTTAAAAATAAAAAAAATACACTGACTCAGCAAGGAAAGGTGACAACACATTTAAAAGCTCTGATTCTTTTTCTGTCAGTCTAAAATCTTTTTGTCTTGTCTCTCCAGTTCATGCCCGGTTCATCCACGTTTTGTCCGTGTCCCTGATTCCGTCCGCCTGACTTGTGAGGCTGCAGTAAGTCAGTCTGTTGACCACCATGGCCTCCGCTGGTTTGCTGCTCCTGGCCCTCTGCTCCTCCATCTCCATCACAGGTCAGACACCTGAAGATAGAACAACTGCTCTTCAGACTGACATAATGAAACTTTGCTATTCTGAACAAGTGGGAAGCCTTGAACGCCATTGACTGATTTTTCTTTTCCACTTGTAGAGGCGGTTCTCTTTGGTGAGCCAAGAATTTATGGAGGTGAGTTCATTTTATTGGAAACACAGGGCATGCTGAACACACATCAAAATGCATGAGGGCGATTTGTATGCCTCTGCAGTTTGGCCGTTCCATTCTCGTGAAAATAAACGGATTAGAAAATACTCGTTCATTAATCGTAATCAAGGTAAAAGTTTTAAAATAATTGTGATATTGATTCAAAGTCATATCGCCCAGCCCTATCTGTTGAGCACCAGACACTTTAATTCACTGACTAGATTTGGATGGTCAAAGGTCATGTGGGCTTCACAACCACTGGGCGGTTATTCTAGTTTTAAATATAATTTTTTCTAGTTTGTACATCAGCTGAAACTCATTTGATTTTTCCAGATGATGCGACCGGTTATGGTCCCATCTTTGAGGAGGAGCCGGTGGATGTGGTCTACACTGAGGACTCGCCCGACAAGCAAATCTCCATGAACTGCAGGGCTCGGTCAAACCCACCAGCTTCATACAGGTTACACAAAGATTTTTATTCACGACAATATATATATATTACCTTGCCACTATTTGTACACAATAAATAGATCATGTGCTTTGTTTGTACCGCTGCTAGGTGGCGTCGTGATAACTGGGAGATCAAGCTGATGGAGCAGCCAGATGAGTTCTACAGCCTGGTGGGGGGGAACCTGGTCATCACCAACCCCAGACAGAAGAAGCACGCTGGCACGTACATCTGTGTGGCCAAGAACATCTACGGCACTGTCATTAGCAAGGAGGCTAGGGTCAAGTTTGGATGTGAGTATATAAACCTTACTTCTTTCTCACAGGGTGCTGGTACTCGGTGTTCCTCCTCGTCTCATGTTTGCATCCTATGGTTAAGGCTTTCATATTCTCTTTATGCTCTCTAAAAGCGACTTTAGTTGCCTTGTTTATATCTCTTCATAAATCAAAGGTATTGGTAGAAATTACAGTGTAAAAAATCCTGTAAAAGATCTGATAGTAAAAACACTTTCTGTAAAATTACAGCAATAATAAACTAAATTAAAAAAAATTATAAAAATGTATTTATTAACACAAGTATAATATTTTAGCAAATTGAGTAATCCTTTAAATATATCTGTAATTTCCTGTTATATACATTTCCGTATTGCAACTTTTATTTTATGGTTAATCTTTTTTTTATAATAATGATCCTTATCTGCTGTGTAGTTTTGGAGGAGTTTCCTGACGAGGAGAGAGATCCAGTCTACGTCAAAGAAGGACAGGGAGCAGTTCTGCTGTGTGTACCTCCAAAGGCCTGGCCCCGTATGTGCCTATCTTTATGCCTTCATCACATGGCTCCATCTTTTTTTCTGCATGCAATCATTTGTAAAGAGGAAATTCATATTTTAAGAATTTAGTTATGCGTCCACAAACATTTTCCTCCTTCTCCTCCAGAGGCAGTGACCTACCGCTGGATCTTCAACGAGTTCCCAGTTTTCCTGAACACGGATCGCCGCCGATTCGTCTCCCAGCGAACTGGGAACCTGTACATCTCCAAGGTGGAGGCTCAGGATGCAGGAAACTACTCCTGCTACGTTTCCAGTCCCATCATCGGGCAGAGTGTCTTCTCCAAGTTCATCCCCCTCATCCCCTCTCCCCCCGATGAGGGTCGGTGACAGTAGCTGCATCTTAAAAAAGTCTAAGAGTCCTTTTTAAAATTTGAATGTAATTTACTGTTTTTGTTGGCCGTAGGGGAGGAAAGAAAGTACCCTGCAGACATCAGGGTGAAGTTCCCAGATACCACTGCCATGCTGGCCTCTAATATTACATTGGAGTGCTTCGCCCTGGGAAAGTAAGTCATTTAATGACAAAGAGTGCTTGTGATTTATGTTTTGACATAGAGCAGGGACCTATTGATGTGATGATGAGCAGTTACTTGTTGCTCTAATGTTCCTCTGTCTGTTCAGTCCCATCCCTTATATTGTTTGGAGGAAGGTGGACGCCACAGACCTCCCCGCAACTCACGAGATCAGTGAATCCGGAGCCGCGCTTCATTTGTACAATGTGCAGTACGAGGATGTGGGAGGATACGAGTGCGAAGCCATCAACACTAAAGGGAAGGACTGGCACAAGGCCTGGCTCTATGTGGAGTGTAAGTAAAGAGCTTTAGATTCTGAAAAGTACAGTTTTATAACGACCAGCGATATTCATTCCTCAAGTTACAATAAAAACTGTGTGAGATTAGGTCCTACTTCAATTGGTAACACAAATTAATCAATTTTTTTTTTATATAACTATCTTGGCTGTACCCTGGGCTCCCCCCATAGGTAGGATGCGTTATTTCACTGTCGTAAATACGAGTTGCGGTCTTAGCCTGAAAAAGCAAACAAGCGCATATTGTAGTTCCACGCCTCCAGGGGGTGCTGTGGCAAAGATAGACACGCCGTTCTCCCTATTATTTGTTTGTATACCATCAAAATGATTTTGAAGCTTATATTTGAAGGTATAAAAACAACTTAGTGTTTCTTTAAGTCGAGAAAACTTTTTTTTTAATCGAAATCTTGTTTTTTATGTTGGTCCAGCTGTCTTACTTCAGACCACATTAATTCATGTTTGATCCCCCAGGTTAAAGTTTGCAAAGATCTCCGTGATGCTTCAACATTTTGTCAAAATAATCCAAAGTTTGTGAGAGGTGAAAACCTTTTTGAACGAACATTAATTTAGTCTATTCGTTCAAGTCCTCATTTTCACAGCAATTGTCAACACCAAGGCAAGAAGTGGAACTTAAAGAAATGTTAAAAACAATATTAATGTTTTGTTCCTTTTAGCTGCCCCAGAGTGGGCTGAGACCCTCAACAACACTCAGATCGACATCGGCTCCGAGCACACCATGCGCTGTGTGGCCTCAGGGAAGCCCTATCCTTTCATCCGCTGGTACAAAGACGGATATATGGTGAAAACTCAACAGTGTTCTTTTTGAATAACTTAACATTTAGAATTAGATTTAGTCTGTCTCTGCTTGGCTTTAGTTGTGTGTTTAAAGTATTTCATGGTTTTTTTTGTCGCAGTATGGTAAAGGTGAGCTGAAGTTTTCAAGTCTGACTTTTGATGACTCTGGGATGTACCAGTGTCTTGCTGAGAATTACTGGGGCATCAAATATGCCAATGCCGAGCTGAGAGTCATCGGTGAGGCCCCCCCCCCCCCCCCAACATCTACACTCATAATGTCTTATTACATACTAGATACAAAATAGAGAATTCAAAGCTTTCATCAACCGAATGATCCTTACTCTCTAACCTCCCTCCAGCCTGCGCTCCCACATTTGAGTTTAACCCCGTAAAGAAACAGCTTCTTGGAGCCAGAGACGGACGAGTGGTGATCGAGTGCAAACCCCGAGCGGCTCCCAGGCCTCGGTTCACGTGGACAAAGGACAAAGAGCTGCTCTTTAACAATTCACGGTCAGTACAAGTCATAGAAGGAAAGATTAGGGATGATGACGCTGCAATAATAATAATTCAAAACAGTGTAGCACTGGAAGATACTTGATTTTCATTAGTCTTCTGCTGACTTTTTTAATTACATTCATTTTTAGCATTTCCATCATGTATGATGGGACTCTGGAGATCTTCAACGCCACCAAAAATGACGAGGGCACCTATAACTGCTTTGTCGAGAACGACAGAGGAAAGGCCAACAGCTCTGGTTATCTCACCATAACAGGTTAATGTGCTTACTTTACAAACTTTACTTTAAGATTCTCAACATATTTAATAACATGTTTTTACATATTTCTGCATATTTAAATATAGTACTTTTTTCAACACTTAGAGGCGACCAGCATCACGGAGGCTCCTGAAGACACCGAGGTCAAGGTTGGCGATGAGGTCATTCTCAAGTGCACTGCATCATATGACCCCATGCTGGACATCACCTTCATCTGGGCCATGGACTATAGAGTCATCGACTTTGACTCGGAGTGGCAACACTATGAACGTGTTATGGTAGGGTGATGGTTCCTCCTCGCCCCATTTTTTATCTCTCAGATGTCTCACAGTTGGGAACATGACAGATGTATTTCCTTCTTCATATCTCTCTCCCTTCCTCTTCCTCCCGGTGGTCCAGACTGAAGATGGCACCGGTGACCTTAGAATAAACAACGTCCAGATTTGGCACGAGGGTCGTTACACCTGCACGGCTCAGACGGTTGTGGACAACGATACGGCCTACGCTGACCTCAAGATCGTAGGTCAGTACCAGCAACGTTTTCCTTCGATCACGATCAACCCAAGACTGTCTGATTTTTTTATTTTCTTCGTACAAAAAAGCTTTTTAATGTCCGACTTTTTAATGGGTGTTTTTTTAAATTTTCTTTAATGCTATCTTCTATCTTGTTTTATTACCATCTATTTTGTAAAGGACTTTGTGAACTTGTTTAGATAAGTGCTATAGAAATACAGTTGTTTATTATTATTCCGTAATCTGCTCTCTTTTCTCAACCTTCTTCTAATCCAGGTGTTCCTGGTCCCCCTGGTGTGATCCGTATCGATGAGATCGGGGAAACGTCAGTGAAGCTTGAGTGGAGTAAAGGATCAGAACATAATAGCCCCATTCTTTACTACACCATTCAGACCAGGCACTTCTGGGCTCTGTATGAGGATGACTGGAGGGATGCCAGCACCTGTGAGTACTGCTCTCAACCAGTAGGGGGCCTGCTCGCTCCACAGTTGGAGCAACCTTATCCTTCAATCTAATATCCGCCTGCATATGACTACTTTTTTTTTAGTACCTTATTTGTCTTGGTTGCCTGTCACGTCTCTTAGCTCCAACCACTCTTGACGGCAGCTTTGAGAAGGCAGAGGTGACGGACCTGTTCCCCTGGATGGAGTATGAGTTCAGAATCATCGCCACCAATGAGTATGGTTCCGGAGAGGCCAGCATCCCCTCCCTCAAGATCAAAACCTGGGATGCTTGTAAGACAAAATAAAAATATTTGATGTAATTTATAATCAGGAAAGTTGTGGGGGGAAAACTAAGATAGGCCCTTTTCTCCTCAGCTCCAGTGGTTTCACCCACTGATATAGAAGGTTATGGAGGCAGAAATGGCGAGATTGTGATTACATGGACAGTAAGTAGCCCCTCACATCATTTGACACTATTAATATTTTGACTTTTGCATGTGCCAAAACTAGTTAATTTTCTCTCTTTCCACTCCCGACCTTTAGCCTGTGGATCCGTGGTATTTCTCCGGCAAGAAGTTTGGCTACATTGTCGCGTTTAAGCCTCACGACGCTTACGACTGGTGGTACGAGACCATCTCGGACCCTGAGACGAGGCGTTACGTCCACAGAGACTCCTATTTCATTCCGACTGAGGAAGACTTCCAGGTGCGAGAGTTTCAGGTGAAGGTCAAGTCGTTTAATGTGAAAGGAGACGGACCGTACAGCCTCACCAAAGTCATCTACTACCCACGAGATGGTACGTTTTTGTTTTGTTTGTTTCAGTTTTGGTTCCTCAGATTTAGTGGGGACGCTAAACCCCGAGCAGATGACCAACTTCTTTCTTTTCTCTGATTTCTCCAGTACCTATAGAGTCTCCGACAGATGTCTATGCCAGGCCGGTGTCCTCCCATGAAGCCCTGGTGTGGTGGTTACCAGTGGTCGATACTGGAACAGGCCTGCAACAGTATATTGAGGGATACCAGGTATAAAGCTTTAAACAGCCCATAAACCAACTCAAGATTTCTATCCACAAGTTTACACATTTACATTGTTAAGCCCAGCTGCCTTTGATTCTTGTTACGACAGAAATTATTCAACTTGTTTCTGGCTACAAGGCTACTGAAGTGTTGGCATACTAAGATGTGGCTATGTTTATTTATTAGCAAATATCAATCAAACCTTAATCTAAACCAAATAAGGAAAATCTGCATAAACGTAGATTAAATATTATAAATTCATATGAGATAACTAGATACACAAAAGTATAGATGAGCTTGGCTGTAAAATGCCCCCAATTTTGCAATCTGTGCATTATAAACCATGCTCGGGGATTCCTAATATTGCAAATCCATGCCCACGGATTGGCACAGATTGCCAATCAATGTGCGCGGTTTGTTACTGGAGACTTCGTGTTTGGCTCTGTACAAATTAATTATATTGTCCTCTTGCTAAAACTAAACTAAATCTCAGCAAAGAAAGACCAACATTATGTCTCTGTAGGGAGAACAACCCAGTAGTTAATACTGCCAGTCAACATGCACTAAAGAACGTTAGATTGTTGTATTACTAACTCATTTGCCTCAATGGGCGAATTTGCAGGCTAGCTTGATTAGCATTAAACTGATTACACAGAAACTAAATCAACAAATCCCAGATCGGTAATCACAGTGGGGGAGTAGATAAATGATGACTGTCGATAATAGTTTCGTCAAAGATCAGACAAAACCCTGGATGTAACATTATCAGTCTGCTAAACTGCAACTGCTGTAAAACTGCTAGACTAATAGTTATCAATGTAGTCAGCCAGAGAGATATTGTTCCGAGGCCGTAGACCGGGAAGGCTGAGCACAAAGATTGGCGTCACCAGCTTGCTCCGCCCTTAACGGCAGTGCCAAGCAACAGAACTGCAGTTGGACACAACGAGAAAGATTTGGTGCCCCTCGGTTTATTAACATGTGTATGTTTAGCTGTTCAGTTGAGTTGAAGCCAGATTTTTGTATTTACAAGTGTAAGCATCAGACGTTTTTTGGTCTCCTCAATAATCTCTTTAAAGAACAGTTCACCAAACCGTTTTGATCCAGGGATAGGTTTGCCTGAGAAGGATCCACATGCTGGAGCCTTCGTTGCTCTGAGAGGCAGGTGGCTACATTTTGAGGAGCTAGCTTTAAAATGGAACAGCCTCATCGTGACGCTGTGACGCAAGATTCTTCTCTCGACTTAACAGACTTAAACCGGTTTCCAGTTATAGTTTTTCTGCAAATTGCTCTGTAAGAAGTGTTACCACCACATAACCACTGTACTTTGGTCATGATGCCAGTGCTAGGTAGTTTAAGAAAGTCTCTCATTGTGTAAAACATCATGTGTCTTAACCAGGTCAAATACTGGAGAAAGTACGATGATCCAGAGCCGGGAGCCCATCGCATATTTGTTACAGCTGCAGTCAACACGACCAGGCTGGAGAACATGCTGCCAGACTCGCACTACCTCATCGAGGTCCGTGCCTTCAATGGAGCCGGCCTCGGGCCACCTGGTGAACACTGCGAGATGTTCACTAAGAGACCTCGTAAGACCTATTACTCACAACCTAACCCTAAACAGCAACAGTTGGAGGCATCTCAGTGTCACGATCTGCAGACGTGGTGTTGAAAATATACACTTTTGATTCCAGCACCACCAGAGCCTCCCAGGATGTGGCGCTATATCTCTTGGACAGGAAAGTGGCTGTATGTTTGGTGGGATCACATCTCGTACGACTGGTTTGGCAATATTTCATTCCCACTATACTACAAGGTAGGTGTGGAAGGTTTTGCTTGTATCTTATTAGCCTAATGTAAATTACATCTAACACTAATTTACAATTCAAGATGACAATAACGGTTTATGTTGAAACCTCTCCAATTTTTCCCAGGTCATGTTCAGAAAGTCAGGCTACATCTACGGGAAAGTCTACATCACTGGCTGGCACTTCATGGACTTCCCCATGCCTCAGGTTGGCGACTATGAGATGATGGTGCGTGGTCGTTATGAGGGAGGAGATGGACCGATCAGGACGATTAAGATTCTGGGTGAGACTAAAAAACATTCAAATGTTTGAGATTTTTTCGTCTTTGTATTTTAAGTCCATTCATCTCATGATATCTCTGTTTCCTCAGGCAAAGCATCGATGATCACACCCAGTCTAAGCCTGGCCTCTTTGGTGCTGCTGGCTCTGTGCATTGTGGGATTGTAAATTTAAGCCTTCCTTAAGTGACATGTATATATAAAGACTCTGGGAAGCAGATAAGTGGATTTAATAAGCGAGCTTCACCTCCAACGCTCTTGTTAAGATCCAACATCGTGCATCTGTTCTGCTGTAACGCCACATTTGAAGCAGTTGTTTCACATTAATAGAATTAATTGAGTCTTACACTTTTTAGAGATGTTGACTTTATTAGAAGAACTACAGGACACATGCAGTAAACATGTGACCCCTGCATACGTGTGTTTGCAATTCAGGCGACATCCACACTACTATGTTTTCGTTTGAAAACGCATCCACGATGCAATGGATAAGCTCACAAAATGAATGAAGACATCGGATAATGATGTGTAATTTATCTTTCTGCACACTGTTCAGATAGATGGTAAAAGTTCACAACACAATGTGCCCTGTACATCATCCACCATTATCGTCATTTTCTATTTGCTCCTACCTGTTTTAATTAGTTGGACAAACATTTATAATGTAGAATTAGACCCAGAGTGTTTTTTTATTTTATTTATAGCGATAAGCAATCACTCAAATATTCAGAATAATGAATACTCTGTAAATAACTGCATTATTTATTTTTCATGTTTTATGTGTATGTTTATTTCTCTTTGGAGCACATAACTCGTAACCACTCAGAACTTTACTAGATTCTATAAGTTGGTTTCACTATTGTTGCCAGGTGTCCGGTACAGAGGATGCTTGCACGATATGAATTTCTTTACATCCTAACCAGAATCATAAGCAGATGCTATTTGAGTTGTAGCTACACCAGTGGAAACCATATCACTCTGTTATCTCCCTTTGAGACCGGTGATGGTTTTGACAGTAGAAATGTACTATTTGAATGAAACTACTGTATTACACAAGCTAGGTTTTTTTTCGGTCATGCTGCAAAACCAATAAACGGACCATATTAACCAACTGTGTTTTGTCCTGTTTACTTTTTTCTCAGAGCTTGCAAAATGAAACGTAAAATGTGATTTTAATCAGCAGATGGCAGTATATCCACATGCTATAAGCCATCAGTCAGTTATCTATCAGTCCAGAAAATACAGTATAATATATATTTTTAATATCTAATCTGAATTGTGATAATGTCCTTAGCATATATATTTTCTTTCCAATAAAAGTTATCAAAACTACATACTAAAACATAGCTCATTAACTTTGGTAATTTGTCTTTGTTTGCTTTGTATTTGTGCATCATAGTAATGTTCATCTTCTTCACACGGAATGCTGTTGTTTTATTGGTTTTCTCTGCATTTTGAGTTAAAAACATGCGCATATTTAATGTTTACGCCTTTTATTATTTGTTATACAGACACAAAAGGGATTTTTGTGTGTGCTTTCCATGTAAACATTTATGTGAGTGGCTTTTATCTCTCCTCTTCCCTCCATTACCAGCGTTTTACCCCGTTTTACCTCCTTCCCTTCAAACAAATTACTTGCATATGCTAAATTTCGTGTGAGGGTGAAATCAAAGCTGCCGTGGTTCATGCACAGTCTCGGCAGATGCACTAAAGGTGCGTCTTCCCTGCAGGGAGAGTGAGTCTTTTTCTGGAGAAGGATATTGAAGGGCCTGTTGTTGTGACACAGGTTTCTCAGTTACATGCTCGGTAACAACAGCAGCATTACACTGTGTGCATTTGGTTTGTCTCTCTGGCTTCGACAGAAGTGGACCTTCCAGATCTTTTTATTGTATGACTGAGAATCTAAATTTTTCTTGTATGTTATTGAGTATTTGAATATAAGACATTAATACAAATTATGTGTAAACATAATTTACACATATGTAACTCAGAATTGTCAATCTGAACACTCATTTGCCACGTTGACCCTCAAAATATTATTAGAACAAGTCCGACTTTAACACCAATCGTGCAATGTGCCGCAGAGCAAGGCACCGAACCACAGGATAGCTGTGATCGTGATTGGCTGAGGTGAATGTGACGTGTTGAATCAGTTACATGTGGATCCAAATAAAATATAGCTGAGTGCAATTGTAGTTTTTTCACTTCATTTGTTTTTCTGGTTGATATTGTGGTAAGATATGTGCAGGATGCACCCCCCTCCCTGGGAGTGTTCCTGTAAATAACAGAGGTGGTGCCTGATCAAGGATGCATATGCAAACTTAACTCCTGCACCGGCTGTGAATGATAAACTGGGTTTAGGAATGTTTCTATTTGTTTCTATTTTTAATTTTTTTTCAAGGGACAATGCACATGAATTACCATTGCTTTTAGTTCAACAGGAAAATGTGCTTGTTTTTCATCCGGCAAAAATCATACAAATAATAAATAGACGTGTACAAAACACAGAAGTACATGATACATAAACACGCCAGCAGCTGATTATGTCTACCTCTACCAGTAGTTGTACTTTACCTCAAAATGTCATGTACCTCTGATCAACTACTTTTATCAGGAAATATTGTACTTCTGTATGCTCCATCATCAAAAATGAAACTAAACACTTCCAGGGGCTACAAAATAAAAAATGCAGCTTAATGCATCGGTAATGATAATCCATAAATAAATCATATCCTATAGGTCCTTTGTCATCTCTATTCTGTCTCTGTGTATTTGATGCCACACAAGTTGCCCACAATTCACTGCAAACAAACTCCAGATTTTTTTTCCTCTGTCTTATAAACTTACTCTGATTCTGACAGACTAATCCCAGGTGTCAGATAAAGTAATTATAAGCTCCAAGGATGACGCTGATTAATAACATTGGTTATTCCCTTTCCATTTGATCAGAAGAAGCTCTCTGGCTGTCAGGTTAAACCTGTGGTGGAGGTGGTGGGAGCGCATGCTGATAATAGATTTGATAACGGAGCTGCCGGGGTCCTCGGTGCTCAGAGCCACTTCAGCCTGTGTGATTTCCTGCCCCTTGCATCTTCGCATTGCATTTTTTATCCAATCCTCTTGACCCTTTAAGCCCCTTTCTCCGAATTAACCCCTTCTCACCTCTAAACCAGTGGCTGTATTTTGTGTTTTTTTTGCACAACAGCACATTGTGCATTGAAATAGAGACATGTTCTATTATTTAGTAGCAGCGTTGCAGCACATTAGGGGGGAAATGCAAAAGCTTCAAGTGCAGTGGAGTTACAAATGAAAAAAGCCAACAAGGAGCCAAACCAGGACATATGCAAAGCAGTGTGCATTAGCCTCCTCACTGGCCCATAAATCACAGACATCAGGCAGAGCCCCCCGGATTGCAAGCTAGTTAGCCCACACTAGAAGAGCCACTCCTGCTGGTCCTGCGCTGCAGAGGAGTCTACCGAGCAACATCAAGTGGCTCCCGGGGTTTGGGAAGAGCCCCAGTAAATCTCCAGGACCAATTTGGCGTGGCAGAACAGGCCCAACGTTAGCAGCGCAGCTAAACTGGTTAGCAGCCTGTAAGACCGCCGCTGAAGGCCCCTCCCGCTGTTCGATTGGCTGAGACGGCTTGCGGTGTCAGATCAGGAAGTAATTGCCTCTTCTATGGATGGTTTATGACCCTGTTTGAGAGAGGGATAGCTCCTTCACGTGTCCCTCTCTTCTAGGGGTGGTGCTGCCGATGGTTAATGTAGGTGCTCTCTCGCTATTAGCGAACAAAAAGAATGTTCACCTCGAGGCCGAAGGAAACAATTTGAGCTGTATTGTGTGGCTTTGAGGGAGAATTGATTGCCCACTGTGCGTTGTTTACTCTCACTAAAAGGCTTTTCCTCTTCATTGGCTAAATTGGGGAACTTCAATGTGGAATTGTTCCCAGGAAGCCAGCTGACCACCGACAGCGCTGTCTAAATTCAGGAAAGAGAAAACACAGGTTGTTTTGTCTGGCTCATCCTATTGTTTGCCCCCCTGCCAGATTTCTGCTCACATTAAATCCTCTCTCTTTCTCTCTGTCTCCAACTGGCAGACTGGATCCTCGCTGTTGCCAGTAGAACAGTTTCCAATCCTCTTTGAGTTCTCTTGAGTCCAACAGATTGGCGTCTGCAGAGCTCATCCCGGGTGATTGCTGAAATTGGGAAATGGGCAGTCCCCCACAAAACACACTGATAATAGGGTCATTGGTCGTTGTCTGTAGCAGCAACAGCAAACAGAGCGGACAAGGGTGTGTTGGGCTACTGGGTTACATTTCTTCAAAGAGCCAGATGCAATACTTCACTGAAGTTAAACAAGGGCAACTGCGTAAAATCCGACAACCACTTTCATTCAGACTAAAATATCTCCAGAGCTATTGGAAGAATGTTTATGGCGCCAAGTATGTAACTCAATGCAATGCTGACTCTCATTTCTGATTAGCGGAAGAGTATATTTGACAAATCAGGACTCAGCTATCCTGGTGTAATCCATCCCTACTGGTTTCAAGGGGATAAGGCAGTCCCTGCTTCTAATAATCAGTCTCCAGTATTTATAATTATCTAGTCAATCAGGTAGAGAATTAAAGACAAGAGCACTCGTCAAATGATTCATCGCCTTTATTGTGCTCACTCACTATAACCTCTTATCAACAATTGAAACAGCTATAATACGATGTATTCATAAAATAATTAGTCTTATGTTTAAATAATTCAATTTAGGGTCAAATGTAATTTCCAGTGCAGATGAATAGTAAAAGCCTTCATGCAGGCTAAGAACTGAGATTTTAAATAACATCATCAATGAATAATATCTAATAAATGAGTGAGATGAGAAAATCCTCTGTTTGGTGAGAGGTCCTCCTAGCTACATTTGACCCAGAAAAAGAAGTCAATGAATCAAGATAGTACAATAAACTTGTTCTTTAAACTCTCAATATATAATATCTTAATAATACTTACATATAAAGATTAAGACGAACAAGAAGGACTAGCATTCATGCCCTGTCCAGAAGAATGTTTTTTCTAAACCCCATTTCTGATGAATGATTTGTATTTTATATTTGTAGTTGTTTATTTTCTGTTAACCAATATAAAGTGTCTTTGAGCTTTTGTTAAAAATGCTATATGAACAAAATGTGTTGCTTTTATTATATATTTCTCCATTTGGGCCTCTCATCCACTCGCAAACAGCTTTTAAGTCAATAAAACTCAGAATGTAAAACAATCAATAGCAATCAAAAATGTTGATAAGTTTAATGTGTGAAGACATAATGTCATGTTGGAAAATGTTGCAAAATGCAAGAACTATGGGATGCTGGAACATCCCCATAATATTATCAACAGGGCGAGTGCAGAGAAAGCATTGCTCCATTATCATTATACTTGATGATGTCTATTAATAGACACCTGTGACACCTGTGCCTCTTTCATTATCACCCTGTTTGTAATAATTATATTTCGAGTCTTTTGTGCTGCAGTGGTTTTACCACACGTAAGATCCTGTAGAGCCAAATAAGACACTGTTTTCACCTTTAGTAGAGTGTGGGTTTGGACAAACATTTCAAAACGATATTCGAGGTTGGGTTTGGTCCCGTTGGTTGGGATATCTACTTAATTTGTTATACTGCACTAGCTGTAATCGGGGAAAACATCAGGTTTGGGTTGGATCGGGTTCAGACACAAAAGAGAAAGTCTTTCAAGTTTGGGTTGTTACTTTTCTTTAGGAGTCAGACGAGCGCAAACTGGAACCCAGGTAAAACATAAATTAAGCCACATACTTAACGCCCCCAATGTATGAGAAATTAACATTTTTTGCCTCCAGCTACCGGCACTAGGACGTGTGCATGTAAGGTGAAAGTGCCTCAAGAGTTAACATGTTATCACCTTAATTGAGACAGATGCATTTTTAATAACCGGTCCTAGCTCAAAGCTAGAGAGGCATCAAATTATGCTAAGTAAGTGAAAAATGCTAATGGCTTGGCTATGGCTCGGGGTCGCTGCTGAAAGACGAACATTGCAGTTTTTAATGTCCCTTTTCCCCCTGGTGTAATTTCCTGAAAACCTGAAAGTAATGTTGGACGCTTTCAAGGATGCTGGAGTCGTTCAGCTTTGCACGCAAATATGTACGCCTTAAAAATATGACATTATTTAAAAAACAATTACGTTATAATTTCTTTCTATTTGGTATTTAGCTCATGGCTTGTTCTTGTCACTAAAGCGTTTAGCAAATAGAGACTGCTCATTGCTTCATGATCCATAATAATATCCGCAATCACCCAACAAAACATCTGCTCCCCCCCCCACAGTTCAGCAGTGTTTATCTCCAAGCTTCAGCTCTGACTGCTCCCCTGAGGTGTTTTTTTAACTCTGTTGTGACACCTGGAGAAAATCTGGCAGATATCAAATCAGCGACATTTCAGTGTCGCCGGTACCAGTCGCCACATAAGCCCACTGTTGCAAAACATAGCTCTGCAGACACCGGTACACAACATTTGTTTGTACATATGTGGATGCAGAAGAACGTGCAGTCACAGTCGGGCACATATTTAGACACACATGCAAATAGACTGCTCCATTCGCTGCCATCTGTCAGTGGTAGACGCCTCGGGAGACTTACAGACGGCTACAGACGATGCCACAGTTGGGTGCTAAAATGAGCAGCACAACAGATGTTTGGGTTGCCTTTTTAGTAAGTTCCTATACCAACCTCCATAAGGGGACAGCCAGTTTCATTTCACATGAAGATGCTTGTTGAGCCCCCGTCATGTCATAGTGTCACTTATTAAATGAAAACCTGTGGAAAGCGGTTGGAGCAACATCTGCGTGCTGTTCTTGGTTGTCTTTGTGATGGACGAGCTGTGGAAGATGGAGGAAGTTTAAGTGGAGACCTACAGAAGAGAACCAAGCAGGGCCAGGCTGCGTTGACAAAATATGTCTTTCTGTAAAGAACGCCTTACGGACAATAGGTGCCACGTCCTGTCATTTCCCAGCAGAGAGTGATTCCACAACCTTGCATTAGTCATTGACGGATGACACAGTGAAGCTTCTCTCTCCATTGTTCCTGAACATAACACAAATTAGCTGCGTCTCTAAGCTCGCTCCTTGCTGATGTCACCAGAGCTCCTCTGTGGGAGTAGATTAGTTGCTAATATATTTTGTTTGAAGGAATAAGCCTTTAATAAGCCATCTCTTTTAAGAGTGATACATGTTTCTACTTTTGGATCCGCCTGTTTGGATTGCATAAACCTTGAAGTCATCAATGACTTGGGGTTCTTTACTTTTTAGATCTTGAATTTAGCTGTCGCCCTGATCCAGACTGAGGGTGTTTGCGAGCAGGGATTTAACGGCTTATTCAAGGACAATTCACAAGGACACCTCGCTATTTAGTTTTTCCCAAGATGCAAAGAACTTTAGCTGTGAAACATAATTGGACAAAAGTTCTTTACACCTGTTGTAATGAATATTTTCATATGAAATATGGATCAAACGACCAAATGTACGTTAAAGGGAAAGCTCATGGTGAGCGACTGCAGTTCCTTACAGCTCTACTGAGTGTTTTAGCACCATTCAGCTCATTGTTTACGTTTCATAACTCAGGGCAAATGTCAGAGTCTGTTACATTTGGACATTTTCTAGAACTTTTCCTGTTGGCCCCCTAGTAAAATGTCCAGATAATGACTGAGTGAGCCCATGTGAGAATACAGCAGGAAAGTGTCTGGAAGATTTATAGCACAAATGGGTGTGTTAATGACAAACATGCATCGGATAAAAAAAACATTAATATATCAAGAAGTAAGAGAGGATCCATTTACGTAGAAGACAAAGACAATGAGATTCAACAGCTTTTAGTCAAACCAGCCGACGCTGTTGTCAATGTGCTGTTAACAAAAACATGTGATTTCCACTTCTAAATTTGGTAATAGCTTTTATGACCATCCAGATGCAGAAATGGCACCAACCACTTGCTTGTGAACAAATACATATTTCCTTTCAATTGAATACTGGCTGAATATTATGAATACATTTGTTGGGTGATCGGAAATGGCTCCAAATTAATTGGCCCCCGTGTGTGTGGGGTCGTCAGGATGAGGTTAAAGGTCAGAGGACAGAGGCTTTGGGGTAATAAGTTCCGACAGTGACACATTACTGTAGCTTCAATGCAAGCAGCTCTTCAATAACTGATAGAGGCAAAGAAAAGCAGGGAGGACAAATATTACCCAAAGAGATGCAGGGTCAGAAATATGTCGACAAGAGAAGCCATTATCTTGGTTTCTCTTCTCACCTATTATCTATTTACAAATCACATGCCATACCGTGAATCAGTTTGACGAGATGGAGGATGGGAGGAGGAGGTGGGATGTATCCGTTGCATGTTTTCAAAGTGTAGCCTGCTCTTATAGCTTTTCCAGGATTATAAATAATAAGTCAGTATTGACACATTCTGCTACATCATACATTGTATTAGCCATTTTCTCATCATCTTTATCACCTTTGTCAAAGAGGTTATGTTTTCATTGCTATTTGTTTGTCCGTCTGTCTGGGAAGGAAGATTTCTCAAAAACTATTAAACGGATTTCCAAGAAATGTATGGAGTGGTGGGCCATGACCCGAGGAGGAACACATTAAAGTATTACCTTTTTAAAAGGCAAGATATAGGACGTTAGTCTTGGCCAAGGTATCCGCTCCCTGAGCACCCTTTTAGTTTTTATCTGCATCCCCATTAGCTTCCATAAAGTGGTCGCTAATCTTCCTGGAGTCATGTGATTTTATTATCTAAAATGTATCATCGTCATTAATCTGAACAGCATCTAGCATCGCTGAACCTTTGCAACCTCCCTCATTTACTAATTTTTAAAAAACTACATGAATGTCTATGGGAAACTAAGCTTTTGACCTCCTCAGATTTAGATCTTGGCCCTTTCTTCAGGTGTGACTTCACCTTGACGTAAAAGGTGGTTCTTAGCAGGACATCGCTAAACAAAGTATGTGACGATTATCCGCTGACCTTTGACCTTTTTAGAATGACCCCAATCACAGCTGAGTCAGAGGTTTAAAAAACAATAATGACTAATTGCGGTTGTTAACCGAGACCCACATTGATCCATCTTTCATTGAATGGTTTGAAAGGTAAAGGAGCTTTAATGGACAGCGTGTTAATATACTGTATGTCACGCTTCACAGACTGCTTTGTTTCGCTGCATATGTTCAACACATTGTCACACATAAGTCCTCTAGGGGAGATTACTCTGTTATCTGGAGCAATCTGCCAAAAAAAGAAAAAGAAAAGGCAGAGCTTGTCACTGAAAGCGCTGCAGAAAGCTGATAGATCATATTTGGCTGCTGATGGGTGCAAAGCTGTTGTTGTGCGTCTAGAGGCTTCTGAAACAGTCCTTAATTGGAGATAACATCTGGCTTAACCAGCCTGGGACAAAAAAAAAAAGAAATATATAAATGTCAGGAAAGCTATGACAAGCTTTACTTAAGAGACAGAATTAAGTGCAGCGATGTTGAACTAAATCCTTCTTTCCTTCTTCACCCGGTCCAACCTTTTATTCTGAAGCAGAGGAGGCAAATGCATCATCTAATTAGGAAAACAAGGAGACAACTTGGATGTAGGATCAACGAACGTTAACGTGCTGTCTGGCGTAATAAGCCTAATGCTGGTGCAGAGAAATTTTTGGCGACATTTTCTCCTTCTTTTCATAAAGGATGATTCAATGTTTCCAATGTTTAAGGAAACAAGTTAGCAACATTTGAAGCTCCTTTCCTTATCCTTTAAAGAATTTGAACAGCTCTTATTATGGCGGCCGCTGAAATACTTCCTGCCATTTCAATCAGTTGGGAAGGTTCCTTAGTAAAATGGACTATCCCAATGTACCCAAAAGAGAGTTTCTTTAAACCCATGTCTCCCGGCCTTTTATTCTAACATGTGTGAAACTGAATAGCCTCCTAAAATAGAGTGTTGCTCTGAGAAGAAAAATGATTTGCATGTGTATTAAAGAGTAAACCCGTGACCCGAAAACCCAGAGACTCAGCGGAAAGTACTGGGATCTGGTGTGAGCGGTACAGACTGACAGGCCCGCGCACGGGGAACCAGTTCCTCAGACAACAAGACTTGTAATTATCTCCACCGGAGGCCAATCAGACGCACTGCGCCGAAGCAAGAAGACTGCAATCAATCTCCGACGCTTATAATGAGAAACATATTTTTCTTCCTCTCCGCCAGTGAAAAGATAATCAGGAGCCGAACAGAAGGGTCAACAGGTCCTCTCTTCGAGGATGTAGCGAAGCAAATAACACAAATCTCCATCAGCCTCCGCTGCTCTTTCAGTGAATCCTCCAACAAGGTTACCTTCAAACCTGCTGCACCAGAACACAGCGGCTAGTTTCAATCAGTGTGAGTGTAGCTTTTTAGATGCTATCCAGGAAAAGCACACATGTTTTTGAATATGTGAATCGCCCAATCCAATGCTTTCAATGCATCCTAATGTGATGTCAAAGAATGGAGGTTGCTAAGTGCTGTCCTAAAGTGCTAAAAGGAGAAATACATGTTCATGTAATGACTGAGATTAATAAATGCACTGAATTTCCGGCCAAATCTTCACATTGTGGTGCAAAAAGCTTTTTAAGAATCACCTGAGGAAAAGAAAGAGAAAAATTAAAAAAAATATTCAAGAGAATACATTAAGGCAACGCGTTATTGAGTGTTTTGGTTAGCTCATTATTCATGTCAGTGCCTTTTGAAGTACAAGTTTGCACTGTGCTGTGCTACATAATTTAATACTTCATTATTATACTATGGGAATGTACAGGAGGCTATATTCAGTACAATCAGGTACATGTTTAAATGGCCCTTGCTGCGATATCACCATTCTAATTTAATATAATAATACTTAACACTATATAATTGACATAAACATAGATGATGTGTGTCAACGTACTCCTCTTGCGTGGAACGATATCGGGGCCGCCATCTTGCTTTTTTGATGTCATTTGGAAAGGCTCGACCAATCACGACTCAGCCTGTCATCTTGTCATAGCCATACAAAAAAACGAAAAGTATAAATTTTATCATCTAACTCTTGACAAAAAAGCAAATCCATGTATTTCCAAAGATAAATATGATGTTTGAGTTCTTCAAACAAAACTTCTGTATCCAATGGTTTTAGATAGTTGATGTAAGTGTCTTATGATTGCAAACAAATCTATCTTCCATTATTTAATACCTGTAAGATTTACTTTTTTAAATTTGTAAAGTTCACATTCCTGTGCGTTTCTTTGTGTATCTGTATGGGTGTGTGCAGACCAGATGAAGTTAATGGAGGTTTTTATTCCGTCATTGTTTGTGGGATGGAGGTGAAACCAATTTCAGATAATTGGAGACAGTAATTGAAATTTATGTTGCCACTTAAATCCCCTTTTCCAAGTTGTATTTGTACAATTAGAGGAATAGATGGCGGCTCCAAGTTTGAAAGTATATAAAATTAAAAAAAATCCTAGAAAACTGGGGCAGAATAACATGTTAAATAATACAACAAATCCATTAATTACACGCTTGATTCTTTTAATTGGAGAGATAATTCAATATCTCATTTCTCATTCCCTGCTGTGTGGCTTTTTGAAGCCTCTGTGGATTTTATTTATTATTGCAAGTTTCATTCTGCTAGTTTTGAAGTTTGTCCTCCTATAATATTGCTGCTTATGAAATCAACTGTGCCGAGACCTCCGCCGAGGTATGGTAATATTTCATTTTGATTTACTTTAATTCACAAAAGCCAGACCATTGTCATAATCCACACCCAATTTCAGCTGTTCATAGATATTAGCGCTACACATGCCTGATTTCCTTCATTAAGGTGTTTTTTCATTAAGATTCCTTGAAAAATACACATTTATCTCGCATTGTTAAAGCCATAAGATAAATCCTGGATCAGCACCAATAATGAATGGGTTCTTCCCTCGCCCACACCACATTGATCCACCAAGGTTTGTTCTCAGGTCTCAGGTTTCAGGTCACTTCACTTACTGAGCGTCCTAATAAGCATCAGCCGTCCTGATGTCTCAAACCTCAGTCTTATGTATCTAAAGTTCAGTGGCACCGGAGGATTGTGAAAAAGATGTATGTTGCTTTTTGCATTAGCTACGAGATATTGAAATAGACACATACATGAATCTATATATAGACTGTTATAAGTGTATATGGTAGAAATGGCACAAACGATTTACAAGATGAATGAGTATAGAAATTGTGTTTGCTATTTATATGGGTATAAATTCACCTAATTCCACTAAACAGCAATACTATATATATTAACACACACACAAACAATTTAATGGGTTCTTCCGAGCACCATGATCCACCCCTTCACAAAATTGGTCAAGTAGTTTTTGTGTAAACTTGCTAAATATCAGACAAAGAAATGAGGACAAAGTTATAATCTCCTTCGTTGAGGAATTAACTATAACATTTTTCATTTTAATTAACTGGGGGTTAGACTTGAATCGGGTCCCACACTCAAACCTGTACTTTTTGCAGGATGTGACACATTTTGTGAACCAAAGATGCTTACAGCTGTGGACACACACATGCACAGCAAATACAAAAGGGTGGAAGGGTGTTTCTAGGTGACCTCTGTGTTCATCTGACCTCTTGTAACTTAGTTTATGACCTGTGACGCTGCTGAAAGGACACAAAGGATTCTGACTAGAGACATAAATCCAAATTAGCCACTGTGCAGGGGATAATTGGACCAACGCCATTATTTATTGTTGAATACTGGCCGAGTTTAAAGCCCCTGAAAACCTATTTTCTCAATCGGTTTCATGTTAGGAGCGATATGGTCCCACTCTGTGAGGCTCAGCTGGAAAAAGATGATGTTAAAGGCTTTGAATTTATAAATTAAGCTCTAATGTGTTGAACTCATCAGACTGTACATAAAAATGACGGCTGCCCAAAAGTGAAACCAAAATGTTTTGACCTTCCCCTGGTGGCTGGCTGCCGTATCGGTGGTTCGATGCCAGTCTTTCCCATTGGGCAAGACGCTAAACCCCAAATTACCCTTGAACAAAATTGGACATTGAACAATTTTCAAAACATATTCAATGATGTGTGGCTTTGCTCAAAGCTATAGAGATAACAGTGAACAAGGAATGACTGAAATGTGAACCATACTGATCAGGAATTGTGCATGGATGTCAGACATGTAATTGGCCCATCTGTTGAAATTGTGACCCCTTTATGCCCCCATTATTTGGAAAGACCCTAGATCTGCCACTAATTGAAGAAACTCACGCCAAGAGACCATCACCACCACATTTGTTTGGCAACAAAGAAAACGTACAAATAGCTTTTAAGATTTGAAACCAAGTTTTCAGGCGCATTAATCCTGTTGCACCGCGGTTAAAAGATGATCCCGAGAGATACAACAGCGAAAGATAAAGGGTCACAACGCACAACAAGACACAAGGGAACTTGTTGACAAGTTTCGTTCTCTGCTGCGACAGCGGCTGCGAATGAGTGTCACGCAGCCTCGTTTTTTATTTTCCACGCAGTCTGGAGCAGGATAATTGTCATGCATTGGAAGCAGGGGAGCATGACGGGCACAAATAGACAGGGAGACGCACCATATATATACCTCAGTAAATACTGACAGAGCCACAGCCATTTGTCTCACTCAGAGCGGGGCGTGCCAACCCTGTCCTCTGATCAATGCTATTTTCATCACTCTACCTCTCACACCTTTTATGCCGGCCTCTGTCCATCTTTCTTTCCTAATGGCTGCCTCCATTTTTCCTCTTTATAAACCACTTTTTTATGTCTTCTTTTTCATATCTCTGTCCACTCTCTTTTCTACGATTCATGTCAACCACTCTACTTTTCCCTCTATTGTTTCTAAACTGTTGGACACAGTGGCTCTTGTACCAGCTCTTCTGTGAACCACAGTGGTCGGAAAGTTTGTTAAGTACCTTGTGTGAGGCTCTAAACCAGGATTTTTAAGTGACAGAGCCGGGTTAGAGGAGATGATTATGTTTGATAGGTTTGAATTTAGACATAGACTTATATTGCATGTGTAGGGACAATGTGGCTGCTCTCCAAACGAGAAGCCAAAGCATTACAATCACCCTTTGGTGGCTGGCTGCAGTATGGGTTGTAAATCCTGCCTCCTCCATTAGTTGATGGGACTTTTGAGTTTTTCTCAAACATGGTTTCATTCCCTTTAGCTAGTTTGTATCTTAATAATGTATGAATTTCTTTTCATTTTCTTTAACGTATCGGTTTGATCTCCTTACTGCAGCTCCACCCCCAGCGCAGAATCTGGCTCCAAATGGAAAAGATGGCTTTATTTATGGTAAGAAGGAGATGGTGGCGACGCATCGTCCATCTATTCATGCAGTTTATATTTCAGAGATGAATAATTTTGTCATAATTTCCTGCAGGTTCATCAGTATGGATGACACCTGTCAAATAGCTGTACTTATTTGAGTAATTGTTAAAGTTAAAATAGTGACTATAACATCTCTATGTTCAGTTAATCATTTTTACCCATGTATCTTCTGACACTGTTTCCTTTTATTTAGTAAGATACGAGTGATGGGATATTGGTGGTGTTATACGAACATGCTATATCCTGTTAGTCACAGTCGCAGGATTACATTGCTTTATATTAGCATGACAGCTCTGGGGCAATAATATTTAATCAAAATGAATTTGATTTGTGCCCATTCTTTCTCTCTTTATATATGATGCTGTAAAATAAATAGTGGTGAGATCAAGAAATAGATAGATAGCAGGGTGCAGGATTCGAGGAGCCAGGAAAATGATAGGTGGGGATGAAAGCGTAAGTGGCCAGGGATCCAGAGAAACTAGAACATAGAAGTGCGTGGTTAAATGCTCCTAACAATGCGCCATTACATCCAGCTGAGACTTTATTTGGCACAATTGGACGCTGGGACCTTTCGCTGGGCTCTGCGTGTTTTTATACCTCGAGCTCTAAAAGCTTTGAGTGGTCTTGTATTTCCACCGCAGCACTTGAGGACACTCATGGATGCTGCGAGCCCCAAGATGAAATTATCATAAAATCCAAACACGGCCTCTTAAGTCAAGTAACCACACAAAAGACGCAGATGCTCATTAACCTGGTCGGAACAAATCTGTAACTTTTAATCTTGGCCCTTCAAACTTTTATATTTTGCTGTTATTATATTGAGTCACAGCACAGATGTAACTTCTGGGTTTTTCTTAAAGTGTTATAAGTTATAAGTTATAAACCATAAATTAAATGTTTTCACTTGCAAGCTGCAACTTTCACACTTTTGTCTTTGCTGTTCATTATAATGCAAATAATGGAGAGGTGTTAAAAATGCTAAAACGCTTTTTTCCACATTATGACTTCGAAGCACATCAACACACCAAAGTGGGAAAAAATACTTCACAACTTGGTGTGTGTGTGGTGTTTGGTGTGTGTGTGTGTGTGTGTCTGTCTGTGTGTGTGTGTGGCGCAGCTTCACCTGATCACCTGATAACCTGCACATCTGCTTGCAATCGACTCATCACCTGCAGCTTAAAACCTGCAGGCCTCCAGCCCCTCAGCTCCACATTGTCAGCCGTTCCATCAGTGGGATCTGTGCTCTCGGCCTCTCCAGTGAATTCTCCAGTTTCTAGTGTTTCTTTCACGTTTGCAACAAATTCTTGTTTCCTTGTTGTCGTGACCTTCACGCCTGACACTGCCAACTCATGTGTTCATCATAGTTTTGTCCCTGCCTCTGCAGCTGACCCCCTGCTCCTCCAGTGCTTCTCCTTTTCTGGGTCTGCCTTAAACCACAATGTACCATATTGCTCGCACCAGTGGTGTGGTAAACATTTTAGCATAGTAAAAGTGGAAATTAATAGAGAAAAATGCACTCAAGTTAAAGTACTATACTTGATATATACTTAGAGTATTAACATAAAAGTACTTGCTGAATGTATTTAGTTTAAAACGAGAATAGCACGCACTTATGAAGAAGGCTGCTAGGGGGCGGGTCTAATGTTACATGCCTGCTCTGATTTGATCAGTGGACCAATTTCTTCATTTCAATTTTGTAATAGAAATTTAAATATTAGAACTGTGTATATATGGCAGAGAAGATATGTGTTGACAAAGGAAGGAATAAAAGTGAAAAGAACATGGAAATAAATCTACTTAGGTAGAGATGCATGAAAATATACTCAAGTAGGGTAATAAAGTAAATGTACCACTGGCTCACAGGTTTAATGTATATGAATTAAAAATCTATATCTCCCTGTGAGATGATTCAGAACTAATGTACTTTCACTTTTCATGTACACACAAACACAACCAACTCCAGCTACACTGTGAAAGTACAATGCAATGTCAAACGTTGCTGAATGTGTTCACAATACTTCTATGGTTTGTGTACTCGACTGAAGCGTATAGAAAAACTTGATGAAAAAACCTCACTGCATTGCACCGCTGCTCCTCTACATTGTGTGAAATGGAAAAACACAGCAAGAGTGATTGTTGACGAGAGGTTTGAGTCCGCAGAGACCAGTTGAATCAGACCTGTGACTGGGAGCTGTTTACCATTCCAGTAGCTTCACCCAACACTCTGCGTTACTGTGAGCACAACCTCAGGGCTAAACTCCAAAACCGTGGGCATCTTTGAGATATAATAACTCTTTCTTCTTCTTAAAAAGTTTCACCTGGTCAGATAATCTTTTCCACAGTACTTGGGAGCAGAAGAGGGAAAGGTTTGGCAGCTTCTGAAGTCCCACACGTTGCTGACCTTGTGGCTTTGTGGATCCACTGGAGAAGCTTCCCTCTCATGAGAATAAGCCTCTTAACCATTTTTGATCTTTTTGCCGGAAGAGGACCCCCACTGGGACACAGGCTGACCCTAATGTGCCCTCATGCTTCGCTCTGATGAATTGACCACTTAAGGTCAATAAAGAAGAAAGTTCTTCACGGACAGAGAGGGTCAGATTTAACCAAGTCAAATGTGACAACCGTTCAATAAACACATGACGCACAGATGTTTTTGAAGGCAACATATGAGGCTTTTTCAGTTTCTTTCCTCTAGTGTGTTTATAAAGTTGTTTTTTATTGTGTAAGGAAGTTCCTGTTTCCCACAGGAAACACTGCTGAGCTCCCTGATGCTGGTCTTGCAAACCTTTTCAAGTGATGAACCAAATCAAAATTACGAATCTGAATTTGAGCAGAAATAAGTTTGACTTCAGGCTACAATACATTAAAAAAAATTTGGTTGGAAAACTAAGCTTTTGTGCACACCTCATTATTTTGCAGGTGGTGCATTGTAATGGTTCTTTACTGATGAGAGCAATGTAAGTTGATCTTTGACCTGGGTTACCCTGATCTTTGTAGGCGTAGTCTGTAACCATGGCTTCATCTGAAATATAGCTATAAAGATAAAGTGAGCATATGTGTTTCTGAATTCACGCAACTTTACGGCAACAAAATGGCCTCATGCTGAGACAAAAATTTAAAAACCATTAACAACATTAGTTTTGTAACTGAAGGGGCACAGTGCATAATAGCGCCAATGGGAGTTTTGGCGTTGGTAACCAATGCAGTATGGGCACAAGACCCTGTATTTCCATGTAAAAGTTTGATTTCCTGTTTGATGTAATTTCAAATTAACGTAATTCGTTCAAAATCATTCAAAAACAACCAATGTAAACAATATTTACAGAGCTGTAAATGCTGCCTCGAGTGGCAAGCTAGTGCTACGGAAAGGAGAGCTAAGAGCCATTTGTCCACTTTGTTCCCATCTATTGTAAACTTCATTACTTCTCAGCTGGACTGTTGTCTTGATATTTCTCCTCTTTTCTCCATTAGCAAAGAGAACGATGGACACTATCCTCGTCAACAGGGCGTGCAGAGGAGATGGACACCTTGCCCCCCCCCCCTGAGGTACAATATGTAACCTGCTGTGTTGCTGTTTTAACAAATAAAACATGTTGTTAGTAGTTCTACTGATAGTTAAAACTACAATTTAAATGTGACAGCCCTAAACCATTAGCAGCAACACGAGTTTCCCAGTATACAATGAATAGATTGGTGGCTGGTCCCATACACAAACAAAACCTCCTCTTACTGAGAGCCGGAAAAGAAGGCTTTTTTTTATTGTTGCGAGACGTCTTCCTGGAGGTTTCTTTATTCCTACGACCCTGACTTTCCGTCAAGTACGACCGAACAGAAAACTAATTTTGCTTTTGTCCGCCATCAATACACGACACCCTCTCCAAACACATTGACATGGCCTCTTTGTCATGTTTGTGGTAGGAGGAGATCTACTACGAGTCTTGGGTCTAATCAAACCCTAAAATGATTTGACTTTTCTGTGGACGCAGCAGGAGAAGAAGTGATGACATTGTCCACGCGTGTGTTTCTTCATTTATGACACCCACACTCTTTCTTGTTTACACACAAGTGTGCGCAGCTATCCTTGTTAGGACACTGCATTGACCAAAACCTTATCCCTAACCTTATCCCTAACCTTAGATATGAGCAATTCATGCCTAACGAAATCTCAATACGTACCAATAACCTTAACCAGGAGCTCGTAAATGAGGTCTTGACTCATTAAAACCAGGCTTTGGTCCCCATGAAGGCTATTGGTCCTGACAAGGTCTGTGTTTGTACTAGAAAAGGTCCTACAGGGGTAAAAAAAGAAAAACTCATACAATGCGCACACACACACACACACAGACAGGTACATACATCATTATAACATGGCTCCACCATATGAGGCTATTCCAGTGACAGATCTCCACTTAGTGCTCCTCTGTCATCAGCCCTGTCATATCGCATGGTTTCTATGACAACCACAGCATGATGTCAAGTCAGGGGAAAGAGGAAGAAAAAAAAAAATGAGGTCTTGTTTGACACCCACTATTTGCTAAATGAGAGTGATTTGATTAGAACACGAGGAACAGGCTGCACATGCAGGTGAGCTGCGTTAATTCACGAATCCAATCACGTCTGACAGGCTAATGTGTCTTTAACAAGCCGTTAAAGTGCTGTAAAATGGCTGTGACAGCTTTATGATTTCAACATTGGTACAAATAAAAAACCCGAGACTCTGACCTTCTGTGCTTTCCCCGCACCCCATACATGGTGGCCGTAAAAAAAACAAAGGGCTTGATATTGCATCATAAACAATTGACAGGGCTGCTGCTGGATTAGGAAAACACGTGATTTTATAAGGTAACAGAGAGCAGTAAACATCCAGGGGCTGGTTGCTCTCGTGGCTTTATCCTGGTGAGAACGCAAATGTTGAGACAAGGTCATACTAGCACTTAAAACACATTTTAATATATTCCTCTGTAAATGTAATTATTTCCAGTTCAAGCAAAGAGAAAAGAGTGGTTCATTTTTGGGAGACAAAGTAAAACTGAGCATATCTTTTGTGTCCAGGTCAAATTTGGTGAGTTTTGACTCTCAAAGCATAAAATATTGGACATGTGGAAACTGACATCTTGGGCCAACAACGTCTTTTGGAGTCTGTGCAGAGACAATCAGGGAGGAGAGTTGCTATTTTTATAATTAATATTTTATTTTATTTTATTCTATATTTTATATAATTTAACCTAATCTACTTTTTCTTTTTTCTTGTATCACTTTCTTGTTCCCCACTTATCGAGGCGTATATGCAAAGGTTTATATACTGTGGTCATATATTTTGTTGCCTTCATTAAAAAATGTTGTATTTGAAAAAAAGAAATGGTGTGCATATTGTCATTTGAGACCTGGTACTGATGAAAGCGCTTCCTCCACAACACTCATTAGAATGAGAAGCATCATTGTGAAGACTGAGGCCGTCTTATCCGCACACCCCCTCCTCTTGACCTCTGGGGTCGTCATGGAGCCTGTGTCAGAGGTGTGTGTGTGTGTGTGTCTGTGTGTGTGTGCAATGTGTATGATCAGGCTGGTTTGAACCAAGTAGCATTAGCTTCTCTAATCTGTGAAATGACCTGCGTGTCAATACTAGACAGATGGTTGAAAGATCGTTATTAATGAAGAGACCTTTTGTCGTTATTTTTTAATTCAACGTTTTGATATCACACACAAACCGTAAGATTCATCCTAAAATTTAATATTCATAACATCACATTTAAAGAAATATCACAAGTAGACTTTTGTTTGCTGCTATTTTATGCTGTTCATTTTAACTTGTTATATCTAAATGGTCGTCGGTCCACATAAATAGTGTTTACTGCCGAATGAAATGAAACCATTCCATTGGACTGTGATGGGTCATCTTTCCCTTGTAAAGTCAGTTTTTTTCCTCTCCTGTACAGCCACCAGGGGCACAGTAAAACATTTTATTGGTCACTTTGGGCAAATATTGGGACCAGCAGGGTGCTTAAGGCGGTGCCCAGTCAATCAGACGATCAATCACATTTATTCATGCGTAGATCATCTTTGCACAGCAACAGGGAAAAGGCCCTGTGGCTCTCCGGCAGATGCAACAACAGTAAAATGGGGTCGCTTAGATTTGTTTATCTGCTGAGGTTTATTGAAGCAGTGGTGCAGCAACAACAAGTGGAACCATTTGTAAGATTTCATTAGAAAGGCTTTATCAAACAATAACTTTAATCTTTTCAATGAGTCCTGAGAGATTTAACTTAATGTGATAATGAAGCTAGGGAATATCATTTAACAAACATTTTTATAATGAATGTTACAAGCTTGTATTTTCCTAATATTCAAAAAACACAACATTTTGAACACAAACTACAATGTAAATTTTAATCTGACGATTATAATACAATCTGACGACATTGCCGGTCTTATTAAATACATAAAATCTGCACTAATGTCATATGAACCATTAATCATTGGGGATAAGTGTGATTAAAGAAGCAACAATTAAATGACTTGTGAAAACACACATTTACATCTGTGTAATAATAATTCCCTCCTGACCGGCTATAGATTTTTGCCCAGTATAGATCGGTTCCATGGGATTTGCCAAATGACTGTATGTTCTACAATCTGCACTTTATTGAGCATATTGACTTTTAGGGCCAACCGCTGCCAGTTAGCCAGCCTCACTCGCCGCCACAGAGGCCCCGGATCAATACCGCTGTGTTTGTTCTCTACATGGGCTCAGGGCCCCTGTTGTTACGCATGCTATGTCGGCTCCTCCTGCCATGTAAAGGAATTGACGTCGATAAAATATTTGTCTATGAACGTGCACATTCATAGCTCGCTGTCTGCTTCATGGTTCGAATTTCCCCCCGGAAACCGAGAAAGGGTACATTTTGGGGAAAAAACAAACACATATGCGAGTCCAACTTCGGTGCTCCTCAACATGTGGCAGGTGTCTTTCCAGATGGAGCCATTGTTCCTCCGGCCCTTTTCTGCTCTGACCACACCTCAGCTTATTGGCACACCGACATAAGACGCACCATGATATGCAGACACGGGGAGGCTGTGGGACACAATGGGAGCTTCCCTATCTTTCTGACAGGCAGTTGCTTGTCCTGCAGTCGGGATTAGACTGGGGGGGGGGGGAAGGAACCAACAGCTGGAAGCAGGAAGTGAGTCGGCACGCGACACGGAGGGCTCCGCTGTGGGCTCAGCGGCGTATGACTAATCTTCTGTCCTCTGACCGAACTCGATCCGACTCTTACTCTGCTATATCACTGTGGGCGGGGGGGGGGGGGGGGGGGCAGATTAAAGCCACATTATTTCACAATAGGGAAGCCCTTTCAAACCCAGCTGGTGCAGTGATAAAAAAAAATCGAAAGGGTCACGCTCCACAAAGGAAGGAAGGATGGAAGGATATAAATGCAGACTTTAAAAATTATTTTTTTCTTTAAATGTAAATGTAGTCATTCTGCAATATTAAAAAAGACTGAACAGATGACCGTAATCTGTTTAAAATTGTTTGCATTTTGAGTTTCAATTGGACAGTTTGGACACTATTTCATTTCTGCAACTATTAAGGAAACCTCAGTATAGACTGTTTACGCTACCAGAGAATAATGCATTTGTTTAATATAAATATAATTTAATTTAATCTCCAGACAGGCAACACAACAATAACAAAAACAAGTTGGTTTGTAACACATTGTTACAAACATACAAGTCAACAGCAAGTAAAAGTAGTTTGTAGACATTTAAATGAAGAATTGCTCCATATTATATCTTTGATGCAACTTCATTTCAGTTGTACTTTTGCTGTGTGCATGTATTTGCAGTTGAATTAAATGAAAAGTCAAAGTGCATAAAAACACAATTAAATGGTATCACTCATCAAAACCAATGAGGTTTTAATTACTCGATATCATCTTCTGTGTTCTGTTTTTTTTTTTCTTCTGTCAAGCCTGGCTCCAGCCGAGGGAGGATTTGTGCTTGTGTTGCCTATTAGAAGTTTCAGGTTGTGTGTGTGTGTGTGTGTGTGTGTGTGTTTGTGTGTACGAGGCCTGCCTGTTGGCCCTCTGTAATCCTGTTAAGCACCTGGACAATGGAGGAACAGCTTTCTGCACTCGACCTTCCTGCACTCTGCAGCGTGGCACGGAGGAGATGCTCGGTGCGTTCAGATGGAGAGATGGAAATAGATGGAGACAAATCTTGAGTATCTATTGATTTATTTTTCTCTCCGTCTACCGTGTCTGTCCATCCGTCTCCCCGTTTGTCTGTCTGTCTTATCGTTCCCTCCCTGCCTGCTTGTGGTCCGCTGTGGCGCTCTATTCCTGGCCCTGGTGCTCAATCCATCCTCATGGTTCAATACTGGCACAGATGTTGTGGAAAGTTTAAGAGGCCCACTTGTGCCATTAGTCCAGCAGCAGGGCCGGGGAGCAGCAGGGGAAGACTTCTCTAATCACTTTTATTGAAGCTTGACGATTGGGTTAACACAACAGGGTCAGACCTGAAGCCCAGTGGCACTGTGTCAATGTGTGTGTGTGTCTGTGTGTGTGTGTGGACAGCGAGTATCTGTGTATGTTTACACCCCAAGGCTATAGCACAGATAATATTGTCTCTCTACCTCTCTGTATGCACACACACACACACACTGAGGCTATGTGGCAGATGAGCTCCTATTGGTATAGTGATCGAATAACTGCACCGGTTCACAACTCTCTTATAGATCTTTGCTGGAAATATTGACTATTTTCACAGGAATGACTAGAAGGCAACAAGACCAACACTGTCTGTACCAAAGTCAGTAGAATCCTTTGAGACAACATATTTCTGCATTACATGTCATTAAAATCCACCCAAACATTGTTGAGGGAAGACTGACTGACCGACAGACTGCCACTTCCTTCCCTGGAGCTATGCTGCTAGAATGGCTAAAGCCACTGAAGGTACAACCTGAATTTAGCTGTGTTCACACTTAAACTAAACTCCAAAGATCCTCTGCAGTTTCTCTGAAAGACGTGTACATATAAGTGTGAACACAAATGTCTGAGTGAGAGCCTCCCGGTTTTCAGCAGACTCTGAGTCTGGCCCCTGAGTATAAAGACTGCAGAAGTCAATGTGATGCTGGATTCACAGCGAGCAAATACTATGTAATGTTGCAAGATTCTTTAAGTCTGTAACTGAGGAACAAAGCTCTTCCTTGCTCTCTAGAGTCACTATTGCCTTGTGCGTTATTGTCAGCTGCTCAGTAATCAAAGCAAACCTATGTCCCCCCATCTTAGGACACCTCCATCCTTACGGGCTACTTGACCCCACATGGCCGCCGTGGTGTGAGGTCAGCTGGTCAGACGCCATGTCGGCTGCTGGCTTATCGAGTAAAGAGGCGGTCGCGGTTTCATATTGCCCCCGCCCCCCCCTCTCTCCCTGGTCATGCTGCTCTGTGGTGGTTACGTTGTTCTTCATATGGAATCGTGGAGTTAACCAGAGAGAAGGTAACACAGCCCCCGGGCGTCTGCTCGCAAAGGATCCTGATACGTTGCTATTTGCTTTTCTAAGTAGTTGTGTTCAATGGAGCAAGTGTCAGCAAACGATTCAACAGGGATTTGACTTGTTTTAATGGCTGCCTCTATTCGTCTGATGCCGAGCTCTGAATGGCTTCATTACCGCACACTTTTGTCCCTTAGTGTAAATGTGTCTTTGTGTGTGTGTGTGTGTGTGCTTTGCCTGGCTCCTCAAAGGGGATATAACAAAGATTGGACGTTAAAACACACTGTCTCTCCAACAACTCATTAATGAATGATTTTTGCCCAATTGGCAGCAAACTATGAACAAAAGGTCCCTGTGTGCTTCATTTGAATGGATCCCAGTTTAGTTATTTTCAGTACTTTTGTGGCTTGGCCGCCTTTCGATCCTCACATTGTTCAAATTTTGATAATTAAACGACTGGAATCACTCGGGCTCTTTTTTTTTTAGTCAGTTATTCTGCTTGAACAATCAGGATCAGGAGACAATGAGTGGAAGAGAGAGTCATTATGAGGATTGGATCTGAACGTTGGCCCCGTGCAAAGTAATTGGACCGTAATGAATAGTTACAATGTAATTACTATCGCAAAAAAACAAAAGGATGCTGCTTTTCAATTACCATCATGCACCATCATTTCCCCTCGGCCTTTAGCTCCGTGCTGTAAGTAGCACTCCAATAGTGTTTCTACCTTGACGAGTGTTTCACGGTGATAAATAATGTATGGGTTATTGCTGTTGAGAGGCGTGGGTGGGTTTTGTCCTCAGGATCTTCTCACGCCGTCGGGTTCGAGACGCCATGAGCTGTAAACGTCAAACGTGCCGATGTGTGGTATTGATCTTTGGACACATGCCATGACAACGAAAAGTAGCAAAGTTCATCTCCACAGGTGTTGGAAAATTGGTTGAATCTTTTGGCGGAAATGTGAGCGAAACAAGAAACCGACAAGCTGGACAAGATAATGTTGTCATGTTGGTTTAGTATCTAAAAACCCATCTAATAACATGAAGGAGGCAGGATACGTGATCCGCAGCCAGCCACCAGGTGGTGATCAAAAACTTTGGCTTCACTTTGAGGGAGCTGTCAGGTCGTCCAACTTTAAAAACAGTCTAAAGACCAAATACATTATTATCATTCCTGATTTGATCCCCATGATGCACTTCTGTCCGTCATCAAGGATAATATATCGGTAAAGGACTCGCACTGACGAGTCTTGGTTTGAGAAGTTTCCTTCTAAAAGTTTACACTCAGACTTATTGTAGATTCAATAATGGTTCCAACCCAACCTCAGTGAACACATTTCTATTTTCAGAGAGAAAAATGTGAAGTGGCCCATTTTCTTTCAATCGCAGCCATAGGGGACATTATGCTAATATGGCGTTTGAGGCTCCCTTTGAAGTACAACACCCCCCTAGCCCCTGCAGCAAGACATTTTTGGTTATCCATTGACAAGACTTCACCATGAAATATGAAATGACCAGTCCAGCTGTTTGAACCTACCTCAGTCCTCGTCCCCCTGAAGTTAACCACTTGTCAAAGACTTTATCGATCCATGCAGCAGTACAGACATCAAAGATGAACAGGCAGAATGGGTTTGTGCATATCTGCAATATCCCCTGTATAATTTCTCATCTGCAGGTTTCAAATCCCACTTCTCTTAAAGTAACATGATGCTCTTGGTTTTTATCTGAGAATCTGTCCAGTCTTGCTTGCGTTGGGCCAATAATATAGGACGATGAAATGAAGGCGGAAAAAATTGTAAAGATGATGTAAAGAGGATGATATGAACAATGAAAAGGATCGTGATAGGCCATAAATGAACCTGTGATGATGTCACCCTATGTATAACACCAATCATTTTAGATTTACTCTCCTTTCAGTGAAAAATGGAGGAATGAAATGGAAAATTCAAGGTTTTGATAAATGGACAGTATACTTGCATGTGTGCAAGTGTGTTTTGGACACATTCGTAGCTAGGCTGTTGTGTCCGTCAGCAAATCCGAGCTTAAAGTATGATGACAGTGACAGCTAGACAAAGAAATTAATTAAAGAACCCTCGGGTTCATTAGTTGGTGATGTAACCCCATGAAGTCACCTTTGTAAGAGGTCAGCGCAGACAGCGGTGACCTCATCAGAACGGGACAAAAGTGCTCGGACAGAAAGGGGTTAAGTGTTATCTGGGGGGCTGTATCTGGTTCTGCTCCGACGCCCTTGACTGAACCACTGTGGTCCTTGTACCTGCATGACTGGTGATAAGGAGGATGACGCATCTGTGCCCTCTGCTCATAGTCTTAGCAGTGACGGCTATTCATCATGCAGACGGGTCGGATCTGCCTTCTGACCGGGACTTCTAGTTTGCCGCAACCGACTTTACACTGTTTGCCAGTTTATTGCAAAAAAAGGTGCTCCAAACTTTAAAGTGCACAGGCCTTAAGGAAGGAAAGTCTCACTTTAATGTACAATAGAAGCTATAACGCTTGAGTTAAAAATAACAAACCCTACAATACATTGTTCTGCACTGACTGACTTTGCAAGGACGCTGAAGCCTGTCCTTGTGAACTATGGCCTTAACTCACCCCAGGTCAATATAAAAGTGTTTGTTGTTTTATAAATGTTTGTATCTATTGACAGAAAAAAGAATCAGCCTGACTGAGACCTGCAGCTTTCACTCATTGGACAGTACAAGCTGTCAATCAAGAGGTCAACCTGCCCAAATGTATACCATGCTTTATTTTCTATTTTACCCATACAATAATTTACACAATGAACAATGTGCTGTATTAAAGACTTAGAGCTAGAGATGCAGACCATTAACACTATATAGAAAAAAAATAATTGGTCCAACCCGCGGAGTCGCCCTCTGCTGTTCATTTGAGAGAGTACAGGTTTCAGGCATTGGCTTCACTTTCTGCAGTCTGTGGCAATGGCATGGTCCAGTCAGTGGGACACCAACTCACCTCCTGTCAGTGTTGTTGTTAAAATATCAGCAAATGTTGTGTGCTTTGTTGACTTTTTAACATCAAATCAAGACCATAAACTGGTCTAGTATCTAAACATAATCAGAAAAATGTTCATCCACAACTTCTCCATATTATACCAGCAAAACCAAACTACCCTGGGCTACATTATGTGGTTCAAATCATATTTGCTGTGGCAAATAAAAATAATTATCAATTCATCTTAGCAACATCCCTGCGTCTTCCACCCACTTCTCTCCTCCTTTCTCCATCACTCTCTCTTTCCTCCACTCCCCCTCCTCCGTTCCTCCCCCCCATAGAGAGGGGCCAGTTGGGCTGGTAGCTAATTTGAAGCCAATCAATACTTGTCTGTGTTACTTCCTGTGTGTCAGCCCGGTCCGGTGCCCTTGTCTCACTGCCTGCTTGAGGGAGGGAAGCATCTGTTTGGTGACTATCGCTCTACCGACTGTAAATCTATGGTCGAAGCCGCTAAACGCCACTCCTCCGACCATCGTGCGGAGGGCAAAAGGCTATCCGAGTGAACCCAAATGAGATTGATTTCCATGACAAATCCAGTTGTCAAACGTGTGCGCTGACAAATAGCCCTTTCAGTAACTTGATTAACTGTGCGGAGGGCATTTTAAATCCAGTTAGCGTTTTTCCATATTGATTTTTTTTTTTGCATTGAACTTAGAGATTTGGGTCAGAAAAAAACCAATGCACCCCTGATGCATTCAAACACATATGTATCACACACACACACACACACACACACACACACACATACACACATGCATGTCCGTCACTGTAGCTGCACACAACCACACTGATCCTCAGATAGTGAATCCGCTCAAGATAAGACCAGTCTCCTCCCTCCCCTCCAAGCCCCTTCTCTTTTAAACAGCCAATGAGGATGCTGCCTATCCATGAGTACGAGCAGGCGTGTGTAGACAGGCTACCACGGGAGGAGGTGTGTCTTCATGAGCCAAAAGTGTGTGTGTGTGTGTGCAGTGAGTGTGGACTCACACAGAGAGAGAGGAGGTGGTGGAGGATAGAAGAAGATAGTGGGAAGAGTTGCATGTAGGCATGTAAGGGACGGAGAAGCCAGGTGTTTTTACTCATCTTGCCACTGATACACACCCCACCAACACATACACACACATTGAAGGAACTACACCCACAACCTCTACTCAACACATGTGTGCGGTGCCTGGAGCGACTGAGGGGATCTCTGAGGATACACGGATGAGAAAGAGGTGTGGGGGAGCCGAGGAAGAGGAGAGTGTTTTTGCCCCAAGGGGAGCTCACACACACACATAGCAGGCAGCAAAAGATACACACACACACACTCTCCATCGGGCACTCAGCACCGTTTCCCTGACAACTAGAATGGGCTGCAATTTGTGCACCTTGCAGAAACGGGAGGAACACTACAAACTGCTGTACGAGATTGCACAGGTAAGAGAGACGAGAAGGAAGAAGGAGGAGGTTTGGTGTGAATGTTGGGGAGCATCATCACTGCGATGAATGAATGACAGCAGAGTAGATGAGGATGATAGTGACAGGAGTGATGTGTTGTCTGGAAACAAGTGGATTTCCCCACAATGATCGGAAGCAGAGTCAGAAGAAAGCAGACAAGGTTGAGAGGAGGAAAATGAGATGCATGAGAGAAATGTGCAAGAATGAGCTACTTCCCAGCAGCCAGGCTGTGAGTGTGTGTGTGTCTGTGTGTGTGTGTGTATTCCCTCTCCATCAAAGTGAGTGGAGCTAGTTATTTCTCCTTGCAGGAGATGTGAGGACAAGTTCAGCTGTTCTTCCCGCGTTGGCTCCGAGGGGGATTCATCATGTCTCCTCTGCTTGCCACTGTCTCGGAGCGAAAACAGTTCAAAGAACAAACGGCAAATGTGTTCTGCTGTTTCTCTCCCTCTCTGGTGTTTGTCAGAAGTGGACTTGTTTTGTTTTTTTCCTTCTCCTTGGCCTGCGATTAAGAGTTTTCACGTTGCTTAAAACCCTAATTTTGATGCTTTTATAGATTTCCACTCTGCTCAAATTCAACTTATTGACCTTTGGTTGCTTTAATTCCCAAAATAAATGGGTTGAAATGAAATATAAGTATTTTTGGTATGCATGGCTTTGATTGACAACTGCTACATTTTCTCCACAAGCACTTATACTCTCATTATGGGTAGTAAAACACACTGTTAATGTATAACCTGTCATCTTGCACTGGGCTTGGCTAGAACGTGTAGATTAGATAGGAAGCATGTGTGAAAAATACAATTATTTCATAAACAGACGAAAATGATGTGTGAAAACTGTCTGTGGCATTTTAACAGATAAAAGGCGTTAATTTTCAGTTTGAGAGACGAACGAGGCGACGCAAAGTGCACAGACATTGTTTTTGCGGCAGCAGCATATGGTCGTGTTGTGGAGCTGATTGTAGAGAAACATGTGCTCGGGGTTCTCGCTGCTGTTGAGTACAGTGCAGTGGGAACGCTGAGCGAGCAGCAGCACCGGCAGTGAGCGAGGACTCATTCATCATTTAGTATCTTACACGGTTACAGACAGCAGGGAAACTGGATACGGCATAATGAGCCTGAGCAGCACTGCTGAATACTCCCTTTTAGTTTTCAAGATATACTATCATTCAAAACCATTCATACCAGGAATATACGAGATAGCGACAGGAACGGGGGGACTTCAGGGGTCAATCAGATTTCAGATGGGGCCAGTGCCCCCCCTGGTCCTGCCCATGAATCCGCCCCTGATGCATAGTTTGTAAGGTCTCCTTTACTTGTAGTTCTTTCCTAAGGATTATAAATATTAGCTTACCATAATAAAACTGATAGCTGAGCCCACAAAGTCAGAATTTATCACTGTGGATATCGTGTCTGACTGAAGTTTGTGAGATAACGTTGCATTTCGAGGGTTACTCTCTACTTGGCTCCTTATCTTCAGTCATTGGGAAGTTGAAGTACTTTGGACTCTGATATTCCTTCATATTTGTTGTACTTGACAGATATGGAATAGAAGGTCTTAACTGTAACTTGTTGAAACCTGCAGAAAGACCATACTGTGGGATTTGGTCACTGTCCGTTGTGTAGTAGCTGATAATAGCAATAATCCTGGGGAGAGCAACTGCTTGTTTTTTAGTTGGGCTCTTCACAATGTAAGAAACAGACTATAACAATCCTTGCCTGTGAGATGCTGCTTTTATGAGTGCTTTCCACAGTGTGGGCTCATTACGCTCTGATAATACAGTGGATGTCTGTGTGGTGTGCCCGGGTGGAGTGCGAGAAAATTATCCATGTCAATTAAATGAGAACCCTGGGAGGGGAGGGGAGAGCATGGCTCCTTTTGTTGCTGTTGAGGTGGATGAGTGAACACACTGACCAAAACAAAGGCAGGATTACAATATGTGTAGCTATAGCACAGCCAGGTTTTTATTAGGCATGACACGACAGCAGATGTAACGTATCCCCACGTATGGTGTTAACATGGAAATTGGCTGGAACTTAAAAAAAAGAGGGGACCCTTGTGGTTTCCATCCCACCGTCGGTGTCCTAGAACTGTGGCAGGCATCCAGGAGAGCCGCGTGCGAGCGAGCACACCCGCTTACTGTTAAATGCTCCGCGTTGTGTGTGTGTGAGTGTGTGTGGCAGTCAGTCGGACACCTACAGTTCTCATTACCAGTGCGAAAAAAAGACAGAGGAAGAGAGCGAGCGAGAGAAAGAAAGTGAGCTCACCAGGCAGTAAGTGTGTCACTGTGACTTTGTCCCGAAACTCAGAGGCTGAGGGGATTCGGCAAATCCAGAGAGACTCCTAGAAAATCCCTCCGTCTCCCCCCCCCCCCTTTCATCGTTCCAGACTCATTTCTCCTCCTTCTCTGTTTTCACATCCTCTCTCTCCCTCCCTCTGTCACCTTCATTAGTGCCGCTCTCCCTCTGTCTTTCTCCGTCTCAGCAATCTGTTTCTCCCCATCTCTCGTTTCACTTTTTTACACATATACACACACAAAACATGACTGAATTTAAATGTGTTCCTTCCTGCAAAATAAGAAAACCACCTGCTCATTAAACCAGTGGAAAACCAAAGGATACTGATACAGGGCAGAGAAGCTCCTTAAAGGTTATGGGCCGAGGCTTTAGAAGAGATTTGAAATCCCTAGATACTCTGGTGCTGTATTCTTACTTCTGTGTCGCTCACTCCTTTGTTTCGGGTCGATCAGCTCTGAACATTTGAGAACGGTTTACTGCTTTGATTTATTTCTTCCAAGACAGTTTCTGAAAAGACTTTTCGATCAAAGACAAACTTGATCAAATGAACCCAACGTTAACTCGTTAAACGCCTTAACATAACGGGTTCAAATGTCTAAAAAGCTTGTTTCGTATGGCATGATAATTCCAGCATTCAAAAACATACAAGCCAAAATCATCCACCATCAACTCCATCACTTATCGATTCAGCTTATCCTTTTTGGGAGTTGCAGCGGGCTGGAGCAAACCCCAACTGACATTGGGCGATATGCAGGGTACACCCTGAACAGGTTGACGTATAGAGACAAACAACCATTCGCTCTTACAGTCACCCAAAGTTTCACATTAGGTTTAACTCTGTAGAACTCAAAATTTTCACCGTATACTAATAGGGAGCCATGTTCCAAAGCCTGACAGACTTTGGAACAGAGTGCCGGAAGGGTCAAAGTAGAAGAAGACGGTTGGCAGGTGGTTATGAGACAGAGGGAGTAGATGTGATGGCTACTGGAGAGTCCATCTCCAAGGAAACTAGTTATTGAATGAAGTAATGTACAATACTGAGCAGAATGCCAGGAGGGACATATGGGGAGCTTCTGTGAGTTGCATGTTTGCAGCTGCAGTACTTCACCAACTAACCTTGTGGGCATTCACCACACGGCCAGATTAATTTCCACTGTGACCAGGTCTTTGTGGTGATTCTTCCTTGTTGAAGATGTGAAATGTTTTATGAGGATGAAACAATGATTTTTCTAGAAAATGGATTGCAGCTATTTTGAAGTCACACGGTAATGATCACCCCCCTGCCCCAAACACAGACCTGTTCTTCATCTTACATTTAGAAAAAGTAGCACAGGCCAATTCCAGCTCTCAGCCTGCGGACCTGCCGCGGTGTCTCCTACATCACAGCGGCTATCTCAGCTCACACAGCTGCTGCTGCTCTGACAGGGCTGCTGCCGGCCGCCCGACCCCAGCTGCCCGCCGGCCGCTGGGAGATTTACGACACTCGTCAGACCGTTTGTGATTTTCTTTTTGTGCGTATCTCTGAACACTCGCCCCATGTGTGTGACCGCGGGGCTCTATCCACACCGTGGCAATTCTGACGTATCACATTTTGCTTGTGGCCATGTTAAATTGTCATGCCACTTACTACCCTGTGTGTTGTGTGTTCCCCTAAAAGTGTTTGTTCTCTGTGGATTAAGAAAAAAAGCTAGACTCAAGCTAGCAGAATAATGCTCGGTCAGCACCTGGTGGCTGGCTGGGGCACAGGTCCATGTTTGGGGTGGGACATTGGCCACACTAAAAAGTAAAAGTACATGATAAATAACATTTTCTAGAAGATGTGATCTTGTGTTTTGGTTATTTGACGCTATAAAAATTGCGAAACGTAATTTTTGAAAGCTGAAACTCACCCATGATTGGTCAAACACGTGCATTGACAGGACCACGCTAACGCAGTTGCATACCTCAATCTTTGCTGTGCAGACTCTGGCTCCAAATGAGAAATATGATGGAGTTTTTTACATGTTGGCTTCACTAGTGAGAGGAAGTGGAGATGCATCGTCCTCATAGTCCTCTTTATATTCAGTCTATACGTGTGTGTGGTGGCCAACAAGGCCAGTCCTTGGTGCGGCCTTGGCCTCCGGAGACAGATGCTGTGCCACATGTCCAGCCTGTTGGACAGCATGGAAGGGGCGAGACAGACCCCTTCCTCTCCCCGCCACCACCTATGGTGTCCTGAGAGTGCCACACAGAGCAGGAGGGGGGACGCTGCACTCAGACCCACACAGCCGTCACCTCCATATGTCCCTCGCTCAGTCCGGACCATGACTTCATCGAGATAGGGAAGTGTAATATGTTGGAGCTATCGGCTAAATCGGCCTTAGAAGGTCGGGGATGAGAGACAAACTGAAGTGGAAATCACCTGACCGGAGTTATCATGCTGCAACAGCAAATCATCTTCGTGATCCATGAGTGATCATGAAAGACAAGTTGCAGGTTTCAGGGGAGGATAATGATGATGAATATAATCTTTAGCTCCCAGATCTTCTCTGAACTACTTGTTAGGGTCGTAAATCGCGTTGCCGAGGACCAGCAGGGGATGAAGGGAGGTGATGTCACCGGGATCGGCTGCCCGTTTATCAGAGAAGTACAACGCCGCTCCGAATGAGAACTCTTTTTTTCTTTTCCTCCGTCTCTGTGATGGGATTTTGAGCTTTGCAGAAACTATTGAATGAGGTGACCTTTTCCATTTTTCCTCGCATTTTTTAGGCGAACAAGTTGTTCTCTTCCCGAGTGTGTGGGTCAGTGAGTTTGACCTTTTCACCTGTGAGTGTAATTCCACTTGACAAGTCTCGCTCTCTTTCTCCCTCACACACTTGTTTGCAAAGCTATCATTATTAGGACACTGCATTGACATTTCATTGTGGACAGCTGAACCAAAAACCTTATCGTTATGTCAGACTATCCACATCAATTTAACTACTGTTATTTATTAAAGATACATACTTTATCCTTTTAGATAATAACCATAATAGATAAAAATACTTGTATGTCTTATAGATAGGGTTATTTATTTAGAAGCCAGAAAATAGGCTTTTAAAAATACAAAGCACTGTGTTTTAACCCTAACCTAACTTTAACCACGATCAATTCATGCTTAACCTTAACCTTACTACAATTCACATCTTACCTTTAACCTTCAGCAGCACCTCAGATTGATGTTTTTCCCCCTCGAGGACCAGGCTTTGGTCCCTATGGCATCTACTGGTACTGGAAAGGTGACAGTGGTTATGCTGGAAAAGGTCCTAAAGAGGCAATAAAAACAAGCACACTTACAATAGCTATATGCAGATCTGAATGACTGTTGTTGGTTTATTACAACGTACATTTTTATATAAAAAAAGGATGAAAAGTACAGCTCTCCCTATTTAACAGTGTGCAAAAGGTCCTGGTGCTTAGAGATGCTGAGCAATAAACTTAGTCCATGATGTTTCCCCCTAAAAATGTTAATGGAGCATTATGGAGATGAACTCTGCTGTTGAACACACATCATCTGGTGTCTTCCATCATGGTTATGGTCGCTCGTTGGAGCACAGCATGGTGATAATGCCTCATGATTTAAGGTGCATATGGCCTCATCACCGCATGTCGTCTGGTCAACCACCCAAAATAGGCGTAAACAGGAAATGGGTGATTATTCAGCGTCAGGTTAATGGCGGGTTAACTGCACCTAGTGTTGTTGTGGTGTGTGTGTGTGTATGCTGCGAAATATTAAAATTGTGATATAGTTGTTGCTGTGTTCCTCTGTGAGCATTTGAAGGTGAGAGTGACACAGAGAGTTACAGATGACAAGAAAGTCAGTTCTGACGAATGCGTCTCGCTCTGTCTCTTTCTTTGTGTGTCTGTCTGCTCGGCTGTAAGGAAACATACATACACACCACTCGAGTGTGTGTGTGTGTGTGTGTGTGTGTGTGTGTGTGTGTGTGTGTGTGTGTGTGTGTGTGTGTGTGTGTGTGTGTGTGTGTGTGTGTGTGTGTGTGTGTGTGTGTGTGTGTGTGTGTGTGTGTGTGTGTGTGTGTGTGTGTAAGGGGGGGGAATCAAATCACAAAGTCAGGGGACGACAGGTCCAGCGTCGGGGGGGTTGCAAAGTCGCTGTTTCGCTCCAGCAGCCAACAATCCCCCCCTGCTTTGGCTCTGATAAGCCCAGGATGAAAGCCTCTGTGGGTAGAGTGACACTCCTCAGCCCAACCTCCTGCCCCCCCCTCCAAACAAGGAAAAGGATGCACACACTAAACTCGACGGCAGTGTTAAGATGTAGATATGCATATTTGCACACACTGTGTGCTTTCGTGTAACGGGGGGGGGGGGGGGGGGGGATCACACAGGGTCCATCCATTCATCACCTTTACAGCGTGTTTTTCTTATTTTACGACTTGTGTAAAAATGTCATTCAAGCTCTTAGTGGTCGACAAGAGGACTTATCAGTTGTTATCAGCCTCGAGGTGATTACCATACTCGCTGATCGGCCAAGTGGCCTGGCCAAGATGATAGGAGACAGGACACATGGAAAAGGGGGGGAGGGAGTTGGATGAGGGTGAAATGAAAAGGTAAGAGAGGGGGTAAGAAAGAAAGAACCATAGGGAGAAAAACGAGTCCTGTATCTTTTAAATCCCCAAATTTCCCCAGATTTTTTTTGATCGCCCCCTCCAAAAACACAAAGTCTCACCCTCCTCCCCCTCCCCCCCCCCCCCTCCTCCCATCACTGCAGTTGCCAGACATTGTCTCAAGTCCGTTCTGTTCCACTGCCCCTGTCCATCTTGCTGGCTGCTTGTCACTGTCTGTATATCCCGTTCATTAACACATTTTGGCATAACCCCTATTCCTGCAGAGGTCCCACAGATTTGGAAGGTGCCCTGCGAAGAGAGAGATAGCGGTGGAAGACGCAGAAAGAGGCAGCCTGTCATTCATGTGTGGCAGAGAAAGATAGGAGTTTTGTCTGGTCACAGTGTGTGTGCGCCGCAGCCAGTCGATGAGTGTTATATGGGTTGAAGCCAATCGTGCGGCAGAATAACCTAATAATACACCTCATGGCCACGCGCTGCAGGCTGTGTTTCGTCAGGTTAGACAGATGTTAGGTGCAAACCATCTGGAGCATGTTACAGGCATTCGATGCAACATGGTGCAACACAAATGCACGGAAATATGCACAGGAAATAAATCCCTTTGAAACGACTTCTGTCACATAAAACCCTTCACATTAGGGTAACAATTCTCTGTTACATGTTTGGATGCGTTCTTTGGCAGCGAAGGTGCAATTCTCATCTGAAGCCAAATGTCATTTGTGCTATAAAAAGAAAAGCTCCCCTCAGCGTTTTCACACTGCCAAGAATCATGTATAATCATTTCAGGGAGATGGGTTATTTGTCACCTCCAGTCAGAAGGTTTTGTTTTCTTTTGCATTTGTTTGTTTATATGTTCGCAAGATTGCACTAACACTACTCAACTGAGTTTCCATGAAGCTTGTGGTAGGCTGGGGCATGACCCAAGGAGGAACTCATTAAAATCTGGTGGAGTTGAGGATCAGGGGGCGGATCAAGGAATTTTCAGTTCTGAGGGAAATCACAGATTTTGATGTAAACAATCATCAAGAAAATTAAGGGGAGCGATATTTTTGAGTGTCTGCAATTTGGTGCAGATCCAAATAGAAATCCAGATCTAGGGAATTCAAATATGGTTTCATAAGGTGACTGTTCGGCCTTGGCAACATATCATCAATGGGGTTAAACTAACCAGTCTTTCTCTGTGGTAACTTTTTGACACCTTCCCATTTAGAAGGATCAAAAATCATGTTTGTATTTCCACCAGTTCAACTTCTTTCTAAATGCTTAAAAAACGCAAATGGCCTTTTGTTGTGCCACTGCCAAGTTCGCCCTGAGCCAAAAGGGTGTGCATCCTGGGTCCAGGTGGCCTGAAGAGAGATTACGTTACAGCAGCGAAGCAGTGTTGAATTCCCACTTAACCAACTTGGGTTAGGAGTCATTAGGCTGACTGAGAGCCTGGCGTCGAGTCCAGTTACAGATAGAATGACACTAAACCATCTGCATAGTGGGGGGGTGATTACATTTAGTGGGGCTGAAACCATAAGCGTTGTGTTGATATGGGAAATGCCCTCAGGACTAGTGGCCGGAGCAATGTGGACGGGACTTTGTTGTTGTTGTTAGTCAAGAGGAAATGTACTGGAGTGTTGTTGGTGGAATGAATGAACACATGGATGTAAATACAGAAAACAGGCAGCTGGTGGAAAACAATACGACACAGTTTTCCTCTAAACAACAATCAATATCTAATTAGTGACTAACTTCAGTTTTTCTTTATTTTACAGATGTGTGTAAAATGAATTAAAGAAATGCATGCCTCTTTTTTCTGCTCTTCCTCTCATATTCCAAAAGCCTTAGGCTGTGGAGACCATTTTCTATACAATACAGATAAATACTCACTTCATATGAAGAAATGTTCAAGCAGAAATCATGCAGACATAATTAGATATTAACAAACCCGAATGAGCAAATGCTTGATTTTGTTTTCTACCCAATTGCCTGGAATGAGAAACAGAGTGTGCTGCATGAGTAATAAATCTAATTGCCTTGCCAAAAATTAAAAAGAAAAAAATCTATTAGAGCGTATTCCAATCTGACACAGCTATCACAGATTGCCTGTAAGATCATAACAAATAAGCAATACACAAAATTATTTTCACAGTTTGAAAACATGAAGACACAAAAGCTAATAAGTCAAGCGAGATCATGGATTGAAACAACATTAAAACTGAAAACACCTCAGGCCCACTTCCTTTAGCTGATTCCAGACATGCACTTGTTCTGCCAGTGTCCTGCTAAATTGTCCAGAATATGACTGAACCCATGTGAGAATTCACAGGAAGCGAGTGTTGACGATGATTCAGATATGCGATGGACCAGAAACCGGAAGGACACGAATATCTCAGGATGAAGAGAGGTTTCATGCACGTAGAAGACACCGAGGAAGACGTCACCATGGATAGACGCCATGATTTGATAGCATTCGGTGATAAGGGCTGACGCCAGTGTCAATGTGGTGTAAACAAAATCACTGAGCTTTCCACAGTGGAGTTTAAACGTCATCTGTCTGGTCTCCTGCTGCTCTACCCAGTCGCCTCCCCTCATCTGGATGTTTCGACATTTTCCTGTTCTTGTGAACTCATCTGTCCCAGACAATATCCAGCTGTGTTTTTCATATGTGAAAGATCATAGCACAGTTGAACCAAATCACGTGGTCGAAAGCATTTTCTATTATTCTGGAAAACTAACCTTAGATGTTTCCTTAACAGGGCACAAACTGTGGTCTCAGTGTCGGTATCAAACACTTTTCTGACACCAGCCAATTATCTCAGCTTCCCACCTAATACAAGTTTGTCATCCTAAACTGATGTTACTCTACTTCCATTGCTTCTGGGACACAAACGTACTTTACAGTCCTCATCTGGCCTCCTCATTGAGACTTATGCAGAGAAATTGATTTAACAAGTTAAATCTGTGACACAGCCTGAAAATCACCCAAATGCACTTGTTATTTTCTGACCACACTGGTGGAGGACGTGATGATCCAGTGACTCTGTAGACTTGAGCTTGGCTTCCTGAAAGAGTGACCCACTCTGGACTGAGGCTGCTGGAATGAGGGCTACATTGCAGTACAGAGTCTCTGACTGAAATAACCAGCCATGTATTAAGATTAAAGTATTTTTCACGGCTCCTCTCTCTCCCGCTCACACTTAGCGGAGTGTGAAGTAGTTTTTCTTCCCCACCAAAGGGCAGACTGACAAAGCTCCCGTTATGAATAATGCTAATGGCGGAGGTGCTTCCAGTGAACATAAACATATATCACTTTAAAATGAAGAAAGCTAAGGTCTGGTGGAGAAAAACAGGGAAGCGGAGGGAGGGGGAAAAAGTAAAAGTTCACACTCAAGACCTAATTTTATGCAGAAAGCAGCACATAAATCTTTTATTTTTCCTGCTCCCCCGGCAAAATGTTTTCACTTTCCAGGCTTTAGCATGTTTTGCTAATTATGCCCCTGCATCTCATTCGTTTTTTGCCTTCAACAATTCAGAGCAAGCTTGCGTCCACTGGGGACGCCTCATTTCTGAATGCACGAGTTTTCTTTGTAGGATGAACACTTGATATATGGTGAAACAACTGCAGAATGACTTATTCCTTAATGATTTTTGGTCCCAATGTTCCTCTCTCTCAGTTCTTGTCCTAGTTTGAAGAAAAGAATGTGAACTTGGTCATGTTGTTTCTGTTTCGCCCGTATGAGCATACAAACTGCTCCAAGCAGAGAGAGGTATTGCTAATTTTCCACTGATGTATTTAATCAACAACACTTGTTTATAAATCAAAATATGAATTAAATATGATTCCCTGCTGCTGCTAGATCAACCTCTAAAATAAATAACCATAAATCAACTCAATGTTTACTAAGAAACGCTGCCTGCAGGAAATAAGGTCATTTGTCCTGTTTTTTTTATACGCTATAAATATGGTTTCACCAAGTTGGTTAAGAAAAAGTGAGTATTCTGCTTTTCACCAGTCTAATTAACCTTCATGAGGAAAACACCAAGTTATAAATGTCTTTTGTTACTGTAAGACGTGTCAAACATTTCTTTGGTTCATTATAAAACTGTGGCAGGACTAATAAGAACTTGGCGGGCTGCATCAGTCGAGATAAATAGGGGGAAACACTGCTTTGAAATGGCGAGATAGAGCATTAGCCTGAGCAGAAGCTAAACCTGCCCGTGCTGTTTAATCCCATTTATGAAAACATGCTTTTTAAAGAAAAAGGTATTTGAAAATTAAAACCAACAAGTCTGCCAATTGTACTTTTCTCTGTCAGTGCATTGTTTGTTTTTGTCTTTTGATTGGATTTATTGAGCGAAAGGGGGAAAAAATGGAAATCACTAGTCTTGTTTTATATGAGAAACGAGTGAAGGAGTAGCTGACGCGCTCGGCTGGAGAATGTTTGTTGTTGGTCTTTCCCACATCGAGGAGCGACGCATAACCTCTTTGTGAACTCGGCCGTCTGAATGAATTATGCGGGCGTAATCGGTGACCCCCCGAGAGCCTAATTCAAACGCATTGCTACTAGGTGTCGAGGGGCTGGAGGAAGGGCCGCGCTATTGTTCCGCCCGGCTCAGTGGCTGTTGGTTTTAATGGCAGATGAGAGATTAATGGCGATCTAATGACTGTGGGGAGGACACAGTGCAACGTTAGAGTCCTGCTCCAGCACAAGCCAAGTACATTAGTCAAGATGACGATCTGCATGGACACACACAAATATAGGCAACATGTAAATGGACACGCTTTTGTTCATTTCTAGACACACACAAACTCATTCATATGTAAAGATGGAAATGAAAGTGACAGGAAAGAAGTTTTGCAATCACCCAGCTTCGGAGCACCCCCCCAACTCATCTCATCTCTAAAAAAAACAACTCAGCTAATTCCCAACGTTGCCCCACCTCCCCACCGTGACAAAAGAAAGCCAATTCATGCGTTGGCGTGAGGAGGTACAGAGTGTGGCGGGGGGGGGCCGGTTGCTCACTCGTGGATCGGGGGTAATTGTGATTCGGTCGCCTTGGATGTTGAGGGTAATGAATGTCTTGTTGATGCAGTTTGTCATAACCTGTGCCGTCCGCCGCTGCTTGAGGACACAGGGCCTATTAGTTTAACACAGACACGTTAGCCCCCGCCAATGATGTATGAGCTCATCATGAAGGAGGCATTAGTCATTTTATGAGAAAACGAAGCAGCGTGCCAGGCTAGTCAATGCTGAATACGATTATGGATTGAGCTAGGTGGTGTGAAACGCACCTCTTGACTTGCCATGGGGTTGTTAGCCCGGGACGAGTGTTTTTAATTTGAGTTTTGATTATCTCGTTGATAAAACAGTAGGAGGTTGTTTTTCCCCTTGAAAGTGTCGAGCACGTGCCCTGATGTGTTATGAATACGAAAATGCTCATTTAGTGATTCCACAAAAGCAGAATACAGGACAAATCAAGTATCATTCCAAGGCTCCACCACCAGGAAGTATCTGTATTCATGAAGCTTAATTGAAAAGAAGCCCGCCTTGCATATAGAAGTGCTACAAAGAGCAGGAAATGAGACGGTGCTCAATGCGTGCGCTGACGGATGATAACCTTTTTGATTTCCCCCCACTTACATCAGAAATGGCTGCTTGGAATGACAGTCACAAGTCAGGAGTCTGTGATGTCTGCGTGTCGTACGGCAGGTGGTGGTGTTATAATGCCAGGGTGGTGTGGGGGGGGGATAGACATGTGAGTGCGAGAGGGGAGAAAAACCAATGAGACGCACACATGCAACAAAACAGACAGGTAGGAACAGAAAGTGACGTTGTGTCTGTTTTTCTAAATCGCTTACTGTTTTATTTTTCCAACCCCGGTGATATTGAAATGAAACGTGACAGTGACAGGCGAAATGTGAAAAGACAGGAAGACAAAGACAATATTCCACAGGGAGGAGCGAGCGAGAGAAAAGGACGATTAAGATCAGATCAAAAGTCCGCGGGTCGTTTCAGGCTCGTGCTGCCATATAAGAAGAACTGGAAACATTTAGTCCTGTGGCTTGTTTACAGCAATGATGCCCATCTTAATTTAACAAAGAAAGAAGAGGAAAACATGAGGAAATGTGTCAAGCAGTGTGGGTTGCATTTTCTCTTGGGGGGTTAAATGAGCCATTGAATGCTTAGGGCTCAATGAAAAATACAATGAAAAATGAACACTGGTTGAGTATATTAATAGTAAAATTTAAATTGATATTGATGAAAAGTAGGATGAGAAAATGTTCCTGTTTCATCAGAACTCGACTCGTATTTAGTTTTTAAGAGTTAAATCTTTAGGAAACCAGTTACTGTGATAAAAACGTTATCTGTACAACAATAAATATATAATGATGGGATAACTGGTAAAAGTTGACAGTTAAAAATATCAGATATCATCTAAAATGATCCTGTTGACATCATACTGTGGAACTAAAGATGGACCACGCCTCTACTTCCACCCTCTTCAAAACAAATGAAGCCAAAATATGCTGGACAGTCAGACATACCCAAATATTTGCATATTGGGATCATCTTCAGGCTTTCTGGAAGGGAAGGAGTTCATCTTTGTTTCTGTCCTCCCGGGAGGCACCAGCACATGATCAGCTGCAGAGCAGGAGAGTCCATCTTCTTGAAGGACACTTCAGCTTCGCAGACACTTCATGATGAGGGGCTCGACTGCGGGACACGGCCGGTTGAAGGACAGTCCACCAGCCTGTCGCTCTGAGCAGGCATTATTGAGCAGGGACATGTGGGAAGCACTGGCCTCTGTCAGCGTCGCAAGATCATTTGAAAAGCATTAACTTTAAACGCCGCCTCTGAAGTGAAGATCTAACGGCTAAAAACTGTGAGTGGCCATTCCTAAAGGCGACACAGTGTAATCTGCGGCACACAGATGTAGCTTGATGTGGAAGGGATTGACCTGAGCGGGCTACTTAACGTCCGTCTCGACAGTAGCTATTTAATCCACATTTCATGTTGTCGTGTGGTTTTCCTCGCGCAGAACTAATTGGTTGTTTTTGGGTGTAGTTCAGGCGCCCGTGTCTTTGGAAAAAACTGAGAAGGACACTCATTACAACTTTTGGAAACGGATGTGATCACAGGTGCAGACGAGCAAATATACTCTGACGGGAATGTGTGTAAGAATAAGCGCAGTGAGCAGGATCTCCTTGAACCCGTTGCCATGGCTTATCACAAACACACACACACACGCTCGTGAACACACACTCAGAGCCGCCACAAACACGCATCACTTGCTCTCCCCATCTGATTTGCATTTTTTGTTAACACTCTAATTGCCTCTCATTAAATACCTTGTCACTTTGATTAATTGGTGCAATGCAGAAATGTGAAACAGCAGAGCGTTGCAATGCACGCTGAACGGTCGCTGATTGGAGAAGACAAACAAACCCGGTTAAAAATGCAAAGGAAAGTGCGAAATCTCCACCAATTTTAAAGTCGAGTCAGGGTTTTTTCTCATTCTGAGGTACATCCGATAAAATCTGAATAAGAGGGCCCCAGTCAGGAGAATAATTTGCAGTTAACTGAAACTGATTTCAATTCCAGACTTTACCTTGCATGCACAGGTACTTAGGTGTCCACAGGCAAAGGTGCTCATCCACAACTGCTCCAATGATACTTGGCCACTGCTAGACCATACATGGTTGCTCTTGTCAACAGCAACAAAACATGTCTTCAAGATATGATTCTCACGCTCAGCAAATCATCACTGGCTCAAAATGAATCATATGTTATTATAGTAAATTATATTGTGTATTTTAAGCCACTTTTAGCCACATCTCCAATCTAGTGGGTTCTATCTCCTTTGAAATGGCAGATGTTGTAATTGTACAGTAAGTGATGTTCATGCACAAGGCGCTAAATGGTGTCCCTCCAATCTACGTCTCAGAGCTCCTGTCCCCCCACCACAGAGTCAGGACAATGAGATCATGTGAGCAGAGACTGCTGTCTGTCCCAAGATCGAGGTCTAAGTGTTTTGGGGACGAGCTTTTTCCATCGCTTCCCCAAATCTCTGGAACTCTCTGGAACTCTCTCCCTCCGATCATACGATTCTAACTCCAAAAACTGGTCTCTTTGTCAAATCAAAAGTAAACACAAACTAGCTTCCCGGATTTGCAACTGTGGCTAACTTAATTAAGTAATTTCCCTCTATTCGCTTGGAGGCAATGCCAATTTACTATGTGATGTTTTGGAGAGACAAGACTTTGAAAACTAGAATGTAGAAGGTTTATTTCAACCCCCTCCATTGTTTTGTTAGCTTTCCCTGGTTGCTTGTCACACATGCATCAACAACATTGTGGTATTCTCATCCCACGCAAGCCAAGGGTCAATGTGATTCAGCTGACCGAGCACGGCCCACCAGTTGCACAGCCTGCCACTCAAATTTATGAAACTATCATCTCCTTTGGCTCGGTTGCACCGGGGTGATATTGCGTGTCACAGACTTTTATTATTGAAATGAGACATTTATGACAGCAAGCCCTTGCCACATGAGATTGGCCTCCTGAATCATCTCGAAGCGGCTGAAGGAGGAAGAGAGATGAGATTTGGCAGATTATTGAAGCACGCCACCTGCGCTTCCTCACTCATCACAATATGCAATGAATGTGAAAAACAATCCCACTCGTATTGAGCTGTGGTTCAGAGAAATCACGATCTTGGCAATTGTGGACGACAGCTTGCCGGTGGCGCTGAGAGTCGTGTCTCCTCGGGGTTGGACGGGGTCGACGCTGAATAGACCGAGGGCTCTCTCTCCTCGGTGGCTTATTGTTTCGTGGTCTATTGTGAGGCTATTCAGAGGGAGATACAAGCGTTATTCAGTCAAAGGTGGTTAATGGCAACAACCGCATTGTAGAGCTGTTTCAAGTCTGTTTGGAGCTGATGTAATGTTTGAGGTGTGTGTGTGTGCATGTGTGTGTGTGCGTACTTCCATTTGCTCACAATGACTCCATATCTGTCAGATTTAGCTGTGAGGTTGAGTGGTTTCCATCACGCTCTTATCTCTGAGCAGCAAACCCATCCATTCACCAGCCACACACACACACACACACACACACACACAAATACACATACAAACAAACGCTCGATCTTATCTCTGGGCTTTCCTTATCACTTACTCTTTGTATTCAAAAGTGGAAACAACATATAGCCATCTCAACTGATAAAACCCTGCGACACATTCAAAGGTTGACATGAGCCGAGCGTATTGCAGCCCCCGGGACTGGTGCTGATCGGGTTTCCTCTATGCTGTGCCGCCCTGTCCCGACGCATGTAGCAGCCATTTTCAAACCATGGTCCAGTTGTAACCCCTCATGGTCAGTGATGTGTGTAATTGGTGTATCACAGGGAGCAAAATGTTCCATTAATAGCTGGTGGTAGCCAAGACTTGTTGTTCGCCATGCATGACATTAACAGTCTGTGCAGAGCTATGTCAGCAAGTGACAAGACATATTCATATTCAATAATCCACTTGACGGTTTTGGACACAAAACGTCCAAGTGAACAAAATCGTAATAATTGAGGTTGTGTTCGATGTCGTTGCTCTTCCATCCAGCCAAAACTCAGTAGGCGGCCCAAGTATTTGGTCAACATCTGATGTCTTGACTGTTTTTTTTTTTTGTAGAATATTTTATTTTTCCAAATATTTTCACAATGTAAGAGAACACGCAGAGCATACAGAACACTCTACATTAAACATTACAGAAAATTACATTACAAAATAAAAAAAAATACACACATAGATGAAATAAAACTAATTAAATAAGTTTGGCAAATAATTCCCCCCACCCAAAGAGAAGACAAAAAACAACAAAAAAAGTTGGTGCATAGGATGACACATCACAGAGAAATACTGCAATGACACAGTAAATAATGTAATTCAGAGCTCCAAATAGTAACAGTCATATGGTATCGTTGGTGGTGTTGATGTCTTGACTGTTTAATTAAATAAAAAAGTTACGCTTAATGAATATATTTCTGAGAGAATATGAAAATTTTAATTTGCTGTAACTGGAAAACAGATCTAGAGAGAGAACTATGTAATGAAAGCTACCTCTAGTGAGATAGCCTTGGCTAAACAAATATTTATCAACTTTTTCCAAAGTAGAGGAGTACATAACAAACCAGTTAAATGACACTGTTCAAACCCTTTAGTATTTTAATTTAATACATTATGATGAAGCTAAATAATGACATAACCACTAGCTAAACTAGTCCTGCTTAAAGGCAGCTAGATTGTTAGTCAGCAGAATAACGTCTGGAGTCTAGAACATAGACGATATATTTAAAAGAAAGATGTGAAAATTCACAAAAGTGAAGCAAAAGCATCTTGATCGCCATCTGGTCTGCAGTAAAGGTCATAAATCCTTCCTCCTCCTTGTAAACAGATGGGACATGGATCAATCTGATAGAAGTGTTTATATGTGGGATATTTATTAATCTCTGGATATTGCGAGGATGTGGTAGTCCAGTCTTCAATACAGTCTATGGTCGAGAAGAATAGGTTTTATTTCCTACCTTATAATCAGTCATTTAAATGTGCTAAATTATGAATTAGATATTTTATAGCTACAGAATGGTCCCCTGACATTGTGCATTAAATATGCCTTAAGATAATTTACACTTTAATATATAATTTATATTCATAGAGGTTTTAACAAGCCAAAATGTGTTCGCCCTCTAGCCCTTTCTTCTCAACTGACACAAAGACAGAACACAGGGTAAAGCAACTCAAGGAGTGATAACCGACACACAAAGTGCTGACCACGAGAAATAACATTTTCACAAAAGGCAGTAGATCAATAACTTGTACATACACACAAAGTAAAGCATGCCACTTTGAACCTTGACCTTTAGGAAGTAGTGTTTGGACAGACAAGCAGCGTTGGTTTAGGGCTACTGGGAACCATTTTTATTGGCAATGGTAACCTTTAACTTGAGAGGTATATGACTTTGCTAGATTGTTGGTTCATTACTACCGTCCCCACGGACCACCGTGACCTCAGACTATCGGACTACTTTTAGTGTTCTCGTGGAGCCTTCGTGGGTTGTAGCATGTGATGTAATGAGTTATTACTGTCTCTCTGTCAGCTTGGTCACATGGATTGAGCGATGGGAAAGGGAACTAGTAATAAAAATGGAATTACCGCTCAATAGTGAAGGAATTCGCTCACCTACATGTCTCAGTGCAGATATTGCTCTTGCATGTACTCCTATGCATGTTTTTCCAGATATAGAAAGGAAGATCCCACACTGGGAGTAAATTAAAATGCAATCCCTTTGGAGGAGCAGTCTTTGCAACAGTAAACAATAATAGGAAATAACAAAGTCACAAAGATTAAGAAGAGAATAGGAAATTTAAATGAAATGAATAGAAGTTGTTTGATTATGTCTTACAGGCTCACTTTAGGTTTAAGGCGGGAAACACAACAAATAATTTAACAAAGAAATATGGGATTTAAACAACACAAAGACAAAGTATCATGATTCTGAACACTTATCAATGACCAAGCTTAATTATCTCTCCAACTTATCAGCTCTTCTTTATCTCCTCATTTGCAGTTTGATTATCCATTATACTTTGTAAATTCAGTACAGTACACAATATAGAAAATGTGTGAGGCACAGAAAACACACATGAAACAAGTTCTTTCTGAGCTATTATCCCCAGTCTTTGTCACATCTGCTGGCTATTAATCAGCCCCCAGTTAGCTCATCAACAGGCACATTGAATAGAGGAACAACAGCAGGTAAACACTATGGCAGGTGTACATGCACAATCACGTCCTGCCTTCCAGAGCGTTCACTCTGATTGGAGATTAATGCCTCCATCTGGGCCTCATTACAACTCGGGGAAGTTGCCCTGCACTTTTTCAAAAGATGCACAAACGGGATAGACATTAAAAAAAGAGGTCACCGGTTTGATGAAACCCTCCATTAACTTCCATCACAGCTGCAGATGGCAGTATATGGTGTGAACTAATAGGCAACCAAAGTTTTTAAAGCCTCTCGTCATTCATAAAATGTCAATACATTTAGCAGCGTAATTGTGACGTCCAGGACCCAGTACCGGGAACACAAGATAACCGAGCTGCCATTGAAAATATGTCACGTTGTCATGTCATATGTCACAATGTCCTATTTCATTTCCAATAATGAACCTGACATTAGGCAGATGCTTCCACATTTTAAGCCCTTGACAAACAATCTTGACACTTGACATCCAAAATCAATGCAATTAATCAATTTCACAGTATGACAGACTGAAAATGAACTTGAGCACAGGCGCAGGCTCACAGAGAGCCCGAATTGGGTCAAATGAAGCGACAGTGTCCTAGAAAGTGAGTAAACACAGGTGCAAGAGTGTGTTTTCCCGTTGACAGTTTGCAACTCAGACACACCTATTCTCCAATAATTCTCTCGAAACCCTTCTAAACTGACACATTTTGTGCATGCTGTTTGCTACATCTGATGCTTCCACCATGCATCGTCTACCTCCTGCTACCTTTCCCCCACCTTGAAGCTCATTTGCTTAAATCACCATTATTATTCTATGTCTAATAGGCTTAATGGTTAGATTGCAATGTAAATAATGCATCTGCACTAGACTGAATTGAAAAAGAATATTGGAATAAAACTGAGTGAGATTAAATGAGCCCCATTAAAACATGTTTTTGGCGGAGTTTTTGCTCCTGCAGCAAATGGAGTTCATTATATGGCGTACGTAAATTTAAAAAGTAGCCTCGAGGTCGTTGAAACACATTTGTGAAAAGGTGGTTCGCTGTAAAAATGTCTGCGGGTGCAGGGAAAGTATACAGTGTATTTAAAAAAAAAATCAGGGAATATGTTATGTGCTCACTCAATCAAGAATGACGGCCAAAGTGCAGTAAAAAAAAACGTAGCACTTATTTCATAGTTGCTTTGCTGGGTGGTAAAGCAACAGTTGAGAAATTATACAGTGAATAACAATGTGCTTAGAATCAAGTATGGGAAGTGAAGCCAATGTGAAAATGCCTGTATTCTTTTGAATGGCCAACAGGAGGCGACTTAACTGGATGCAAATGGCAGTGAGTTTCTATATAAGTCAATGAGAAACTGAGTCTCAGTCTTTAGTTTCAAGGCTTCTTTAATACAGTATGATGTTCATTTTGTAAATTGTGGTCCCATTTAGACATGTGACTGACTGGTCCTACCGTCCGATGCGTGCAGGTCGCAGCTATTTGTTGGCATGCAGTGTCCACAGGTTCTTGGTTATGCCCACCCCCATCTCCTCCAAATATGGTTACTTCTGGATTCAAGAAACTAAGTCATGCCAAACTCAAGGCTCTAAAACAGCAGTTCTCAAACCGATGGGTGATTTCACAGTGGGTTGCTACTTGGTGTAAAGGTACTGGATCCAAGGTGTGAATGTGAAAAAGGATGTTCTTGAAAGGAGCATGAATCTGTCACAGAAGAGGACAGTTTGTTCTTGTGCTGACTGAAATTTTGTCCTGGTGAAGCCCAGGGAATCTCAAAATCTCTTTGTTCTCCGTGTCCTCAGGTAAACGGGCGTGACTTCTCTAAGGTCGACCATGACCAGGCGGTGGCGGAGGCCATCAGGCGAGACCCCATCGTTGTCCAGGTTCTTCGGCGAACCCCTAACACAGTTGGGGGGGCGTCCCCACACAACCACGGCGGCATGCCACAGGACGTGTGTGTCATCGACGTTTGCACACAGACGGACATCACCTTCGAGCACATCATGGCACTGGCCAAGCTCCGGCCCGCGACCCCACCCGTCCCTGACATCTGTCCCTTCCTTTTGTCTGACAGGTGAGGGGAAAACACTGTATAACTGTACAACAACGGCACAAAGTGTTAGCCTTTCCTGCATCTTCTGAAAGGTACCTGAGTGTTAATGGCACACACTGAGATGATATGGGCAGGTCGGACAATTCATTTCATGGTAGTTATTAAGCAGTTGTATCACAGTGTGGAAACCTCCAGCAGAGCTAAGTGCTTTGTCCCTGTGATATCATTTTGCGGAGCCAGACTTGCAAGCAATAATTGCTTCTGTGTGATACATCCATTTCCTTTAATGGGAGCTTTGCTGGGCGATTAAAAGCCAATGGGCTGATCGAGCTAGCATTCTGGCGAGACATCCATTCTGTGGCTATTTATAGGTCTTTGCCGGGCAGCAAATGAAATCAATTTGTCCTATAACACTACAAATCTACCAGCGTTGGCCAATGATTATGAAGAGGCAATTATCATGGCAGCAATTTACAGAGGTCACGGCTTTACAGTGGTAATGGGTAAAGTCTGCATTGCTTGTTCAGAGTTCTGTTGCAGAATAGCATGAGCATTGTGAAGAAATACATGCACATGCAGAAGACTGAGAACCCCATCAAAACATCATATTCAAATTGGAACTTTTCAGTCATTAAGCAAATAATTATAGTCTTGTCAATGCTGCAAAAACACGAACAGGCTTTGTCTTGCCAAATTAGCACATTCACCCATGTGTCATGATTCCATCACTGTCGATTAGAGCAATATGGAAAGGTGAAAGAGCGCCTCAGTTGTGAGTGCATGTGTGACGTCGATCGTGACGTGTGGGGGGGGGGGGGGGGTGGAACAGCAAGCTTCTCTACTGGCAATAGAAAAGCATTCACCTGCGTATATACACTAATGTTGAAGGTATAATATAGTATTTCACACACTGGAAACATGCACGAGAGATCAAGCAGTAATGATCTATTTTCTTTTTCTTCTCCAGCTGTCATTCCATCCACACAATGGAGCACGAGTATTATGAATGTCCAGAGTACCTGTCTAACACAACTGCAGGGGTGGAGAGGACGGAAGAGTATGAATACGAGGTACAGCATTGCACTGCACTGATACTAGGACATTATGATGTATTGCTGAGCCTGAAAGTAGTTGAATTGAAGTGTAATTAAAATGTAATGAAATTAGCCTAAAAAATACATTTGTGGCATTTCAAGCAAAACCAGTCTTCATCTGTCGGGTAGCTTTATAGTGATATACACAAATTGCCAGTGAAGGATCAAGCTGTTGAGCACAATACTTGAGAGCACTAGAAATGCTCCTTGGGTTATTTGTGTCTTTCCGTGCTGTTGTAACTAGATTAAAAAGGTTTGAGTCTTTTTTGATGATGCAGTAGACTCCTAGGCCTCCATTGTGTCAGTAATACAAAATCCCAGGAGACCATCCGAGTCCAGCTCACAAGAGCTACGCTGCTCACAAGTCCCATAACAATACAAGAGAAATTGCCTATACCACAATAATACAAGAAAACTGTCCGGCCCTTGTCAGAGAAGTGTACTCTCTTTGGATTGTTTTGTGTAGCGGAGCACAGTCCTTGGGTTTAAAAAGGAAAGGCCATTCTTCATGTAATGGTACCGAAGGGAAAAAAGGCCTCTCTGTTGAATTGCCTGTGTGCTTCACTCTCAGGCAGCGAGTTTCCCTTTCATCATGAACTGTCCTTCAGGAATATTTGGTCTCTTTTGAAATCGTCATCGAGATTGTGAATAGAGAGTGCTCACTACATATCAGTGGGGAAACTAATTAAAAACAGGAGATGATGATATTAGATTAGCTTTAGTGGGAATCCACAAAAACTTTAGATTTATACCAGACAGTCCAGACCATGATCCGAACTAAGGTTCATGCCTTTGTAATATTGCTTACATTTGATCTGGTTATTGAAGTTTCACATTGTAATTTAAGGAACACACTAAAGACTTTTGTATGACATATGTACAACCTGTCACATGGGCTGCATCTACCTGACAGTGATTGGTTTGTAGACTGGTGGTGAGCGTCACTGTGATGTCAATTCAGAGTGGAGTGGTCTGTCCGTTTGAATGGAGAAAATGAATTGACCAGTTCAATCGTTAATATCATTTCCACTGTAATCACTATGGTATTACTACCATCAAAATTAACTTCCTCGTCGTTCAGACATTATGTCATCAGAGGCAAAGCGATCCTGCTCCTCCTCCAGTTCTTCTTCTATTGTTTATTGTCTGTCTCGGCTGAAGATCTGGAATTTTTCTAAATCAGGACCAATAAAGTGGCCACAATTTACAGAGAGGGGACAATTATATGTCCACCCCTAATTCAGTGTCGTAGGTTTAACATCCTGTGGTGAGGTTAGTGTGTATCTGTGTGTGAGTGTGTGTGTGTGTGTGTGTGTGTGGTGTGTTCAGTCAATGCTCTGCACCCACAAGTGTCTCCATTCTAGCTGATGCATCATGCAAGTCAGACGGTGAGTGCACCTCGATGTCACGCTAGGTGACAGTGATGGGTGACGTTTGGTGCTGTCAGTTCTCCCCGACCTGGTTTAATGGGTGCTCCCTGGCTCAGTGAACTGCATTGTGGGTCATTAGGATCCCTCTGCTGCCGTCTGTGGCCCCAACTCCACATCATCTGGAGACTTTCCTGTCGGGGTCGGCGGGGGGGAGAGGGGGAGGAGTGGCTGTGTGTGGTAATAGCAGTATAGTATCAGAACAAGGTCAGATTCAATGTAACAAACCGACATATAAACACACACGCACACACACACAATTCCCACCCCCACCTGCCAGACACACACCACTTACCTCCGTCCATCCATGTGTATCTAACTGGAACACGAACGGCTTTCCTGTCGGATGAAACAGAATGGTGCTGCCATTCCCAGGAACATTACTTCTGACTGCCAGCCTTAGCTTCCCTTCAAACTGATTGTCCACATGGGCGCTCCGGCTGTCATAATACTCTCTCTAGCTCTGCCAAATCTACCGTCCTGCAACGGCAGAAGGTGCACGAGGAAACAAAGTTAGAGAGAAACCAGTTTTATGTTGTTTTATGAGATGCTTTGTTTGTTCAAGTGGAAAAAATAAAGTGCACAGTGGAAATAGACAGACTTTCTTTTTTAAATAACGGTTACTTAAAAACACTGTCATGAATTAGGAGATAATGATGTTCTCTGCAATTTGAACAAATTGTGGGTATTTCTATCTACTTGCCAGGCAATGATGAATGATGGTGGATTTGAATGAAATCTATGTTTGGTCAGTCCCAGTTAATGCAGTGGCAGACAGCAGCCAGAGAGCAGTTTGCCAAATTCTCATTGTTAAGAAATGCCAAAAGATAGAGTGAGATATTGTGATGCCAAATATTGAACAAGAACAAATAATCCTAAACTAATTAAACTGAAACATGAAATGTGGAAAATACAAGGGGGCTGGCAGGGAAAGTTCCAGAAACTGACTCGGGCATTTCCCCATTTTCAGGAAATTCCAATTCAAACTTTGAAGCATGAGTTTTCTCTTAAAAACGGGAAGTCTAAAACGCAAACCAGAATAACCCTGATGACATTGGGGTTAATTTTGGCACAAACCCTGCCAAATAGTTTGTGGTGAGATGACCAGTGGCCATAAAAGCTCTCATCATAGAAGACTGGTTGGCAAGGACCACAGCAGATTTTTTTTAAATCTGAAAGAAGTTTAATTTCCTGACTGTCTGAATTTTCATCACTGTACATTAAACCCACAGAGAAGTGACAGCTGAGAGGACGTCATCGTCCACTGTGTGGAATCATTGAGCCGAGAAACATCAGGCTCTGCAGCAATGTCTTTTGAATGAAACATGAAATAACTGTTATGAACGTATAAGACCAAAAGACACGATGCCACCTATTGGCAGTCCATATTGTAACTCATGTAACATGTGGTTAGTGTATACTGAAAACTATCTCCATAAATTGTCACCACAGGACGATAATCCAATCATCGCTTACGGAGCACTTTCGACAGTTTCGGCGCCCACTGGCTCCGCACATCTGGAGACCACTCAGCAGTGAGCATTACGCCACGATAACTTACGACGGTGATTCACTAAAAACCCAGCGTACCAACCAATGTGTGCTGACATTCAGACGTTAGTACCGTGTGATCTCTGTGTGCACTGCTGGTATTTCCCTGTCAGGGTTCGTACAAATCAGCCGGTGGAGGAGGAGGCTGTGTGTGAGTGTGTGTGTGTGTGTGTGTGTGGTAATGACTGGTGCACTGTGTTGCAATATGACAAACTCCCTATAACACAAACCCCAACCTTTGAAGGTCAGGGCTGTCTGCATAGGGGGTTAAATGCCACAGAAATTAATTACTTCCCCTGTCAATCTCTGATATCGTGGTTTCCCATGACAAAAAAAAGGGGGCTTAATTCTCCCCCAACCCCCAACGTCATCCCTCCGATTATTTATTTTTTCCCTCCCTATGCTACACCCCTCCTTTTCGCGACTTCACAGCGCTTAAATTAATTTGGCAGCATGGGGTTAATAAAGATTGCCGGCAGAGTTATCTTTATGCGATTACCTTTCATACACAGCGGAGATCAAAAGCGGCCAGTTGCAAATCAGGGGGGTAAATTTTAGAAAAATTTGCATCCGTCACGAGCGGCCATCAAAGAGCTGCCGGCTCCGCTGCCGCACGCTGAGCTCAGTGCGACACCAACAGGCTGATATTTCACCGATGAACGCACCACGTGCTCTGCCACTGTGTATGTTTCATATAATATGGTGCCTCTTCACTGTTCTGGGTTCTGAGAGTGCACCTTCCCTCCGCTGGGTTGAATTGTAGTGTAGCAACTCCAAGTCTCACTCTGGGTGAATACGCAGCAGCAGAGTGAGGAGCTGAACCTGGACCGGAAGGGACAAAACCAGTTTAGAACTGAATGCTACCTCGGTCCATGTGTATGTGCTGCACCATTGGCACAAAAGTGAAGCCAAATTTCTCAATCATCCCCTGCTGGCTAGCTGCACTATAGGTCACATCTAATAAACTCCATCCGCTGATCACTACTGCGCAAGATGGCAGCATTTGTATCCATGATTTTTTTGGCTTCAGTGATGTGTATTGGGAAGAATCATCCAAGAGTGGTCCATCTTTAAACACCGTCTATTCACTGTAGAGTCAGGCTGGGTTCTGACAAAAATGTTGAAATGATTCCATCTACTTGTTATAGTACACATGCCGGGCTGGGTTGGTTTTATCTCCAGCTTCGTCGAAATTGTTAGACCCGAACCCTTCATCTTTGATAATCTTTGATTTCAAAATGGTGTTTTACACATTTTAGTTAACTTTTATTCATTATCTTAAAAATCAATATGTGCATGTGGAAAGGTCTCTTTGCCTAAAGCAGTTTTTCTTCCTTAATCATTCCCTTAAAGTGATTAGTAGTATTGACATATTATTGAAGATCAAGTTGGACCTGGTCTCCCATGGGTGGGACCATTTAATTCGTAATTCAGTAATTTAATTTTATGATTTTGAAATCCATCCAATCCACTTGAGACCTCATCTGATCATAAGAGGTGAAACATTACTGGATTTAAACATTGTTTGGTGTGTTTGTGTGTCACAGGAGGTGGAGCTGTGTCGGCAGAACAACCAGGAGAAGCTCGGCCTGACGCTCTGCTACCGGACCGACGAGGAGGAGGACACCAGCATCTATGTCAGCCAGGTACTGGAAAAGAGAGGATGGTTACATTTAACTGAAGAAAAGAACAAGTATCCCTTGATGAAGTCTCAGGCCCCAACAATCAGTTTCTGCTGGTTTAGGAAGTTGTGAAAAGGCGTCCATTAAATCCCATTTTAATTTCCTGTCTTTACATAGTGAAGCAGAAAGAAAGTCAAAGTAAATTAGAGGAGGAGGGAATGAAAATGTTGCCAGTCGAACAAGCCGCTCGTAGCTAAGGAGGAAGTTGGGTTTGAAGTGTGACTCCCGTTCTGCCGTTTGACAGCCCTCTTGTTTTAATTGAAGCTTTTAATTGGTTCTGAGCGACAGCCTCCCTTTTCCCCCCGACCGCAGCATCTTCAATGACACATTACACAGACCCCCGTCTCTGCATAGTACCATACATGCAAAGACGAGATCACTTTTAAAATCTCGTTCGGGGATAAAAATTAACACCCTCGTGCAAAATAGAGACAAAAGTGAATGAATGGTGTAATTTTGAGGGTTTTTAAGCAAGTGAACAGGGGGGGGGGATGTTGAGTCTGAGTGCAGGTGCAGTTTCAATCTCGTCACGGACACAAAGGCGTGAGGGTGTGAAAAGTAAGAGCTGCCATGAGGAGCAGGAAGCAGCCATACGGATATAAACGGCAGAATCACAAAGAGCTGCAGTATATTTGACTTCTCGCAGCCTTTATATAAAATATTACTTATATACGGTATGAACTCAGATTTGTTGTTTTTCTTGAACTGTACAAAGACAACAGCCCCATCTGAGCCCCGTGCAGACCGAAAAAATTGCTATTTCTGTCTATTTTCCCTGATAAAAGGATGGAAATGCTAATTTACCCTCATTAAAATATATGGATACGTAGTATGGCTGCAACTTTGGGAAGTATGGGATTTTTTTTTCCCACTAAGGTTCAATGTAAGGAGAACGAAATTTATCAAATGATTGTTGTGGGTTTGAAGTGTTGTTTTGAGGCTCATATCCACCGGGACGCATTTACAAACATATGAGGTGATGATTCAGTCAACTGGAGCAGAGTCGAGTCTGCGCCATAAACACCAGCGACGTTTTTATGTTTTAAGTTGTTTTGTTTTTTATTGATTCTCTTTCTTCGCTCATGCTCCCTATGTGAAACCCATTCTGTTTCGTAAAATGTAAAAAGATATACATGTAGTCAGTCACCAGCTGCCGAACTCAGGATATCTGAGAATCGCTCCTTTGACTCCAGAGCTGCAGGATCCAGATCTGACACTTTTCAACTATTATTATGAATCATTATTATCTCCATCCGAATGAACTGATTATATCAAACCTTAGTGGAAGGATGCGGTATGGATCCAGAACAGGCGGCGGATGCGAGAAACTTTCCTTTATTCCTCAAGAGTAATTCATGGAGTTTGATGAAAAAAATCTGACATATTTAGGGGACCCAGTGCTTTCCTTGGGAACCTTTGTGTTTCTCTATAATATTGAACGGTCTCAACTTATGAAGTGTCTTTAGATAATGAATGTTGTGATTTAATGCCTTATAAATTAAATAAAATTGATAGATGTTTGCTCTAAGGAAGAACAACCTGTGCCATAGGAGATTGTCAATGATAAAATAAGTGTTCTCTCTTTGTGAAAGCACAAAAGATGTTTTCTTGTTCCCTGATGTGAGAGCAGTGGTGAGAGAGTGATACAGCTTCACACTGACCAGCTTCCCGCATTGATTTCCGTGCTCTTTCTGCGCAGGTGGAGCCAAACAGCATAGCAGCGAGAGACGGGCGCATCAAGGAAGGAGATCGTATTTTACAGGTGTGTAGTTTTATCTCCTCTGTGCCCAAAGTGCACACCCACACACACGTCAGGTTATATTATTAACTCACTCTTTTAAGTCTCAGTGTAACTCACGTCTTAGAGATCAGCCTCATGAGCCAGCAGTAGCGCCCTGTGGTTGTATGTCTCCGCCAACCAGTGCAGTTTCAATCTAACTAAATTTTTTTCAAGGCTCATGTCAGGGGGGTACTCAAATGTAATCAGTTCATCCTTGAGCCAATTTGAGGTGTATTATGATTTTTCTTCAAGAACCTCTTTTTAGAAAATATCCAACCCATATATGTCTGCAGTCCTGCCAAATATATAGTTTGTATAGTTTTTAGTCACTGTTACAACAAGCATTACATCATGTTTAGCACTGCTCTCTGTCTCATTATATAAAAACACCTATAGGGTCAGATTGTACTTGGCTTTATTTATGAATGTCTCGAGGATGCTTTCGCTGCAGCACTGCTCACAGTATAAGGATTAGAAGACTGGCTTCTAATAGAGGCCTGTGGGAGAGACACACATAGACATACACTCTCTGAAATACACACTTTTTGGTTTATATTTTCATTCAGATACCAATTTAATCCTGCCCCCGCTTGACCAGTAAATGAGTTTATTGAAAACACCCTGCACCTCTTCCTGCCTGCCTCCTGATTGGCTGATGTTTATTGCCCTGAAAGTCTATTTAAACCTCCAGAGCCACATGGTCTTCAAGTTGTGTTCACAGCAGCAGTGTGTGAAGAGTCGTTCAGTTCTTTGTTTGCATTTCTGAGTCATGTGGTCTTGCTCTGATGATTTATGCTGTTATAGATGAAGCTAATTATCTTTTGGCAAGACATTTAAAAAACAAAGCCTTGGACTCTAGGCTGTGTTCAAAATCACTCATTCACTCCTTACCCACTTTATTTCCATGTAGCAGACTATCTTCTATTGAGTCACATCTGAGGCTTTCTATTAATTTCTTCCTTCTTCATGATGATCATCACTGTTTTTCATGATGCATTCATTGGTATAACTACCAAAATAACACTTAACATGGGGAAACAACAAAGAAAACTCAGAGAGAACCACATGTGAGGGATACCTCTCCCAGGACACACAGACGTGCAATAGATGCCACTTGTAACTGAGAAAATCAACAAAATAAAAGTTTAATTTACAACAATGATTAGATGAAACTGTTTATAACATATGGAAAAGTGAGTCAGTGTCAATTATACATTAAAATGTCTGATAGAGATGAAGGGAGTAGAAATGACAGAAGAATTGAGGAGTTATTGTCAGTCATGGTGGAGTATTTATAGATCAAGCAAATAGTTCAGAACATATCCTGCAAATGAAACTCCAGTCTGAACATCTTTCCGCCTCAAAATATTTTATATAGCATTTTGTGTGTGACTCATTTTTGATACTTCCATGTAGTCCACTGTTTTCCTGTGGTGGAGTATGTGAACTTTGTGTTATCTCCGATTGAGCATTGCAGTTTTGCACTTACCAGGAACTATGATTGCTTAATATGACGGCAGTTTTCATCATCAAATTATGTACCAGCTTGTTTGTTCACTTAGGCAGAAAAAAGAAACCAAATTCTGAAGCTATGATTCACTCATGGAAATAAAGCCACCATTATTGCCACTTACATGTTCTTCACCCTATGCTGCCATTTTTATAACTTCAAAACCCATTGGTGGTCTGTCCACTCCCACTATGTAGGCAAGATGCCAACTTTTTCACTGCTTAGGGTGGACCATCTGAGTACTCATAGTGCACTGCATGTTCCCATTATTGTAAGGGGTGAATACTCTTCTGTGAGTATCAGAAGAACATGAATGGAGACAATGTTAGTGTACGTCCGTTCTCTCTCTGTAGTGTCTCTGTTTTCCAGTAGTATGAGTAAAGCTAGGGGCCCCTTGTACTCCTGGCCCTATTATCTCCATCTGACAGCCCCATTACTCTCGTGTAGAAAAGATGAATGCCACCTGTCAAACAACAGTTAATTGTGTGTCTAGATGTGTAGTGAGAGCGGACTTGCGTGAGGTCAAACTCGTACGCACACGCTATTGACTCCCCTCACTAAGCGTGCAGCTTGCCCATTTCTCTCCTGGCAGATGCAGGAAGTTGGAGGAGGTAATGGGAGACAGGAGGGAAAAAGGATGTATGGTGAAGTGTAGAGAGAAACTAATGGAGGGAGAGAGAGAGGGTAAAAGGTGCCTCACAAAAATAGGAGAAATTGTTTTATTACACTCATCTTTTCCTTCATGACAGTTGCATGGATAAAATTACAGACTGTCGTTTCTTGGGTATGTCGTCAGGACTTTCTGCAAGTTCTCTTCCCTAAACGTGAACTTGTTTTTGACGTGCAGATAAATGGCTGTGAGGTGCAAGACAGAGAGAAAGCCGTGGCCATGTTATCAAACGAAGAAGCAAGAAGCATCGTGCTGCTGGTGACGAGACCAGAAATCCAGGTGAACACACAGCACACCTACACGGGCTCCCTGCCCTCTCCTGACAACCTATGTCATGTCAAATAAGAAGCTTCCTGCCTTCCGAACTGTCAGTGCATTGTCTGAGGTTTCAGCTCCACACAATCATGTGCAGCGAGAGAGACAGATTTCTGACAAGATGTTGTGATTTCAGCTGGAGGAGGAGGAGGTATGGCTGGATGACGAGCAGCAGGAGCTGGTGGAGGAGCTTAAGATGGAGATTCTGGAGGAGAGGAGGAAGCAGAAGGAGCATAGATTTGACAGAGGGGATGAGGTGAGTGTCAGTGCTGAGAGAAATGAATCAAAATAAGGCTGGAAAGTATCTAGGAAAGAAAAGACGGGTAGAGGGGTGATAGGGGAGGAGGAGGGACAAACTCATACTTTGCAGCTATGCTATGGTAAAAGTTAGGAAAAGATCATGGCTATGGCATTAAACTACGATATTGTTATAGTTCATGATAGGCAACCAAGGCACTAGGTTGCAGTACCAGAGGATATCATAGGGGGCAGTGTAACCGATAGTTCAAGCAACACAACCACAGCACATAATGAAGAAAGTTCGATCAATGGCAGAACAGCTGCTTTTGCATCTTAAGAGGTATCATAATAATAATACATTTTATTTCACAGCGCCTTTCATGTCACTCAAGGACGCTTTACAATTTAAAACAGGAGCAAACAAATAACAAAACAATTAAAATTAAAAGTGCAAGTAAAAACAGCATGGCAACTACAGTGAGAATGCAATCCTGAAAAGGTGGGTTTTGAGAGAGGATTTGAACTGAGGGAAGGAGTCAATGTTTCGGATGTCAGGTGGGAGTGAGTTCCAGAGTTTGGGAGCAGAGCGGCTGAAAGCTCTGCTCCCCATGGTGGTAAGCCGGGCAGAGGGGACAGTTAGATGGATGGAAGAGGAGGATCTGAGGGAGCGGGTGGAGGTGGCAGTGTGAAGGAGGTCAGACAGGTAGGGAGGGGCAAGGTTGTGGATGGCTTTAAAGGTATGAAGAAGAATTTTAAAGTTGATACGGAAGTGAATTGGAAGCCAGTGGAGTTGCTGTAGGATGGGGGTGATGTGGTGGAACGAGGGGGTGAGGGAGATGATACGGGCAGCTGAGTTCTGGACCAGTTGGAGTTTATGGAGGGATTTCTGGGGGAGACCAAAGAGGAGAGAATTACAGTAATCGATACGGGAGGTGACAAGGCTATGTACAAGAATAGAGGTGGTATGGGGGGTGAGGGAGGGACGGAGGCGATTTATGTTACGGAGATGGAAGTAGGCGGTGCGGGTGGTGATGTTGATATGAGATTTGAAGGAGAGCGAGCCATCGACGATGACACCCAGACTCTTTACCTGGGGGGAGGGGGAAACTATGGAGCTGTCAATTGAGAGGGAAAAACTGTCAACTTTGAGTAGAGTAGATTTAGTACCGACTAAAAGGATTTCGGTTTTATCACTGTTAAGTTTGAGGAAGTTTGAGGTGAACCAGGTATGAAGTGCAGAAAGGCAATCTGTCAAGGAAGAATGGAGTTGGGTTTGGTGGAGAGGTAGAGCTGGGTGTCATCCGCGTAGCAGTGAAAAAGAATATTGAATTTACGGAAAATAAGGCCAAGGGGAAGGAGGTAAGTAATGAAAAGGAGGGGACCCAGGACAGAGGAGACAGGGGACGGTTGGGAACGGAAGGATTTGAGTTGGATGAACTGAGTGCGGTCTGAGAGATAGGAGTGGAACCAGTCAAGGGGGATGCCAGTGATGCCGATGGAGGATAATCTGTTGAGGAGGATGGTGTGGGAGATTGTGTCGAAGGCCGCACTCAGGTCAAGGAGGATGAGGATGTATAGTAAACCGGAATCAGCTGCAATAAGGAGGTCGTTGGTGATTTTCAGAAGGGCCGTTTCAGTGCTATTGCGGGGACGGAAACCAGATTGGAACTGTTCATATAAACTGTTTTGAGATAGATGGGAATGGAGTTGAGAAGCAACGATTTTCTCAAGTATTTTGGAGATGAAAGATAGGTTGGAGATGGGGCGGAGGTTATTAAAGTTGTTGGGATCTGAACCAGGTTTTTTGAGGATTGGGGAGACAGCAGCCGTTTTGAGGGGTGCGGGAAATGAACCAGTAGTGAGAGAGGAGTGGATGATAGCAGCAATAAGAGGGAGCAGTGAGGGGAGGCAGGATATGACCAGGGCAGTAGGTAGGGGATCTAACTGGCATGTGGATGGTTTTGATTTACAGATGAGATCAGAGATAGCAGAGGGATCAGGGAGATAGAAAGAGGAAAATGGCAAACTGTAGGGGAGAGGTTCGGAGGAGGGGGCAAGTGAGGGAGTGGGGCTCAAGTGCTGGTGAATTTTTTTAACTTTCTGATTAAAAAACTGAAGAAGGGAGTCACACGTGTCCGAAGAGTACAGGTGGGGGGGTAGGAGATCTGGGGGTTGAAGGATTTTGTAGAGGAGTGAAAAGAGTGCCTTGGAGTTGCCATGGTTGGAACAAATAAGACTGGAATAATAAGAGGATTTGGCAGAAGCGATAGAGTCCTTATACTGTAAGATATGATTTTTGTACATGTCATGGTGGACAGTGAGACCAGTCTTTTTGTGGAGACGCTCAAGTTGACGTCCATTGGACTTGATGGAACGGAGTTCAGGGGTGAACCAAGGGGCAGAATGGGAGAATGAGACAGACCGAGTTTTAACAGGAGCGAGGAAGTTGAGAATGGTAGTGAGCGAGGTATTGTAGTGGAGAACCAGTTCATCAGGGGAGGAGGAGTAGTCCGGGTCCGGTATAGAAGCGATGGTGGAGGATAGGGTGTGAAGATTTATGGCCTTGATATTACGGAATGAGATGAGACGTGGTGGCTTGGTCATGGAGAGGCGGAGTGTGACATTGAATGAAAGGAGGAAGTGGTCAGTGATGGGGAGTGGATCAGCTGTGCAGTTGGAGGGAGTGAGACCAGAGCAACATATTAAGTCCAGTGTGTGACCTTTGATGTGGGTAGGGAAATCAGTGAAAATGCGGTAACCAGAGCTCTCAAGGCAAGATGAGAAGTCACAGGTGAGGTGGAGAGTGGTGTTGTCCAGGTGGATGTTGAAATCGCCCAGCATAATCACATTAGGGGAGAGAGTGGAGAGATGGGCGAGTAGAGCAGCAATGTCATTTAAAAACTCAGAGTGGGGCCGAGGTGGACGGTAAACGGTGGCCACAATGGTGGGAGTAGGGCCAGGTAGTTTACAGGCAATGCACTCAAATGAGCTGGATGCAGGGACAGAGACGGGAATCACTTTCCAAATCTCGCGGTGAATTATCGCGAGACCTCCGCCGCGACCTGAGCCACGGGGTTGCGAGATGTAAACAAACCCAGGAGGGGTAGCGTCGTTGAGTTGCGAAAAGTAATTTGGCTGCTGCCACGTCTCTGTCAAACAGAAAAAGTCATACTTGCGGTCGGTGAAGTAGTCCTGGACAATATGGCCTTTGCTCGTGAGTGAGCGGATGTTCAGAAGCCCGAAGTTGATGGTGGAGTTGTCATTATGGACAGTAGTGCTAGCCGACCTGGGTAGGCTGGCTAGCAAGCTGGGATCAACCCGGCGGCAGCTGGTGCTTCTCGGAGGGCGACGAGTGGAGGACCAGAAGGATTTTATTGGTTTGGAGTTGTCCGTATGGAAGTTCCGGCGGGAGCCACGGTGAATGTATTTTCGGCGGTGCAGGAGAATGACATCCCGAGGGCGCAGCACCGCAGGCGGAGGCTCAAACAGGTGGGAACGGAGCCGGAGGAGCTCGGCAGCCGAGTACTGGAGAAGACCAGCCACGGGTCGGTGGACTATCGACAATGTATTCCAGGCGAGTGCCGACGAAAGTATAAACTTGGCGGACAACATTTTTAACCGAGAAGCCAGATGAGCTTACTAAACACAATAAAACAATAAGAACAGCCGGTGAGTAGCGGCAGCAAGACGCGCCAGCGTGCACACACTATCATAGCCTCCTCCACTTGTTTTTAATTGTTAGAAACTCTTAACTCTGCGCTGCCCTCAAGTGGATGTATAGCTTAACAGCCATGCCAAAGTAAAGGGTGATGGAAGTATTTGGTTAGTGACGTTTACATGGTTTGACATCGTAACTCTTTTCATATGTAGAGGCAGTAAAACAAGCCATTATGGCGTGGATGTAATGTATGAGGTGCAGGATTGCCCAACATGAATATAGTTTGTAGATACTTAATTGAAACTTGTCCAATCACAAAGCATAATGTGACCAATCACGTACAGCAAGAAAAATAGTGCAAGTGAAGGACTCTGTTTTTATATTTCTTCTCATGCCAGCACCAAGCTGAAGAGGAGATGACAACAGACACAGCTACGTGTTCCTCCAATAATCAAGACAGCGGCTTTGGACGCAGTACAGACAGTCCAGAGCACCAACCCTTGCTTGCCAGACTACACAGGAGGAGCCCGGCCCATTGCCTGAGGGACCGATGGCAGGCAGAGCATCCGCACACCAGACATGGGAGTGGACAGGACACCCAGAGTCAACGGATCATGTCCAAACGTCAAGGCCAAGAAGGGGTTCTCAGTATTCGCAATAGTGGAGGTGGGGTGATAGGATTAGAGAATCGATTCCAGCAACTTCTGGAGCTCAAGTGTCAAATCCGGAACGGAGGCGAGTGTGGGGTGTACTCTATTCGACACAGTATAGAGTGTAGCGTCACTGAGCAGGGAGTAGAGGAAGCAGACGGTGGGGACAGTGAGGGAGGCGGGGGAGGTGTGGAGCATGAGTTGAGGATGCTGAATGACGAACTACGTAGTCTTGAGCTGGAGTGCCAGAACATCATGCAGGCGCATCAACTCCGTCAGACACACAAGCTGGACCCCTCACAGCCGGCGCCCTGCTCACCGGGATGGAGCCCCAAAGACACGCACAAGCGGCACGGCAGGCTGGCCGACATCCATGAACACCCGGAGAGGTCGGACAGCGATAAGCTAAGGGAGAAGGACAGCTCCAGTGCCTACAACACAGCTGAGAGTGCACGGTCAACACCGCTAGGTATGGAGAGGTCTCCTGACCACTCGCTTCAGAGACACATCAGCATCACCAACCAGAAAAACCTCAGACTAGCCTCCTCCACATCCTCAAGCCCCATCCCTATCCCAAAACCCCACAGCACCCCCAGTCATAGCAGAGCGGCAGACCAAGGCCTGGTAATATCCAGCAGTCCCGACCAGAGCAACCCCTCCAGGTCTGAGTCCGACCCTGCCATGCCTGCAGATGATGAGAGGTGTGAGAAGAAAGGGAGGACCAGAGAGTCGAGGAGAGCGCTTCCCTATGGGTGTGCATACCAAACAACCCCCCATCAAGGCCAAGGAGGATCCAGGCAACTCCAGGTTTGTATAACGAAGATGGGATGTTTCAATCATTTGCCCTCGGGTAAAGCTCTTGTTATGACCGCTCTTATTTTTTTCTCTCTGTGTTGCAGAGCTACATGCATCTGCTCCAACAGCACTCAACCCTGGAGTACTCCCAGAGCCAGCTGAGTCTGCTCAGCGTTTGTAGAGATAATGTGCACCGGAGTGGACGCCCTGGGGAGCCCCGTCTGGAGTGGAAGGTCAAAGTCCGCGCTGACGGCACGCGCTACGTGGCCCGGAGGCCTGCACGCGACCGCATCCTGAGGGAGCGGGCGCTGAGGATCCGAGAGGAGAGGAGCGGAGGCATGACCACGGACGATGATGCCATGAGCGAGATGAAGATGGGCCGCTATTGGAGCAAAGAGGAGAGGAAGCAGCACTTGGCGCGGGCCAGGGAGCAGAGGAAAAGGAGGGAGTTCATGCAAAAGAGCCGCTTGGAGTGTCTTAAAGAGGGGCCGGCCAGCGGAGCCGAGGGCAGGAAAGAGATCAATATCTTAGAGCTCAGTCACAAAAAGATGATGAAGAAACGAAACAAAAAGATTCTCGACAACTGGATGACGATCCAGGAGTTGATGAGCCACGGGGCCCGAGTCCCTGAGGGATCAAAAGTACACAACGCCTTCCTGTCTGTCACAACTGTCTAAGACTTTAAGGGACACAGTACTGCATAATAAGCACTGGACACTTGAATATCAGGTGGCCTGAATTTCAGGAGCTACCGATCTGTTTTATATGTGTCAGTTTGTGAAATTAAATTATTCCGTCAATGCTCAAAACTTCTGTAGCATTCCTGGAGCCACTTTTTAACTATCACTATAATTATGTTTGAACTGTGATCGAACATTAAGAGATATCAGCCTTTAAAAAAACAACTTTTTACACTGGACTTTTGATAAACTCCGGCTTCTGATAGCACATGAGTTTTGTAGCACGTTGGCCCGAACCAAACAGGAACCAACACATTGACTTCATGTATGTATTGTGTATTCATACCCTCCATTGTTCAGTGTCATTACACATGAAGCGACTTCACTTGCCTCGTTCAAAGTGGCATTTTTTTTATAATGGGGAAGAATACGATATTTTTAACACTTTGTAAATTCAGTAACTTTTTGTAAGGACATTTTTTACACTGAATGTCAATGTACTGTAAACAATGTATGGCTAATTTCTTATTTATGGTTGTATCGTCAGAGTTGACACTATTTGATTGTACTCTAGCTTAGAGTCCTGCACGGTTCCCATTTTGCAAACCTGCACCCACAAAGCTCCGTACCAGACCCAACACGTAGTCTGATATTACCAGTTTTTTACTTAGTTATTTGAGCAGAAGTGAAGGGGTCAAAGGTGGTGTCACTGGGTATCGCAATAAAACAACCCCTTGCAGCTGACTAGGTTTCATATAAACTGATATAGATATTAAAAAGTAAACAATCATTTAAATGTCCATGCTCCCGACCCGGTGCAGGACTCTACTGTAGCTCCCTTTTTTCACAGTCTATGACAGAGAGAAATGGAAATTCTCTCATCTTAAAACAATCCTTTCGTAGTGTTGATAATATCACTCTGGGTCTTTTTTTGGAGCACTCAATTTAAAGCAACGAAAATATCATATCATCTCAAACAGCTTTACCTCAAATTACACTCAAAACTTTGAATACAACTTTGAGCATCCGAGTCTTTCATGTTAGAAGCCTTTGAGTCAACCGTCAGCCATTAATATGTTTGTGAATTATGTTAAATATGTGAAATATATTTATATCGTTTACTGTTATTTCTATTTATTGTAAATTAATTTTGAAGGTCTATCTGATAAATGTTTCACATTAAGTTGCTATCGCCCTGAAAGACCTAAAAACTTTCAAGGCACTGTCAAGTGGATGTGTCCGACTGCAGCCTTTCAACCTGAACCTGCTGCTTCTCAATGTCAAGTTCATTGGAGAGGCCTTGACTTCAGTGTTTGTTGATGGTGACATTTGTAATAAAATAACAATGAAAAGAAAGATTTTTCTTTTAGTGACTGGAATGTGTTTATTTTTACATGACCGCCTGTCCATCCTTTCTCTGCTCTGCAGCACTCCTCTTCCTCTCAGCATGTCGTCTTTTATCTGAAGAAGCTCAGCCTCTTTATTTTATTTTCTTCTCTCTCATTGTTTTGCTTTCCTTCTCCTCCTTGGGGTCATCCACCGCTGCACTTAGCCATGGTGTGTCCTCAGGGATGAAGGCAGTTAGGACAGGGAAGGTGGCAGAACGTTTCCGTCCCGTTTGAAAACTAACACTTTGGTAGCACTAAAATGGCACTTACTTATAGCACTCTGTAGTTTTGCTTTATTTCGAAGAAATTTTACTGTCTTGATTCTTGTTGTTCTTGGTTTGTACCCTCAGGGTTGAATGCACTTATTGTAAGTCGCTTTGGATAAAAGCGTCAGCTAAATGAAATGTAATGTAATGTAATGTAATGTCCCGACACGTTGGCCATGAGACAAACTGCAGCGTCTCCAAAGTTATCAGCGATTCATTTTGAAGGTGGCTCAGTCAGCAGTGGCAGACGGTTGTGTCTCTGTTACAGCATGTATTATGCATGCTGGGGCCAGAGGTTCTCATGTTGGAATTTGAGACGCACAGGAACTACTGTTGCGTCTGCCTCATCTAAAATAAGAAGGCAATCTTAATGAGGAAAATTTATTGTTTCCTGCAGAGTACAACAAATTTGATCCTTTGTGTGTGTGTGGGTGGTGTCAGGCCAGCAATACATGACGTCAGAGTTAGAGACTGTGCACAATGTGGGAAGAGTCTTGTGCTCAGTGCTGCCGCTGTTCAATAGGGTGCAATCTGCTGCAGCTACAGCAGATTACTGTTAATCGAGCACATGGGAGAATCAAATGGAAACTGCAATGATCGCCGCACCTGGAGAAAACATCCCACCTGCCTCCAGGCCGCACCGAACCTCCACATGCATGCTCGCAGGAAGTCATAAAGCATTTTTGATGTTGCGTGGCTTGATAGCACACGCGGTAATTTACCCTGTCGCTACAGTTTACAGTATTCATGCAGTCACACTGACTGGAGGACTGACTGACAGTGTATTTGTGGGGGGTTGGTTATGGGTGCAGGGAGGGTACATGTGCGGAAGGTGGGGGGTGCCTGTCCATTTAGCGATAGGAAGCATCAAAGCTTAACTCTACTCAAAGCGCTGAGGAGATGCCGGTGAAGTCTCCTCATCTCCCGTCAATCTGCTGTGTCTGTCCACAGCCCAGTGAACTGAAGAATTAATGAGACATCAGATTGGCATCGGCATCACCGCGGCCTTTATGCATAACATTAAATCAGGTATAAGCTCCGCACCCACATTTCTCAAAGCTACCATCTCCCCTGTATAAAATCCATACAGCTCTGTGTGTGTGTGACAGAAGCAGCTCAGGGAACCAAGGGATCATTTGTTGCTGTGAACCCACAATTATGAATGATTAATCCCAATGAGCACGGCAAAGATAATTGAATGTATTTAATTGTTGATCTGTGACACACCAGTGGTATCATGGGGAAGCCTGACCCTGGAGCAGGCTCCTCATTTCCATACACAAAGGTTGGACAGGAACACCTGACTTAATGCTAAGGCGTGGAGCTGCTTTCGACATAATATAAAAAGAGAATATCAACATAATAAATACATAGACTATGGAATAAGCTATCTTGGTTTGAATGTTTGATATAATGTGAATGCAGAAAATACATTTCTTTGTCAAAATGGAATAAAACATGTAGCACATGCTCAGTATAATTTCTTCAATAAAAAGCTACAGCTAGCAGCTCATTAGATTAATAATAAACACTGGAAACAGGGGAGAAGCTTTTAAATTAAATTTGTCAAACAGCATCTCAAAACCTAACTACAGGAAACTAGAATGATCACCCTGCGGTTGTATGCCTCCACCAACCAGTGCAGTTTCAGTCCATACCTTTGTTTTACAGACTAATGTGAGGTGACCATGACCTTTGACCTTTGAGAACTAAAATCTTATCTGTTCTAATATCTCCAAGGGAATATTTGTATATTTCCTCTTCCATTTGCAAAGCTCATGTCCTTAAATTTGAATAATAACTTCAGTTCATCTTTGAATCCAAGTGAGCATTTGCACCAAATTTGAAAATGTTTGGACCAAGCTTGAGGAAAATCCCTCAAGGAGTTCTTAAGATATCCTGTTCACAAAAGTGAGATGGGCAGATGGATGGAAAACCTGAGAGAGGGATAAAAAATGAAATTTAAACATTGTTGTGGTATTTGTGAAGATAACTGCCTACTAGTGTAGTTTTGTACTCATTAGACAGGTACATATTAAAGTGGTCTGATTCTGTTTAGCTAACTCAGCAGAAAAGTTAGTGTTTCTCAAAATGTGAAACTATTTGATGGATAGAATTTTGAAAAATAATATCTATAGAAAAACTGTCTTGAAAACTTTAAAACGTGTTTTGTATTGAAGAAGCATGAAAAATACTTAACATACAAAAAATAAACAAGTTCAATCCAGGTAACATTCCTGATAAAAAGAAAAAAAATGAAAGTAGTCAGTGCCAAGGTGCAGGAGGAAGACATGGGGGAGAATTCTTTACAGCCGTTTATTTCCTCAAATCTGCATCCGTCCACACAGCAGGACGTGTCCCAAAAACATAAACGCGAACGTGTGAATTCAATATATCCTGACTCCTTTTCAACTGTTCTTCACATCTATGTCTCATTCAAATTCAAACAGCTGATGTAAGCAGAGCGGGCCCGGGCGCCGTGGCGATGAAAAAGCAAAGGTATCCTGCCTCTCTTTAATCTGATGATGCCTTTGAAGCAGCAGCAAGTGAGAGCGAAACGAGAACAAAGTCAGGTGTTTTTCACCGAGACGCTGCTTTAGAGGATGTGATGGGAAATACGTGACACTGACTGTGGATGTTGTGCGTCCTTGTGTCAATATACAGTGTGCCACTATTAAAAACACACTTCAGGTAGCGCCCTAATTGATTGAAAAAGCAGGATCTCACTCTGATTATTTATACTGCTTTAATATTATCTGGATCGGCGGCGGTTCTAAACCTGCCTGTTTGGAATGGGCTCTTCTCATGTCCTGTGTTGATGCTTCAGAATTATTCCTTGTCATTAGTGAGTCCTCAAACAGTTCCACAATACGCTGTCACTTTCTATTGTTTGTGTGCTGAGATTTGTATAAACAGTCAATGGTGCTGAGTAACCTTGTAACTGAATATGCCTTATAGCTGTTCAAATATGTGGCTTATATGTATGTTTGAATGATTATATTTTTTATATATATATATATATATAGTATGTTGGCCATTTCAGAGTAAAGTTTGCAACTTTTCAAGATAAAAGCTCTGGAATTCCGCGTAGCATAAAGCATTGCAGCGACAAAACAAATGTTGACAAACTGCAAAACAGGAAACCGCTGAGTCTGTGTATAGTGTTGCCGTGACGGAGATCAGTGTCTGTGCTGCATGTCTGTCTGTGTCTAAATTGTTAAACAAAATAAAGAAATAATCAAAATGATCACACGGTGATTTAACCCGCTTTTACACAGCAGTGATTTTTAAGGCTAAAGGTATAAAATGCACTTTTAATTAACTCTGTACAATTTTACAATAATTTGGTGGTTTTGAAAAGGCAGTTAAAAATATACAAGCCTCCAAATCCCTGTGAATAACACAGAGCTTTAATGTGCTGCATAATTTTAAAATCTTGCCGGAGAAAATGAGGGTATGGGTGGGGTTCTGCGTGTATTTAATTCATACACCCTGTAAAAGTGAATGTAGCCCAGAGGTTGGTGAAGTGTGTGTGGAAAATTGCCAGTTGGAATCTTTCCACCTCGTGGGGAATCCTCGGTGTTAAATGAGTAATGGTCGCTCCCACTCAGCAGCTACCACTCAGGGAGCCTTTGAGCACGGCTATTAACCCCCAATTGCTCCAGTGAAGTAAACTTGTGGTTTCTCTGGGCTGCTCCCACGTATATTAATGTGAGGAAGGGTGGTGTGTACAGAAAACTGCAAAATAATGTGGAAACTCCCTTTATGTCGTGCTCTGTTTTTTTATACAATGAACGTTGTGCAGGTGCAGATTTTATTAATCAGCGTTGTTTGTCGTGCCATCACACATTACGGTTTTGCAGCAGAATGAAGACCGGTGTTTCATTATGGATTAAATGACTTATTAAGGTGGAGTAATGACTGATGATTTTCCATTCATTAAACTTCTATTCATGGACTCAATTATGCACTGAAGGCTCATTCAGACTTCTATTTAACAGAATGGATATTTCTTTTCACTGTGTTATTCCCCTTGAAGGACAACTAAATGTAATGCTGTGGAACTAATGTCAGTTTCAAACAGTGACTTTTCACCACTATCACTACTCTGTTTGTTTTTCGAACATTGGCTTTGATTCACAATTCAATTTACTCTTCACCTAGTGCTATATTCTGTCATACTGACGTAGAGATTTAGCACCAAAGTCTGTACATAAAGATGGACGACGTGACCACTCCCCAAAAGTTAAGCCAAACCTCTCCATTGCCACCTGGTGGCAGGCTGCAATATAGGTAATAAACCCTGCCCCTGGACGAAACCTGAAATTCAAACTAGAGGTCAAATAGATTTTTTCTCAAAGATGCTATTTTGCTAACTTGATTCTATAAAAATATGCTGAAACGTCATTATTGACAGCTAAGATCGACTCTCACGACTGGTTGAGTGCTGTATCAGCGGGACCTTTCTACCGTGGCAACAGCACACATGTCTCAAGGCTCTTATATACTTCTACGTATCCGTTTCTCTGAGAGGTCTCAGCAGGGGGCAAAGAGTCTTTTTGATTTTTACTTCTCCGACGACTATCCGTCTAAAAACAATTCCCCGCCAAACCCATAGGTGGCGCAACGGAAGACGAGCTCAGAGAAGCCTACCCCATTTGGGAAGAAGAAGTCCACGTGTCTCTGTTTACATGTTAGCCTGCCTCCCACACACTGAACCATGGCAACTAACAGAACTAAATAAAGTGACACCCAGCGGGTCAAGATGCTGATGTAATCGTTTCTTAGCGCAGCGGTTCCCCGGTCTTGTTTCCGAACTGTGTTGCTGATTCCACAGCTTGAATCTGCTTGAGGCTACATGTAGCTAGAAGCTACCCGGAGCTAGCTCCCCCCCAGCTTCCACACACAGTCAGCAGGGACTCCCGGCATTAACAACTACTATCCAGTGTTTGCTTCTAACCTGACGGTATTATAGAAACAGTGTCATGATAGAAGTGGAATTAAAGTCGTGACGGCGGGTTCTTGCACTGTTACCACCGCAGTTAGCATGGTGGCTAGCCTAGCCTGCTAGCGCCGTTTTGAAAGCTCGTTATAACCGTATGTGACCGTGCACACACCGTCAGCCGGACAACTCCGCTGGCTTAACACACACGTCACATTAATCGTAGAATCATAGTTGTGTTCGTGTTTGTTGCTACAAGTAAACAGGAAGTTTGAGGTCCGGAAATACGGAAATGACGTCATACGGAAATGATGTCGTTCGCGGACCAATCACAGCCAAGAGCGGTCCGTCGGGTCTCCAACATGAAGACGGATAGTTAGAAAAATCAGACGTGTACGAAAAGCTGTCCGAAGCACTCGGAGAGGGCGTTTCACGACGGATAGGGCGGTCTTATCTGTCCGTAATAGAAAAAACGGAGAGGCATAAATTGGCCTTCACACATGATTTCTTCCATTTCTCATTAACATATACTATCTTAACATGAAGTATGTTTAAAATGAAACAATATGTTGAACAGAACCACATTGACGACAGGAAATCCCCATTTCATGCTCCTTTATGTGGTAAATGCCTGCATCCACTGACCAGGCTGATACATCATATTGAAAACTCATGCTGTGCTGTATAGTATGTTGGGCAAGGCCCAGTGATCTGACTTAGAACAAAGAGTCGTAAAACCTTAGGCCAGGCTCGGGTAACCCCTCAGATAAAAAATCCAGCATGGGGCCCTTATCCCCATGTGGCAGCAGGTCACTTCCTGGGTCCCCACTGTAAGCCCGCCCCTGGGGGCCAAATCCTGACAACTCAATTGGCTGGAGGGCCACACTGACCCCTGACCCCTCCTCCCAGGGGGGAGTCACCTGGAACATGACTTAAAAAGGCTGTGCTTCCAGAAACCTCTCTCTTCTCTTCTTTTCCTCCGATGCTGATGTGACAACGAGACCCCCCCCCGGGGTCTCACCAGTTAACCCAGCAACTTAAGGAGGGAACTACTTTTCTCTTTGTCCTCTTTTTCCCTCCAGCACTGACGTTCCAGTTAGGCCTCCTCAGGTCTGACCAGAGGTTCCCGTTGCTTAAGGAGGCAATAAGATGTTTGTTTGTTTCAATTCATTTCATTCATTTATTCTTTTATCTTAGTCGACGTTTTTATTTTGAAAAGGACCTTTCCTGTTTTAACTTGGAAAGATCAAACAGGAAATTGCTCGCTGGACGATCTCAAACTGTTTCATTTTCCCCACGGACTTTACTTTTGTTTTTCCAACGATCTACAAACGGCTTCAAACCAGCCGTCCCCTGCAGAAGCGCGACGTTCATCCCGCTGAGGAGTAAGAGGCAATCCACTCCGTTCCTGTAAAACAGCACGTTCTCCGCTGTTACAGAAGAAGACGACGTTCATCCCGTCACGGAGCACGAGAAAATCCGCTCCTTGTCCGGTCCAGCGGCTGAGCTCCGGAGCTCCGCTCGTGAGAGAGACCACGTGATTCACTGGCCCCCGACACATTCGCGCCGAGGCGCAGACACACCGCGAGGGTGGTACAGTAAGAGACTTATGTTGTCTGGGCAGATGTTAGTTTTAATACGTAGCATATTGTTTAATATTTGATTGTATTTGTTGCGAGACCGCTGAGTCTCATTGTTTAACCGGCTACTACGAGCCGCTACTTCCGGTTCATTTCCGGGTTTTGTTTAGTGTTTGAGCGCCGCGAGGAAAGCCTCCGCCCGCACTGTTAACGTCTGTGTGAGTCTGCAGTGAGTTTACCGATCAGAACCTCAGCCCACAACGTCCGCTTGGGGCTGAGGGGTGAATCACTGTTAACTCATCTCAGGCGTATTTTTTTAAGAGCTTCTTTGAACTCTCCTTACATGTTTTCTCTCTCTCTCTCTCTCTCTCTCCTTCTAAACCGACCTATACACACTTCTGACCTGTATTTATAATACAGGTCATGTCACATAGTTAAATCTATGCTTAGAGAGGCTGAACACATCTGGAAACCATTCGGCCCCCAAAGCCAAGCAGAGATAAGAATTCTCTTTGTCTAAAATTTCCTTTGTGTAATTCATGTGACGACCACCAGTGTGCGCTCCGGCCACATGGTGTCATTAACATATTCTCCATTTTGGATAACGTTAAGTTAAACCACCATCTTGAGTCTATTATTGCCACGCCTTCTCTCCCTCTCTCCTCCTATTCTGGCTCTAAATTCATAACGGCTCCGCCATCTTGTTTTGTAGTCAATCCGCCATTTTGAGAGTTTTTAGGCCTTGATTCCACGAATCATGATCGGCCTCCATCTTAGATGTGATGTCACTACGTGACTGCGTCATCGCCACGCCCCTTCTTTTTCTCTCTCTCTCTCGCACACACACACACACACACACACATACACACACACACACATTGATAGACACAGACAGATACACACACACAGAGACACATAGATGGACCAGAGGTTACATGCGTGTTCTAAATTGTGATAAGCTGCTGTTGTTATCTTTGAAATATGGGAGTTTGTTAAAATGATAAATCATTAAATAACACTAACTTTATTTCACATACACACACAGACACACACACACACAGAGAGACACTTTGACACAGACACACACACACAGAGACAGACATACATAGGTAGACCGCAGGTTTTACATGTATTTTCTGAATTGTGATAAGTGCTGCTGCTGTGTTTATCTTTGAAATATCGGAGCTTGTTAAAATGATAAATCATTGAATAACATTATAACTTTATTTCCCCTTTTTAATAAATACTTTTGTAATTAAAGTATCTGTAGTCTGTGATTATTTGTGCATAAGTGTGTGATTGCAGCTGGATTATGATTGCCTGTGCTCGAACTTAGAAGCCTTCACTGTTTATTAAGTAATCGTTAATATTAAAATATTGACATTAATTAATTTGACATTTATCATTATGAGACTGATAATTATAGCTTGACATCGTTGGTCCCTGGAAACCAGGGTGGTGCCCCCCCTTTCTCAATTATTAATATAGATAGTATTATTCTTAAATTGATAATTTTATTGTTTTTGACTAATTATTTTCATTATTCTTGGTTGATAACCTTATCATTGTTAATTGATAGCTTGTACTTTCTAATTGATAATTCCTATTTTCTCATTAGTGGTTTTATTGTTATTTGATTACTGATCATCTTCAATTAATAATTTAATTATTTTTGATAGATAATTTTTATTATTTTAATAATCATATTTCATGATTATTAATAATTAGCCAACGTCAAGTCTACTCCTATTGCACAACAAGTAACAACAGTATAGGTGCCTTAATGAGCGTTATGAAATATTCAGAGCCTTGGCCCCCGATGCAGATCTACACTCAAGGTAATTGGAACGACGAACAAAAATATATGGGGGGACTGGTCCTGGTGGAGGTAGAAGAAGATGTCCTGTGAATTTGAGGTGGCAACGATCTCTGTCTAGGATAATGAGTGTGGCACAGTCCGGGTCAGACTCACTCACAACAAGAGGGAAATACTCAGAACTTTGAGAGGGGCGGCGTCTGGGTGGTGCTCTTTGTCTTTCCGAGTTGTCTTCTCCATGTTTTCCGAACATTTTATCCGGGGGCATTCCACAAATGCTCCACATCATGATAAAACCTCCTACAAAATGGTTGATTTCACGTTTCAAAAAATATTTCGGAGACACGTTATGTATAAAACATCAGAATAATGCTTTGAAATAGACCTTTTTCAAATAGCTTTCTCTCCTGTCTCAGTGGTGACAATACAATGGTTGCAGCTGGTTTCATAATCCGGCCGATCTGACACCTGGTTCATCCTGAGAGACAAACATATTCTGTTTCACTCTCTCCTGCGGGGGTGAAGCCTTTGATTAGGCTGCGCTGTGCAGGGCTATTGATCTGACTGACGGTTCCTTATCTCGCTCAGTTATTACTGGTTTACTGCGGGCGTCCCGGTGGGCTCAATGGTTTAGGGGGGTTGTACTGGGAATACGTTCTCTGCTCAGCTCCGAGGGAATCAAAAGATCCCTCCAGCAGAGAACAGAAGTTTAAAAAAGAAACACAGCGTTTCCACAAAGTAGTTTTCTCAAATATTCTAATGAAAACATACATAAGAAGAGTTTTTTTTCCCCTTTTTAGTGCTCATGCTCATTAAAAAGCTGAAAGCAACTCATCTGTTCTCCTCGCCCATGCAGACGCCCTGCAGACATTAAAAAGGCAACACACTCAGCAGGTGCCACAAGGTGGAGGCTTGGTTTATTCACCAAATGCTGCCTCACTGAAACAGAAGTATGCCCGACAAGAGGGGACATTTTTTGTGAGGTGAAAAACAAAATATCTGCTAAATATCTGCTTCAATGACAGAACTGCTTCCAGGTGTATATCAGCCCTAGTTACCCTAACCTGGGAAATGTCCCTTTGCTCCTGATGTGCAGTCCACCTCTGTATATACTAACACAATCAACACAGAAACCTATTATGAGTGGGATTTTGCTTGGTTTGTCTAAAAGTTAATGCAACGTCTGATGTTATAAAAACTTTAGTTTGCTAATATCAAATTGCCGAACGACTTCAAGACGCAAGCGTTGAGTCATATTGCCTTTGAGGGCCAGTCTGTCCAAAATCATCACAGCTGTGTTACCATCGTTTTTCATTCAGCGTTTCCGGCCTTCTTTTTATTATCATCCTTACAAATAATTATCAGCAGCTAATGTGCCAGTTGTCGCTGCTTTATTTCAGCAAATATACACAACAGTTTTAAAAACATATTCAAGTCTAATAAGAGAATGAAGGCGCAGGTAAATAAACAAATGAATGAATCAATACCACATCATTAGAAATATATTGTTCACATTTTAAGCCCAGCAGAGATACAATTAGAGTGTCCTCTTCGTTAGATCCCTTTCAGCAAAAGTCTATTGACCATATGGATCATTGGAGAGTGAAGTGTTTTCACCAAGTTACTTCATCCTTGGTGAATGGCTCCGCGAATGGCCTGCTTGGAAACGAAGCCCTAAACCAAGTGTCATTAGACCTGATGAAAGAAAATTGATTTCGGTGGCAAGAGGATTTCCAGAACAAGTGGCTCCACGACCTTATCTTTAAACACGGAGACGGCGTGTTTATCTGTTTCGGGCGAAGGTGCGCAGATGGTGCCTCCCCTGCTTAACACGGTCCCTGTGAAGCCGTGAAGAATGAACACGGGGAATGAGACCAAAAAAAAAGTGATTGATTCAATGATTGATCGGCTTCAAGAGAAGCTGCACTGTGATGTTTTAGTTAAGTAACAGGGGAGCAGTGGGCAGATGTAGTCGATCACAAAGACCGATCCCAAAGGAATTGTTCGTTGTCTACGGAGGATTTCTGTGATCTGCGTCACTGCTGTCGCCTAGCAACAGAGCTGAAGATGTATTAAACAAAGTGTTAAAGCCCAGTTTTATAGTTTTGTTTAGTTAAGTTGAAGCCTGATACGAAAAATAAGCCCCAAACATACATCACTGTCCCAACTGGAAATTTCAAGCATCAACATTTTCAAAAATTGACATCTTGACATCTTGTTAAATCCAAACTATGAGTATAATAGCAAACAATCAATTTGAACAACACAATCTGACACAAAAGCTTCTTGAATTGGAATTGAAAAGAGAGAATCTATGGTGCCCACAGATCTTTCACATTTGATGAAAGCAGAACATTTCGTCTTTGAAGGTTCCCTTCTATTGTTTATTTAATTATTAATTTATCAAATCATCTCAAAAGAAAGAACATATCCATCTCTGCTATCAAACTGCCCTCGGGAAACCTGAGACCTACATGTTCTATAGATCCTGTAAATAAGTTGTAACACTGACAACGCTGCTGACTCTGTCTTCTGAGCGAATATGACTTATTTAGTAATAAAGGTCGAAAGCAGGAACTGAATTCAACTTGAACTTTTCAAACCCCCCGCACACCTCTGCACCGCTGGACTTTGGCAGCGAGTGTTGTGAAGGTCGGAATCAATAAAAGATTCATCTGAGCGAGGAAAGTAAGTTAGCGCAAATAAAAAAAAAAAAACAGCTCTCGACCAAAACGGCTTATTTGACAGCATGACAGAAGTGCAAGGCGCGGGATCGATTAGGATAATGAACAGTTTCACACTGCGGAGCTCTGTAAATATCAGTCAATATCCACCAGTTCATAAAGACAAACTTCACATACAATCTGCGTGTTGAATTTGTCTCCTCGGCGCAGACTTAACAAACTTACATTTGCTGCACACGCTATTCGATCGAGCGGTTTTATGAAGAGATTTGTCATGTAAGTCATCGCCCGTCAGCTGCATCGACGCGTTTCTGTAATTTCTGGACTGCGCCTCCTCATTTTCTCATGCAGTAATAGTTGCATAAGTAATTAAGCCGTTTGACAAAGTGAGAATAAGTTTCCACAGATGCACGAGTTGCAGAAAAGGCTGTGAGCAACGTATGTGTACATGTGCTGCGTTTCCAGATGATACATGGCTTCTCTAGTTCTTGGACACATCATTAGACTCAAATGTTACAAGACATAAGTAAATGGACGTATATGGAAGCTTATTGCAAAATTCTAGATAAAATCGAATTAATGAATTGCTTTAAAACACCCTCTAAATTCATTTATTTTTATTTTTATTGGGATCTGCACCAAAGTCCATACACTCATAAATATCAGTCCCCTATACTGACTGATACCGCATTCCTCCCAAATGTTTTGCAACAATCCATCCTGTCGATTTTGCGTAATCCTGCAAACTAACAAATAATCAAACTAACAAATAATTCAAACTGTTCATGTAGGTTTGTGCAATTGTCAGAAAAAATGACCAGAGTGCTTTTTGAAATGAATGAAGGAGTTTGGGTTGGGGTCTTGAGAACTACAACACAAACGACTGCACTTCTGGGTTCCTTTAGAAATAAACCTGCCAATCGGATGACTAGTTTGGAGAACTGTCAGATTTCTGAATTTATTGGTAGGATTAATAATTGATCAAATGACCATGTGAAAGCAGATGCTTGTACTGAGAAACCAACAGGAGGCTCTCATCCAACTCCTCAGCTCTATGAAGCACTTGGTTGTTTTTTCCTCACCTGCTTTAATCCACGTGATTTTCAGCCAAGACTGTGAAAGACAAGCTCTTACTAAGCCTGAGCGTGACATGCTGAGGTTTAGCTAATCTACCTGTTAACATGTGTTTTTATGCTGTTTAAACACTAAATCGCTCAAACGTTATTGCAAATGTTATGTATATCCGTCTCTCCTGCTCTGTTTACTTGTATTTTCACGTTTTACCTTTCTCCCAGCTGGTTGCCTTCATAGGCCTCAGAACCTCCCTGCAGGGCTCTTCATAATCATGTAATCCACCCATTCACTGGATGGAACCTCTTTAAATTCCCCTTATATGTACCTCCATGTTCTCCTCAGGGTGCCCAGGCCCCTTAATAAGCAATAAGCTACAGTGGAGCGAATACTATGAATCCTCCAATCCTTCATCACTGATAGGTAGAAGGCCCGAGGAAAGCCACAGGGGGAGAGAGATAGACACGGCTATTAACGCTGGACCACCTCCACCAAGAGCACGTACAAGCATCCATATGTGCATACACACAACACACACACACACACACACACACACACACACACACACACACACACACACCAAGGGCCCCCATAGACAACCTCTATCTCTCGGGCTCTCTCTGTCTGCCTTCTTATATCTGAATCACGGGGCCACATGTCTGTATTGTGTGTCAACACACAATCTAAATGCAAATGGTCAATCGGCTCCTCTGTAGCCCACAGCCTCCGAGGACTCGACGCAAAGCCCCAACAGAGGCGTTCGAGCCTTTATCAGGTTAGTGGGGAAGCGATCACAAGCAATATCAAATAATTAGACCTGCATTTTTAAAACCCTACATCGCCACACCACCCAACAACATGAAAAATGGCCATGGGACGCCGTAGCTGCATTTCTGTGTTAACCTTGGCCTTTTGGTGGGCTGTAGTAATTCAAGGATGTTTATTTAAAAGGGTATCAATGTTTTTATGGCTCTGCAACACCCGGCGGCAGGAGGCGTTAGGTTTACCGGTTGTCCATCCATTTGTCCCATTCTTGTGAAATGGTGATGACGGATTCTCAAGAAAACCTCGAGTGCATTTTCTTCAAATTTGGTACAAATGTTCAGCTTGGCTCAAGTGTGAAGTGCTTAGCTTTCGGTGGTCAAAAGGTCAGAAACATGTTTTACTTTGTGAATGCATTATCTTAAGAATGTTCAAGTTTGACACACATTTAGTTCGATTTGGGCAGTCAAAGGTCAGGTTCACAGTGGCCTCACAAAATGTGTTTTTAGCCTCTCGATAATTGTATCTCAAGACTGACTTTAGTTTATTTCTTCAAATTTTGATCACTTTGACTCAACTCCGTTCTCAGTGGTCAAAGGTTAAAGGTCGCGCTGACCTCATATGAATCTGGGAAAATGTAGATTGCACTGGTTGGTGGAGGGATACAACACCAGGGCAGCAATTCAGTTTTGCATTTAACGCACAAAATACATTTACATTTCACTTTTACTCTTCATGGTGGGGAGAAAAGCTTAATTACATTTTAATACCTGTGTGGGCATTTCATTTTTTTTTCTGACAGCAATTACCAATACATTAGCTTCTCTCCTTGTTCAATACAAGCACCGGGGAATACATCCTTGGAGCCGGAGCAATTATTGTTGGGCATTTTTACGTCTGTGGGAGACGAGTAGGTCCCTCATGCTGGAGCTTACATGGTAATTCAGAGGAGTGGGGGTGGGGGGGGCGCCACAGCAGAAGCTGCCTTTCAGTGGGTTTCGAATCAAGACATGAATCTGGTGTTAGAAGTAAAATCGTCTTCCTGCATAACCCCAAACACCCTCGACTTTAAGCTCATTAAAAGTATTTTCTGTCACACCGGACTGAACCCGAATGTTTATGAATATTTTATAGCTTCCGTATTTTGGATGTGTTTTGATAATAACGACGGATCACACGTTATGGTTTACCCTGGCCTGTGTCGAGAGGAACAACTGAATTATTCCTTATGTGCTTCCTCTCTGAAATCTGTGAGTAATATCACTGCCTTCTGTGGCACGTCTGCTTGTCCTTCAGCAGCCTTGGCCCATAAAGTTGTGTTTTTGTTAAGTGCATGTCATAAAAATGATAACCTAAATTTCTACAGATAATTTTCCAGTTTAATGGTGATGTGTTCTTTTTGAAGTAGGAGCTTTAATGTGCAATTGTGTGGAAACAAAAATCTGTCGCGGAGCACTAAACTCAAACTTAAGACATTTGACTTGCACTTTTTCTTTTGGAGTTGAATTACCAACTTCCTGCATTAATTATCGTGGCAAAAAAAAAAAATCTGTGTATTGATTTCAATGCTTTGGGCATTTGATGGCAAACTGTTTTTGAGGCCGTATCAAATAACACAGGGAGGCCACTCCCTCCTGTGATAGTGTTTTCTTGCATTCTGGCACGAATCCCTGCAGACTGTGAAAGTGCTGGCTTAGTTAAGGAGCTACCAGAGGGCACGAGAGAAGCGCAGAGAAGTTCTAAGTACTTTAAAGTCAAAAAAAGGAAAAACAAACCAGATTGGTGCTGTAAAAACCGCTGCGATGCTTCGCCATTAAGCTCCCCGCCGCTCTGTTTAAACAACTCAACGAATTACAAAGATGACTCTTTAGCCTCAAGGCGAAAGGAAGCGTCTCCCGCTCGAGGCCCCGCCCTTTCTCGGTTTGCGGTGCGCATTCTCGTGCGGAGCATCTGTCAGAAGGCACATTCTCCCCTGGAGCGTTTTCCCAGACACCTCCGTTCCAAGGACAAATCAATTAGCAGCGAAAGACAGGCAGATGGTTTTGAAGGACGTTGGTGCCTCTGCCTCGGATGGCGGCGAGCAACTGTCAAGTAGGATGCTCGTCTGAGCGAATCCCCCGATGTCATTCACACACACACACAGAGATGCATCTCCCCGAGAGCCTCCACCAGTATCAGACGCATGCTTCCACAAAGAGGAAGCTTGCAGCGTACTGTAGGATGCAAGAGAGAAGTGTGAATATTTCATATACATATTATCAAACTGAATCCTAGATTAGCATTCCTGCAACATTACCCCAGGTGATGGTAAAGAGGCTCTGTGGAAAGGGTGACTGAGTATTTCTGAACCTCGAGAGCAAAAAAAGGGAGATCAGAATCTGAATAATTAAAAAAGAAATTGTTACAAAGATGGAGGGTAAAAAAACACGAGCATATTGTTAAACCTGTATTTCAGCAGCCACATAGCCGAGCAAATCTCTTCACTGATCAAATACTAACAAAGGGACAATACATCAAAGTGCCTAATTAGGTGATTTCCCCGCGTCTTTCATTTTACCGTTCCGCCAATGAGATAACAAGCTAACTGAATTAGACGATCGGCTTATCTGCAGGTAACCAGGACGACCGTTTGGTCTGCTAATAATTGAGATACGGAGGAGACAGGTACAATGGTGGACGTTTTGAGGACCTGTGGCGGGGGATGATAGAGAACCTGTACGCTGAGAGAAAGGCCCATCAATTAAAGGACCCATTGTCTCCCATTCAGCCATAATTAAGGCAGACAATGGCGAGCGGATGCAGTACACAGTGGCAAGTATGGGCAGACAAAGGGATGTGGACAATACCGCAAAAGATAGGGAATCATTAATTACACAAGACAAAAAGGCAACAACAGCAGCAGCTAAGAAGAAAACATGGAGAGAACACAAGGGCTTTAAATTCAATTCAGCCGGTAGATCTGCAGATTCCGGGTAAATCTCCGTATTCCTGTTTACATGTGACAGAACAGAGTCCGGCAGACTTTTTGAAAAATATTGCAATTGTGATGTTTGAGTCTATCAACTGCTGTGGCCATGGAGATCACATGGAGCTCAGAATCCAGGTCATGGGTTCCCCATCTCATCTGGAGCAAGGAGATGCATCTGGGATCTCCCTCAGCTGGAGGCAATCGGCTGAGGCTAGGAGGCTTTATAAGGAGGTTTGGTTCCCTGGTGCATTTGGTTGTTTTCTGTCAGAGGGTCAACACCTTCAGTTGGTTCTCTGAGTTTGTAGTGTTGGTTTTGCTTATTCTTAGAATTTGTTGTTTGCCCCTTGTTATTTAAAGAAATGCTTTTCCTTTACTGCTAGAAAAAGATGAGTCTAACGTATCTTTTGTCAGTATTAGATGATGGTGATGCAATTTATATGGATGCATCTAAATCCCTTTCAAAAAGAATATACCGTTTCCTGGGTGTCTCTATTTATGTTTTTACTCTTATTGCAGAATGTGCCTGTGTAGATGAGACATTGTATCCCTGGAGATCTTTCTGGTCAAATAAAGGAAAAGGTTTTTTTTACATGAGTGAAATTGATCTTTGTAAAAATGCTTTATTTTAGAGATATTTCACAGCCTCAATGAAATATACGATGGCTCATATTAGCTTTATGGATTTTCAAAATATTATCATCACTCCAGTAAATTAACTCTGGCTGGCGCAGAGGCAGCATCCAATCACGGAGACATAGCTCCCTAAAAATGATCCTAATTCTTGCTAATTGTGATTCATGGCTTCAAATACCAATCGGATGAAGTGATTAAGTCTTGGCTTGTCCCGATCTTTAAATCACAGCTTCCCCTCCCAGTGTGTTATCCTGTGATCGTCCGTGTCTCATCATTTCCTTATTAATCTTTCTTCAGTGTGGAGCAGGGCTGCTCCCTCGAGGGCTCAGACTTGGCGCAATTAGAAGATGTAATTATTCCTGTGCAGGGCTGTAAATCTAAACAATCTATATCCTTCCTCTGTCTTCAATAAGCTTCAAGCACGAGTGTCACTTCATCACTGTACAATGTTGTGTTCATGTACATCACAATTAAACACACCACAAAGGTGCATACTTTTGAATGTGGCAGAGGAAGATGTTAGTTTGCTGGTTTTATCCGGCATGCATCAGGACTTGTGTGGTCAAGGTATCCCAGAATGCATTTCACACAAATTGTCAGTGGCAGTAGAGGAAGAAACGGCTGAAAGGATTGACTGTTATGTCCCCAAACTAATTTTTGCAAGTTATTTCATATTTTGGATTCTCATTATTGTCTTCTTTCCTAAGTGTCCATTAATGCTGAAATAGGAACATTCATTTGAACGTGTAATGACTCGAAATTCAAAAATCTTTCTTAACTTCTTGAAAAAAGGGACCCTTGACTATAAGAGTGCACATATAAAACGTTAGTATATAAGTAATGCCAATGTTTCACAATCAAAATAGTTTTTTTGATGTACAACAATAATATTTCACTCTTTGTTTTGGGATAAATGAGGAAACCTGGTCCCTCACTGTGTGGTGCACTCGCAATAAGAAGCCTTTCACCAGCAGGTTAAACTCGGAATGAGTGATCTTGAGTGATTGTGTCAGACGCTGCCTTACAGTGTGTTTGTCTTGGGTAAGGTGAAGGTCAGATTTTGGCATCTTCCATAATGTTTAATGTCTTATTGAACTGGCAAAGCATCACAACCTCGTAGAATGTGATGTGCCATAAAATGGAAAAATAAACGTATCTATCTGTCACTTTTATTTTCCCAAGAGTCCTTGTGACCATAGCTGACCCGGGTATTACTGCCGAGCAGGCCAGAAACAAGGGGAATAAAAAGTCATCTGTGTCCGATTTGTATGAGAACATTCCTGAGATATCCTCTAAGGAAACTCATTGGCTTTAGTTTGTCAGCTCATAAAGGAAACAAGAGACATAAAATACTAAACATTTGTCAATTTAGACATACAACAACAGGATGGATCATTACCATGAACTGTATATAAAGATGGACGACATGAAAGCTCCCCGAAAGTGAAGCCAAAGCGCCTTGATTGCCCCCTTGTGGCTGGCTACAGTAAAGGTCAGAAACTCCAGCTCCATGTTAGTGGATACGTCCTAGACCAAACATCAATTAATTTATTTCTCAAAGATGATTTTTCATTTAAGCTAGTGCTTAGCATATTTCAGCTAAGTTTGGCTTTGATTAGTTATTTGATGCTAAAACAATAAAACAAGGTGAAAATTCATGATTGATAGCTGAGACGGCCTTGTGATTGGAACTAGTTTTTACAAAATCAGTGTAAAAATCATGCAAATATGCTGACGAACACATTGTTTACATACTTATTTAAGTAAACTTTACAATGCTTACTGCTGTCGTGCGCCCATGTCTGGATCACCATCTGAACGTTAATCCTTTCACCAAAGTGGTGGACAGACAGATTGACAGAACAATAGACTGGGTTTGTCCCTAGAGCGTATATAGGCACTAGCTAAAAGGACACTATTGATTGAGTGGAACATTAAAAAAAAGAGCCTGTGTTTTATATTGATTGCCCTCATATTTTGATATTACATTGTTGGCATTTCACAACCTTACCATGGCCAAATTGCACAGGGACAATATTGAGCAAAGGCTCCTGTTCCAGCGCCTCATATGTCACATGCTCCCTCTGATCAGTAACAAAGAAATGTTGATGAGGGGACTTAATGGTGTCCTTAATAATTTTCTCTTTTTCTTATATGGAACGTGAAATGACAATGAAATAAAGAACTGTTCTCTTGCAAACATGAAGTACAATATCAGCAGACAGCAGCTATGGTACATTTTTATTTCTCTTTTACCCATGTTATTGACATTAGCCAATTTAAACGTCTCTATTGTTACCAGGAAGTGGAAATGACCTTGCCCCCACTGCGGCAGCTTCATAAACGTTGAACAATAATGAGAACCTGAATCACCAGTGACTTAAATTTAAAGCTTTAATCACCGCCGGCCACTATAACGCTGAAAGTACATACGGCTGTAGCTTCCCTGACAACTGAAATACTGTTCACTTCCGCGGAGAGACTATCTTTTTACGGCGTCACTGAATCAAAAAGAAATTAACCACTTTGCAAACACAACAGAACGGCGATGAGCTCGGGAGTAAATTACGACCAGAGATCGTCATCACACTGCATACATGCATCATTTTAGTTTCCATCTGTTTTATTACTCCCCTGTTGACGTAGAAACGGAGGCATGTTTTTAACCAACAGTAACAATGACTGTGACTAAATCCTCCGGCAGCTGTGGCTTAATCTGATAATTCAATAATCTCTTAATTCAATGACTCTGTGCTTTTTCATTTTCGATTCATCATTTCCATCAACACATCCTGGACCAGCTGCTCTGCTGGAGGCCCGACTGTCTTTTTTTGCCACCAAAATGTTAATTACGCCATAAATTGAATGTGGCGGTGAAAAGAGCAACGGCCCATATCTACGGTTTGATTGGTATGGAAGAAATGGAGTTCACTGAAGAAGGGAGGGGTCCATTCATCTTGACTTTGGAGAACATTAGGCTGGCGGCTGAGCGCTACGCCATCGCTCTCGACGCTCACGCGCAGTGAATGTTCCGTCGGACGTTAAATTAATTCGCCATTTCGTGTCATTAACCCCTTAATGAATGAGCCCTTAGAAAGTGGAGTCATTCTGCTGGACTGTCGGGGTGTTCATGGTGTCACTTGTATTTCACCAGCAGAGCGGCGCAAGAGAAGAAATCCATCACCCCAGGCATGACCTTGACTCCAGTGTGACGGCGTCTCCGTCAGTTAAATCCTTCCAGTTTCAAAACCACGCATTGTGTGTCTTTTTTAAATTTAGCTTTGTCACCCCCTGTCTCTCTCCCCCCTGTGTGTCTCTGTGTCTGCCCTCCACGGCACGAGTGGCGGTGATCTGAGCGACAGGCTTACATAAGCTGTCAGTCGTGAGTCGCGTGTACTTCCAGATCAAAGTGAGGCCTGTCTGAGCAGCTCAAGTGCCCTTAATATGAATTCATCTGAGCAGCAGGATCCAGTGGCTGGTTCTGTCTGGTGATTGGTGACTTGGGGTAAAAAAAACCAGTCTCGGAAGGACCGGTGAATGGGTAAATCCTGCTCCTATGTGCCTTTTTTAAAAAAGAAAGAATATTTTGAAGAGAATCATCAGAAGCTTAAAGAGGTAAAGCTGAAGTCTTTTCAGGAACTGTTTTGGTGTCAACCTTCTATTCCTCTTCTCTCTCTCCCGCTGTCCCATGTTTCCCCTGACAGCTTGAATCCATCTATTGAGGAAGATAATCATGAGTTTTCCCCAATTACATCCTTCCTCCATGTTCGTTAGGAGCCTTCGTTAGTGCCGAGCGATGTTATCAGTGATTGATCACGACCATCGGCCTCGTATCCTGTCTCACATCCTCCGCCTGGATCATCAGGAGCACTACGCCTGATAAACGTCACCGATAAAAGTCTGAATGGGTTTTGATTACAGAGACTCTGAACTCTGCCAAGATGGCGAACCATCAGCCGCCGGGCGTTTTTACTCTGACATCGTCTAGGAAGCAAAAGCAGCAAAGTTGATGGAACGTGGAAGACTGTAAATCATCGTCATGGGTCACAGTTGGTACCTGAGGAAATAACATTGATGTTGTGAGATACTTTAGACACATTACAAAATCCGTTTGTGTTTTTAGTGTGGTTTTTTTGTACATGTGTGAGCCCCAATGGGGACATTCACAGTTTAACAAGACCATCACATAACAAAACAAGGACGTTAAAGGGCTTTAATTAACGGAGTAGATCTTTATCATCATGGGAACAGATGTGACGGGGTGTTACTGACGTGTTTTGCCACCGTGAGAGGTTCGAGAATAATATGGTGTGAACAACAACATGAAGACACACACACATACATGCACATGCAGCAGTTTGCAGCAGACATTTTGCCATGTCTTAACAGACCTGTAGAGCCTCAGATGTGTGTCCGGGCAGATCAATAGGTGCTCACTATAAAAAACGGACCCGGGCGTAAATTAACCCACCAGGGAGCTGCTGGAACGAGACGCCGGCACACGATCGTCCAGGCTGTAATTTGAACAAATGCACACGTCTCCTGCCTGGGTGAAAGTTGTGTGTTGACTGTGGTGGTTTCCTATTTTCATATGTAAGACAGAAATTTGAATGTGTTGTCCAAAGAATGCACTGCATTGTCATTGGGTTCAATGTGTAAAGGGAGTGCAGCTACTGTCTCTTTCTTGTATTGATCTTTTATATATAAATACATTCATTTATAGGTTTTCAATATATTAAACAAATGTGGTGTTTTATGACGGAAACATACAGGCCCTGACGGAAAATGTCTGGAGTTCAGCGTATCTGAAAGCAGCTAAAGAGAGAGAGCATCAGAAAGCTACCTTCACCTAATTATGTTAACTTACTGACATATTATTATATCCTACATTTGTCCTCTATGATTATAAGCTTACATGTAGCCTCTACTTCTTCAATTTATTAAAGGCAAATGCCCAAAAGGTGCAATGTGTTCATTTGGTCTGTCCCAATTTTATAGATTAAAAACTTTACATTACTAGTTGTTTCTTTTTGTTAAACACCATTATTTATCCACTGTGGTAAACCGCTTGTCTTAGTAATTTGATTCGATGCCACAGTGTGTGAGCTGTTGCGTGAAGTTGGTTAAATCTTCTTTATCAACCCATCGTGTTAATATTCATGCTGAGCGCAGCAGATACTGTTTACATGCAAATCCCAACCACGCCTGTGTCCTGCTCAAAGCATTAAGCGATCAATCTAAATTTTCTATGATTTGCTGTTTCCCACAAAAACGCTGCTTACAGAAAACCAAGGCTAGGCCTGAAGTGCTTTACAAGGCGGTGTCGTGCGCAGCTTGTAGACGGCAACAGTGTCTCAGCGGCTCTACCCTTCATAATGGAATTCACAAAGCTCTGCTCCGTCATTAAATATACACAATCCACTCGCTGACAATGACAAACGGGTTGATATTATAATGGTAAACATGAATTCAAATATAAATGGACTTTACAAAACTCCCTCCACTGCTGTCACTGAATAAGATTAAGTGCAGAATGTTTACTCACAATTTCTCATACACACCGACTGGAAATGGGTGTGCACATGCATCACGTGCACAGGCTAAGCAGATGCATACAGTCACTGATTCTCTCTCTCTCTAACACACAGACACATACAATACCCAGCAACTCCCCTGAAGCCTGTCAGGTAATTGCTGTCTGTGGGGGGACAGGTGCTTCTACAATGGAGCGCACGCAGTGTCCAGGCAGCCTCTATTCACTGCCATCGTAATTATCTAAGTGAAAAGCTCACAGGGGAAAGAGTTTGGAGAGTGAGCTGAAAGGAAACGATAAGCTCCAGGCGCTTGTAATGTGGTAAATCTACACTAAACACCAGTCAAACATGACTGTGCTCACATTCATACGCACACACATGCATGTGCTTCAATATACCACACACACACACACAAGCGCACGTTAAGTGTTTATTCTCTGAATCAGATCCCTCTGGTGGCAAATATTGTTGAGCTGAGGTTGAAAGATGGAGGGAGCAGTAATGGGAAATCTATTGTTGTACAACACAGAGAAAAGGAGGGTCAGAGGATGTTGGGATATAAAAGCAGCAGGGTCACTCTCATTCCAGATGTCACAGCCCTCTCTGCTTCAGCTTGAAGTTTTCACTCGGGATCTGTAGATAGAAGAGAGCAGATGGAGGGCGCGTGTTTGTGTGTGCGCGCATTTGCTATGTGAATACGTATTGTGCAGTTATTGTGTTCCCATCCAACATTCTCTGCAGAAATGTACCAGTAATATTTTTATTTAAAATAATTATATGTTTGTGACCGTCTGTGCAATGAGTTGCTACAGTTCTCATGATATTAACCTATGGTATTAAAAAGTGGAAAATATATATAAATATTATGGAACATAATGAAATAACGTACTTTGACTTTTTTGGGGCCCATGTTCCATCCACTAACATGGAGGAGGTGGGATTTATGACCTGCACAGCAGCCTGAGGCTTCACTTTTGGTGAACTGTTATGTCAGCCATCTTTATAAACATTTTATTAGCACCTCTTCTTCTTAAGTTCACTAACACCATTTGTCAACTATCAGTGTTAAAGTTGCATGCTACCTGGATGCTAGCTGTAGCCTTATACTGTAATTTCCTGATAGATATGAATGGTATTGTTTCAGAAGAATTCTAATGTAAAAATGTAAATGCATGAACCTACCAGCTCCTGTAGCAAGAACTAGTGACCAATTAAAAAAGGTTAAGTTTAACAATTTGGTTTTATGTTTATAAACGAAGTAACTACCAGTAACTTCATGATTCCCAGCCAGAAAGCGCAAATATCTCCAACAGTGTCTTATTTTGTTAGAAATAGAAGCGACTAATCCTCTGTAGAGATTCATAGAGCAGCTGCATGCTTTTATATTTATCAAAACCAGGTACTCAAACCATTATAAACCCCCCATTGTACGTCCCATTTTGTTGACGACCTCACATGCTTGAACAGACAGCATCTGCTTATTGTCCTTGGTTGTGTTCATCTTCCTGTTGCAGCCTTGTTGTTGCTCTCGTGTGCGCCTGCAGTCTCGTACAAAGGGAAGCGGCTCCTATCCCCAAGGCTATAGCATTTCTAAGTACGCACAGGCTCACACGGGCGTTCTTGAAATGTTTGGAGGTGAGAACTTCTGCTGCACAATCCGTCTTTGAAAACCGTCTGTTGCCATTTCTTTTACAGTGGAAATAAAGGGACGAGAACATTTGACGAGCACGTCGGGTATTTTTGTTTTCGCAGTGGGGGCTTGTCTTTGGAAGTTGCCTGCCCTCTGACGGGTGCAGGAAGAAAACACAAAACGTATCAGGAGAAAGTGGGTCACGCACTGAGGTGGATTTCAAAGTTGTTATTCCTGTTGAAATAATGTGACAAAATAGGAATTTAGGAAGAGGAGTAAAAAGGTATTAGAGGGTAAAATAGAAGATGTTAAGGAAGAGGGAGAGGAAGCATGCGATGAGGACAAAATCAAGGACGAGGACCACATTTGGCAGACGGCCTGATAGCGGTGGTTTCACATTCCTGAGCGCTGGCTCCGGCGGAAGCAGCGAGATTTCACAGAGTTGGACAGACATCCTTTGGCTTTGTGGCGTTTGCCATGTCGAATCTGACAAACACAGAAAAATAAGCCGTGAAGTAAATAAACCAATCTGCTCAAATTTAATATCAAACTCTGTCTCCCTGTCTGTATTTTTATGCGGCCAACCGAGTGAATCATATTGGCAAGTTCGGTGTCGGCCTGAGCAAAGATGTCATAATCCATCTCACTGGGCGTCAAACGTACCCCGGAGTCGCACACATGTAAATAAGAGGTGCCTGACATGACATTCTGTTTGTGGGGAACATTCAGGCCTGTATGCCTCTCTCTCTCTCTCTCATCTCCTCCAGCAGTGATATGTAGACCCTATTACAACATGTAAATGACCCCCCGCTGTGACTATGATATGACATACGTGCTGAAATGTGCAGAGCAGAAGTCATATATATGGTATTAAGAGTGTGTGTGTGGTGACACTCCTCATACTTCCTCTGCTGGCTGTGGATGCGTGTTTTCATTATGCGTTCACATCCGTGTACGTGTGATAGATTGAAGCTGTCAAAATTAGATGCTGCCTTGTCTAAACAGATGAAAACCTCATGGATAAATGGACGATATGATCAAAGTGTACTCAGTGTAAATGAAAAATATACACAAGCACAGACTCGAACCAGACTCTATTTTTTTAAGAGCATGCTAAGGTGTCCTTATAAAGCGTTTTTACACCTCAGAGCCAACGACAACCAATAGCTGAAAGCTTTTTTTTTTGAGTTGTGTGTCTGTATGTTGGTACGTCCGTCTGTCCCCTTCTTGTGAAAAAGATCTCTCAAGATTGGCACAAATATTCAGTTGGACTCAAGGATGAGTTGATTGGACAGTTTGATGAGTTATAGAGCATCAGGAGCACAGTCCATTTTTAAAGCTGCACTTATCAATATATTTATATGAACACAAGTGTTATAACCTGAGTCTGCAGTTTCAGTCAGAATTCGTGGATAGTTTTAAGGGTCCTTAAGCTTATAATGTTTTGGTTTTTATGGAGCGCAACTTTGCTGTTTTGGTTTCCTCTCACGGCTCATATCAGCCTCATTTACAGCCACAGCAGGTCGATGTTAATGTCCCAGTTCAGAGGCAAACGGCCCACAATGCTTGTAAATGGGTTGAGAGAAGAGCCAGATATAGGACCTATGGGAATAAACAAGATACAAGAACCAAACAGGGCTATAAGGAGAGCACTGGTCCAAAACTCCTCCGGTGGCCAAACGCATGATCTCAAATGTTGCTCCTTGTTTAAATATGTGGATGTGTTCACGGCTTGTTGCACCACCACCAAATCATGCAGGTTAAAGTGGAACACTCCACACATCAAGGTCTGCTAACAGGTCTTCGAGTACAAGGCCTTTAGTGGCTCCTCATCGCTGCTTGAGGATATGAGCTCAAGGCTAATGTTACTATAGAACAAGTAACAACACACTGTAATCCCTCACCATTCTATCTGTATTGTGGGTAACCTAAGTACCAGGTTTTGATGGGGAAGACGAATGCAAGAAAGTCAATCCATTAACCGGGTTTGTTTGTATTTATGACCTTTTTTGTCTGTTTTTACTCGAAAGGACCAAACCGCCATTAAGATGTGTATAAAGGTTTATTGACGATAATGTGAATGATGCATGATTATTCTGGAAATTTAGTTTGTGCTGTGAAGTCTCATTGGAGTAGGATTCTGCTGTAGGTTTATAGAGAAACCAGCCAACAGGGGGCAATCAGGAAACTTTGGCTCCCCTTTTGGTGAGCAGTCATGTTGTCCATCTTTATATACAGTAGATTTTTACACTATAGACTTTTCTTGCTGCACTTTAGCCCATTAGGTTCTTCCAAAGCTTCTCTGCTGCCTGTGAGTGTTTTGTTGCATTCAGCCCTTTCAGATTATTATGTACAATAGTCCACTTCTCATCCCCTGATGCACTGTACTTGATATGGTGCATATACCTGGAATAAGCTCGTGTGTTTGGAAACATTACTGTTTTCCTTCAGCACAATTTGAGGTCCAACTCTGTTTTCAGACGAGCAATATTGAAAAAGATGGAGCTCTGCAGCGGCAAAGTGCCCTAATTGCTACATTGGCTATGACAGCCAAGTTCTTTTCTTTCATCACATCTCTGTCCTTGCACTCATCTCTCCTCTTCACCATCCTGTCCCAGTACAATGGGGGAAGGAGAAGGGCCGACCTCACCTGGATTATTTTTTATTCCTCCCGTTGTCCGTCAAAAATATTGTCACTCGCGCTGAAGCACATTTAATTATTTCTTCAATGTCCCCTACTTTCACTCACCCTGACCCCGCTGTAAATGCTGGAGGTCACATATTTATTTTAAATAGTTTCTCTTTGCAACAGTGATAGCACAAAAGAAATAAAACCCGGGTTATTTATTACAACATAAAACATGTAGTTTCAGGAAAATGAAACCATGGAAGGACGGACGGTATTGAATTTTTCAACGTGGTGCTCAATTCAAGCCATTGTCTCCCCCTGTGTCCCCGGGGACCTGCTCTGTTGCGGGTTGCATTTAAGCACACGGGTCAATAAAGGTAATTGATAAGCTCTCATAACGATATATAGTGATGAATGACGGACATTTCTGCCGCGATAAATCAAACTCGCTCCGGAACCATAAACAGATGGTTGTATCCCCCACCTAATGGGGATAAGCATAAACTCATTCCCCGTAGTCAATGCCATGCAGTGTCACAGGCGGACATCTATACGCCAGCGTTATTGGTCCATCACTTACACTTTATGAGCACCTAGAGCTGGAGCAGGGATGGTGCAGCATCTCGGGCGGCCTGGTCATAGATTATTGGCAAGTCCATTGATCCGGCCGAGAGCTGATGGAACATGGCATCAATCTTCTTTAAGTTAGGTCCTTGAGATTCAAATTATCAAAGATGCTTTATATCACAGAACATCACCTGAATTCATGTTATTTTTCCCATAACTGTCTTAAAGGTAAACAAATTATAGCAGTAATATTATATTAATATTAGAGTATAATTTGTATTATGAATCCAACCAAAATGTATTTATTTCAATTAGAATTCCATTTTTCTAAACTGAATTAACTTTCCAAAGATTTAGTTGTTTATATGATTAATTAAATCATTTGCTGTCTTAAGTTTAAATGATGTTTTATTCATTTGCTTCTCATTTGTTTTTATTTGTTCTTTGTGAAGCACTTTGCGAAGGCTGTTTTGAAAGGTGCTATATCATTAAAGGCATTATTATTGTAAATCTGAATTAGTTTTCTCTTGATGTTTTCCTTCTGGATGAAAAATGCTTTTCCTTCCTCAAAACAAATACACATATTTCATTCATATGGACATTTGAAAAAAATGCTACCCCCTGGTGGTGAAATATAACACAATGCTGTAGAAAAACAACACAGATCTTTAATGTAAAAAAAGACATCTCAATTTTAGTAGTGACAAATAAACAAGTAAACAATGTTAAGTCACAAGGATATCTTCACTGTATCCAACACACTGTCGGATAGTCAGTCACAGATATTTGCAACATTTCATCCCTTAGTGTACAAAATACATTCACCGGTGCAAAAAATAACAGAATAATAGAAATAAAAATACTTTGGCATCAGGAGAGAACTTGTAGCTTATTCACATGTTCAATAGTAGTTTTTCTGCATTGTAAACGCTAGTGTATGGCAGCTAAACAGTGAACAAGTTAACATGGATAGCCCTTTTTTATCATTACCTTCACCTCAAAAAAGGTCACACTCTAATAAACAATCAAATTAAGACAGGTAGAATATTGCAACTTTAGTTATTTAGACATGTAGCATCTTTATCACATTATGAGGTCCTAATATTTTGCTACATCAACATACGACCTGGGTGTAATCAAGAAGGAAAAATAATAAAAATAATAATAAAAATCCCTGAAAATGGTAAACTAACATCGTATGATTTCAGGTTAGAATAACGGACGTGTATTGCAAAGTGGACGTAATGTGAGTCAACATGTAAATTGGAATTATATGAATAGAATATTCTATTAACGCAATAATTGAAAAAAACGTCAGGATAAGGTCAACAGTCTGAATATTGGCGTCCATGTTAAAGTGGTCACTGTGTTGCAGAATTTCCATCATATGAGCGTCTGGTTGACACAACAATTGTCTGAGGTGACTACTTATTCAGCAGCAATGTTATTTAAACATTCTTGTTTAAAACATGATGAAAAGTTCATTTCAAAACAGCAAACGACAAACTTATGTGATGTCATGTGACGCGACATAACAAAATTGACAACTTATATCTTTGCCTCCCAGGTTAAGGCAACTTCTGTAACATAAAATAACAAAGAATAGACCATGAGTTTTCTTGAGCAAACAGTACTACGATGAAGGTTTCAATAAATGCAGAACAATCCCAGGAGGAGTGGTTTATGAAGGCTGAAAGTGGTCCAGTGCATCTTCTGTCTTCTGTTCTCTCACACGGTTTGTCTCTTTTTAATAAGAGTGCTTCACAATGTTTCATAAATTCTCCAATATGGAAAGTCAAGAGCTACTGTCGCACCTTCAGTCGAGAGGCAAAGGCACTGAGAAGATCTCCAGTGGTCAGTAACATATAAAAACATGCACAGATTTGCAGTAGAGTTTAGAGCGACTGCTAAATTGAGTATTTAGCTACAAACTGGCCTACACTACATTTACAGTAGATTTCAGGCATTTACATCACGCTCTTATCCAGAGCAACAGTCTCAGACAACTTCAGCTGCCGCTTTAGTTGGTTTCCATCCACTTGTTTTTATGAAAAATTTAGATTTGAGCATAAAAACAATCCTGAGTGGAAAAAGAAAATTCTTGAAATATCGGGAAGTGTATCGCTAAAAAGGAAATGGGACAAAGTCCATTTGAAACTAAATTAAATCAAGACATACATTGAGTATGTAGCTTAAACGTTCAATAGAGTTTCTGCTGCACTGATGAGACAAAGTGCCGGCGAACAGGAACATCAAATATTTAAGTAGACAACGTTCCTCCAATTCATTGATGAAAGAAATGACTGGAGAATTAGCGCCCCTCAGTGTTGATATGAATTAACCAACTTCTAATATTTGCATATGTTGGACATTTAGCTATAAAGAAACTCTACTCATTCCACAGAATCAAGGTAGAGAAGTACATCCATGATTTTTTGGAACCAGTGCCAGTTCAAGCTTTAGTGGCTGGGTTTTTGCACATCAGTCAGACGCCGTGCTGTTCAAAGCAGGAGAGCTTCAATCGATTTGGGGGGAGTTCAATTTCCTCCACAAGGGCGTAAGGAAGGATGTTCAGCCACAAAAAGACATTTTCCTTATCTTGGTGGCTGGGCTTGTTAAAAAATCCTATTGGCCGCTGTCCCGTCTTGTCTTTCATTTTTCTGTCACCGTCCACGCGGAGCCTTTCTGTTGATATTTGCCAGGCTTTGTGCCAGTGTCTTTGTGAAGAGTGCATAGGATTTACCACAGTACGTGTGGGTCGTCTTCAACAGCTCCTCTTCTAGAGGATCCAGCAAAGACGTCACCGGGTCGGCACCAAACGGAAACTGTGACGACAAAAACAAGTCGGTGGTTAGAGATTTGACCTTGTGTGGTGTTTTCAGATCGCTGCAGCTTGGTTAAAGCATCGGAGTTGTTAAAAGTCACATGACTGAACTTTCACAAATACTCAAAATATACAGATGATTGATTTCATGAAGGAACGTGCAGACTATAGGCTGTTTTAAACAATGGATGACATGACGGGTCCACAAAAGTGAAGCCAAACATCTAAATGGTTACAGTATAGATCATAAGCCCCACCTCCTTCATGTTAGTAGATGGGACAAGGACCAAAACAAAAGTGAAACTGCACGTTAATGGGGTGAAACCTCATGATTTAAAGCTGTCACTGACCCGCGACAGATCCACCAAATTACATCACTAGTGCAAGATGGATACATTTTTGTAAAGTGGGAGAAAGTGGAGATGTGAAGTCTTCATCCTGGCAGAGGAGCTACTTCTTCATCGGTTCTCTTTTGAAAACCTCCACATTCTAAGTGCCCTTCATTTTTTGCCGTTTTTGCCCAACCTAACCTCTACTCTTTGGAAAAGTTCCTCATTAATGTGAGCAGCCTTCAGTTTGCTGCTCTATCCCAGTCCTTCTCTTTCTGGAGCTGATCGCCCACTTCCTTCACAAAAGGCTTCTTTCATTTTTAAGGCTGTGCTGTTTTCAAGACCTTTTTCTTTTTGGATTGTCAGCTGTCCTCAAGTGTCTGCACAGCCTCCAGTGTTTTGGCCTCAGCCGACTCTTGGGAGGATGCTGGTGGTTTCACGCTTCTTCCATTTCACAATTATTGAGGCTAGTCTGCTCCTGGGAACACTAAAAACTTGAGAAATATAAGATATGGTTTTATATCCTTACCCTGATCTATATTGTTAAGGTCTACAGAGACTTCCTGCCCGTCCCTTGATTGGTTTTTGTACCGACATGTATCAGTTCAAATTGCCACACTTTTTAACATCCCTCAAGGACAAGTAAAGCAAACACGATGCAACGGAAAACTATTTCATAAACTGAACGTGCAAGTGCTGTCATTCTAAACAACTACATATTACTTTTACTAAAAAACACTGGACATTCCATAATAATGCAAAACAAAATCTTGAAAAGGAGACGATGTACAGTTTTTGACATGGTAAAACACAGTTGTACTGATCTGAATTAAACAAAGGTATGAGGAAGATTTGTGTGCATCCATCTGATCTTGTGACTCCAGGTAAGATGTTCCTCCCCTATCCACTTCCTGTTTCTTAGGAAAGCTGGACAATGAGTGGTGGTAGCCTTAAGGTAGTAGTAGTATTCTTGGAAACCTACAATGAGCATCTGAAGATCCCAACCAGTGTCAAAACTCCCCCGAGGATGCCTCTTGACCCCCTGCTGTTCCGGCGGAATCGATCAGATTCCCTCTGTAACTCAGCTAAGTGCAGCTCTGGGCAGCATTTGGCCTCGGAAGATGTCTTCCCGTGGATAAATTAAAAAATCAAACCTGTGAGGCCCACTGGACCTTGGCCGGAGCTCCACATCTAATCTGATCGGTCAGCCGGGTAAAACATAAAAAAAAGGCGTCCACATTGTTGTTGCAGTCGGTTTTATGCTATGGGCTTAACGTCCAGTGATAACCGGGGATTACGGGCGAAATTTGATGTCTTCCCAATAACGAAGGAGCCTTTACAATGCTCCGAGGAAATCAAAGAGGAATTACCATTTTTTTTTTATGCCGTCTCATTTGCTTGCGGTTTGGTCCCTGATATTGGGTCACAAAGAGAATGTTTTTACGAGAGTGGACACACACACACGCGTGCACCCGCCGGTCATAAAGTTGCATTTACAGTTGGTGTATTGATTTTGTGCGGCTGATGGGGGGGCTGTTGATGTGCAGACTCCCGACTCTGGATGTACCATCGGCTGTAAAATTTAACTGCCTCTTCCCGGGCTCTGCGTTTGGCAGTGGAGGGAGGAGAAGGAGCTTTTATGACGGACAGACTGCTGTGGTCTGTTCAAGAGAGGGCGGGCAGACAGACAGGGAGGAGCACCGCTGCTTCTGTTCCCTTTCCTTTGTGTGAGGATGAAGAGCGTGGACAATGATTTTACATTCGTCAACACCTAATTGACGACAGTCTACTCAAATTAGCCTCATTTTAAAGCAACTACTTTTAACTATACATAAATGTGACACAAAAACAGCCTGTGAATTGATTTCTCCAAAGATTTTCAGACAAGAACTCCAGATAATGTCTAAAGTCTGTATCTTCTTCTGTCTTCTTTGTGTTTGGCTCGTCTTTTTCATTCTGAGTTAGTTGAGGTTTTTTTAGTTTTGCGGACATTTCCAACTGTACTCTCACGTGGGCTCAATCACACATTTTCTGGATATTTTAAACAAGGGACTAGCGGGAAAAGTTCTGGAAAAGGTTGCTTCAGGATGAGGAATTGACAAACTAAATACACAGATATCCTTCTAGCGTTGAAGTGAAAAGTTGTACATCAAATATTGCGTCTTAGTGTCATCGCAATAACTGTCAATAGCAACACTGTGCTGTTCCCAGGCCGACAAAAACGACCGGTCCATCCTAACCTGTGCTCTACATGTGAAGAGTGATTCCCACCTCCGAGGCCTCAGCTTTCCAGGAAGTGCTCAACCGTTTGCCAGATTCAGTCTTTGCTTTTCACAAGTGCCTGATTTAAGCATAACCCCCTCTCTTTATGACTGGTTTTCGTTGAAGTCTTGTACTTCTTAAACTTTGACATTGATTAGCAGCCATTTAAGAAAATTGAGAAATAAAGAGTATACATTACTCTTTTACTTCTGCTGGGCATTTGAAGCCAGTTTCTGAACTTTCCCTCTTCTACTGAGCTGCCAGAGTCGTCCTATCCTGTTCGTTATTCAGTCTGCATATTCCCTGAGGTTCTGCTGCGCACGCAAAAGCTGAAACGGATGAAATTGTCCGACCCGTGAGATTAAACACGCACAGAATCAATCCATACTCCTCCATCCTCCTGGCAAACCAGACTTAATAACCTATCTATCAAAGTATCAACACCTACCCAGGCTATTAGGGGAAAAACAGTTTTAATGCACGCTACGGTCCTTGTGTTGGGGTTCCACGCTCATCGAGCCAGTGTATCAGGACAGGTGCATGTGTGTCGACTGGCATAATTGATCCCGATCGTATAAAGTCTTAACTGCAGGCCATAGATAAGGTATGGATCAGCCTTCGCCTTGATCTATGTCCAATAGTTAGTTAATAGGACAGGACTGAGATGGCGAACGGTGATGGCTTCATTAAGCAAATGCCACTCCTGTCGTCGATATCATTACGCTGCTGGTAAACAACACATAAACATCCTCACAGGGGAAATTAGTGCTCGCTCAATAGTCTGCCGGTATTATTACAGTCTACTAGACTCTATGATGTCACCAGCACTTTAAAGGAGACCCATTATGCTTTTTCAGTCTTTCCCAGACCCTGTAGTGGGTTGTATATGTGTTTTGTGTATACGTTGTGCATGGCTCAAAATCCCAAAGTCTGCAGCAGACGGACTGAAGGAGGAGCTGAATCTGGCTGCGAGTCTCCTTCTGCTGCAGCAATGAAAAGAATAAAGAAACTAAATGTTTCTGAACACTGGAGCCTGTAACGCCTTTTAAAGAAGTGACCCAAATTAAAATGATGAACCCCCAAAAACAAGAATAATGAGTCTCTCTTTAAAGTTGTTCAGGGTCTGCACCCAATCCAAAATCTCATCTCATCCCTCGTCGGGGAAGGACACGGAGCAGTGGAGGAGGGCAGGGGGGTCACCGGGGGTCAGAAGAGGTCGTCTCCCATCAGATGTTGCTCTAAATTACACATGAGGCACTTTGAAAAGGCTCAACACGTCTTATTTCACCTTTATGTACCTGAGAGCCAGTAACAGGCTGACAGAGTTTCTTGCAGTCACTGTTTTTAGTTGGTATTTAATGAAGGTCTGCAGGGAAAATATGAAGGAGGCGTATGAACTTTAATCCTGAGGAAAGGCAAATAGATGCTCGGAGAGAAATGTATCTCTTTAGCAACAAAATTAGCAGGTGTTTGTAGTTTTTTTTTTAACCTGCAGGTAAACTTGCTAAAGTTCCAGACTAACTACTTTTCCTTTGCCAGTAGAGGAGTTTCTCTTTATGTGTTTTTCCCATTGTACATTATGTCCAACCCCAAAAAAACCAAAGTGCATCCTTCCATAAAGTATCATGGAAATCTGTCAGGTAGTTCTTGCGTAAACCTGCTAACTTACTGACAACTAAAACACTGACCTTGGCAGAGGTTACAAAGTATTTTCAGTCAAAAGAGTCAGATCCTCTAATCAAACGATATCAAACTTCCTTAGCTCTACCTCTTCAACCATCAATATCTGCCTGTAGAACTGCTGCAGGCTGTGAAAACATAAAACTCTGAGACAAAGCCTTTAAAAGCCATAAATACAGAGGAACAGACAATAAAACCGGACTTTTTTTCCCCCAGTTAATATTTTAGATTATTGACATTTTGGGTTATTAAATTAGATCAGACGCACACTGCGAGTTTCTTTATGTCTTCATTTCGTCTCAGTAATAAAAAGAAATTGATCACCAAGGCCAAGCGGAGGTGCAAGAGCCATCTTTCACGAGGTGTGGACCAAATTTAGTTATTAACGAATTAATGGAAGGGTAGTTAATTTTACAACGTCAAATAACATTAAGGGAGATGGATCTGCTCTTTTTTCCCCTTTCATGAGTTCTGTGTTTTACTTCTAACTTCCAGCACATAAATACAACCGTGTCTAATCTGTGCCCTGGCTGAGGGAAATGAGAAGCAACCTGTGATGGATATTGAACTCACAGGGCTTGGGTATGGACTTCAACCTCAGTTACACAAACACAAGGGGGATGCTTACTTTTCGTATGGCCTCGTACACGGCTCGGAAGGCGGGCTGCTTGTGGTCGTGGTACACCCCTCGGTTTCCGTGCAGCACGTAGACGCCGTCCTCCTCGGCCGACGCACAGTTGCTGCCATAGATGCAATGATCGGGACGGTAATTCCACTTGCACGGGAACTCCAGCAACGTCTCTGCGAATGGAAGCGAAACACAAACATCGTAAAGTAACAGATATGGTATGCAGATGTCTAACATTAATGTGTACATGTTGACGATATAGTAATATCATAGTAATTCCCCCTTTTAACTTGGGGCTTGTTCATGCTCCTCACCAGGGTTGTGGTGGAAAATGATATTGAGAAGGTCCTGGTCCCCCCAGGTTATGTTCAGTTTGTATTTCTGGAGCAGAGGCATCAGCAGCTCCTCCCAGCGCAGCCCCACAGACGTCATGTCGTTCTGTCGACACACACGAGAATCGACAACAGTCAAAACTTTTGTAGGTATTAGTGCAGAGCTTCAGTTTGCAACAGCATCGAATGAATCCGTGGTGGACAACTGCAGTAGGAGGAGGACATCTAGTGGCCAATAATGGTGGTACACTGATAAATTCTTGGCAAAGCCTGCCCCTCTCTCAGCCCCTACCTTAAAGAACGTGTTCCTCATCCTGGTCATGTTCATGAGCATGACCCCCGAGTTGATGCCCGTCCTGCCGTAGTAAGGGTGGCGGGCGAAGCGGTTGTACCAGGCGATGCGGGGCTCCTCGTGCTCGGGGGCCATGGCCGCCAACTGGGAGGAGTTGAAGCGGGGCAGGAACGCCCACAGTCGGTCCACGGGCTGCAGGAAGAGGATGTCAGAGTCCACGTACACGACCGAGTCGATGTCCTTGAGGATCAGCTGCACAGATGGAGAGGGACACAGACGTTAGTCACTCAGAATATGGAGACAGTGTGGAGGCTCTGCAGTGTTGTGATTGGTGCATCAAATTGATATGTGCCGCTCAGGGGAATTTTACATTACATGACACTACATTCCACTAAAGTGTCCTTGAATATATTAGGCTAAATGTAGCTTTTCATTTATTTAGCATATATAACAAGTATTATTTCATGTCAAAATTCAAATTAGTATTTTTGCAGCCTCCGTGTCAGATATTTACAAAAAAACTGAATGAATAATTGAACCAGGTCAGAGTTAAACTGGGGTCTGTCTGAAACTCACGGGTAAGAAGAGCCTCTGAGAAGCGCAGGGTTTGAAGAGTTTCTTCCACTCGGCTGCGTTGTCACTGGGGAAGCTGATGGAGTAAACCGTGTACTTGAACCTGGAGCGGATAAATCCAGGCCACGACGCCAACTGTGACAAAGACGGGGGTGTTCAATAACGGAAATGGTCAACACAAACTCCGGGTCACTAACACTGTTATCTAATCTAAAGATTCCAAATGTTTCCTACTCACAGCCTCCATGAAGCTGGTGTGGAGCTGATCTTCAGCAAAGATGTGCAGCTCGAGTTGTCTGATGCTGAAAAGCACAGCGGACTTGATCATGGTGAGGGTCTCCTCCAGCCTCTCCCCACAGGCCACCACAGCCAGGTGCATGGGGGGTTTGGGTCGGCTCTGGACGCTGCCGCCAGCCTCCGCCTGACCCCGCTGACGCATGACGTACCTGAGTAAGTGAGAGCCGTACAAACGGATGTTTTAAAAATTTCGGGAAAAACAAACACGTCCATTAGTTTATCCATTGCTTTAGAGATATTTCTAGCACAAGGCTCTTCCACCTCCTCTAATAGTTGAAGTCATCAAGTTTCCTGACTAACACTTTTTTGTAAGGTAATCTAAGTCCTGACTTGAAATCCTGCATTGTGAATATCCAAGCACAGTCTAAGTGAAGGCTTCATCAGGGTATCTGTCTATTTTTATGTCCCTTGAAGCAAAAGAAAACACAATTTAAAAAATAATAAAAGGTTGTATAACACAAAACTTGCACTCTAAATATCTTTTTTGGGGGGGACATGACATGAGCCAAATGTCAAGCTACTGGATGACATTTTAATAAACCCTCCAGAGAAATAAAAGGATGTGACCTTGATTCTGTTAAGTACCAAAACTTAGCAATCTAGAGAAGTGTGACTTTTTTTATTGTGAAGTTAGTTTTCAGATCCTTTTTCTTCTGCCTTAAATGACTCAAAGTATTGTTTGACTGAAAAGCACCAACGTGTCATTTAAGAAAACAAATACCATCGTACTCTGGTCCCATTTTTGACCAATTGTTTCTTTCCTCTATCTAATCTCTTTTGGTCCTGAGCTGGTGGCCAATCAAACAATTAATGGAAACTTAATTAGCTCCTCCCACCCGGCCCTCTCTTCAAAGCCTTAGATACACAAACAGTGAGGTGTGAACACCAACTTCAAGGTGCATCTACTATATCTTCTTCTTCCTGCCTCCCACCAATCACCTACTTGTCATTGTTATTTTTTATAATGGCCTTTAAAAAGTGCTTCACAAATAAGAAAACAAAACATCAAATGCAACCAGCAGATCAACACAATAACATCAGATCAGAGGCAACACATAACACATCATTTTAGAAAAGGAAACACAACGATCGCTCAAAACAAGAGTAAAAAAACAAAAGTAAGTTTGGAGAGATGATTTTAAAACGCGACTGGTCTGCAGCAACAGAGAAGTCGAGGCTGATTGACGTGAGCTTCAGTGCAGCAGCGTCACATTCCTGCACATACCCAGCACCGTGCACGGTCTATACAATCACTCGAGTGCAGTATTACAAAGTGAAATGCACTTGTATAGAATTAGTTGTCTAGATTTCCACTGGAAACACTTTTTCACACGCACACACACAAACTGTACCAGTGGAGGTTCCGGGGCCCGGTCTGATCCGCGGCCCCTCGTCGGGGTCCAGGCACCGGGACGAGGCGGCTCCTCGGCCCGGTTCCTCCTCCGGACGGGTCGGTGTCCAGCAGCTTGTTGTACACGTACAGGCCCGAGACGACGGCGAACACCGTGCACAGCGTCAGTGCGCGACCGTAGCGCCGCATGATGGAGTCTGAAGACTCGGGAAGACAGTCATCACACTGAAACTCAGCCTCTCATAATAAACGTGAGAAACGGTGAGGCACTTCCGGTTGCAGTTTAGCAAATAAAGGTCGTGCTCAGGATTATCAGTTGGAGAAACTACACCCTCTGGTGGTCGTGCACGTCTTTTTTTTTAAAGCGACAGTTCACCCAAAAGGGACAATTCACTCATTATACTTGATATACAAGATACATGTATTGGTCCCACACACATGCACAGACACACTCAAGCAAATGGAGGAAATTTGTCCTCTGCTTTTGCCCATCTGGTGAACACAGCAGGACACACAGAGCAGTGGGCAGCCATGCACGGCGCCCGGGGAGCAGATGTTGGGGGAGTAAGGTGCCTTGCTCAGGGACACTTTTACAGTGGGGTAGGGAGAGTCCTCTTGGACTTTTTGGAACAGATCAAGGTGTTGTCCATCCAGGTTTTTTTGTCACTCCGTGGAGTCGAACCAGAGACCTTCCAGTCTGATTTCCGTAATTTTCTGCCCCTGGTCCCCTCACCACTATGCAGATGGAGGGGTGGGTGAAAGTGTTTGAGTCCACAAAACCCTTCTGGAGTTTCAGGGATAAACAGCGTCGCATACAAATCCAAAACAACTGAAGAAATTGGAGACCACTTAAAAAAACATAGAATGCCTCCATTGATTTATTTTAATTAATAAATGGAGGCAGTTGCTGGCAATGCAATATTCGTGTCACAGGTTCCCTTCTAGCCATGCTCCAAAATATTTAAAAAACCACACAAGCAAAGACATTTAATATAAGAACTAAAATATTACCTAAAAAAGTATCTTACTAAGTAAAACGAATGTAAGTAATACTTAGTGCAAATATTACTAGGTGCAAAGTTTAAAGGAACGAGAGTCTTATGGCAGATTGGAAGAGTTTAACAGTCTTATGGCCTGGGGGATGAAGCGGTCTCTGAGCCTGGTGGAGCGGGCCCGGATGCTGCAGTACCGTCGGCCATATGGTAGCAGGCAGAACAGTTTATTGATGGGGTGATGGGGGTCTTTAATGATCCTGTTCAATCAATCAATCAAGTTTTATTTGTATAGCCCACATTCACAAATAACAATTCGTCTCATGGGGCTTTAACATTGTGTGACATCCTCTGTCCTTAACCCTCAACAAGAGTAAGGAAAAACTACTAAAAACCCTTTTCACAGGTAAAAATATGTAGTTGGCCTTCTTCCTACACCGCTGGGTGTAGAGGTCCTCCATGGATGGCAGCTCCCACCTTGCGATGCAGCTGCAATACCAGGCGGTGATGCAGCCAGTCAGGATACTCTCTATGGTGCACCTATTGCAGAGAATCCTAGAATTCATGTTGAGCCTCCGTAACCTGCAGAGGAAGAAGAGCCATTGTCTGGCCTCTCTCTGTGATGGGGTGCCTACTGCTTCTGTGGTGTCACCCAAGTGTCCGTACACCCCGGCTTTCTAATTCGACTCAAAACTAGGTGGTTTTTTTAACTAAATGTCTGCGACTCCGGAGGATCATGACGGCAGACATACATTTTTGGGGGAACTATCTCTTTAACCATATTTTCTTTAAGTGCTTGAATAAAAAAATATTTTGAAGCTTTCATTTATCTGTTTGTAGTCTAACTTCTTCTGCAGTATGCTGTGCTACAATGCTAACTTGTTACAATATACAGTAAACAATCTAAACACAATTATATATATTAATGGGGTGGTATGAAAATGCAGTATAAACAACACAATATTTTACTCACATCAGATTTTTATTGTATGTGAACTTGCAGTTTATTATGGTTTTGATTCTTAACACTTTTAAAGCTACATATTAGTGCCATGAGTCAGTGACTCAAGAGATATCACCTTTTTGGGATGTATGCTTTTGGGCATTTCTGTTCCAAAACCAGCATTGGAATTGGGGGAAAAAATATTAAATTGCAGCCACGACTAAATTCAACATTGAAATTAATTCATTCTTGATTCTTAACAAATTTAAACTAACATTGAAAATATATATATATATTTGAATGTATAGATTCAGATTTGCCCCCTGTTTTGCTAGAAGTGAAAAAATTAATAATAATACTAATTTACTCATTAAAATACTTGGTCCAAAATTACATTTTGTATCTCTAAGCACCACTTTCCGTGCTTTTATTCTGGAGGCCCCCGCAGACTTCCGGCTCCTCCTCTCTCTCTAATTCAAACCGCTTCACTTGACTCTCTTCATGCAGCAGAGGCAGGAGGTTGAGACCCTCACGTGGGGGGAAGGGTGGGAGCGATAAGCGGTGTTGACCCTCTCCCCCTCCCCCCAAACACTAACCCCCCCAGCCTCCAGTCTGTGTCTGCTGCATCTTTGAATTGGTTTCACCTCCTGAAAAGACCCATTCAGCCTGGCTTTAAGTGACTAGTCTTTATTGAGGTGGCTGCGTTGGACAAACAGGGCTGCACATCAATTGCATTTGGGGAAGATGAGGTTATTGACTGATGCAGTGGTTGATTAATTAGTGTGATAACCATACCCTGACTACTCCTATGCTTATATACAAGTATGGCATCCAGAGTTCTGATCTAACTACTGCATGGTTAAAAACAAACTTTGAATCAATAGTTTTGCATGATGAGCACTCTGTTATGTAAACTCTGAACCTGCATGAACAAGATCTGTTATACAAGTGTTTCTGCAGGAGAGAACTGGAAAAATGGAAAGAATCGAGAGCTTCTGGCGGCGAGGGCCCACGTCTGTGTCAATTGGCTGTTAACAAAAACAGTTGAATTTAAACGTAATGCCCTGCCGCCTGCATGCCTGAATGCTTTGGACATTTTCCTGTTGTTGTGGACATGTCCTTCTGCATTCTTCAGCTGTGAAAGGACAATATTCGGTCCCCGAGTTCATGTCTAAACACTGCTTTAGAGAAGTAAATTCACAATCTTTTTTGTGCTACTCTAATTTATTGTAAACGTTAAACAAATGATCAAATTGCAGGCTCATCATGTCGGGCAGACCATAATGAGTTAATGTATGAAAACAGCTTGTGTGTGTGAGAGAAAATTATAAAAATGTGTGCATCAGAAGAGGACATCTTTGTTTCCACTTTTCTTATTTTCTTATTCAGACATGTAATAAACAAGTTCACACACTGAGCATGACAAAGCAAAACAAACAGAAACAATATCAACAAGTGACACCAACACATTTTTAAGTGTCTTCCACTTTTGTAACAACCAAATAACAAACGTCTGTCCGAACAAATTCCCACGAGTCCACCCACCTAGTCCCAGCTAGTGCAGTGAACCTGCGAGAGCACATCTCCGACAATCAAAACGATACTAACGAAATAAGAGACATAACCCGTCCCACAATATACCGAGACCGTAATATTATCATGCTGTGACAGTTCTCAGAATGTGTGCTAAAATGTTTAAAAGTAAAAATATTGACAATAACACTGATATGATGGATAATAAAGCCACGTCAAGACATTGTAGTACAATATTTTTTTTAGAAATATCCACTTTTATCTGTGTACTTATTCTACAGGTTTTTATAAGTTAATGTGTAGTTAGCTTGATCTATAATTGTTCTGCTGGGAGTTTAGTATACTCTATAAAGTTTCTTCACTTTGTCCTTCGTCAAAATGGAGGATTCAAACGGCTTCTTGAGTCCCATCACACCGCAGGATGTCCCTGAATCCGGCTCATAAATGTGTCCAGAAGTCCAAAATCCCCAGTTTCAGTCCTGCCTTGTCCAAGCTGGGTCCCGTGTGAGCACCCACTGGTTGTCCACTCGGACCCTGAACAGGTGCAGCAGAGATTAAAAGGAGAATACCGGCGTCATGTTCGGCCAAAGTGCCTTTTTGTCATCTTCCAGTTTTCTGACAACTGTTTCTTTCATGTCTCTGAAACAAGCTTTACTCTCATAAACCTGGTTTGAACTGGCTCTTGTTGAAGAAAATAAAAGCACAAATGAGATACAAAAATTGTCGTCGTAACTACCTTGAGATATGACTTTTAGACTGTCATGTAATTGACAGTAACCACGGTGTACCATTTAAAAATTAAGGATTGGTAACCAGTTTAGCAAATTATGTATTTTCAATGTCACAAGAGAAAAGTATGACCAAAAAGTCTCACACAGAAGCCATCTGGCAATGCCCAAGGGTAATTATTTCAGGCTAACAAGACCAGGTCCCCTATCTAAATGATAAAAGACGGCCATAACTGCACTTTCAATGGACCATGGGGCATAAAAACCTGCATTTTGAGAATATACTGACTTGGCCTGAAAATAAAAAAAGTTTAGAACACTTTTCCCCCTTCAGGTTACAGTTCTGTGACGCAAGTGTAAGGTTTCATGCACCAACTTCTATTACGAGTCAATCCCCAGTGCCTTATATTCCACTTTTATTCTTACTATGACCGACTGCTCCTGCCGCAACAGCAGTTTACACAGTTGCAAACCCAAACTGTGGGCTGAGGTCAGTGCAACACGATTGGTTAATGTGTTAACAGTGTAAGAAAGCAGACGACTGGCTTTTTATGTATTTTCGACTGCCATCTTTGCCGTTAAAGACTTTCTATTCTGGATTCTTTTAAATGGTTTGTTGGTTTCTCTCCTGTACATCTCTGCAGAAGTTTCACGCCGACAGTGATGAGTTACAAAACTTGGATCATTGTTAAAGCTGCAGTGAGTTTGGTGTTTGACAGCTAGTGGGCAGAAAATGAAAAACATCACTTCATGGAACACAGTCCTGAGATATTATGGACTTAAGCTGTTATAGCTAATGTTTTTTCTTCTTCCGCCTGCTCTCATCTGTCTAGCAGGCAGCTGTTTACATTAGTAACACTTAAGATGGATGTTTCTGCCTATTTGACCAACTTGAGTCCTATTTTCACCTGACTCTTAGTTTTTATGTAGCGGGTTAGTAAATTTCTTTACAAGCTTCTAGCTAACTTTAAACTTATACAGTTTAATTCTATCTAGGTAGTACAACAGCTTCTTAAATATGTTTGGAGTAATTGTTTATCTAGTTGCTGTTAAAGACTTCATCGACCAGCAACTTGCTAATTGCAAACTTCTGTTTCATGCTTGCTAGGTAGCATAGCTTTTTTGAACTATGTTTAGAGCTGTTAGTTATCTAGTAGCTGCCTGGTTAGAACTTCTACTGCTGCATGATCTCTCATTCTGAACTGTTTTGCTTGACAGGGAGGATCAGTGGTTGATCTGTGAGAAAAGCAGAAAACCAAGACAATGATTGAAAGGCTACATCACCAGAGAGTTCTCTATAATCAACTTTTCAAATTTCTTACAAAATTACAAGTATTTTCGAACTGTTTTATATAAAAAATTATCACTTAAAGCTGGAGCACTGGACTTGCGTATAGAAAAAGCTGTCTTTTACATTCAAGCCCTTGTGAAACAAGTAAACTATGAGCTGATTAAGTCTACCAGTGCCAGGTAAATCTCACTGTATTTCATTGTACATCAGAGAATGCTAGCAATGATTGGGTTGGCTCGAGCCTAAAAGGCGGGAGTTGGCTTTAACAACTATAGCGTAAACCTATTGAGTTTCTGATACTTTGGTTAAAAACAGAAACGAAAGAAAGAAACTATTGGTGTGCCTAGGACGTTATGTTAGCGTCGACGATGTTTATGTCATTACTTTCACTGCCAGAAGGGGGAGATAAAACTTTTGCACTGTATGTTTAATGCAGGTTTGTTAGTGGGTGTTTACAAACTGAATAAAATTAAAGGCCGCTAAGATAAAAGAAAAATTTGTCTCAAATTGGTTCGGGCACAAATTTAAAAAACAAACTTAACACCGGTATTACCCTTTTGAAATCATGTGCTGTACATTCTCTGCCAGGTGCCATTATGAGGACATGTTGAGCATCACTGAACGAAACAACCTTGCTCCGAACATTATGGAAATCAACAAAGAGTTCCACCAGTGTGGCCACTAGGCTGTGTCAGAAGTCACTCTTCAGCAGACGCAGTCCTGAAGTCAAAGCTTGGAGTGTCAAGATCAGGAGCAAATGTTCGCTGTCACATTGAGAGTTCAGTGTGAGGACACTGGGGAACGAGACGGTTCAGGTTTATGACAAGGTAGGAAGAGATCCAGGCAGTGGCTGAGAATTCCACATGGGGGAAGAATAGGTCACTCTGCCGGCCACTGAGCACAACACCGAGGTTGAGGCTGCACATTTTGTTCAGTAAAAATATTGGAAATCTTGAGCGGCCGGTGCATCTGAAGGGAACCACAGAGGATGAAAAATGCAACGGTCCAGCACACTGTCCAAACATTTTTTTGATGTAGACTACTGCATCATCCAAGATGCACTAAGGGTTTCTAGGTCACTTTCTAAACGTGGAGAATTTGCCAAATCTGATGGGTTGGCTCCTTGCTCTGACAAATACTGGGAGTTGCAATTCCAGCAAAAAGTAAACGATAAAGTGTGCAGCTCTAAAGTAAAAGTAGGATTCCCTTCCAGTGACTTGCAGATGAGATGTGGCTGGAGGTGGATGAGGATTTTGGGGGGTTGGGGTGGTGGGACTCAATGAGACTCTCCGTTGACTGAGCTCCCCTCTCCCCTGGGTGAGGAGGAGCGAGAAAGCCCCTTCTCTGTGTTTTCTGAGCTGGAGCCGTTCTGGCTGTGGTGGTCGACCACCGATGACGCGGCGCTGGAGGACGTGGCTGAGGTGGGCGAGGGCTTGACCTTTTCCTTAAAGTCTGTAATGATGACCGTCAGGTCCCCAACTGTCACCTCCAGGTGCTGGGCGCTGCTCCTGTCGATGTTTTTCAATCTAGGCCTGATGGGGGAGAGAAGGATTAGAGTAAGAGATAGAAAACGAAGCATCTATGAATTCTAGTGTTCATGAATGCATCCCTATCATTAATATCAGATTCCTGCTACCTGGTGTGAGTTTGTTTACCTCATCTTCTTGTGACTGTTCTTCTTGAGCGCCGGCTCCCTGTCGCTCTTCTCCTTCTCTACCTTCTCCTTCTTTTCCTTTTTGGGCTGCGAGGGTAACACAAACTGCTGCGTTACCTGCTGCTGTGAGACGAGCTGAGAGACGGGACGAGGCTTCCTGATCCAGGGGCAAGAGGGGGAGGTAAAGAGAGAGACATAAAGAAGGGAGGAGAGGGGGGAGACAATGTGGCAGATTAATGAGAGGGAAAATCACAGTGAACACCTGGCTCCATCTAACGTACCACCATAATCAAGAGCCAATGATCGCTGCCAGTGCTGGTTAGGAATGGAGCCGCTGAAGTGTTCTTAACACTGGCAGCAAGTGGCCACACACACACTCTCTCTCTCTCAGCGTGCATTCAGAATAAAACCCAGGATTCAGCCATCTGTGAGATATGCAGAATACCTGCACAGGCTTGTGTTGGCACCCACCCACAGGGATACACACTGACAAGATGAGATGCGTTTTGCTGAAAACAAAAGATGTGACAGGAATTTTAAGTGTGAAAAGGACACAGTTTTCAGATACGAATGTATGGTTTTTCAGGAGGAAACTTAAAACTACGAATGATGCGATGCTGTCACGAAAAGGAGCTCAGCCATTACTGGAAGTACAATGCCACGTTTTCATTGAAGGTCACACCCAACGTGTTTTCACCCCTTTCTTTCCAAATGAAAAACATTAACATCTCCTACACTACGGTTCTTGTCTCATAACTCCAGGGGTGGGTGTAGACAGTGCAGGGTTTCACATTAATTACTTAGACTGTGGCAGCCTGCCATAGTTTCATAATGCAACAATTTTTTTACACTTCTCATAATAAACATGACATATCACACTTTGTGTTTTGTGCCGTCTTTTCATATCACACTTTGTTCTGCGCTCTCTCTCTCTCTCTCTCGCTCCATCGGCTGCACCAGTAGAAATCCTGTGTCTGTGTGTCGTCAAAACAGTCAGGTTTTAAAAGTCCTTGCAAGCAGTCTTCATCATAGCTGTGTGTGTGTATGTGTGTATTCTCGTGAGGGTTATGCGGTTCTCAGCAGGCGGGGAAACTGCAGTCTAACTTGTCACTCAGTCTCTCCATGTGGACACTCTAAGACCCTGTGCAGCTACTGCCACAGTTTGATATTATTCAGTGGGAATCAAGTGGAGTCTCCTGTCAATTCTTCTCCATAAGCACCAGTCTTTACTGTCGCTAGAACCCCACAATCCCTCACCAGCTTCCCACTTCCTCCACAATCAGTTGTGTGAGGGGCTTTTGTCCAAGTATAATACTTTCTTGTCGGCTCTACAAAATGTTGAACATGGATCCGATGTGAAATAATCACACTGTGTAACGTGCTTCGCCAAATGTTCCTCTTCAGTCACATTCTTATCCTCTGAGTATCAGCGGTCTAAAAATTGATGCATTATGCAATTGGTCTTGTAACAGTTTGCACGCATGAGGACTGATCACACTTCTTTTTGTGTTTGTCGAGTGTTCTGAGTCCGTGAGTGTTGAAAATGCTCTGTTGAGAGTCTCCACATCTCGGCATCCACACACAAATAGGCACTTATGCATATCACAGCCTGCAGATACTTCACCTAAAGCCACATCTATGTACAAATCGAAATAAATGAAAGACATGCAATTAACAGGCAACACATTTAGACCCATTTCTGTACACATGAATGCATGCACACAAACACACACACGCAGCAGTGAGCAGATGAAGGATCGGGGCATGATGAGAAGAGCAGAGGAGCACAGCATGTCTGTTTTCTGAGCTCTGTCGAGCAGTTGTACTTGAAACAGCAGCTGTTGGAACCAATTTCATATTTCACAAGCCAGTTTGTGTTTAATAAGATAACTGATATATTTACCCAAATCCCCATATGCTGTGATATTTGAAAATAAACCTACTGCTCAGAGTACATAAAATATCTTAGTCAGAATTTAAAGCATTAAAACTCCCACAGTCCCGAAAAGGAAAACGGCTTCAGTGGATTGTACTAACCTGTGTGTGAACCCTTTTGAAAACGTATTGAAATGACAAAAATGCTTCAAGGTGCTCCGTGAGAAGAAATGTCCTTTTTGCAATTGCCTAATGCAATTATAATGCTGCAACACAGCAAAAGTACAGGGTGAACTAAACGCACTGGACTTAAAACAGAATCCATCCATGGAATAAGTGCACCGAGACAAGCAGTTGCAGAGATATGCGACACAGAAAGAAATCGAGCCTTTGAGGCTTTTAGTTCATTTTCGTGAGGACATGGTGAATATAAGCCGAGGCTGCCGTCTTGTTCTGTGGGCAAAGCTGTTGTTTAGCAGTTCTGGGATGACCTAAATTGGGGCCCAGCTTCAAAGCGTCTCTCCTAGACTCGTCTTCCTTTTTTTTTCTCCCCTTGACTTACTACTGCCCTCACAGAACATGCAGTGATGCTACTGAGGCTTGAGTGGAAATGCAAATGGGTCTCTTGGCCAACATAACTGTCTCATAGGGAGGAGATGTAGAGATCCTCTAATATGTCTGTCTTGTCAGCACAACGCTACAGAAGTGCTGACAACTCTTCTTTTTTTTTTTTTAATAAAAAAAGGCAGAAGCGTCTCAAAGTCCTCTTGTTTCTAGCTCGAGCGATTCGCGGCTCTCTCCTTGACATCCGTTAACTCCTCCGGCAGCAACAAAGGCGGTGTCTGGTGCTCTTGAATTTACTGGAGCTTGCAAACAAAGCAGCGGCTGTCTCTAACACAATCGAGCGTCCTGCACCCGGGACAAATGTTGGCAGCTTCCCGAAATGTTAAAGAAAACAAGACTGCATCTGCCTCATTCAAAACCATCTTTTTGGTTTGTGTTTTTTTGATGAATTCAGTGTGATTTACTGAATCACTGATGCCAATTAGTGCAGCAAATGAGCAATGCACAGCGGTTTATGGGTATGAACTGTAGTGGGGTAGTGCTTTTGTATACAACACATCAGCCCCTTTCCGCAAAGATCTCTTCAATATAGCCACCTTTCCAAGTTGAAATATCTGTCTGCGTCTTCTACGTGTATGACACCTCTTTTTCATCCTGAAATATTTATTTTCTTTTGGTTTTCAGCTTCCTGTTTTTGTATCTCAGAAAAATTAACACGCCCACTTGCTCGCGGTGAATGTTCCTGACACTTTCCTGCTGTACACTCGGACGTTTAACTTGGTCGCTGCCAGGAAATGTTATGTAAAATGTCTGGCCTAACTAATTCAGATATCTGTGTTCTCACATACAGCCCTTCCAGAAAATTTCTGGAAAACGTGGGGACTTCAGTGCATGACTGAAAGCAGCTTTGGTGTTTGCTTAATGTGTCATTAAGGGAAAGCCTAATAATGATCTTTTCTTTAAGACTCAAAGACTGTCTGTGCCCAAGAGCTATGAGGCTCTAGCTATAAACATATTTTCTATTTCGTATTTTCCTCATGCATTACAATGAAATTGATTCTCACCAACAGAGCCAGCTCAATAAGCTGGAGGTGAAAGAGGAGACAACCTAATACCACGGCGAGGCAAAGCAGCCGCTCTAAACAGAGCTGCCTCTGTTAACCCAATCAAATGGTTATTATCTTAGCACTTAGGCCTCAGAGGCTATGTGTGCGCGTTTTTGTGAGTGTCTATTGATTGCAACAAGAATTTCTGTGCCTAATGTAACGGCCTATTCTTTCTGACATTAATGATACGTGTTGGAACTGTTGTTCCAATCGATACGTGCTCTACTCATGCTATTCCACGGCAGCTAATGGAGTCCCACACTGGGAAATTAGGCAGTAGGGAGAGGGATTAACCCCACAAACCCAACTGTATTTCCTTGAAGAGGGGAGGGTGAAGACAACAGTGGACATAAGTCACAATTGCTTTGGTTTAGGCTTTTAATTCAGAGAATGTGATCAGGAAAACAGTCTATCAAAGAGGATAATAAGTCATAATCATAATCGTCGGAATCATAAAACCAAGCATGACTCTCACACTCCAAAGCCATTTTCAGACATGCAATGTTCAGGACCAGAATTTGTCTTCCACATATTAATAATTCAGCAGGAGATTTTCCTGGCCAGACGTGTTCACAACAAAAAGAACATATCTGAAACCTGCAGGACGTGACGTATAAATTCCACTGCATATAAATCGTGCGTCTTTGTTGACACTACATCGAGACCGGCATCTGCCCTCATCACCAAAAGCTCTCAAAGTCCTCCTGTTCATCCTGAGATATTTGTGTTCAGTTTGTTTTCAGTTTTGCATCAGTCATCAACTTGCCCACTTCGTCGCTGTGCATTGTCACATGGTCGAATATTTTAAAATTAATATTTTCTAGAAAATGTCAAGAGCAACTGAGACAGACATTTACGTTCTCACTTACGGCTGCCCTGAAAAATGTCTGTTTGAACTCTCAACTCTCTTTGAAAAATGCTAAAATAAAAAAGATTTAAAAACCAGGTTAAAACTGAACCGTGGATATGGAGAATGGTGTTACAGCCCTAGTAAAGATGAACTGGTCCCGCCACATGCTGTCACTGATCCCTCAGCGCTTCGTGGTCCTGGGGGGGAACTCTGGCCGCCCCCCTTCTCAAATGTGTCATCCACACATGCACCCACACGTCATCTATCATTATCGCTATCTCCCTCGCCTCTGTCCTTCAGCACTCCTCTCCCTCCTCCACATGCACCCACTGACCTCACTTCTGGCCTGTGCTCGAGAACAGGGGAGAAACAAATACAGACTAGGGCTACGTTGTAGCACTTGCGGGCCCGAGCACCTGCACGTTGAAGCCTGTTGCGGTCGGGGGAGAGAGCGGTCGATGACCAAGCGCACGTCTCCGTGTTGGATGCGTTTTCCTCTCTGTGGCAAGGATAAAAAATTCACTTCCTGTAGCCACCAGGGGGTGCTGTGTTTTAAAGTCATGATTTCTGTGTAGATGTCATCAGGCTGGGACTCCAGTCTTACATGTCTATTTTGGACTCAATTGGACAATAAACGCTTCACTTCCTGTAGCCACCAGGGGGCGCTGTGATTTAAAGTCAAGATTTCTGTGTAGATGTCATCAGGCTGGGACTCTAGTCTTACATGTCTAGTTTGGACTCAATTGGACAATAAACGCTTCACTTCCTGTAGCCACCAGGGGGCGCTATGATTTAAAGTCATGATTTCTGTGTAGATGTCATCACGCCGGGACTCTTGTCTTACATGTCTAGTTTGGACTCAATTGGACAATAAACGCTTCACTTCCTGTAGCCACCAAGGGGCGCTGTGATTTAAAGTCATGATTTCTGTGTAGATGTCATCAGGCTGGGACTCTAGTCTTATATGTCTAGTTTGGACTTGATTGGACAATATATGTCAGAGATACAGAACCTTGTGTTTTGATGGCGTTTAATCAAACTTCGACGCCACGGTCACACGGCCTTAAAACCATATGAATATCTTCGGGGGGGGGGGGCTGTTGATACACACATGTAGTTTGAGTGAGATAGAACCATGAACACTGAAGTTACAGCATTTCGTGTTTCATGGCGAGTTGATGAACTTTGACGCAACGCCACGGTCACATGGTGTGACGAAAAAACAATCCCTAAATCATTTTTTATCTCCATCTTGTTGTGATGAAACTCATCTGAATTTAAAGTTAAACTGATGAAAGCCCTGGGACAAGTATGTCAAAGTAAAAATGTGGAATATGGTCAAAATGGCCACTAAATCCAAAATGGCGGACTTCCTGTTTGGTCTAACATATCGATCCAAGAGACTTATTTGTTTGTTATGAAAAGACACATGCCATACTCAATTTTTGTACATGTCGGCCAATCGTAGTGCCGGGGCCGACCTTTAGGGGGCGCTAGTCAGTTTTTTTGCCACGCCCATTTCTTAAAACCATATGAATATCTTCAGGGGGGGGATGTTAACACACACATGTAGTTTGAGTGAGATGGAACCATGAACACGGAAGTTACAGCAATTTCGTGTGTTATGGCGAGTTGATGAACTTTGATGCCACGCCATTAATACTGTGTTTGACGAAAAGTCACAGTAATCTTATATCTTCATTATCAATGTCTTGAGACCCATTTGATAGAGTTTGACATGGTTGAGGTCAGAGGATGAGGAGAAATACATCCAAGTGTAAGACATGCAAAAAAAAAGACATTTCCTGTTGCCACCAGGGGGCGCTGTGATTTTAAGTCATGATTTCAATGTAGATGTCATCAAGCTGGAACCCTTGTCTTATGTGTGTAGTTTGGAATCGATTGGACCAAATATGTCTGAGATACAGAACCTCGTGTTTTGATGGCGTTTAATCAAACTTTGACGCCACGCCACGGTCACACGGTGTGACGAAAAGTTGATTTTTTAAGTCAACTTTTTTCTCCATCTTGTTGTGATGACACTCATCTGAATTTGAAGTTGATCTGATGAAAGCCCTGGGACAAGTACATTAAAGTAAAAATCGCCAAAAATGGCCAAAATGGCCAAAATGGCCACTAAATCCAAAATGGCGGGCTTCCTGTTGCGTTTTTCATAATGCCCCTTGAGACTTTTTTTCATGATTAGTCATGATACACCTCTTGCCCGATTTTGGTGAAAATCGGTTATGTGGAAACCTAGGGGCTGATTCCAGGGGGCGCTTTTGAGCCATTTTGCCACGCCCATTTCAAATTACTCCAGAATACTAAAATATCCGCAGACCTTGAATTTCCTGCCAAGTTTCACAACTTTTTGAGCATGTCTAGACCCTCAAAAAGCCCCCGAAAGGGAAATAAAAATAACTAGGGCTACGTTGTAGCACTTGCGGGCCCGAGCACCTGCACGTTGAAGCCTGTTGCGGTCGGGGGAGAGAGCGGTCGATGACCAAGCGCACGTCTCCGCGTTGGATGCGTTTTCCTCTCTGTGGCAAGGATAAAAGCTTCACTTCCTGTAGCCACCAGGGGGCGCTGTGATTTAAAGTCATGATTTCTGTGTAGATGTCATCAGGCTGGGACTTTAGTCTTACATGTCTAGTTTGGACTCAATTGGACAATAAACGCTTCACTTCCTGTAGCCACCAGGGGGCGCTGTGATTTAAAGTCATGATTTCTGTGTAGATGTCATCAGGCTGGGACTCTAGTCTTACATGTCTAGTTTGGATTCAATTGGACAATAAAGGCTTCACTTCCTGTAGCCACCAGGGGGCGCTGTGATTTAAAGTCATGATTTCTGTGTAGATGTCATCAGGCCGGGACTCTAGTCTTACATGTCTAGTTTGGACTCAATTGGACAATAAACGCTTCACTTCCTGTAGCCACCAGGGGGCGCTGTGATTTAAAGTCATGATTTCTGTGTAGATGTCATCAGGCTGGGACTCTAGTCTTACATGTCTAGTTTGGACTCAATTGGACAATAAACGCTTCACTTCCTGTTGCCACCAGGGGGCGCTGTGATTTAAAGTCATGATTTCTGTGTAGATGTCATCAGGCTGGGACTCTAGTCTTACATGTCTAGTTTGGACTCAATTGGACAATATATGTCCGAGTAAGGAACCTCGTGTTTTGATGGCGTTTAATCAAACTTCGACGCCACGGTCACACGGCCTTAAAACCATATGAAGATCTTCAGGGGGGGGGGCTGTTGATACACACATGTAGTTTGAGTGAGATAGAACCATGAACACTGAAGTTACAGCATTTCGTGTTTAACGGCGAGTTGATGAACTTTGACGCCACGCCACGGTCACACGGTGTGACGAAAAAACAATCCCTAAATCATTTTTTATCTCCATCTTGTTGTGATGACACTCATCTGAATTTAAAGATGAACTGATGAAAGCCCTGGGACAAGTATGTCAAAGTAAAAATGTGGAATATGGTCAAAATGGCCACTAAATCCAAAATGGCGGACTTCCTGTTTGGTCTAACATATCGATCCAAGAGACTTATTTGTTTGTTATGAAAAGACACATGCCATAATCAATTTTTGTACATGTCAACCAATCGTAGTGCCGGGGCTGCCCTTTAGGGGGCGCTAGTCAGTTTTTTTGCCACGCCCATTTCTTAAAACCATATGAATATCTTAAGGGGGGGGATGTTAACACAGACGTGTAGTTTGAGTGAGATGGAACCATGAACACGGAAGTTACAGCAATTTCGTGTGTCATGGCGAGTTGATGAACTTTGATGCCACGCCATTAGTATGGCGTTTGACGAAAAGTCACAGTAATCTTATATCTTCATTATCAATGTCTTGAGACCCATTTGATACAGTTTGACATGGTTGAGGTCAGTGGATGAGGAGAAATACATCCAAGTGTAAGACATGCAAAAAAACATACATTTCCTGATGCCACCAGGGGGCGCTGTGATATTAAGTCATGATTTCAGTGCAGATGTCATCAGGCCGGGTCTCTTGTCTTATGTGTCTAGTTTGGACTCGATTGGATCGTGTTTGTCCGAGATACAGAACCTCGTGTTTTGATGGCGTTTAATCAAACTTTGATGCCACACCAAGGTCACACGGTGTGGCGAAAAGTTGATTTTTTAAGTCAACTTTTTTCTCCATCTTGTTGTGATGACACTCATCTGAATTTGAAGTTGATCTGATGAAAGCCCTGGGACAAGTACATTAAAGTAAAAATCGCCAAAATGGCCAAAATGGCCACTAAATCCAAAATGGCGGGCTTCCTGTTGCGTTTTTCATAATGCCCTTTGTGACTTTTTTTCATGATTAGTCACGATACACCTCTTGCCCGATTTTGTTGAAAATCGGTTTTGTGGAAACCTAGGGGCTGGGTTCCAGGGGGCGCTGTTGAGCCATTTTGCCACGCCCATTTCCAAATACACCAGAATACGTAAATTTTCACCACTCTCTAATTTTCTGCAAAGTTTGGTAAGAAGTTCAGCATGTTAAAGCCCTCAAAAAGCCAATTCACTTTAGTCACAATAATAATAATAATAATAATAATAATAATAATAAGAATAATCCTTACAATTTCAATAGGGCCTCTCACCATTCGGTGCTCGGGCCCTAATAATAAAAATCCTTACAATTTCAATTGGGCCTCTCACCATTCGGTGCTCGGGCCCTAATAAATTATTAACGTCCTTCATGAACCAACACTACAGGAAATTTACGCCTTTGGTTCGGATCCTGTCACAGTTGGAAAATGTCTCTACCTGACCGATTCAGTGGGCGGTCACATTATGAGACGGTTATGCTTCTGCCACAGTGGACAAACGGATCAACACCACTGCTTGTTGTGAATCAGCAATTGGAACAGATGGTGTGTCGGTGTGTGAGCCAGGATTTTCCAAATATACAAATGTGGTAATAACAGACTTTATAATACAGATGACTTTGCAAACTCCTGGTATATTAGATTTAATCCAATTGCCAAAGAACATCTGCCGACTTTTTTATTGAGTTTTACTACATATCTGGTTGAACAGTAATAATAAACCTGAACACATGTGGCGTAATAAATCCTCATCAGAAGGTGAAATGTCTGTACAAGGACATGAAGGCCTACAGAAGAGGTACAAATCAAGCATCTTGTTTTGAAGGTTGAATCAGTATTAAGAGGAAACCTTGCATGTCTTTACAAGTATTTATATGGCACCAAAAGCCCTATTTAGGACAAGTCGCCTTCACCCATTCAGGCAGAAATTAACACAGCGTTTCTATACACAGGACTTTTACTATCACCCACCATTCACACACTGTCAGCAGCCGTCGGGGGCAATTTGGGGCTCAGTATCTTGCCCAAGGACACTTGGGAATGTAGAGAGGAGGAGCCAGGGATCAAACCACTGACCTCTGACTTCAAGGGGGCCCTTGTTTGGGTGGCTAGACTTATCGGGTCCATCTATCGGACAACATTGCCTGTTTTATAATATTGTATGGTGTACTGTTCTTTGCTCATACAATATTGATGTATTATACCAGGTCCAGTCTTATTGTACTGTATATTATATAGTATCTCTTTGAGATGGTGCCACTGTAAAAAGCACAAGGTAAATAAAGGGATTATGTTAATTTGTTCATTCATTAAGCCCGTCTGTGTTGTTTATGTTGAAATTCAAATATTCTGCTGATATCTGTCAAACACCGAAGATGACAATCTGCTGTCTACTCGGCAGAATATGACCTCATCTCAGCATGCTCACACACACACACACACACACACACACTTTCACATAGTGTGTGGGGGCGGGACAGGTACAGAAAGATGTGAACACTTCTCAATCATCATGCTCACACTGTTTTATGGCAGAGGCAGTCAAATATACAAAATGAATCACATAAAGAAGCCAGCTGGACTTGAAATGAGGAGTTGGCTGATTTGTCGGCACTTATAGAAAGCTCTGGTTACATCCAAAAGGCTGCAGCACAGGACTGCAGATGTTTGGATGGCTCGCTGACATTTGTCGAGTACAGTGGGTGATGAGCAAACAGCCCACACGACAGCTGATAAGCGCGTGTGGCTGCACAGATATCTTTTGTGAGGACCATTTTGAGCCTTCAACGTACAGAGTGACGACATTTTGGACAGTCCTCCTTTTCTGACCCACTTATAATTGGCTGTTTGAGGATTAAGACTTGGTTTTAGGGTTGGAATTAGATTTAGGGTAAGGGTGAGGCATTTAGTTTTGATGGTTAAGGTTAGGGTAATGAGCTAAGGAATGCATTATGCCAAAGAGTGTCTTCACTAAGATGAATGTACAAATGTGTGTGGTTGTGTGCTGCTATAGACAAATCCCTCAGTTCCGGGATAATGATTGTAAGATCATTGCGAAACAGCTTATTTTATGCCCTGTTGAACACCCTTGTTTCAGGTGGAGGAGTGTGAGTGTGTGTCACGTTTTCTATCAGCAGGTTGTAGGCTGCTCCTGGGAGCTCCTCCAACCCGATGATTAATGTCTCTCCCTGCCTGTACTTGCTATCACCGTGCACGTGTGTGTGAGAGAGAGAGAGACAGATGGCTCTCCACGTCCTGTGGTTTATGACACCATCTACAGCCTGCTCGCCACACTCTACCACATTCTCCTCACACACACACATCCACACAGAGCAGTATGTCATGAATCAGTGTCACCATAGTAATTACAGGCTTATCGTGTAGCCATAATCTTGAGCCACAGTGACGTGATAACAGCCAGCTTCATTGTCCCTGGTGTACGCTCGGTTTTGTAGCCTGTGCGAGCGCCAGCACCAGTAAACCCACACCACTGAGCCCACTGTGTGACTTATAGAGGATGTCATAATTCAGATGGGCTTATAAAACACTGATTGGTTTGGTTTACATGCATTATACCTGTTTATAGATGCAATCTGTGTTGTTATTTCACTTCCTCTATTTAATTGGTTGCCGTTATAATGGCAGTTTATCTTCGCTGCAGACTTGATGTGGCTCATAAAGCGTTGCTACACTCTCTTTCCCCACACTTCCTGTCTGTCATCACGGACTCTATGAGGTGGGAGTCAAATGTGTTGATCTCTGCCAGCGATGTGTTTCTCTGTGGGGAAATTAACACAGCAGCCAAATAGGGATCGGTTAATGTGGAATGCGGTAAATACGCTTTTTCCCTTAAAAAGGCTGTAACATGAGTAAAGGAGGGCAAACCTAACCGTGAAGATGAAGCTGTTTTCAAACATGTACAGAAAATTGGGTATTTTCCTGACTTTGTCTTTCAAATGTGAAGGACGCAGCAGGAGATTGTCCACGTCAGACATGTTCACAACAAGATGAAAATGTCCACAACATTCAGGTGAGGGGCGGGGCTTGGGTAGATCATGCAGGAGGCAGGACATGACATACATTCTACTGTTTTTGCTTGAAGCACATTGACACTGGCCTCGGCCATTATCACCAAAATGTCTAGAATTTCTTCCCCTTTACTGTTGGACGTCTTCCTTTGTGTCTTCTATATGATATGATATGATATGATATATTTGTAAACTTTTGGGTTTTGCAATGTGTGTTAGAAATATCATCAGCACGCCCACTTGTCACTAAGGGGCTCATTACTAAGTTCAGGGAAATGTGACTGCAACTGACTTGGACATTTGCATTCTGACTCACACATCACCATAAACAGATTTTGCATGAGAATTTGCATATTCAAAATCTTAAAGCAAGGGACAAGATTTTGGAGCAAAAAGCTTTCTGGTTTCTGTTTTTGTGTGGAGAGTAAAAGAGACGTTGACCGAAAGGCATCGTCTATTCAATCTCTGCATTCATATTCAGATGGCTGGTAATTGAGATCAGCAGAAATGTTGTCTGGACCTAAAACATCTACTAAAAGTCAATAGCTACTTCCTTTCTCATATACAGCCCCTCAGAAGACTTTCAGGAAAATGTCCAAAGTTCAGTACATGTCATAGAAAGGGCCTTCTAATATATACAGAGTTGTGAAGATGGAGTTACTGATTTAACATCTTCATTCAAGTTCATGTTTTAGTATAAACATGAACACAGGCAGTTTAATAATATTGAAATACAGAAAACTTGCACTTCAAACTATGAATTTCAATGACACATATTTATCTCCGGGCAGCATTTAATCTATGCACAATTGCACATACAGCATTACATGGTGTATTACTATTCCACAGAAGAAGCACTTATTTTTCCCAATGCAGCTAATCTGAGAGAAAAGAAAAAAAGAGATAATTAATCTTATACTCTTTGCAAATCAAATTGATTCTAGCCCAACTTTAAGAATCAGCTCTCTCTGCCTCGGCTCCCGGTTTCCATTTCCCATGAATCTAGACGACTCCAACGGGCTGATGATTATCTCTTGTTTATGATGGATATCTGCTGAAACCAATCACTGGCTGGCTGCATGAGAAAAAGGCTTTGAAGCGGCAACAGTTTTATTGTTGGTATCAGCATCGGAACATTGTGATTCTTCTGCTGTGCTCCCTTTTTTGGGGGGATTTGTGATCACATTTCATTTCAGTTATCTCGTTTATATGCTGTTGGTAACACTTTTATGTTGAGCTGAAATTATTAGATGAGGGACAGTGAATTGCTGTACAGCTCGACTGATAATCAGCTGATCTTTTCAATCGTGTTTCAGATGAAAAAGCCCAATATTTGCAAGTTTTCTTTGCTTTGACTTTGAAATTTAGGACTGTTAAAGAGACCAAACAAGACGTTTGACTAGTCCTGGATTTAGGGAGACTACAACACCTTTCAGCAGATGAATTTATGATAAACTAGCACTTAGCAGTCCAAAGCATACCACCACCAAGGCCAAACAGTTCCCTTAAATTCAATCAAGCTGCCCCTCCAAACCTAATTTCACACATACATATAATATCCCTGTATGTGCTCAATTTTGCCACGGAAATTGAGGAAAATGTTTAAACACTATATCTCACAATGGAAAAGAAAGTGGATAAAAGTTTCTGGATCTGCACCAACAATTAATGAGTTCCTCCCTGACCCAAACCGCATCCTTACACCAGGTTTTGTGGTTATTATCAAGTAGTTTTGTGCAATCGTGCTAACAATCAAACCAACAAATGGACCGGGGTGAAAACATAACCTCCTTGACTCTGGAAAATACCTATTTGGAGCCCTACCATGTTGGTGTTGGCTATTAAGTACTCCCCTTAATGCATTGCCCTGTTCTTCCTCAGTTGTATTCTTTGATATTAATGTTTCAATAAAACATCCTGGATAATTCAGACTGTCATGTTGAAAGCTGCATTATTTAGGGGTAAGAGAACGAACTGGATCTGCGCCGAATGCACAGTAACAGGTCAATTGTGAGTGTGTGGCACTGCACATGAACTGTGAGGGTGAGCTTGTGCGGAGGATGATAAAACAACATCTGAGCAGCCAAAGGCTCCCAGCCAGCCAGCAGGCGCTTGTGCTCATTTCAGGCGGAGCCGACAAAAAACCTTCACATCAGTCAATCTGTCACCGAGAGATGCCCAAGGTTGAGATCAACTTTTGAAAGGAGCGTGGGACGGAGACGCTGCTGAGAGACGGGAGAGTAAAAGGTAGCGAGAGAGCAAACACAAACGAGAGGGAGAAGTAATACTCCAGAAACATGATCAAGCTCACTGTCCTGACCTGTAGAAATATGATGCTGCCAAACAAGTTCTTCAGCGCAGAGCGTGCACACACTGAGTGTTTTCCCTGGTGGGCTCGACGAGTCAGAGCTCAGCGAACAGATTCAGAGAGTTGAGGTGAGACACGCACACACACTGCTCTATTACACCCCGCAGTATTTGCCTAAGGAGGGTGTTTAGATTCAGGCTTAACTGCTTTCTGTCAGCACCTTCACACACACACACCTGACATTTTCAGCTTTTGTTCAAAACACCAGACAAATGAACCGCGTCTCAGCCTTCATTTTGTATTTCAAACCTCAAGATGACGCCCTAATCCAGAACAAACCTTCATGGTTGAACTGGGCGGGGACCTTTACTATCTAGCTCAAGCCAAGTTCACACTACACTACGTGCTGTCTTTTGTGTTCATACTCCAAATTATGTTGAGTATAGTGAGTTTGAATGATCCTCTTCCCATTCTGTTACATCCTGCTCACAGAATGACAGATCAAGCTGGAGGATCAGAAGCACTTCGGTGGACCTCACAGTTGTATCGAATACAGAGAGAGAGAGTGGGTCTAGCCTTTTTTTGTGTCCGAGCCAGAACGTATAGTAACGGAGACTGACCCGTACCTGAAAGGCATTCATTTTTTTGGTATTCAAAACCTGATGCGGTTCGTATGAGCTGCAATGAGTTTGAGTGACTCTAGTCGGAGTCTGCGCCTCTGGAATCGTGCCTTTTGAAGAGTTCACACATCGTGGCCACTGCCGATCAAAGCCCATTTGCCTTTGACCTGGAGCAGGAGCTTTTGTCAGCAAGCTTCAAAGTCGTTGGTGACTGGAATATCAGGCTTAAATAGTGTTGTGTGTACTAAGCTTTATAAAGGTTTTTTTTCTATCTCGTTATTTCAGCTGATGCAGGAATCCAACCTGTGACCCTGCACTTATCAAACAAGCTCTTTTTATGTACCACACCACTGTACTGTGACGTTCATCTATCACACTGGTTTTCAAAGGCTGGGACTGGGGGCCAAAGAGTCACAGCAGATAAAACAGCCATTCTCCCCTCTGCAAAGTCTTGAGGTAATGAGGCCGCGTTGTGATCTGAGCTCCTTTATGATAGCTTTAATTTAATACCCTAAGCTTGCAGCTTGATCTAGAGGAGCAACATATTTTTCCATATTAATCTGCAAAAATGACTTGGGGAAAGAGAGAATGTTTTAACACGCAATTTCGGTTTTATGCCTTGATCCACTCCTCGAATTTGACTTCCGAGCTTCAGAAGCCAGGTCGCTCTTTCTTCCATTTCAACTCTGCCGATCTGCCCGTCAACTTGGATCGTCAGACAGGTTTAGGGGCAAGACTCCTCCTAAAATACATAACCCATTCATCTTAATCTCCAGACCCTATGCATGCAAACTCTCTTCCTCTGAAAATACTTCTCTATCTCATCTTAAAATGCTCCTCACCCCCCTTTCCTTTTTAAGAAGTCATCACTTCTTACACTTGCTGAAGAGACTCTGATCCTGTCAGAAAAGTGACATTTCATGTATCACGATAAGGCTCTCCAGCTCTGACAAGTGATAAATTGATTTTAATCCACGGAACCCACTCTCGCTGTCAAACCCGTGACCTTCAGGCTATATGGGACACTTCCTCTCACCACCGGACGCTCAGCTCCTGCCGGTGCGAAACCTGAATTCATTACATCACGGTAATAGCTCAGTCATGCTTGTTTAGTAACCAGTGAGAGAATTTGCCGTGTCCTGCATTTTATATTCCGCGTGGTGTTTTGCCCTTCAGCGCCTACGGCTTGCTCAGCGGTGCAAACCTGCACTCGTCTGCTGTGATCGGTCATTAACAGCTGCGACCACCTGTGTGGCCATTTTGCTGCAGCGTTCGCCCCCGTGTTTCGAGTGCTTACGTGCGGCCTTGTGCAAGAGCGTGAACACACTAATACTGCTAAAACGCTTCTGCAGCACTGCAGACGGGAAGAAGAATTATTAACATTAAATAAGACCTTCACGCGGACGTTGGCGCTGGGTTTCAAGGGTGTAAAGGAGAACTCCAGGACCTTTGCGTCCTTAGAACCTACGTAACTACAACAAAATGATGTCCAGATGGGGGAGGACAAAGGATGTCCAAGCTTCAGTGGATATTCCTGGCAACCCCGTGGGCCGCTTGTTTGTTACTGAAGCACGCCACGATCTCTGAAGCATCCTCAACAATCAAAACTCGATTGCACTAAAGCTGGACCAGATGACAACAGCATGTCTGCTGCTCAGGCTCTTTGTTTGTGTGAGCGGCAACTGTGTGTTCAGTGTGTGCATCAGGAACGTGCACTTGTGTGCGAATATGTATGCAGTCATGTGTAAAATTTGCATGTTGAGTGCATCTGAACATCAGCGTGTGTGTGTGTGTGTGTGTGTGTGTGTGTGCGTCTGACAGCGGGCTGATTAAGCTGTTGCATAGTAATGAGCTATGGCTGTCTGTCTGGCAGCTGCTCTGACAACCTCTTTTCACAACTTGGCCCTCCCACTCACACACACACGGACACACAGACTCACACACACAGGCGTATATTGTGTACTCGCATACACCAACAAAAGAAACAACTCTGAACAGATATCAGAACGAAGAACTGCACCACATTGTTGTACTTGTTAAACCCGTGGAAAAGTAAAGTTGCGTTAAAGCAGACGAGGATAATAAACAAAGAGTTAAAGGAGATCACGTAACAACACACTGCTTCTAATAGGCCGAGAGGAAACGGCAACAACTCCTCTCCTTCACCCTTTTGTCTCTGCTGTTTTCATCCGGATAATGACTGCCACTCAGGAGTAAGTCATTTCCTGCTTCAAATCACTGATGTCAGGAGAAAATATCACCCACAGGCGCAGAGAGGGGGACTGTGTGTGTGCATGCTGTGCATTTGTATGCTTGAGTACCTGTATAGCACCCCCCCCCCCAAGATTGATGTGTGCGCTTTCAAGAGAGCACCGTGGCTGTCCCTCATTTCACTGAGGTCAGTGTCAGCGAGGGAACATGGACACTAATGCGGCGCGTAGAGGAGGTGTGACGAGGAAGGAAGTGACAAATAAACATGTTGGGTTTGATAAGAGAAAATATGCAGTAAACCAGTGTTTACAGACTGATTTTGTCTGTCCAAGGGAAACACTGGGCGTCAGAATCTAAGGCTACATCCACATTACAACGTTTTTCATTTGAAACAGTAACTCAGCTACAGATTCCCCTGGCGTCCACACTACTCCAGAGTTTTAGAGCCGATAAAAAACGTTTGGAAACCTTGCTGACCCTGTTTTGATTTGAAAACGTTTAATCTGGACAGGCAGAAACAAAGATGTTGGAATAGAATGACGCTGACGGTCGCTGAATGTTTAAGGTCCGGACGTAGCCTTCTTTATTTTACAATGATAAAACTGCTTACATGCGCGAGAGGTGAGCTATTATTCTATCGATCTGAAAACAATTCCTGTGTCCAGTGGGACCCGAGCAGGACGCATACATTAGTGTACATGAGTGGTCGTGTTGTGTGTTTTCAGGCGTGTTAGTGTGGACAGGGATTCAAACTGACACTGAGCCAAAACGTTTGAATGTAAAAATCTGAGAGAATATTTATCTAAATATAATAAGTCTTAAATAAAAATAGTTATTGTGGTACAGGGGGCAAACAAAGGGGGGGAGGGTGGCGGGGAGATCAAACTAATTTCCCTGTGGGGAATCTACTCAGCCACAAATAGATGGTGGACAAAAATATCAATATGACAATATATGGTTGTACTGACTCGTGAAATGATCGATTTGCTGGCACCAAATATCAATATTTACGCACTTTTTTGTGTTTTTTGATTTTTGCCATTTATTGGTTATTTTACATTGGAATAATGACGTGTGGACACTGACAGGTTAGTGTGTTTGTTAGAGACTAAAGAGGCACTAAGACAAGACTTCAGGCACTTTATTTTGTACACGGCGAACAAATACACAAATCCTGCTCTTCCCCTGATCAGGTCCTTTTGTGTTATTCCTCAGCTACACATATGTCACAATGCATTGCTAGATGACTGTCTTACAATTTATCGATAATCGCAGAATCGTGATATTATCGTTAATCGAGGACCATGTATCATAGTCCCAAAGGACCCCCCCACAGCACAAACACACACACTCGTGCAAAAGGGTCACATCCATCCTTACCTTGTTGAAGTCCCCTTCCTCACATCACACATCATGCACTTGAAAGCCTCGGCCGTGTTCTTGTACGTGCACACGCTGCAGTCCCAAAACCCCTCGTCGGAGGGCTTCGGTTGACGCTTCGGCCTTTAAAACAATCATAAGGAGAAAATTAAAACCCACATGAAGGAGGGAGGAAGGGGAGGAGGAGGAGGAGGAGGAGGAGGAGGAGTGAGACTAGCGACTGCAAACATCACGGAGAGCCTGTGGGATCTTTAAGGGGAAATCATGTCGATGTTGGCGATGAGCTCTTTAAAACACACACACACACACACAAACACACACACACACACACACACACACACACACACAAACACACACACACACACACACACACACAGACACAAACACACACACAGACACAAACACACACACACACACACACACACACACACACACACACACACACACACACACACACACACACACACACACACACACACAGTGTGCGCTACACCGTGAAGAAGAAGAAGAAAACCCCATTTTCTTCCCCCCAGCCCCCCACCGATGTCAGCTCAACCCTCTTCGTCGTCGCACTCGAACCCGCGGTTACCTTGTGGGACTCCGCTTGTCGCCCATGCCAGACCGGGGTTCCTCTGGAGGCGCTGAGACGAGCACGGCTCCGGCTCTTTCTCTCCGACGACGGTTCTTCTCTCGGCGGAAGGAGGAGAAGAAAAAAAACGGAAGCGACGCGCCGTCGTGCCCGCTCCGCTTCCAGCTGTCGCGGAAACTCCGCTTTGGGAAACGGGTCACGTGACGCGCCGCGGCCAATCAGGAGCCGAGCTGCGTCCCGAGGCTGACATTCCTCATGGTGAGTCGGTGAGGCGTTCGCGTGCCCGCTGCCAGCTCGGACTTTTCCCCATCCGTCAAGGGTTATAAATGTGTGGTTGTTGGTGTTGTTGTTGTTTAATTGAATGTGCGCGAGTGTGATGGTTTTAAAAACACCACAGGTTTGTTTCCTACATCAACCTACATCAGACCTATTTGATTTGAATATTATAGATTACAGATTAGACAGGAAAGATTAAAAAACACTGAAGGCCTTGAACTTGTATATACATGTATATTATAAATTATTTATAAGAATGGTTTAACCTATTGTGTACAGTCTGTGAAAAACGCTCAGTACAAAAAACAAAGCCGACTGTATCTATCTAAAAACGGACCTTTTCTTATAAGAACTTAAATTTCGTATGATTATAATCACCTTATAGCCCCACTTGATTTAAATTTTCTTTCTAATAGATTATACAGAAGAAAAAAAAATCCAAATCTGTCATTGGGACAAAAATCTAAACGTAGGAAAATAAAAGACCATCGACCATATATATATATATATAACACATACGGTTGGATATAAATAACTTACTCATGTTTGTGTTAAAGGCAACATTACTTAATCTATACATATAAGGTCTTCAAAATATATCATATTTATAAATTTATCAAATATCTGTGACTTCTAATCATCGCAGAGAGCAGTAGTTACCTCCTTCTTCCTGACGTAAACGCCAACGTTTTCCCATTTCCGACAGCACCCAAACGCAGCAATAGACAGTAGCTGATGTTGCAGCAGCAGCGGGTGAACACGCTCCCCCCCACTGTCCCCTCACATCCCTCCATCTTTGCGTCTGCTCTCACGCCGCAGACCCGCCGCACAGGTTCATCGTGAGCACAGACGCGTGAAAACATCGGGGAATCCCTCGCTTTGTGTTCCTGCTGACGCAAGCGAGCTCCACAGATCGTCCCAGAAACCCGGTTCATTCCAGGGATTAACAGCGTGGATCCACCGCTAGCGTCAGTAGATGGGATTCTACCGTACTGACACCCGGATAGCAGTGATTTAAGACGTTTGTAGGATTTGCAAAGTCTCACATGTGCTGATGCCATTTGTGATAATCATCTTCCTCACTTTTGAGAATGTAGCGACTAAAATAAAATATTTCTTTGGCAGCAGGTTATTCAAAGAATACAATCTTACACTCATCTGACGTACTAAATTACTCATATACAAAAATAAAACCAATAAATAGATCTGTTTATTACCCTATTGCTATTTGATTTATTAGGGCCCAAGCACTGACAAACAGTGAGGCCCTATTATTAACAAAAATATATTTTAATTTTATTTCATTTATCTTGTCTTATTTTTTTTTGTAATTTCATTTAAAAATATATATTTTATTTACCTCCTGCGCAGAAGTGCACTGCGGATATTTTATTTTTTGTTTATATTTGTTTTTGTTTTTAAGTTTACATAGTGTAAGATATTGTGCAATGAATAGGTGGTTGAAGTCCTGCCAACACGACAGCCTGCCAAACCTTCGTTTAACTTGTATTATGGAATTTCTATTTTCTTCAAAATTCTTCATCTGATTTTGTATGAAAGCTGGACTAACCATTCATTTATTTAGTCTGTCATTAAGAAACATTCTTTATTGACTGACATATAAAAACATACAGGACCAAACACAATCAACAGGCAACCAAAGAAAAATGCCACCGTTTTTTTATAAAAACGTAAAAATGTCTTGGCTCTGGAGGGGGAAAAAAATGAACCATCTTATTATTATTATACATACCCCCCCACTGTAACACAAAGAAACTCAGAAAACTGAATCCATATGGACCAAACTATTTGGTGGCTATGTACTGAATGTTCATTATTATTAGTCGCTGAGCTCCTCCTCGTCGCTGAAGTATGCGCTCTTCTTAATCTTGGGTTTCCTAGAATCCGATGATGTTGACGCGTTCGCCTCTTGAGACATACGCGTCTGCTTCCTCTTTTCCTCCTCTTCCTCAATATGGGCTTGCTGGATGGAGGGATACAAGGTGGTTGTTGAATTTTCAAACTCCTATAACTTCCATCTCAAACAATGATACATATTAAGCTCCTCTTTTCAATAAGTAAACATGTTTATTTCTGTAGGGATGTTAGAAGTGAATTTTAGGTCACAAGGACAAAAAAGGACACAAATATTACTAGATATAATTCAGAGTATAATATGCAAAAACCTGACGCAGATGTCAACACTATTTTTGAATTGTTTTATTTAGTATATGTGCACACTTACCTCAACAGCTATAGCTTGGCTAAGACTGTCTAAAGCCGGGTCCTCTCCCTCTTCTTCACTTTCTTCTTCTTCCTCTTCGCTATTAGCAGAAAAGGTGTAAGAATTAGAAAAACAGTCAATTTTACAATATCTCACAATATTGGCTTTAGTAAATACTTACACATGTTCAGTCTGTAGATCCTTTTTCTTCTTTTTCTTTTCCTTCTTCTTCGGGGGCTCCCTCTCTCCCAGTATGTTTTTGGGGCACGCGTAGCTCAGATGACCTGTGTCCTGTGATTTTAATCAAAAACACAAATAAAATGACAGTCAGACATCAGACAAACTTCTGAGATATTTTCTACACACCACATTTTATGTTTCCCCCTTTCAGAAAGGACTGGAAATGGATAACTTGCAATTGTGATTCAACAAAGTTTGATCCTCACTCACCCCACATTCATAACATTTGGTCTTGTCGGTGTAATTCCGCCTCCTTATGAACTCAGTCGCTCGTCCATTATCGACTGCAATGCTCGCTTTCACCGTTCTGCCAAACAACTGGGACATGAAAGCATTTGTGAATATCAATTAAAGAAGCATCAATAGCAAGGACACTGAACGCCTATGCTACAATACAAGGACACCAATATTTCAATATTAACAATATTAAGAAGAGAATATTTTCTGGTTACCTTAACTTGAATATGGTCATATTCTGAATAAGCAATAATTAAGAGATCTGGAGTATTTCAACCTCAGTAGCATTATTTAGACATGTATATGTCTTAATCTCATTATGGAGTTTACACAGCATTTGCAACGACACATACCAGTAGTAGTACGTAATGCTCCGTAACATGTTAACAGGAACATGAATGGACTATTCTACGAGCAACTCACGCAAACATCACAATTGTCTTATTCAGAATATAACAACATAATCAGTGGCACACAATATGTGAAAACACAACATCTCTGTGTGTCCTGCACCAGATGGGTTAAAAGCAGAGGTTAAATGTCCCTCCTTGCATGAGTGTGCTTGGGCATGTCTGCGTGTGTTTGGGACAAATAAATGTATCTTAATCTTAATCTTAGACTCACCACTTTGTTGTTTATTGCTCTTGCACAGTTGTGAGCCGAATCTCTGTCCAGGAAGAGAACAAACGCCACCCCTTTACTCAGCCGGGTGTCTTTATCTTTAACAATTGTGACCCTGAAACAAATGGAGTATATTATGGAAAATTATGGGTGATCTGCAGCAGCTACAGTTTGGTTTTCATTAATACTTATTCATGCCAGAACTAGGACTTACTTGACAACTTTTCCATATTTAGTGAGCAGCTGAAATGACACAAATAACATCGTCTCTATAGGAGTTTACTCTTATTTGTGGTTAACAGAAATGATTATTAATATAACAATTACCTTGTGTAGATCACTGTTGGTCAGTGAGAACGGCAGGTTGGACACATACACTGTGCTTTTACTTGGTGCCAACCCTCCACTCATCCTGGACACACACAGCACACTGTAGAGACAAAAGCACTGTCACAAAATGTCTGAATAAACGATCAACAACTAGCTACTTAGCTAGCCTTTACGCTACACTTCACTAAGTCCACCATTTATTATTGTCACGTTTGACCGTATCAAGTTACTACAAACGATTGATTGCCACTTATATATACATTTTATGAACCAAGCAACTTACCACCACCATTAGAATGTTGTGAAATCGCTTAAAATCGTTATATTTCAATGCAGGAAGCTAATAGCTAGGAAACGGCAACAAACGCCATACTTCAACGTCGCCGGTTGATGACGTACCCTGGCCTCCCGTCCAATGAAAACCCTGTTGTCCACCGGGAGAGGCTACACTTACTATCCGACCGAAGAGGGTGGGATTGTGTTTTGCTATTTTGCGTGGAATAAACCACCTTCTCAGTGTAGGTTACCACACACACGTCTATCGATACACACATTTATACGTTGTTTTTCATGTCGCGGTGACGTTACTCTATCCACCGGCTGGAATGTGACGTGAGGATGTTTACAGCATACATGGAGGCTAGCTAATTAGCAATGCTAGCTGCTAGCTCTCCATGGAGACACAGAAGCTACGAGTGAATTACCGCTGAACAGGAGATGTTGCGTTTGTTTTTGTAACGTTGTTGTCTTGCGGGTGGGTCGGTTGTGTGTCTACGCGTTGTGTGCGGGGATTGTTAGTCAAATAGATGTTGTGGGTCAGTGTGTTGTGTAGAAAGTAACCTCAACAAGCTCAGTAACTGGATTCGTGTTGAAATGCAAACACTGCTCCTTCATCTTTGCTCATTTCCTGCAGACAGAGGTCTCCCTCCTCAGCTTGTCTGTGAAGACCTCGTTAGAAATACAGGCACGAAAGCTTGTTGCTAATATATGGTGTTAATTTCTGTTTGTTGTTTTGCAGATTGTGCTGATCATCTTATATAACAAGGAGTCCAAAAGTAAGTTTTTAACCAACTCTGACAGTGCATCAGTTTAACTGTTGTCTAGAAACAAACCAGAAAATGCCTCTACTGTTACAAATAAACAAAACATGGTCATTTATTAGAGGATATTTTAAGTGGCACATACAAGGTTTGGGTTCATATTTAGAGATTGTATGTCTTTAAAAGTGTTTTCGCATGACTGGCTGTACTGCTGCAAAAACTAGTCATCAGACAAAATGTATTGCTATGTTTTGCATCTGAATGTCACTTGTAACTTTTTTATTTATGGTTGTGTGGGATGAAATGTTCAGTGCACTCAGCATCTTTCACTCTCTGCCTTTTTGCAGTGACGTACAGGAGAGACAGGAGCATACGAGAGGTGTATGATGAACGCTTTATAAACGAGAGACCAGTGAGTGTGAACCCAGTAGCTTCAGGATCTGTTTTGTTTTCCTTATATTCCGTACAATAAGCTTTGTTTTTCATCGTTCAATACAAACACAGTGAAGAATACTATGTCTTTTGAGAAGCTGGTACAAGTAATTTATTGGACAATGTGGAAAGAGAATATCACAGCCTAGTTAACTGAGAAGAATGTCTTCATGAATTTATTTTCCATATGAGCTGAAGGGGCTTTAAAGGGACTCTTACCTTTGTTGCATTTTTACACTTTTTTTGGATAAGGTTAAATTGGTATTAATAAGGTAATGACACTCTAAAATGCAAGACAGACCCACCAGGAGTAAAAACAAACAATTATTTCACTCTCATAATATTTAGTGAAAACTTCAACCAATAAAATTCTTCGGACCGTAGGACCTTATTGGCCGACAGACCTGTCTGTTTGCTGCATGGACATGCAGGTTTTCCGTCTGCTTCTTGTGGCGCATTCGGGCCCGCGTCATCAAGGCATGTGAATGCAAGTGTATATAACTTACCGAATCCATTGCTTTGGTAAACAAAAACTCACGTGCGTGCGCGGAGGCAGTAGGTTCTAAGTCTGCTTGTAAATAAAGTTTCTTCAAAAAAACACCGCGGATGGGAACGAGGGGGTGGGGCATTGGAGGAAGGCGGGATGATTTGAATGTGCTGTAATTCTCAAATGCAACAAAGGTAAGAGTCCCTTTAAGGGCAACTGGTTAAAATAATCTGTAATAAAGCTAAAAAGGAAATTCACTGGTTAAAAGTACATGAAAATTTCCAATCCATCAAATGTACCTGTGCTTTTGCAGGGTCCGTACCCACGGGCAGGTGGACCAGTGGAGAGGAGGGGCCCCTTTGTCAGACCTGAGGAGGACTACACCCGGGGTGGGTACGAGTACGAAGGAGCTCCCCGCTTTTTCCCGAATGGAGGCGCCCCCCGGAATTACCATGAAGATCAGAGGAGCTATCACGGCGACAACCTTCATTTCCCTGCCGAACGCAGAGCCGTTCCGCCTCCCAGAAGGGTGAGAGCCACGTGTTCCACATGACTGCATCACTTGTGAAATGCATATGAGCTAAGGCAGTGGATACAAATTAGTGAGGTACAACTGGAATCAAATGGCAGATGCATACCACATGAGTTAATCATGCACACATATAACCCGCCAGCTGAAGGTGCTACAGTAAATGATTAACTGTAGATATTTCATGCCACAGCGTGTGTCAGACATTTGCCTTGTTTCATTGTGACATAACATTATGATGGCTTTGATTTTTTTGTCTAAGCATTTATCTTTATAGCTGATTAACTAACTCTGGGGCATTGTGTCAATACTGTGCATTTTCTGACATTCTTGCAAACATTTTCAGGCATGAATCCATTAGATACAATTACATACACTGTAGGGAAGTAATTGGAGAAGAATGGAAGTTTAATGCACCTCTAGCAAAAATAATGTTGGGTTACACTGGGAAACATCCAAATCATGCCGAAGAAATGGCATTTAGATTCACCCTCATATTTTTTATTTTTACATTTTCTCAAATGTGTGTTGCAGGAGGATTTTCCTTACAGAGTACCCAGAGAGGAGCCTCACCCAGGCCGGACTATGGAGTTTGGGTAAACTTCTCCTCTGAGGCTTGCCACAAGTCTTTTGTGTTTCATTCCTGTGCTTCAGCTCGGGCTGGATTTCATTAGGCCTCTGTTTGCAATATTCCTGTTTTCAAAGGCGTGTTTACACAGCCACAATCATTTATCATGGTTGGCTTTGACCCATATTTGTCCGTCACACCTTATTCACATTTCTTCAAGCCTCAAGTCTCGCCTGGCTCCACAGTATTAGACAACTGTTAAGATAAGCAATGTTTGCTGAGCATTGGCAGTACTTAAGCTGCAGATCGGATTGCAGGAATTCAGACTGGAGATTTTAATTGACAGATTGACTGTCTTTTGACCTGTGCTTCCATCAGGGCAAGCAAGTCTAACGGTAGATGACCTGTGACTAGCTATAGCTCGCTACAAACAAGTGTGCAGATGCATGTGGAAACTGTACTTGTATAATAGAAGATAAGTCTTTTTGTACTGTGTGTTACCAGGTAGCTGTAGCAATATTGTTACACAACAGACAACAGACTTCAGTGTGTAAGTTGTGTTTATAGTGGGTGGGTGTTTGGAGGCAGGGCTGTGTTGAGATGGTGCTTTGTTGTTCTGCAGCTCTCCCGGCCTGTGTGCAAAAAGCAACACTTTACACAGAGGCAACATTTTACAAAAGAAACTACAGCATGTAGAATTGCCACTTGGCAGACACACAAGGATACAAAGGCTTTCATTCTGAGCAGTGATTGCGAGTTGTGAAGGGTCGCCGAGGTCAGTTCCGGCCTGTTGATTGGTGAGTTTGGTCCAAGTAAAGGTCAGAGGTCAGTAGAGAGGTTATGGGGAGTTTGGGAAAGGGTCACAGAGGGAGCATGAAGATAGCACAAAGCTCTATAGAAGCAGCCTCTCATGCATATTTTGACCCTCTGATTCTTTAACATGAACACTATATAACACAACACAAATATCCTCTTTGTTTAAGCCACTCTGAATCAAACTTGTCTGTTCAGCCTGGTTAAATGTTTCAAGTCAGGTCAAATCCTGATAGAGAATAGAGACATGATCCAGCTACTGGATGAGTTCCACCTTATATGTGGAAATATATTGTGTGTAAGTCAAAACCATATGTGATTACTTTGGGTTTATAACTCTCCAGATTCTTTATGAGATATTTTTGCATATTGAGGAATAAACAAGCTTAAACACTAAACCAAATGATTATTACTTCACTGTTGTACCAGATGTTTCTCATCTTTCATCTTGTACCATATTTGTTTGTGTATTTACTTCTAACTGTACCTCATGTGTTTTTGTTGCCTTAGTGCCCGTGCTCCACCTCCTCATAACGTGCGAACCCAGGGAATGTACCCGGCGCCCAGGTCGCTCCCAGAGAGCGGAGAGGACACACTAGTCCAGGCCATCCTCAACCTGGACAGAGGGTAATAATAATGATGATAATACATTTTATTTATAGGCGGCTTTCACAGCACTCAAGGTCACCTTACAAGGCAGAACAAGAAATAGACATGTATCAGAAAGATCAATTAAATTAACAGTGATTAAAACATTATGTAGGTTGGCCAGATGGAAATCAATCTGACTAAATATGCCACTTCATAAAGATGGGTTTTGAAACTGGATTTGAAGATGGAGATAGAGTCAATGAGAGAATTTTTTGATTTTTGACATTGAGAACGGTTTTACAACTGGTATCATTGGTCCTGTGCATGAGTCCTGTGCAGTAGCCTTTAAGCACCACTAGAATGCAGCATTGTGCCTTGTTTCCACAGAACAATACTAGTTGTATTGGAGACTGGTTCAGAACTGGAAATGTCTTTTATCAAAAGATTAGAAGGAGATGATTTTTCATTCACTGTGACACTAAAAGTTTGAAGCCTTGCAATCATAAAAAGGTCACACGTTCCTCTTCTATTCCAGGGAGGACAGAGACCCTTACAGGAGAAAGGCCGCCCCGTTCCCCCCACCCAGAGAGCGCTCTCCTGTACGCCGTGAGGTGGCACGCTCCCCCCACAGTCGCTCCGGCTCCAGCGTCAGCAGCAGAGGCTACTCACCAGAAAGGGCCAAGAACATGCCTTTTCCTTCACAGCAAGGCAAGAGTATGCAGAGTTCTTAGTTTTCCCGTCAGCTGACGCCGTGTGGAGCTCTTTCACATCAGAACAACCACCCACAGAAAATTATTTATTGCTTTTTTATTTTCTCTCACCAATTTTGTTGTTTTTACTCACTGTCAATCCACAACTGATAATCTGGCCGGCTGGCTTTACAGGTGCAGACGGTCCCGATGGTCTCGCAGGTGTCACTGAGCACCTTTGGGGGTCGCTCTTTCCTCAACAGGGCGGAAATGACACTATGGGTCTGTACATGGAGCCATGTGCAACTGAGCTTGGACCTGGGTGAAGAATAAGATCAGATGTTGTTCATCGTATGTCTCTATGCATCTTTGTCATATCGGACAAATGTTGGCTTTCTTTTCTCTAAGATGTCTAAATCTTGAGAAAGATGCAGGGATGGAGGAAGTAATTAATTTAAGGCCTGTAGATAGTTATAAGCATTGATAAATTCAAGTTCAACCCTGCAGAATATTATAGAGCACCTATATTAAAACCTAAGGAATCAAATTTACAGAAAACCTTTATGACACTGAAATTCTTTCACCCAGGTCTGAAGTAAACTGCATCATCTGTTTTGTCTCTTAATTAGAACTTAGTGGTGATTTTGGTGATTTGGTCTTTCATAAAAAACATTTCTACTTCCTGTTTTGGAGTTCCCTTAGCACTTGTACACTGTAGTACACTGATCTGATGTTGATCTGAATTTTCTGGCCTGAAGCATTATTCAATGATTGAACAGATGATAGACTGTACATAAAGATGGCCGACATTACAAAGCCAAAGCGTCTCCATTGACGTGACCCCGCTACCATCCGGACAATGCTGGCTCTCTGGCTTAAATTCTTGATAGTGGGAGGAAGTGGAGATATGTCGTCCATCTTTATATACAGTCCATGGTCCAGCATAAATCTGACCAGATTGACTGACTAACTCACAATCCTTAAACTAGCATCTTGCTGACAGCGCACATGCACGGAAACTAACTTCACTGAAGGTTAACTGAAAGTAATCTGAATCAAGTGGAACAGAAAAGTGCTGAAGTATCTCCTCGTTCTCTGCATGTTCTTTGTAGGATTTGAAGCGTCAAACCTTCTGACCTCCCTGTTTATTCAGATCTGCTACCATCTTCAGCCGGGCCTTTTCTCCTTTTTCCATTTGATCCGTGCTTTTTTACTCACAAAGCTCACAAGACCATGTGACATCATCGTCATGCTAATAAGGGGAAATTCCAAACAGTTGCTTGATGGCATTAAACAATGGGTGAAATGACTACAACTTATTTAAAAGTAGTGCAGAGCTGTTTTTAGTGGTGCATCGGAGCAGTTGGCATGCTTGCGTGTTTGCTGTAGGAGAAATAAGCGTATAAATTATGTTCACAGCCAGTGACCTTACGGTTTGGTCTTCCTACAGGTTATGACGAGACTTATTCTCAGAGCACGATGACTGGTAAGTACAGAAGAGTTGTCATAGATAGCTTAGAGAAGTAAACCCCCCCCCCATATTAATTAATGAGTTGACACGCAGAGGATTTGTTTTCAGTAATAGTCAAAGGTTACAATCGTTAAACTTAACCTATTCCCAGTCTTTGTAACCTGAGTGAAGTGGAGGGAGCGTTTCTAATGTGTCCCGCAGTCGTCCTCCCCACTCTGTCTGCCACTTTGTCAGGCCTCATAAAGATGCCACCGGGTCGTGTGGGGTATGAAGATGGAGAGGGGATAGGATGTCTGATGGATATTCCTGAAGCCGACGTTTCCACTCATGGACGTTTTTTTTCTTCTTATTTAAGTGCTTAGAGCTCGTATTTGTTCATAGGAGGTGACTATCAAGATGGCCGGTGAATCCTCTCACTGGAGTCTGGAGCTCGGAGACAACCGCCCTGTTTGTTGTTTGTTCCAGATGTTCTAGCCTCGGTACCTGTCTGGATCCTGAAACTAAACTTCATCACCTCTTTCCTAAAGTCCTCAAACACTCTCTCTTTCTGGACTCACTAATCGTCCACTTTCCTCCATTAAATTCTTGCTGTTTTCTTCCTCTCTGGTATCTTGTTCTTTACTTTACTTCCAGTTTGTCCCTTGCTCAAGTTTCATGTGGTCCAACCTTCTTGTGGTCTTGTTCTCATTTCTACAGACAAAATTCCCGGCCTGTCGAGAGAAGGCTCTCCACACAGCGCAACGTCGAACAAGGTGAGCGGAGGCAGATGACTACTGCTTGCTTTAATAAGCTGTTTGCAGGCATGCTGTTAATCAACTGAAATTATCTGGAGGGGCTGCATGGGGGAACACAAATGTCCGAGTCAGCTGCTCCTGACATTCTCAAGAGGTTTTCTTGGCAGCACCTGAGTAGAAACTCCGGATAATGTCCTAATAAGCTAATGTGAGATTGAAGCAGGAGGACATGATGACGTATTCAGAAAGTGATGGATGCAAAACTTAAAAAATAGGCGTAGAACACAAAGAAAATGTCAAAATGGAAAGACAATGAGATTTGAGAGCTTTTGGAGACGAGTGCCGATGTTAAAGCTGTAAACGGAACCATGTGATCTCTACAGTGGAATTTATGTCATGTCCTTCCTCCAGCATGCTCCACAACCCCTCTCCTGAACGCGTTTGACCTTAGAACATCCAACTCTCATTCTTCATATGTGAGATGCAAACTTGAGGTCATGTATGAAGATACATTTTGTGCTTTTGCACTTGAATTTGACTTTTTTGGTTCAATAGGACGAGCAAGAACACATCACAAACTTATGTTTATTTTCATGAAAATAAACAGGTTGGTCTTAAAATGATAAAAACAGAAATTCAGTTCTAAATGTACGATGCACCGCTCTATTTATAATAATAATAGCTTAAATTTATATATTGCCTTTCAAGAGACCCAAGGTCGCTTATTGTCCACCATGTCACTGTACAGCAGGATGCACCTGGAACTTCTTAAATTCCATCCTTCTAATAAACATCGAGTCCCATTGAAGTGTGTTAATGGGTTTTAAAGTGGCACTCACACAGAGCATGAAAGCCACCAGGCCTGGGCTTTGTTTACCTGTGGTGTAAGCAGAGCTCAATCACCAGAACTAATGGGAGTTAGGGGAGCTCGAGTGACGAGGAATAAGTAGATCCCCTCATTTTAAAAAGAAAATACTTTTACTGTTTTCAGTAAGTGCTGAAGGTGGATACCCCCCGCTGCCTGTTTTGAAAATAATAGCTTGTTTTGCTGATAACTACGCAGGGGAGTGTAAATAGAATCAGATGTGATTAGGCGCGATGTGTCTGGTTGTGGCCACCCAGAAGTGAAGAGGCTAACTCGGTATCCCCACTCGCCACGTTATCACGGCATCTTTGCTTCGAGTCCCTGCGGATCTCATTGGGATGTTTTTAGACTGTTTTCCTTTTTCTGCTGAAGAATATGAATGAATATGTTTGTTAGCTGGGACTCTCTGGTGCTTGTCGCAGGTCGTGGGTTGTGAGGAACAGTTATGCATCGTTGGACTCACAGGAAATGTCTTAATGTATATATCAACAGCCTGTGTCTACACACACAACATATGGTATGGGTGGCAAAGAAAGTAAAGACTTCAGTGTTACCATTCAAGAAGCATTTAGTTTGTGACGGTTAACTTTACTGTGCGTTGAAAAAATTACAATATATCCACTAAATCTGGTCTTAACCACGTAGACTGATGGACCTCCAGACATCCATGTTTGCTTGATTTTCAGACACTTAAATTAAGTGCTAAATTGTATGTTTTAAACTGAGAGAACACAAACTCTGATTTTGTGTTTGCTTTCTGCTCTCAAGGACTGAGACATGACAAAGTGTCTGGGAAATAAGAGCGTTAGTTCCAAATATGACCAAATTCTAGTCGTCTACTGCTCTAACAGTTTTTAAATCTGTTGAAATTACCTTTGAAACACTTGAATATCTTTATCAAACATTCCAAGAGTTAGTTAATTACTATGGTTCCCACTAAACACTATATTGATAAAAGACACAGCCATATATAAAATAGAAAAATAACGGTAAACTAAAAGTTTATTTTTTTCAAAGGAAATGTTTTCTTGTCTGATCATGAGAATAAACATTTCCTTTCTGGCTGATGATACATTTTAAAACCCATTTTCTTTTTTTAACAGCACTGCTTTTGTAGCAGCTGCTCTAAATGTCTAAAATGAAAAAGAGAGTCATTGACATTGGTTAACCACCTAATGACCTCATAATGTGCTTAACTTGTAATATTTTTTACAAGTCACAAAGTCACTTTGATCAAAAAGACTGTTAAACTTGGTCGTTAAATTCTGCTTTAATGCTGAGGGAGCATCATTATTTATCTCATTAGGCATCTTTAGATCTTTTTAAGCTCCTTCTGTAGGTCATTTGAATGTTGCCATTATTTCTTCTTAATGGATAAGTTCTTTTAAGGGCACAGGAAAACAACTTTCCTCTTCTTCTAGTGTCCTTTTTTTAAGGAACCACCCACCACCACCCCATCAACTGCTGTGATCAAAGTTTTTTTACTAAGTGCTCCACCCCTCCACACACATACACACTGCAGCGTCTGCTTCTGTGTTTGATCCAGCCCGGGGTGCATTGTTGTCCTCTGTTCTAGGGGGGCACAAACCCATAACCTTGGCCTAGATGAAAGAGCCTGTGCTGTGCCCCCAGTAAAGCTCGCACTAATGGCCCCGGCCACTGCCTGCTGCGGGGATTCAACAAACACTCGCAGGCTCTCTGGAGCCACCCCAGACAGAAGAGACAAAAAGAGGGGGGCACCAACAGAGCGGCACCAGCTCTGGCTGTGACCCGGGGTGGTCTAATGGGTGTGGAGTTTGTCCGGGCACTGCAAAGGTCACCAGAAGACAATTAAACCGCGATAATAGGAAAAAGTTTGCTTTCTTCCTGTGGAACATCTACCAAATAGCTTGGTTAATAAATGTTGATGTTTATAATAATCCCCAAACTTTTCCTTGAGCAGTGTTTTTGTACATACACTATGTGCGCGATGATGTTTTTTAATTTTGTCTGGAAGGTTTGACCTTTGCACGAACATGGCTGGCAAATCCAGTCTTAGTAAAAAGAATATATATATATTAGCCATTAACATAAGGGAGGCAGGGTTAATTACCTACAATGCTAGCAGCCACCAGGTGGCAGCAAATGAGACATTTTGGCTTCTCTTTTGTTAAGCGATCATGCTGTCCCATCTTTTATATACATTCTACAAATCCAAGCCAAGCTTTGTGTTGAAACAAAAACGTCCCTCGCAGGTTGGGTTGTACCCACTGAGCCGAAGTGAAAGACCGGGTTCTTTTTTCACTGACAAACACAATTTTAGATACATGCACACACAAGTGAACACACAGGACTTGGCTTCAGGGGAGGATCCGAGGGAGGAATAATTGGATGATGCTTTTATGAGCTGTGCCTTTTTATTTTAGACCACACTCGACTTTGTGATGTACCATCTCCTGTAATTTCTCCCTCTACCATCTTAGACGTATGACGAACCCTGTGGCTTGTTTCCCTTAATGTATGAGTGGACCTTTAGTCATGGCTGGGCAGTTCTGCTCCCCTGCCTTCAAATAGTAATAGTATCAGGAAATGAGTAAAGAAAAAAAAAATTGAGCAGTGATTCAAGTTGGCCTCGTTTCACCCCCTGTGCTTTTCTTTTGGCTTTCACAGTCGTACTTGTGGGTACTAAAGTTTCCAGTCTTCCCATTAGATGGCCCACCATGGCTTATCTGGCTAGACTTTTGATGCTCTTAAGATATAAGAGTCAGTTACACAGAGAAATAGGCTTGGTGTTGGAGCCAAGCTCTTGTCATAATCTGCTAAGTAATAACAGAGCGTGATATAAAGGGCAAGTCATTTGATATAGCACATATATTTAGTCCATTGAAGTCTTTGACCTGTTGTAGATGTGACTCTGCCTTTCCAGCCAGAGGCGCTTCTTCAGGATATCTACGTCTTTTTATACTTCGCTTCATCAACCACATTTTTCCTGCAAAGTTATTCAGTATAGTTCAGGTCATTGCATTGTACTGACTATATGCGATGCGCCTATAAGTTGCTGACCTACATTCTATAACATTTCCCTTTCTCTGCAGTATCTTAAAGATATCACTGTGACATTTCTGTCATCTTGGTGTATTGATTTTCTGAATTGGCCTTATCAAAGGGAACTAATGGAACCAGTCTCCTCTGTATTATGGTTTTATGTGTTATCAAAGCATTTTCTAGATCCCCCCCTCTTTTAAAATGTTTCCCCTTCAAAACATTTTTAGAAGCTGTCGCCACAGAATTTTAACTCAGTCTTTTCTCTCCTTGGACATTTCAGGAGGAAAACCATCCTCTAGAAGCTCCAGAAAAAGAGGACCCCCTGGTAGCTCCCCTGGTCGAGGAGAGCCAAATGTCTGCTGAAAGTTTTCAAGAGCAACGAGCGCAGGCCATCGCAGTTAAAGCCCAGGAGATAGAGAAGGTACGTTTCCAGCACATAACGTGTGAAATGCAACTCCCAACTGGAAAAAAGTTAAAATAGCACATTACGTCTTGAACTCTGTGAGTTTTCTGCTATATTATAGTCTCTTAAACATTTCAGCTCTTTTTAAAACAGTAATTTATTGTCAGAGCTGATAAAAACTGTTTAGATGGACACAGCAGTTTGAATTCCATATTAGTATTCATGTAAAAGAATTCATGAAATCATTTATTTCTTCAGCAGCTCTTGGAAATTTACTGTTTTTATAATCCTGCCATTACAACTTAGTAATTTGTAAGACTTTTTAATAAATGTCAATAGTGCATGCAGGAGACACGCTCAACCTCCAGTTTATAATCCGATACATATGGTGACCTTGGGTTCTCTGACTCACACATGGGTTATTTTACTGGACAGGCCCGAACTGGAACAGTCACCTATTACAGGAAATTAACTTCTCTGTCCACCAGTCGGGGGGGGGTTAATGATGACGCTTCTAATGCGCGACAGAGGGAGAAATTAAAAAAAACAAAATAAATCAAATATCTCCTGGTGAAAAAGCGGCACCATATGTGTAGAAGACACGGACGAAGATGTTGAGAGTTTGTGGTGATAAGCGCTGACGCCGGTGTCTGAGAGTCAATAAAATCACATGATATCCGCAGCAGAGTTAATACGTCAGGATTTGTTGCTGTTGTGGATGTGTCTGTAAAGAGAAGCCCCCGCATGTGTTTATGTGTGAAGTCCAGGTTCTTTACAAATACATACACACACACACACACCGACCTGCACACAGTGATCTGGAGAGGACACACATACATGAACACATAAATGAAACCAGGAACACAAGTACAGTCTAGTCCGGGTATATAGGTTTGCACGTACACTGAATTGGGGGGTAAAGCATTTAACAGAGCTAAACCACCCAAGGCTCCAGGTTACAGCTCTGCTCAGTTATCTAATGAAGGCAATTCCTGCACCAGTGAGCGCCACCACCGCTTTACTGGGACCATTAAACCTGAGCCAGCTCTGCCCTGGGGTACACACTCTGCTCTCACGCCAAGCTGCACCAGGGGGCCCACAGGCTGTTCTAACACTGCTGCTGACGCTGCAGCCTCTGGCCCATTTTACTGCCTGTCTATTTCTCCACCATCTGTGACTCCTCTCGCTCCTCGCACAAGACGAAACCGTGTAACATTTAAACTGCGGTGCATGAGCTTTATTTCACATGCTCAGGTATTAGGAAATGTTTGAATGCTGTCATCACCCCCCCCTCCGGTATAATCTTGAATTCTGGAAAGACCTAAAGTGGTCGGAACAGCATGTTCCATTTTCACAGGGATATGAAGTTTCATGTTTTCATTCCAGGATTTCAGATTCTTAGATGACTATCATTTTCTACGCACTATTCCAGCGTTTTTCCCTCCTCCTCTTGTTCGTCTCTTTGGCTTTTATGAGATTCAGTAAAGCGGCGTTTCCTCCGTTGCGTGTGACTTGGCTGTCCTCACGCTGTCATGACAAGCCTGGATTGCTACCTCCACCAGAAGAGGTTAGGTTTTCGACAGCGGCAGCTTTCTTGTCAGCGAGATTACACAAAAACGACAGAATGGATATCCACAAAACTTGATGGAAGGTTGGGACATGGGCCAAGAAAGAGCCCATTAAATTATGGCACCGATCCAGGTTCTTCTTTTTGACTTTAACATCACATTTTTCACATTTTCACCAATTGCCCAGGGAATAGCCTGTGCTTTTGGATGGGGGAACAATCTAGCATATTTAGTGAACTGAAATCTATTAGTGTGTACAATTTGGTGTGATTGGATTGAAAGTAAGTGGAATGTTGTCACGACTGTGAGTGAGAACACAACCGGCCCATGAAAAGAAGTAATCAGATCAAAATTATTTGCTTATTCTCTCTACAAATCTGCAGGAAAATGTTAGCAAAACATTTCCTCTCTTTAATCAAAACCTGATGAACTTTCCTTCACATCGTGCTTGGTCACCTGCCAAAGTTGCCTCACAAAATAGACCCTCGAAAAAATTTACGAGCACTTGTCTGGTGGCTGTTATTAATTCTCCCATCATGCCCCAGAACATGCGGCTAATCACTCTTAACACACTTTTTAACACGCACTTTCACACGTGCTCTGCCAAGTCACCGCAGCGTCTCCGTGGCAGCAGGCGCTCGCGGTTCAGCCACTTGAAAAGTGTCGGCCAGATGTTTGGCTGTGCACCCGATCTGGATCTCGCAATCTCATCCGCACACACGACCACAAACACACTCCTGTCCAGTAGCTTTTCCAAGAAGTCTCAGATCCAAATCTGAAATCACTCCACAGAAATTCAACTTCTTTCAAAGTTAACTTTGGCTGCTGCTGCTGCGACCAACCGGTTATATTGAGTGACAGGGCATGAGAGGCAATAAAGGGTATTAGATTTTACTTCTCGTAACCTCAGTTTTCATATAAAGGGAGTTTTATTTCATTTGTGAGGAATCTGCATATATTTGGCTGCAACATAAACGAGTCAGACAGTTCCAGCCTCAGTGAGGGTTCATGAGTGAGGATGGTGAATCTGGAATCATTAATTTGTCCCTTTCGCTCAATTCTGAAACCAGGCAGCCTCACTCGCTCACTCCCATTCTCCCACCTGGGACATGCAGTTTTTTCCGGCTATAGAATAAATTGAGTTTGAAGTACAATACATTTTTAGAAACGTCTTAAGTGACCCCACCCCATAAGTCAAGAACCGGTCCCTTCCTTCCCTATTGGACAACAAGGGAGGGATTTCAGGAAGTGTGTTTCGAATACAGGATGTATCATATCAGCATATTGTTATTGGGATAAGCTTTTCCCAGCATCCATAGAGGTTTTTGTAAGCATGCTTGATGGATACTTCCTCAGAAGAGCTAATGAATAGATAGATGTAGTGTTGTCTACTGTTGAATTAGACCACGGGACTTTAATTGATGAGAAGGAGTGATTGGCTATCAGAAGTACCCAATAGTCATCGTCAGGAGGAAATTCCTTCTTTTGCACTGAATTCAACACATTTTCCTGAAAATTTCTTGAGGGACTGAATCCAAGAATGCAAATGTCCGGATATTTTCTGTAACTCTTCCTGCCAACTTCTCATCTCACGTCCTGCCTCCTGCTGCTCTACCAAGTACCCACCGCCCACCTGAATGCTCGGTACATTTTCCTGTTGGCGCGTCTGACCTGGACAGTCTCCACGGAGTTCATGTCTGAAAACAACCTTGGTGTATCTGTTTAATCCGATTTTGGAAAGCTGCCAACTGTTGTCACTCGTACATTAACTCTGTTGGCCACCAGATCTTTATTTGAGATCTCCCCTCAGCTCCGAGCACGCTCTCCAATCTAGGAACATTGTGGGAGTCTATAAATAAGCCAGCGAGTTAGAACGCCCTGCAGCACAGAAGCCACTGTTGGCATCCAGTGAATGGCTGAAACCCACCCTTGCCTGGCCTAATTTTACACACACAAGCGCACGGGCTCATTCACAAACGCACACATCCGTGCACAGCCCCTGTCATTGGAAGTGCCCTTGTGCGTCTGCCTGCGGCTCTGAAACTCGATGTAACAAGCTGCAGCGTTGGTCAATTCAGTCACTTTCACTGGGTCAGAGAAGACAGGTGATTAAGAGATGGAAGTTTGGACAGAATGACAAGAGGGAAAAACATGTGTGTCATGAAATGGTGTGATGGAGATAAAAGCAGTAGTGTCCCTTGGAGAAACGGAGGTATGACTCTCTGAAGTTTATATTTTTATTCCTACAGAAAACCGCAGTGTCCAATTAGTTGTCTAATTCTTGTGTCATGGATTTTTGGTAGTTCTTCATACTAAGTATTTTTTCAATAAGATTGTTGAGGGTTCTTTATTCCTTATAATCTCCCATAAAGTGGTGCTTTGGAATTTCTTTGTTATGACTACTACTTTATTCAGCAGGATTAAGGTGCAGGATTTATTTACATTTCTTGGGTCTGGGATTTATCCACAGAATGTGATGCAGAAGTATTACCATCAGTTGAAAAGTCTATTTCATTGTGAGCTCACGTGAAGGAACACAAGTTTCAAACAAGTCTGTTTTGAAGTTTGACAAATCGAACCACTCTGTGAGGAAGCAGCAGGCTGCCTCCATTGTTTTTATGTGATATTTGAGGCTGGGTGTGAAATCCCAGCTCCCTAACAAGACTCCAGCACCTCTTCCTCATTGTCCCTCAAACACCTATTATATGCCTCCGAGCCTCCACTCAAGTGGCTTTTATGGCACCTTGAGCTGCCCTCTCCTATATGAAGGGCCTCATTAAACTTGAGAGGATGGGTGTTTATCGTTTGACGCTACACGATGCGTGTTAACACCGGAGTGACCGGCTCAGGCTCTGGAGGGTTTACACCAAGGTGACAGGTGGAACAGGAAGGAAGCAGCTCCTCATCCCCTCATAACCCTCTGCCTGTCGACACTTTGTAGAACTCGAGCTACATGCAAATGGTTGTAAATGTGTCTGAGATCAGGTCTTCACACTGTTTGTCCATGTCCAGGTGTACCGGCAGGACTGCGAGACGTTCGGCATCGTCGTGAAGATGCTGGTGGCCAAAGACCCCAACCTGGAGAAGCAGCTGCAGGTTCCCCTCAGGGAGAACCTCGGGGAGATCCGGGAGCGCTGCCTCGAGGACCTCAAACACTTCATCGGTGAGCTGGACGAGGCCGTGCGGCAGCCGGAGCCCTCGGTCTGCGACTCGACCACGCCGTCCACGTCTGGCCATAAACTCTCAAAGACGGCAGTGAATCACAGCTCCTCTTACTGACATGTCGTTAATTGAGACTAAACATAGGAATGACTCTTGGAATTGATGGATATCTTCACATAAACTGTGGATGCTGGACTGAAGCTACTTGACAGCACAGCAACATGAAGAACAAGTCATTATGGAGACGATGCAGTGATGCACCTGGGGGACGATCAGTGTTAGTTGTGAACAGAGCTTTTTTGGTTTTCTACATTCAATTCCTCTGTTAAAAGATGTTGATTATGAAATGTTCTTGAGTTGTTTTTATGTCAAATGTTCAAAAATAAAAAATGTTGTCTATTTAAAAGCCACTTCTGTCATATCCCAGTGAAAATGGTTAAAATGGTTCTCATTCTTTAACCTTTCTTTGCCGTGTTTTTGGCCTGTTGTTTCAGAAAGTAAAACCAGACTAGATTTTGAATTGAGTATTTTCAGTCATGTGACTTTCTACAATGTGATATTTGACTCGGTGCTGCTACAATTTACAACAACAATGTTGAACGTTATTGTATAAATTTCTTACTGGTGAAAAAGCCTGGTCAGGTTCATTTCATTGTGTTTCATTGTTATTATTTTGATTACTTGAGACACAGCTTTGCACAAACGTCTCTGAAGGTTGTAGTAAACACGATTTCAGTTTTGTTTGTCATCTATTAAAACAAATTTCAAATGTTTAAATATTTAGGGCAGTAGTTTACGTTCATTGCATGTCTCCGTTACAGTAAACATCTGACGTGCGTAAATTCAAATGCATGTTCTTTAATGATTTTATGCTTCCACAAGTTAAGTATGTTAACAAATTAATACTTAATTAATGCTGTGAAATATTGAGTGTAGAAAAACCTTTTTATCCATGATTTTAAAATGATCCACCACAGAATCCCATAAGCTATTCCACATTAAAAACACCTTGGCAAAAGGGGGCAAACAGTATATGAAATTTGAGAAAGAAAGTCAAAACGTATATTTGAATCTTTGGAGCAAAAAATATTTATTACAAGCATCTTTACAGCACAAATCATTCAGGTGGTTATGTCTGAGCGAGGGTAGTGAACACTTGGTCTGAGTATGAAACAATGCGGGTGTAACTGCCATTCTCTTTATATTTTATACACCAACAGTGAGCATCTTGGAATATATGTTTAAAATAGACATTGTTACCGAGTAACATGGCACTTTACTGTTAAGAACACAGCTCATGATGCGGCACCTTCTTTGTTGTTTCTCCTAAAATATTATCGAGGTCTCTTCGTTTACCGTAACAACTGCTATTGTTTTATATATCATTCACTTCAAAAGAAACAATTCTTGAAACACGGATATAAAAATACCAGTATTAAAATATTAACTTAGTATATACATCATTTTGTATTGTTATGCATTAAATTATTATTTGGTTAGTCTCTATTTTCTACTTTTATCAACCTCTGTGTACAACAGTGTTGCCATTTTAATGCACACAAAGATATCGCTGCAAAACATACGTGAACGTTTTAAAACAACTTAATGGCAATTACTGAAATAAAAGAAAAATGTCTCCACTCTGCCACAGTTGCCGTCAGTTAGAGAAAGGCTTTCAAAAGTCCATGCATCTAATTAGTGCTACAATTTAAATAAGCCCAGTATCGAGGCCAAAATCGCAAATACACACACAAACAAAATCTAACGGTATGTTGCACATATTTGGTCTTTTATTTGCTCAACAGTTACAATTAAAAATGTCTTCTCTCAGTAGATTTTTGACCTAAAGTGATATGTCTCTTGACATGTCCTTATGTCGGAACATATACAGTTTGTGCTCATGTGTTGTTTGAGGTGGCATTTCTAAAACCTTGACCTGTGTAAACCATCAGAGTGTCTGATATTGTTACGTTGTAGTACAGTGCAGGTCACAATGTGATGAACTGAACTGTTAAGAGATGATGCAATTTTTAGAGCGGTGGCTCTTCCTGCGACCAGTCTGTGAACCATGAATCTGGGAAGAGAGCGCTGTTACCCTCGTCGGGAAGTCCTCAGCGTAGTAACGCCCAACTGCTCGAGGCTGAGGGATTGGCTGACCCAGGAAAAAGCCCTCCTCCTCGGAGTCTGAAGACGAAGAAGAGCAAGTAGAGCACCAGTCTTCCTCATCTCTGTGGAGACCCATTAAATGTTCAACCCGTGGGTCTCCTTGTGTCGCACCCTGAAGCATAAAGTCAGATCTAGTTTGGGAGTAGGCCAGGGGCAGCCTGTGTGAGGGGTGCGGTAAGATCATAGCACCACGTGGGGGGTTTAGCAGACCCTGCTGCTGGGGCTCGTACGGCCTCTGGGCTTTGTCCAAGGGAACCATGTGAAGGGCGTTGTCCGAGCGGGCTTTGCGGCTCCTATGGTGTCGGCCTGGCCGGTGGTGGTGCTGCCTGGTGCGCCCGTGGTGGCTTGTAGATTGGCTTCTCTCTCGGCCCATCTCCTCTGGGCAGTACACCCTCCGCTGTGGCTTCTCACTCATGGGATGCTTTCTAATACTGACATCAAACCCATCGTTATATCCATTGTCCACAGTGTCTTCTGTGAACTTAACCATCTGAGGAGGCCTGGATTGGGACTTGCTTCTCCTCAGAGCTGGGGCATGGACAAAGGAGGCAGGGAGACCTTCAGAATGTGGGGACAGTGCATGATGTCCTCCTGGTGCACCCCCCCAGGCCAATGCTACTTCCTCATTGTCTCCCTTGTCCAGGATAAGGTTCAATGAGTTGTTACTATGGTGATGATGAGATGAGTTAAATGTTCCCATGTTGCTCATCTTTTCACAGTCATCTACCATCGAGGGATCCTGCATAGCAAGAGTGTAGAGTATCGGTCTCTCCCTGCCATCGGCGTCCACTGATGCACCTTAAAAAAAAACACTACTTTTTAAAATCATGCACATTTTACAGCACATTTTAAAATCATGTTTAGAATAAAATGAAAGTACAATATGACTGAATCCATCAAACAGTAGCCTCCTTACCAGTGATGTTTGAGAGTGCCAGGGAGTCCATGGAGTCTCCGACCCCCTGCTCAACCTTCCTCAGCTCGTCAGCGATGCACTCAAGGGAGTCATCATACCACTGCCTGGTGTCTGGCCAGCAGGCCTGTCTTCCTGGGCCGGATTGGTCGTGATCTAATTCCAACTCTTGGATCTTTCTAGCACTGGCAGGACCCGGATGACTCCCATAGGCAGAGTCTCCCAACCCGTCCTGGGACTGGGCCCAGTACATTTCAGGAAGGTGTTTCTTGCTTATCAGCCCAGGACTAAGGCTGTTGGCTCGGGATTGACTGGAAGTCTGGCTCTGGGTGGGACTGGCAGGGGTGGGAGAGGAGGCGGCAACCCCCATCGATGTGGAATCAGGCTTTAGCCAGGGATCAGAGACACTTATGTGCCCAATTCTGTCGCAGCTGGGGGTGGGGGATTTCACGGGTGGCTGCTGAAGTTGGTGTAACATCCCCCGGTCCCCAAACTTGAGCAGCAGTTGAGTCATGTAGTCCTCATGCTGCGCCCACTCCTCTGGGTCCTCCTCGCCACAAGCATCCTGCTCCTCCCGCTCCCTCCAGAACCTCTCCTCGAGGCTGAGATGGGCCAGCTTCCGTCCCATGATATCAACGTCGCCCGCAGCATGTCCGTCACCATCACCATTCACAATCTTATACTCAAACGTGGGGATGGCCGGAGGGGGATTAAACAGCTGCGACTGCCTCCACTGCTCGGCAGGTCTGCTGCTCTTCCCCATGCGGACGCTGCGTCGTGATTCACGTGAGCGGGCTGACTGGAAGGCAGAATCTGATGAGTCAGAGGTATGAATATCTTCTCCCTGGCTACATCCCTTTGAGCAATAGATGCGACCTTGCTTTGGAAGGAAGGGACAGCCAAGCAAGGATGTTTTGCACTGTGCGCAACAGAAGCACTGGTCGGTGGCATGCCAATGTACACCTTCGTAGGTCATCTGGGCGTGATCGACACCTAAAGGGTCATTACATGAAGAGATGAGCATAATAGCAGTGGCAATAGCTAGCATAGATCTTTCTTGACCTTCACAAATATAACTTACCAATGTTTTCACCACAGGCCTCGCAGTACTCTGCATACAGGGACTCGAAGCAGCCACAGCAGTAGGGCCGGCCATCTTTCATGATGTAGCGCTGCCCACCGAGCATGATCTCGCACTCGAAACAGGCAAAGTGCTTCATATGCCAGTGACGGCCCTCCGCTTCAGTGCACTCGTCTGAGAAGATGATCTGAGGGGAAACACACACTCTGCTGTTAGGTATGTTGAGCTCTTTGTCATTGCCATGGTTCAATGTAAAAACACAAAAGGATCGTCGGTACTGCTTCAATTATTGCCACTCACCTCATCACAAGAAGAACATCTTGGTTTGAGAAGTTCAGCGTGGTGTCTTCCACAGAGAGCCTTGCCATTTTGGTAGAAATAGATCAGATCCACCAGCAGCTCTTGACACGTGGCACAGACAAAGCACGCTGGGTGCCAGCAGGGGCTCGGCCCTGCTCTGGAGGCAAAGATGGCCATCTCCCCTCCGTTGATGCCTCCGCTGCACTACGATTCCAACACAAACAACAGATGATCCATGAGTTTAATGCTTCAGGCATGTTGTAGCACAAGATACAGTGGCCTAAAATGAACATTGGGGATTCCACATTCCAGATTGGCAGAGCACGTTCATCACAAAGTGTATCTCCTTACGTATGTCATTTTTTATAAAGCTGGGTTAGGGTTCGGGTTACCTTGAGTGTCAGCAGATAATTTACGCTACCTTGAGACAAACGCCGATGGGAGTGACTTTTTAAAATAGAGGCGACACAGTTGATGCCGGTGACTCATGAGGAATGCAACATAAACAAAAGAGAGATTATGGCGATAAGTATTCAGAATATATCTGCAGTGGTGCTAAAACAATGAAGGCCAAACAACAGGTGGTCATACTGTAAGCTGCAGAGGAACATGATCCATTCTTAACACATTAGTATCCCCACAGTGATGAAACACAGCAACAGTTCATAACAAAGACACAAAGACATTTTTACTTTTTAAGGCAACGAGCATAACTATGTTACAAATGGTCTCCAAACAGGGGCTGTTTCACTTCGGTGTGAAAGTCAGTTATTCATTGGATGTTGCTGAGGAAGTGACATTTGTGGTCACTAAGAATAATCCAAGGCAGAATACACTGGCCTTGGACTTGAGTCCTAAGATCGTATGACTCCACAGAGACTATCCAAACAAAACGCATCTGAACGTGCAATCATGAGTCTTTATATAACCCTGTGCAGCTATGGGAGCTATAGAATGCCCAGCTGTTAAGCATTATTACCAGGATGCACAGAGTGGGGCCTTGGACGTGGGGGGTGTTGCATGTCCCGGGGATTTACAGCAGCAGGAAACTGGAGCCTAACAAAGTGAGTGTGAATGTATGTAAATATGTGCGTACGGCCTTGTGTCCGTGATGTATCTTTTAGACGACCTGAGCATGTGCACAATGTTTGCACGAGTGTATGAACATGTTTCTGAGTGTGTGTTTGTGTGTGTGTGTGTGTGGTGTCGTCGTGGCTAAGCCGCTGCTCTTGCTGGATTCCTGGCGGAGGACGTGGTTTTCTCATTGGCCGCGGTTGAATTTACCGGAACCCACATAACACTAATATTTAATTTTGTTGCGTCGAAAGTTTGTCAAACAAAAGAAAGATCAAGGGGAGTTTGAATGGCACTGCATGCTTTGTTTGAAACACTATCACCAAATGAAAGATAGGAAATTTTTGAATTTTTTCCGATTCTGTGTTTCGTAAACTGCTATGACTTAAAGCAGGATGTCAAAATGGAGGCCAGGTGTACAAAGATGTAAAAAATCCCAGAAACAAATAACATGCATCTCCAAAAAATGTCCCCTGCCCACAGAAACCTCCCAACTCCTTTCCAGCTGCACGTACTGGGCTGAGCTGCCTGCAGTCATACCAGCAGATGAGGATTTATCTGCCACATACTGTGACTGGTTTGGAAAAAGCCAGGATTTCAGAACGCTACGCAAGAATAACTTATTAACCTGTGCATTTATTTTTTTTCACTCTCCGTCACGCTGTGCTATTAATTGGCGGAAGGAAATTGGCCGAATTCCTCAAGAGGAACTGGCTTCTCTACACGGCTTGAGCATGAGCCTCCCCAATTTCCCCCGCTTCCTCTCTCGCCCTAATGAGGACGTTTATGTCCGTGATTAAAACCATTGCATTAGCCAATCAGGGTTGCGCCCCGGGCTTCCTCGCGTTGGGATTGGGCGGTGGGTGTAAGCCGCTTCGTGATATAAATAACTTCAGACCCACCGGTTGCTTACTTTATGGCTATATGAGAGCTACATGACGCAAGTGGGGTTTGTGTGTGTGCGTGTGTGTGTGTCTGTGTGTACGTGCGCTCCCAGAGATCCATGTGTGGGACTTACATGTTCACAGCGGGTGTGTTGCAGAGCTCGAGGCAGGATCTTGGGTGTTCCTCTCCCCAGTGCCTCCCTCTTCCTCTGGGCACTGAACATGTGGAGTTCCCTTTTCTCCTCCTCTGTCAGAGTATGGCAATAACGCACCTGGTCAAAGAAAAGGGTTGACAAAAAGAAAAGAAAGAGGTCAATATGGGACTTAAAAACATGCAGCCATTACTGCTGATGGTTTTTGCTTTTCGTCTTTGTGTATCACGCATGTATGGCTGAAGAAGGGTGTTCATTAAAGCTAATTTTGCTTGAGGCTGCGTCGGAACGGATGGCACAACCCCTTCATCTGTGTTGGGTGATGACAGCCTCGGGTTTAAGGGCAACACTGTCCTCGCAACCAGCTTGGTTGTTCTCTAAACAACAGTAAACGATGACACAGACACAGACACACACACATTATCCCTGCTAACCACTGTTATGCAAGGAATCCTGCGGCACTGTTTCCTCAACCACCAGGCCTGCCGACAAACATCATAAAAACATTGTGTGTGTTTGTGTCTCTGTGTGTCCATTGTGTGTTTTCTGAGACCACCTCCGTCAGACAGAAGCCCCTCCCACTGACCCTCTTCTCTGGTGATAACCCCTCCGCCGTATCTCCTAATGTAAACTCTATTAACACAGATGTGAAAGGAGCAGTGCTGGTTTACACACCATAAAGCCATAATACAGAAGAGGCAGGCATGTGCCTTACTGTCATAGGAGGGTTTTCTTTCAGTTTTTTGTCAAGCGGTTGAGAGAATGCGGCCATTGTTTTAGTTTTACTAGAAAAGGCGGTGGAGATTGACCAGGCTTTACTCAGCTGCTGGCTTTAGTTTAGTTGGGGCTAATTACCGTTAAAGTTAAATTCTTCCCATTATGATGCGACGCTGATCCCAAAACTCATTTATTTAATGCACTAACAACTTTAAGTATAGTGTGCAATATTTATTATGACTACGGGAACATTTTGGTTTAATACCAGAGCAATTTGAAAGAAACAAACCACCTAAGGAATCCTGAATAAAGAGTTTTTTCACATAGTTTTTTTTTTTATCCACCAAACCCTGTCTCCCGACACCCTGTCACCGCCTCGCCCTCATTATCTCTACCTCATTGTCGTGCGGCGGCAGCTGGTAGAGGAGCTGTCGAATCCTGTGCTTCTCTCCGGGGCTGTTGACGTACGGCACCCTGTCCTCCGGCAGACAGGAAAAATACATTTGGACCTGCAGACGGAAGAAAGTAGGAATGAACTCCAGCAGACAGTGAAATCAGTAGTTTCCATAATAATGTGAAATGAATGCTCAAGAGGACGTTTCTCATGCTACAGACGATGGGGAAATATTTGTCCCAACTCTCTTTAATATAACTGTAGAATTTGATTTTGTAATATCGTATGTTAAGTTAGACCCAAGAAACCCAAATTAGCAAGTATACGCAGGTTTTTTAACCCTGAAACACCACAGAGGAAAGCACCTCGGTGCCCTGTGACAATGATTTAGATCATTTAAAAGTAAAATGCTGGAAAAGGTGCATTTCAAAAACCTGTGTGTACTGTAGACTCATTTGACCCCGTTTACAGACAAAAGCCAGATATTGGCAGGTGTAAGTGGGTTTTTTTGACAGGTGGAAAAGGGGCTTAAGTGAGACATGTTGTCTGCAACAGTGTTGTCAGAAAAGCCAGAGGAGGGGGAAAGTCCAAAGAGGAGAGGAGAGTCTGTCCTCATGTGACACTTTGGGCCAAACATATCAATCTCCATTCAGTCAGAGGCGCCTGAATGTGAAATCTCTGCATACACAAGAGACAGGCACGAGACTGGAAGTGTCAATATTTGCCAAGGCTGATTCCCCCTGACAGCGGGAAACAGAAACTTGGATAAAATTGAATTTGTTGTCATGTGTACCAAATCTTTTAAAATGTGGTGAATTGGGGGAAGCTGTCTCTCGTGTTTCCTTTTGATGTTTGAACTGAAAAGATGTGATGTTCGAGGCCACACACAGCCTCATCTAAAGTATGAGTATAACTACCTACACCACATTTAACAAAATGGCCTGAATTAGACTGCTTGTATTACAGCTTAGTGATAATTCTATGTCCGAACGAAGATCAGCTGAACATGTTCATCTTTGAATGTCTTTAAAAAACATAGCCAGCTTCAGCACTACTGCTAAAATTACTTAAACAACAGAATGTCTGCATACTTAAAATCCCATGCTAGTAGCATACTGGTGTGTACCCTCATTATGTGAGAGATGAAGGGTATAATTTCTATCTATACAGAAAAGTTTAAGTGTAACACATCAAGGTCCTGACCTGCTCAGGGCGGAGTCCCGGTGGCACCCAGGCATACTCCTCCAGTGCACACCCGGAGTCGTCGTCGGAGGTGGAGCTCCTCTTGAAGCCCACAGATATCTTCCCCATCTTTCCACCAGCACGGGCCTCCATGTCCAGGCCTCGAGGAGGAGGAGGACGCTCCCCTCTCTCACTGCGCTCCAGATTCATCACACTCGAGCACTGTAAATATAAAAGAAAGGGGATTTAGGAAAGACGGTTACAGAGCCCAACTTCTTCTCCTCCTCCTCTGTTTGCTTGATTCCTTTTCATAATTGTGCCCAAAGCTCGAGGTTACTTACTTAGGTAACTTGCACTTACTGAAAATTCCTCTGCATTTACTTTAATCCCTGTATTTCTCAACAAGATAATAGTTTTTGTCCCAGCAATGACTTGGAGGTTGAAGGATCATGAAAAAAACTCGTCCCACCTCTCCAGTCCTTTCACAATCCTAGCCTACTGTGTCACATTCAAGAATAACTAATATGATTTTCCATCCCATGTATGGCTCTGTGTTTTACTTTCTTTGTTTATCCATTATCATACTTGATAAAGAGCCCAAGAACAATGTTTGTCCATCTTCAAAGGGGATGTCACACAAACTCGAATGATATATATACTGGAAAATCATACAAGGCTTTTTCCAGCAGGATATACTTAATGCAGGGGACCACCGGGCTATGGCAGACTTGAATGCACTGATGTCGCGTTTTGTGAATGACATAAGACGATGACGCTTGAAAGGTCTGCATTTCTACAATTGGGTCATATGAAATCTAGTGTATTTAGGCAGTTCTTTTAAAAATCTTGGTTTGACTCAACAGGATGCAGCAGAAATATCAGTTGGTCTGATCCACTGAGCCACAAAGCAGGGTGTGTGACATCGAGGCAACATGCAGAAAGTCAAAATCTTCAAACTTTTACAAGCTGATAAGACTTGAACTGTTACATGAACAGGGATTAACTCGTCTCGTTGCGGAGCTTCTCTTCCGCCTACAGCAGTAGCCCTCTTATCTCGGTGGCCATGTTCTTCTGAGCCCCCTTGGCCTGATAACGGCGCTTTGGTCTCAAGGCGTTGAAAAAGCCACTTGGGTTTTGCCTCTGGGTCTTTTGACGTGTAAATTGGCACCAGAATGGAACATGTTTGGGTGAAAACAGACAGAAACCTCCCACACGGGTCATTGCAAACCATGTAGGCTTGAAAAGCAGAACTATCAGGGACATTAGGGTCTTTATTACGTCCATTGACTCATCATTATGTCTTTGACTCGAGAGCTGTCAGTTAAATGTATTTATAACATGTTGCCTGTTCTAGGTGATAATCAGTTACTTGGGGTCTATGCGAGAATGACAGAAGTGGGGAGTGGGGCTGACATATATGCTTAACTTTTTTATTAAATACCAAGACCCTCCCAAGGTTATTAATAATCGGTTTAAAGGGTTTTAAAGTTTTTGTCCGTCATGATGCATGAGTTATTCTCTGAGAAATCACCTTATTTCGCAATGCGTAAAAAAGTGGGGGGAAGAATTCCAGGATCCTCCCACTGATCCGGCACCGCACCAAAATTTGATAGGTTCTGTCAAGACCCATAATGCATCCTTCGCCTGTAAGAATCCTTTTTTTTTTTTCTGACCCCACCTTCCCTTTATTCATTTTTGAACAGTCGTTATCAGATAAAATAAGCTCTCAATGAAAAACAAAAGTCCATGGTATGTCTTCATCAGTACTTTGACACATATAGAAATAGTCATAAATCGGCGCCATAGTTTACTGTACTTTGTGCTCGTCATTCTTTTTCCTTTCTGAAAAAAAAACTGACGATGTATCTAAACCCTGAAGTCGTGGTTTTCTTGCTGGAAGGGGGGGGTCAAAGGTCAGCCGCAACTGAAATTGCAACCCAAACGCTGCGGGAGTGAAACCCCATCTTCTCAGAAATGTCAACTCCTGTCTGCACAGCTCGCCCTCCGGGGTTCCGACACCTCACCACATAGTCAAACCGCAGTAACAAGTAAGGGGGAAATATTAGCATTCGGATTAGCATACAGTTGAAAGGAGCCCAGGGCTTCACAACACTGACTTATAACAGCATTTCTAATCTGTAAGATTCAAACACCAAAGCTCTTATCATGGGACAAAAGGGTATTTGACTGCTGCTTTGTTCTTCCGTGACTAATCTATCAGGTTTTATGGTGGGACAGATAATGTTATCACTCAGAGGCTTTTCTCTACCTGCTCTGCTTTATCTCAACTAACCTAGTCGAGACCAGTAAGTGGTGAAATTAATAGATTTCTCTATATTATTGTTTTCCTTTTCTTCGTTCTGTTTATTGGCGGGTGGCTACCAGCGTCAAGTTGCATTACCGCCATCTACCGCTGTACTTCTCTTTTCTTTTTCATAACATAAAAGTGTTTGATCATAAGACATTTTTTTGCGGAGCTTGGCATTTAGGAGTAGGCAGCCATTAATGTTTCCTTTGATGTTTTAGCCAACATGGCTGCAGGTTTGCTTTACGGCTAAATTTACGCATGACATATGTTAATCAAACGTGGGCTGGTGCCAGGGTTCCAACATGTGATGTCTGAAGCATTGGGCCACACAGCTTCATCAAAAGCATGAATATAATTACCCACATCACATTTGACAAGATGGCCAGAACTTTCTGTCTGAGTTATAACTCAGACAGATTCTTATTTTCCATTATTAATTAATCTGGCAATTATTTACACAAGCAATCAACAAATTAGAAATGTCAGAAATGTTCTGAAGACTTGTTTTGTCCAAGCAACATTCCAAAACCACAAAGATATCCAGGTTACATCTGAGCGTGAGAAAATAAAAGCAGCAAATCCTCCCTTTAGAGAAGCTAAAAATACTCCAAACCATCACTCAGCTAATCGATTAAATGACTAATCTAATCAGTTTGGCGTCGTGCATTTGAGGATTTCTGTCCGCCACCTTCCGTCCGCCCTTCCCTCACATCTTCGGCCTCTCATCCAACAAGTAATGGGGAAACGGTGACTACAGATTCCTGAGCCAACACACGCAGCAACTCACATTTCACCATGTCACCTCCTGGCAATAACACAAAGGCGTTCTTTGTGGAAAAACAAAAACAAAATGTCCACCCATTCCTGCTCCAGACTTCATACACGACGGGGATGTGACAGGTTGAGGCCGGAGGGGTTAAAAAGAGAAACCTTTTTTGGGGGAAACAGACATTCAACCGTGTGTGTCCTTTCCTGCTTTACTGACACTTTCTAAGCGGCTCTCAGTCACCGAGGGATTAGTCCAGCACATATTATTTTCAAATGAATACAACCTCAGGCAAACTAAATGAATACTTCCTAATTTACTGACTGTGCCAAAGTGTATCATATTCTCTCTATAGGCAGATATTTATTAAAACTGGTGCATTACAGCTTTAGTTACCAGATGTTGACAGATATGGAGATACTGAGAGCTTATTGGAACTAATAATGGTTAAAAAGTATATTTTTCTTCAACTTTGTGGGATTTACTTTAGAAAACCCTTTAAATTGTGGAGTTCAAAGGCCGAGGTCATTGCTCCTTGACTGCTGGAGTGTTATTTTAAGGCCAAATGGGTGTCAGGGGCTGCACGGGGGGATTTAACACAGCTGGCATGGGACCACCTGCACACACACACACACACACATACACACACAGTCCCCTCACTGTTGTCCATGCACAAAATCACAAGATGCATGTTGCACTAATAAAGCAATACACAAATACAGGATCAACTCTCAGCCAAGCTCAAGCCTCTTCAGCTCTTTCTCAACAAATTCAACCAAGAAAATCTTCCAAATTCATTTCAAGAACAGCTCACACAAGTATTTTCCATAGTCGAGCCACAAACGTGCTTCTCATTCAACAAAAACCTTTCTGGGTTTCAAGAAGTATTCACATCCGTGTCCCTCTTACCTCAAGGTACAGCATCTCTGTTTCCACCTCTACATAAAGCTCTCATCCACTTCCGAAAATGTCCTGGTCCCGCAGAGCTTACATGTCTGCAGCATCAAGCTCAGCCGGTCCAAGCTCTAATCAGATCCAGGTCCTGCTCAGTCTGGACGTGTCCCTCACCCCACTAATGTCTCAGGCTTTCTGAAAGTCAGCTGTGGTGAAGATGGGGGTGGGGGGTGTCCTCCCTAAACAACTAATTTAGCCGTCCAAAACTTTGAGGGACCAAAGAGCAAGGAGGGAGGGCAGCGAGGTGACGTCTCTATCTGCAGTGTCTCTGATCCCTGTGAGTGTGTGGGAGAGTGAGTGGATCAGTGTGCAGCTCTCGGGGCAGCCAAGCTGTCGGCCCCTCCCTCATTCCTCCCCCTCAAGAGAAAATCACCCTGCACTTCAGGCACACACACACACACACACCCCTCCTCTCTCTATCTCACCCCCCTTCCTCCACCAGAGTGACACCTAGCCCCTCTACCAGCACCACCCTCCGCCCCCAAACTTGGCTGCAAGACCCCTGAAAGCCATATTACATGTCCACTCGTCTCTCACGCTCTTTTCTCTTTGTTATTCTTTCGTTTCCTCCAGATTTTTTTTGTACTGGAAGCCAGACCACTGTTTTTATCACGCCACATTCAATTCACTTTGCTTTCTACCTGCAGCAGAAAAAAAGAAAAGTAGAGTTGGCATTGCACCTTTTTTTTTAGGCAGCGTTAAAAAGAAAGAGGCAGTTTTATTCCGGTCTTTCTATTTATATAACGAGAGACAGCACACGCCAACACATTCTCTCTGTCGTTAAATGGATCCTGGGGTCATCCGGTCTCATGCAGCTCATCTAATTGAGCTGAGGTCGAAATTAATTTGTACTCGGCTGCAAATTAGATCATGTACCGGATAATGTAAATGTTTTTAGCCCAGCAGCACAATTATCTCAACAACAAAACAAATTGAAAACCGGAGGTCTGTCCATCCTGATATGGATATAGCTGCTTTCAAATATGCACTGAAGTCAGTAATTTCCCTGAAAATATTCAGGTGGCTGAATGAGAACTTTTCATGCCAGTCCTCTGGTAAAGTGCAAAATGTAAAAAGATTCAAGTTCAATTCACTTTAGTCAAGTTATCTTTTTATTCTGTATGTTTCTTGCCTCATTTCCTGTTTTATTTTGAAACTCATATCTAAACCTGGTCCATAATGTGTCACACCAGTGTCTCTTTGTCTCTGCTTCTTAATCGGATTGTTACTAACTTCATGTGGCACACTTTAGCTCTATGGGGCCTTTTTCTTTGTAAAGAGTTGCGTGCTGTGAAGCGATAAAGCTCTATAAAGCTGAGCTAAGGAATTGTATGGGGTTGAAGATCTTTCCTCTGTCATGTGATCCAACAAAAATACTGATTTAACTCTTTGTTTTTTCCGAAATATTAAAACTTCCGAAAATGGATCCACAGCGTTGGAAGCATTAGATCATTTAAAAGCAGCTAATGATTTATCTTTGTAAAACTGAACTTCTTGTGTCTCGCTGGGTGTCTTACTGGTTAAATATTGACCGTGCTTCTTCCTGAGTCAACCTCATCCATCTCAGGAAATTTCTCACGCAGGAGACATGTTTTCTCACTGATTCCGACATACAACCCTCCCACCCCAAACCTCACCCCCCACCCCTTCCTATTTTGGGAGATCTGAATGAGCCGAAGGGGGGGGGGTGGTGCAGGTCATTGTCATGCGTTTATTGTGAGCACTTCACTTCAGAAAACTCACGAAAATGCAGCAAAACTGAAAATTATCCCCCACATATCCCCTATGTGGAAAAAGCTGACACCTGAATTTTTATTACAAAATGTTAATGTTTTGCAAATAAAACTATACTAATAAAAAAAAGTAGATGGACATGAAAACAACAAATCCACTGGGTATTTCAGAGGAAGTTCGATGTGATTGATTTGGAGAAGTTGTGCATCATCCGTCACTATGAAAGGCTGAAAAGCAGCAACGGCTTCATTTAAAAGGGTCTAAAATGACAAATGAGTTTGCTCAATTGTCCGGCAGACAAAGACGCCCTCTCCCCTGACAACCCCACAAAGTGACTTGCAGCGAGGGGCAACGGGTCCTGCTTGTCACACGCCAAATTACCTGTTACGAATGAGACACGACTCAGTCCGCTAACTAGCATGGAGAAGAGGAGTGAGATGGAGTGAAAGATTCCCTGTGTGCAGATAGATGAGATAGTCTTATGTGCTCTGCCAAAGCGGCCTTCCTTTCCTGGCAAGCCGACGCATATTTGAAATTGAGAGAGACGAGATTGGCAGTCCAGTCGGCGGGTAAACCTTTCAGAAAAGCACTCAAGTTTTCCAGGGGTCTTGGCGCTGCTCTGCAAAAGCCACTTTGCGTTTCACCCCTCCGAAAGACATGCATTGAGTTTCCTGAGATATTTATCTCGATATACATTTCAAAAGCTCTGGAGATCCTATTTTAGGAGGACGGGTTTCAAGCGACAGACAAGAACTTAATTCAAATAACAATGAGAGGGTGAGGAATGCTCTTGTGTGAATAGGGGACATGTCCGAGGATGAGTGGCTTTACCCCCAGACAATAGGCAGATACCAGCCCTTCAGACCGGGCCTGTGGCCAAAGACCCGCAGCTCGTTGGAAAACACAAGAGAATGGCTGACCTTGCTGTCTCTTCTGCTTCCTCTCAGAAATAAAGGGGAGCGGGTGCGCACGGAGCAAATTCTTTTGGGGTTTTGTTATTAGGTGTCAGTTAGTATCAATTAAAGCAAAAGAACATAATGATGCCTGACCTTTCTGCCACAGAAAAAAACAATCATATTGATTTCTGTATGACATCACGCTGTGATGTGATTACCCTGCAGCTTCCTCATTTCACAATAAAAGCATCGGCTTTAATGGATCGTGGCGAAAATGCGGCAAAAACGTGATATATCAGACCCCTGACAAGCTATCAGAGATGTTCTGAATGAATGATATTCTGGTCTCATTCAAATGTCTGAGGCTGAAGAGCAGGAACTAACTAATGGCAGGTTTATGCAGTGACCTTTAATCCCCTCGTCCTTACAAATACAAACACATGATGCGCTCATAGAACAAATGCGCAGTTTCATTTCACAGCTAGAAATGCTAGTCCAATGTTAATTAGACTGAAACCTTTAGATCATGACTTTTCTTTCAATGGAGGCAAAAAGCTTTGGACTAATTTTCAGCCAAGATCTAGTACTATACCAAAGACTATATACTGCATACACAGTCACACACACACACACACACACACACACACACACACATACACACTCGGCACAATTCCTCACTTCTCCTTGGAACAGAACTCAACTGTTATGTTGGCCTTTTCTTCACCTTTATTGTGCTGAGGAAACCTGCTCTTATCCACCAGGGATGTGCTTTATTTTAATTTCTTAAAGTCATTCACACCCGACATGACTCTGTATCATCCCCAGGAGGCAAGAAGGGACTGATCCCTTAGAATGCAAATATCAGGGGGAGACATCTTTTTGGTTGTTTGAAACGGAAATCAACAAGGACACTGACATGTCCAAACTTGTTGAACGGGCAGTTTGTCTTAAAAAGTCAAACTCAAACAGAAGTAGAAGTAACACTAAGTGCAAACTAATGATATAGAATATTGTGGAAATAACTATCCTATCCTAACTTTTCTAAAAAGCCACTCAAAGGCCACGAATTATGCAAATGGGGGTATCAGTGCACACTAAGCTTTCACAGTGTTGCACTTGGTTGTCCACATAAACCTAATGACAAGTTGCATTTGGAAGTCACTGAAGTTGTTGGATGCATACCCCAACAATTCTTCCATCAAGAAGGTTTCAGGGAACCGGGTCAGACACTGGTTGACAGTGATACTTTAAAAGCAAGACATCTTTCTACTCAATGGATAATCCTGAAAAAAGTTCTGTATCACCAGTAAAACTGTGGAACCAAAGCTGATGAGCTCATAAATCATCCATGCAAAATTTCAAACTCTTGAAGTGAAACTAATGAAGACTTTACAGCAGATATTTTATAATTTAGTTCTCTGCATGGCCTTTTGTCATAGGAACTGGTTTGTTGTTAGTGTATCTACACCCTCTATGCTAAGTAGCCTTGATAAATACATGTCATGACTTGTCTTCAATCAGCTAAGTTCCACTGACACAGGCCAGACAAACCATGTCAGACACAGTTGCTTAACAAAAAGTCCTTAGATCCGCGTCTCAATTCACATCCATTATGATTCCACCATTCAGCCCCATTCACACAGACAGACGCCTCTCAGCAGCTATTCACAGCAGGAAATGGATCTTTGGCCATCGCCAACAAGGCCCACCAGTTCGACTGGCTGCCGCATATCAGATCGGTGGAGGTCCCGTTCTGTGGCCTCACCAGCTCACTGTTAATAGTCCCTGACACTCCCAAGTGGAGTGTGATTTAGGTTTCTGGTCATAAAACCCTCGGCTGAGATTTGTTAACCACCGCCGGGTGTTACCTGCACACCTCTGGGACAATAGGACCGGCAATAAAAGCGCTATAAAATTCAGGAAATTGTCAGGTACCTGGGGATTGGAGTTTAAGTAGTGGTTGGCTTGAGAAGCTTCTTGTGCAGTACTCTACTTCCACCATTTTCAAGTAACATAAAGAGTGGGAAGTGAATATTTAATGACGACTTTTGAGGAGAGCAATCTAGCTAGCCGGTCCATAACTTTGGTCCAGACTTTGGGCCGCCTATTCACCAAGTGCCACCAGAAGGTCAAAAGGTATATATCTCAACATCTGCTAGATTGGACTGTCAATTTTTCAAAAAGAAAGAATTTGACAAGATTTGCAATTTGTGTCCTGCGTTTGGTGAAGGTGACAGGGAGTGCCCTCTGCTAGATCGAGTCACATGGTCTGATGGGCTTTTTTAATTCAAAAAGGGTAATTACAGTTTTGAATAAATGTTTGAACTACAATTTTCTTCACATTATTATTTTCTTTCTTGAGAGAAGTGTAGCCCTTTTACACATGGAGCTTGTATTTGTCGTTGGTGTTTGTGCTCGATCAGAAGATCAAAGCTAGACTTTCATGTTCTACTCATTCTCTTTCAGGTTAATAGCTGCTTCACTGCAGCTACTGTTAAACTGTACATATGTATATGTCAATCTTAATTTACGCTTCTTTACCTGACTGTATCCCTGCACATGTCGCCAATTATTCTGACATTCAGGTGGATTTGATATAAATCCCTTCACCGCTCACAGGCTGATTAGAGTCTGTTGAGGAATTATGCTGTTTCAGGGCTAAATGGGGTTGTCAAAAACATCGAAGATCCTTCCCTCCTACTTCCTAGAAGTTAAGTTCCTTATTATTATCATCATTACTTTTCACGATCTGGCAGTCGACTGTGCTTTAACTGCTTACTACATGTCATTACCTGAATCTGACTTCATACAAGGCCTCAATGTTCCCGTAGGCTACAAAGCTTTGCCAAGACAAAGTCTGCTTGTATACAAACTGTTTAATTAAACTATTGAGTGCCTACACAGCTACTCTCAAGCCATGTATGATTATTTGTTTTGTTAGAACATGCACTGCTCCTATGGTGAGATTAATTTATTACCTCCCCCAAGAAGATTTCATATTTTCACTCTTGTCTATTTGAAACAAGGTTTTGCAAGAACCACTAAATACATTTCCATAAAACTTGGTGGCAAAATGGGAAGTTGGTCAAGAAAGAAACTATAAAATGTTGATGCAGCGCTGGACAAAGAGGGAGATCGAGTGAAAGTGTTTTTCGACCGATTTCATATTGAATAATTCACAGATCTTGATTTAAAATGCAATTTCATGCTGCTTGGTTGAATTTAACTGGACGGATGGGCCTTGGTTGAATTATTCGCTCGTCTGAGTGCCAATTCTAGTTATATATATTATTTATACTGTAACAGATGACATGTCAAGTCTCACTTTCTCCCTCAGACCAGGCTTTCTCCGGAATGTGGCGTTAATAAACAGCACAACACCTTGTGGGCGGCATTCACTGTGCACACTGTTCTTCCTGCTGTGTTTGAGATCTTCTGTCCAGCACATACAGACCACGGATGTGCATAATTATTCATGATTTTTATTTTTAGTCATGCATACGCAGGCAACATAGGTGAGCCTCCAGTGTCTTTGCTTTCAATGATGAGTGAACTGACATTCGTCTCAACTCTCAGCAGTGTCACAGTGCTTTGGAGCGGCAGGGATTCTCAAACTCTAATCACTTCACCAAGGAACTGGAATATAAGTGAGAAACACTGCTGTAAAACTATAATAGCTATTAGGGAACAATAGGACCCCTTTGCCATTAGTGTGTGTGTGTGTGTGTGTGTGTGTGTGTGTGTGTGTGTGTGTGTGTGTGTGTGTGTGTGTGTGTGTGTGTTTGTGAGAGAGAAAGAGAGAGAGAGAAAGTCTTGTGCATCCCATCCAACATTAATTTGATATTGTTAAGTGATGCATTCCTTCTTTAATAAAAGCCAGAGGTCACTGTAACCACCGCTGTGAAAGCTCTGTGTGTTTTTGTGTGTGTGTGTGTGTGTGTGTTTGTTTGAAGCCTCGTAATAAGAACCCGGCCTGCTGTGATCACCTTGTCTCACAGTGTGTGCTTATAGATGATCCTCGACAGAAGAGAAAGAGTGAAACAGGAAAAATATCAAGAACCAGACCGTCTCGTTCTTGTTGAGGAAAATGTATGCATCACTGCAGTTTCAGCTTCACTTGAATGGTAATATATTCATCAGGGTTACGACTGGCGCACTGCTGTGAAGCCAATAAAGTGAAATAGACGAAAAGTAAAATGTCATAGATGCTTGTTAATGAAAAAGTAACTCATGCTGTAATTGTGAGGGCATGCGTGTTCCCAAATGACAACATAAAATATGAGAAACCAGTTTCTCTTGTTCTTGTTAACAGGAAATGAAAGGTTGGCACTGAGGCGGCTCCCATTCCAAATAAACAGGCTGATAATCGATGTGTCAATGTCGCTGATTTACAGTGTGCCACATTTCTCAGGCCAAGAAAAACAGAAGGGCTGTGCCAGTCTAACTACATTTTAGCATACAAGCAAATTGAAAAAAAAAAGCTAAATATGACAACATAATGAGGCAAGATGAGCAGGCAGGTTGCATCACAATATTCTTGGGAAATTGTGTGAGTGTGTGTGTGTTTGTGTGAGTGAATCCCCTCATGAATTTTGTATAGGAGATAAATGTAGGCCACGGATTGGGGTTGTGTACACAGAGGCTTAATGACAGGATCCTGGAGGGATGGCACATCAGTCAAGCGGAACTGACAAGACAAGCGCACTCACACAAAAACACACACATGGTGTGTATTACACAACCAGCACCCTTACTTTCCATCACTTTCCCATAATTTAGCGCTGAAAACACAACAAGAGCTGGGAACAGAGCATCGGACCAAGATTGCAGCCTCGAGCACTTGTCACACTCGGGCTGCGGCTTGGCCTCAATTGGCCATCACAGTTCTCAAGGCTGCACAGTGTCATAGGAGGGTGTGTGTGTGTGTGTGCGTGTGTGAAACCATATATCCTTTAGCTCCACAGCACATTCCAAATGCGCTTTTTTTTTTGTTTAGCTTCAATTGGGAAACTGAGCCAGCGATTGAGAGAGATTTCGAGTAAAGACAGATAAGAAAACAGCTGAGTGATATCAGCTGAGCTCAGCACGGCCGCAGAAGCATTCTGGTGGCGGGTTTGGATGCCACGAGGGCGCCAGATATCGAGGCTATGTGTTATATGAAAGCCGCTTTGAGTTCTGCACTTAAATAAACTCCCCTATCACAGGGAAAGTGGCCATGTTTGCGGGGTGTTTGTCCTCCTCCTCTCCCACAGACCTGTGGTTGAATTTGGCCGGGCAGCCGCTGTTGGCATTCCACACTGACCCTCGAGTAGCGGGCCTGAGGTTCACGGGTAAACAGACGAACCGTTTGGTTTGCTGGGCTGCCCGAGGGGCCCGCCTCACCCTCTCTGCTGTCCGTCTCCCGTCTCCCGTCCCCTCGCCTTTGTTTTCAGCCGTATCCTCAGTTGGCCTCTCTGTTAATTCAGACCTACCTGACAGTGCTGACTAAACCTTCTGGGTTTACTATCAGTCCTGCTCGGCGACAAGCTCAGCTCTCTAAACACACACTGGACACTAATCTGCAACAGATGGGAGACGGACCCGGGGAGGAAGTAGTATAAAAAAGGATATACGGTATATTTATACCCATCTGTACCAAACGATAGGGTTTCAGTGAAGTTCCAGGCGAAGCCGGAGGAGGGTTGTAATGATGTGCATGGCGGCGGCTCTCGAGGGGCTTAACTGGACGTATTACTCGCTGATATAAGCAGCCCGTCCACAACCAGATGTCTGAGCATCCCTGAGGGGGATTCCTGAGAGTTTCTCTTCTCTGATGGGAGCGCACTCCCATTCACACACTCCTAAAAAGATGTATGCAGTATTGAATAAACAAAAACATGTGTGATTCGATGAAAACACACAAACATACCCCCGCACATGTTGGATTTCACGGGTGGCTGGTTAGAGATAATGAACGCTTAAGCCCCCCCGGTTTACTGTCTGGCTTTCGAGGTCATTAGAGTAAACACAAAAGACATTTATTTACTAGCTCATTAATGCAAGTGGCAATTTAAGCTCACTTTCACAGGCAGGGAAAAAAAACGGAATGGATGAATCTCACAGGCCTGAAACCCATACAACAGTCAAATCACTGTTTGTATTGGTTTTGCAAAGAGCAGCCGGGAAGCCCCGAGCTTTCATCAGCTAATCACTGTGGTGCGTATCTGTTACATCCTCCCTCTCAGGGAGATGAAGTCGTCCCTGCTGAGGGATACGCCGCCGCTTGATTACTCGCCACAAGTCGGAAGCTTGTTTAAGGAGGAAAAGATTATTAAAAGATGGTGTACCTCTTGTAAGAAAGTGCAGGTTTCCCTTTGAGGAGACGTTTACCGTCCACGAACGTCTGGTTTGAACATAATAACCACTGATTGAGTCGGCTGGAACGATATTAGTAATTTCATCTACTGTTACTCTAAAAATAGTGATTATTGCAACTTCAATGACAAATTTGTACCGAGAACACGACTCGTGTGAGTTCTCAGGAACGAGTGAATGTGCAACTTTTAGCGAATTTGGTGAGAATCCTGTAATTCCCCCCACCCTCACTTATACAGTGTTTATCATAACAGGCAATTTCCTGACTCCGGTTTGGCATCAGATTGGCTGGAGCCATTTCCCCCCCTGGATGGATTAAGAGCCTGGTGTTCCTCTGGGACAACACGCAGATACAGTGACAGATAGGGCATGTCCCTCAGAGACCTCTGCAGAGACAGACGACCACCCAGCAGCCAAGGTTTTGGGGGAAAGTTTAAATATACGTTTCAGTGTAGATATTCCTTTTCAAATCGTGCAACCTATATTTTCACAAAGCTAAAAAAAATAATCTCTGTCTCATCTGCTTCTGTTTTAATAAGCAGACTGACAGTGATTAGTCAATGGAAAAGACAGATTTATGAAAACATCCTGTGCCATGTGAGGTGAAACGGCAAAAGAAGACCCTTTATACAACCTGTTCAAGGCTGTAATGTTGGGCCTTTATTCTGCCTTGCCGCTCTGTACAAAAAGTACAACCACTGAATGGATGTTGCATTGTTCTAGCTCTATGCCGGCAGCGGAGGTAGAGGCAGACCCAAATCAACGTCGGTGTAAAAGAGAGAGCTTGGCATGGCAGATCAGAAGCCGACCGTGTTGCGTTACACTTCGCGCCTCTGATTCCAGAAAGCCGGCGCACTATCTAACATCAGCAGCATTATTCCAGCTTTACTCCAGTGTGAACAAGCAAAGCCGAAATAACGAGAGGTCTTCTTCACGGCATCATAGCAGGATCTCAGTTTCCAAAAGGGATAAAGTCGGGCTAAGGAGGGAAAGGAAGGCAAAAGGAGAAGACTGTCTCTGATTAGAGTTGAGACGTTGGGCTCAGGAGTTGGTCTCAGCCTCCCGGAACACAATGTCCAACACATGAGACCACATGAGACCAATTTAAGACGGGAGGACTGAAGCCAAGTCATGTTTTCCTGAGGCATGCATAAAAAATCCTGATCCCAGACTCGCACATAAAGAAGTTCCCCCTATATACATTCACTTCGGACTATTTATGAACAATTGCATTTTTATCGCTCTTTAAATGAAGTTACATTTTCCCCCCGTGATGGCTCGATAACTGCTTTCTGTCAAAATGAGTAAACGTTGCTTACATTTTAAAAGGGACATTTTTAAAAATGTTTATATGATACAAACAGCTGCAAGTTAAACTGCTTTCATGGAAGGAGGCTGTGTTTTGATCACACTCACGATTGCATGCCATAAAAATGTCAGTTTTTCACTATCAACAGAGGCAGAGGTTGCATTTTAATGTTCTCTGGTCGGTTTAGAAAAGGGTTGGAGAGACAACATGAACCCACCAAACAGTAAAATACATTTTCAGATCTGGAAAATGTCAGGAACATGCAGGAAATTGCGTTTTTGTTTGCAGCACACAGATACCAGCCACCTCGCTCGCAAAAACTTCCTGCTGTTTTCTCACTCTGACATTTTCTGGACATTTTACTTGGGAGGAAAGGTTCCATAAAATGCCCATAGCAGCTGATCCGGACATTCACTTCCTCAGATACCACCCCTCTGGAAAAATTCTGGAAAACCTCCAGACTTCAGTGCACATCTGAAAGCAGCTAAACTGTGAAACACATTCCCGAGAAGTGGACGTCGGAGGTTTTCACATCACTCCAGCAATAATCTGAGTGATGTCGAACCCGAGAAAAACCCCAAATCTGTTATGGAGACCTTTTATGTTTTACCCAATCAAAAACAAAACTGAAGGCTATCATTTGTGTTGCGCCTGAGGGTGGTCATTTGACTGGGAGTAATTATGTGGTTGTTCCTGTCTTCCTATACGAGACTGCCGTGCTTCTATCTATACTGTTTACCTTTTCCTTGAGCTTTAAAGCCTTTTAATTATTATCATCTAATAATCGTCGCCTTTAATGTCTCCATAGCTGCCGTGGCTGGCGACTGGCAGTGTCTGGGCAGATGTGTGTGTGTATGTGTGTGGCTTTATTCATCATCAAATAGAGCTGTGTGTATGGGTAATTAAGTTGGTGCCAAATTGACTCTCACTTGCAGGCACGAGTCGGGAACTTTCAACAACACCTCGCTCTTTGCATCGCCGAGCAGAGTGCTGCGGGCGACTTGATTTCAGCGGCAAGTTTTGACACAGAAACAGGAGTGCAGCTCCCTCCCAGAGTCCATTACTCAGTGTCTGATAGTCTGCCTAAGCCCTGTATTACTTTTCCTCCCCACAAGCTGACCATAATACCAGGCTTGTGGAGCCAGTGCGGCCCGCAGGCTTCGCTCTGAAACCACTCAATGAGCTCAAGGATCACGATTAGCGTTCGCACATCAAGGGTCTGCCCCCCCGTTCCCTCAACACACACACACACATTCACACACTGCACCCTTCACCCCCTCGGCACAGCCATGGTTTGTGGTTACTGTGAGCCGACACACATTTATAAGCAATATAAGCTTCTCTTTCACCATTTATAAAGCAATATTTCTTTCAGAAATAAATAGCATGACCAAAAAACTCACTTCACCTTGACACATATTGAAAAAGCCCAAACTATTTCACTGCAGGGCTGCAGCTAATGGTTATTTTCATTTTTAATTAACGTCTTGATTCATTACTCTGTTCATAAAGGTGCTATATAATTAAAGTTTATTTTTATTTTGTCTGTAACGTTGTTTTTGATTTTTTATATTTTATTACTTCACAATTTGATTGTGTACAGTTTCTGTATATGTGTGTGTGTGCACGTTTGACTTATTCTGATTTACTGAAGGGGGGGGGGGGGGGAACAAAGGTTTGCTCCTATATTTTTGTATATACCTAGTGTTTTTATCAAAACTATACAAACTCGGGATTTGGATGATGCACCTGATAGCCTGTAGAACCGGGTGGTTCCAGTCCAAAACTGTAATTATTATATTTCTGTTCTTCCAAGAAATGTTCTGTTTTTCATTGTGCACTGATTCTTCTGTTCAGCGACTTCACTGTTTGGCCCCTCACACACACACACACACACACACACACACACACACACACACACACACAACTAAAGGGGATGGCTGCTTGGCAAGCAAATGTGAGTATGTGTGTGTGTGTGTGAGGGTGTGTTCCTATGGTTTGGAACCACTCGCGCAACCCCACACTCGATTTATTCCAGTTTGACAGCACAAACTTGCCTGTGTGTGCACAGGCTGGTCTGAGACGTACAGACATAACAGTGTTGACTTGGATGGAGGCCTCACGCTCTCTGTTTTTACACACACACACACACACAAATGTCACATTAATGTTTATGTTTCTTATTAGTTCAATTTATTTATTCTGCTGCCAAATCTTTGCTCCAACTCAAACACAAGATATCTGCAAATACTGAAGGACCCCCACTGATCCAGACTCAGCCAGCAGCAAACAATCCCACATGTATACACCATTAGTTTCTGGTTATGATTTTATGGACTGTAAATTTGTGAAAATGCTCTAAAACACTGTAAATCAGTGGCAGGTCTTGGATTTTTCTGTATGAAGGGCCATAAAGGGGCCATAGTTTACAAAGGGCCCAATTAAATGTCCACTTCCATGCGCACTTCTTGATTCAGTGAGGTTCACATTAATACATTCCTCTATAGCTTTGATTCAAAGCCACAGATCTAAACGTCAAAAATTACGAACAAATTGTTAGTAAGTGACATTTTTCTTCAAAGATTAAAGAGAGGGCTGGGGCACTTCAGGAGTTAATCAGATTTCAGCTAGGGCCAGTGCCCCCTGGCCCCTTCCCTAGAGACGCCCCTGCTGTGTATTACTTATTGAGAGGGACAGCGCCATTACATTTTCCAAACCAGATTTAAGCTTCCCACTAAAAAATTGCAAAATTAGTCTTCGTGCAATTTTAAATCCTGTTAATCTCCTTTTTGGATTGAGTTTTCAACAACACATTCACTGCAGTGATCATATGAGGTGTTTGTGGCGAGGCCAGAGGCTCTAAATCTAGAGCACCGTTGGTCGCTGAAGCAGAAAAAAGGTTTTCCAAGAGAGAGTCCAACAATAGCAAAACAATCTCTGGGCTGGATTTCCTCTCTGGCACTCAAACCCCCGCTGGAGGACGAGAATCTGGGCTGCACATGAGAAAGCACGAAGAAGTGCAATCGAAAGATAGCGAGAAATGTGTCTGTCGGTTAAGAAATAAACCATAAACAAAGAAAGAAAGAAAGAAAGATATGAAGCGGAAAGTAATGATCCATCATCCTCTTCTTCTACCAAAGCCAGACTCATAATTCTGTGACGCTACATGTCCAGTCCAGAAACCTGAAAGGACGACTCTTCAAGATCAGCGTCATCAACTTTACAGCCTGGTTCGCATTTGTTCTGCCAGTAAACCCCGGAAAATCTGAACATGCAGGATGCGGGACATGATGTATGAATTCTGCTGTGGAAATCAAATTTGGACAAAATTGGCTATCAGTCATGTTGGCAGGGCTGTCTGCTTAATTTTTACACTGCACCTGCTTGTCGGACATTTGCGTTCTCACATACAGCCCTCAAGGAATATTTTGGGAAAATGTCTGGGGTATATACAATAAGCAAGACACAAGAGTGGCATGAATCTTCTTCTATATAAAAGTCCACGTTGAACTATTTCTTTAATTTAATACTTTTGCACACGTGTTACTGTTGACGTCAAACATACCGATCACCTCAGCTACTGCCTGACTTGATTCTCCCATGTGGTCCAAATGGCTGACCAATTAACAGCAGCTTAACTCCTGAGCCCAAACACCTATCACACACACACACACACACACACACAAATGCATGACCACAAGCAGAGTCGGTAATGCAGATGCACTAAAGAACACACATGTGTGTACGCAAAGTAACATAAGCACTTCCACTCTGTACCACACACACACACACACACACACACACACACACACACACACACACACACACACACACACACACACACACACACACACACACACACACACACACACACACACACACACACACACACAGATACGTACTCATTAACAAAGGCTTAGCATTGCAGCATGTATACCCCCAGCAGTCTGGCCTCCCACAGAGGGGGGACACACCTCATGTCACCTGATCCTTGGCTGCACTGATCCTGGATCAGCAAAAACTGCCCGGCAGTCTCTGATTGCTGGCACCGGGTCCTTTAATACATCCAGACATGTTTAGTTTGAGCTAAGTTTAGATTGAATAAAATGTGTTAACAAAGCTAAAGATTTGTAATTTTGTTATAACTCTCACCTAGGAAGCTTTTGAGTATTTACACACAAAAAGAAGAAACAACCACAACACAACAAGATCCCAAAGGCTGCAGCATCTCCACCAACCTCCCCAACCACTAGGTGCCACCACTGGCTCCAGTACAGATCCCACTGTAAAACACGTCATTATGTACAGGGCTCATGATCAGTGCTCTAACATTCTTCTTGGGCTTTTTTTAAAAACACATTTACAAACTACTTGTGCACAAAGAGGCCAATACAAAGCATGCAACTGAAGAACAAAAAGTTGCACCTGTTTTTAGATGTGGAATAAAATCTTCAGTGTGATTGGAATATGAGAAAACGCTTTAGTTCTGTGCGGCTGAAGGGATGTGGCTTCGCTCTGTAATGTTTTCTGTGGATCTGGGGCTGTGGTCTGTCAACGCTGATATGATTCTGAGGAGCTCGTCAAAGAGAGAGAGAGAGAGAGAGAGAGAGAGAGAAAGAGGGGGGGGACCACTGAGTGACAAGCAACAGCTGAGTCCACACATCTGGAGACCAAAATGCAACCCCCCATTAAGTGCGTCTTTACGCACAAGAGCGCGCACACACATTCCCCCCGGACGCAGCCACAGATTCGCTTTTTTTCACTCTTCTCCTTCAGGGAAAACGTGTCATCGAGTCTCAACCACCTCTCGCCTTCTTGTTTCTCTGTGTCTGCTCTTAAACTCGAGGAGAGACTATTTCCCTTTTCTGACGCAGGCATATTCCAAAAAGGATTCAGGCAAACAAGCCTCTCTACACAAAGTTTTTCTTTTTCTAAATCACAAATGTATAACGCACGAACAGCTTCATGGAGTTGAAGCGCAAGGTTGGAACATTTCTACAGAAAACAAGAGGAGCACCTCCTGTGCCAAACCCGGAGCACTCACCTCTCAGAGGACACAACTTGATCCAGGAGTCGGACACTCGAATAATTCCGTTTGTCCAAAATGTAATCACGACTGTAGCGATGGTGGAGGAAGAGACATCCAGCAAACACAACACGCACCTCACTGGATGGACAGGAGGGGTTTCAGTGCATGATCGCGGACACACACACGCACACGCAGCGAAGAGACTCACACCAGGGCTGAGCGCTGCGCAGCTCTGGCACCAAGTTAAAGCGTCGTAGAAATGACATTAGCGCTGCTGTGCGCCTATTGGCTGAAACTCAAAGTCGCCCCCCCTCACTCCCTCCCTCCCCTACACACACACAAACACACACACACACACACACACGCACACGCGCACACACACACACACACACACACACACACACACACACACACACACACACACACACACACACACACACACACACACACACACAGGCCTCCCCCTCTGCTCACTACAGTGAATTTTATATACATCCACCCCATGAGTTTTATGGGGCCATGACTAAAAAGCAGTGGCTGATCTAGGATCTTTCTAAATCAGGGGTCATAAAGGGGCCCACAATTTAGGGCCGAATCCGACATCCATGTCCAATTCCTGATTCAGTAAGGTGCACATTTAAGTCATTTGCTGTTAGTTTTACAGAGCGCAACAGTCGCCGCCCACTTTAAGAACGTCTCTGGTTCCAGAAGTAAGTGTCCCATAATTTTTTCTCCATTGACGTTTCATAAAATCCTAATTAAGGAGCTCTAACCATGGAATGAGGCCGACCAAAAAAAGACTAAGTTACAAAACTGTGTACAAACTTATTTTATGAGTGAAGGAACTAAATATCCCATTAACCATTGCGAACAAGCCCTTTTTAACGTGTTGCAGTCTAGTTTATTTTTTCTATGTATGTGTACAGCATTTCATAGTGTTAGTAGAGTGAAAGTTGAATGATCTTATAATTGCCAACATGATTTTTGTGGTTGTGATGAACATTTCCATCGTATCAGCGATGTTTTACTTTAATTGAGTTGAAAATAGCTCCTTGTTTAAGTGCATTGGAAATATAAGAATTATTAACAAATTGTCCTACTTTAGTTTGTATTGTAAGTGACTACTGACAGGGCAGGGGCACTTCAGGGGCCATTAAGATTCTATCTGGGGCCAGTGCCCCCCCCCCCCCCCATGGCCCTGCCTCTGGATCCACCCCTGACGAGAATATATGGTCTACTAGTCCAAAAGATATGTGCTCTCATCAGATTCTGTGTTAAAAATACCATTCAGTATAATAAAGTGACTGTAAACTCATCAGGGACTGTGCCAATGAGACACCCATCAAAATACAACATTAATTATATGCCATAAAGGTCCTGTGGGTTCACCTCTTCTTTATAGATTATACACAAGGGTTTTTATATGGTCCGTTTCATCTGATTTATGAAGGTTATGAAGGTGGTGGGTGAACGCTCCTCTTGGTGGCGTGGATGCAGGCTTGCACCCCACACAGTGGCGTCCGTGCTGAAACTCCAAACTTGACACTTGGTCAGGATGTGTGAAGGTGTTATTTACTGCACCGTGTGTTATTCCAAGCGCTGCCTGACACATGAACCTGTGTAGCTATGTCCAGTATTTCAATAATCCAGAGCAGCTTCCTTTCTACTCGCAGACTCAATGGGTCATTTATCAGTGTGCAATTGAGCGAGTGTCAGACGCTCGCCTGCTGCTTTCTCTGAAAGAGAATGACAGAGGTTTATCTTCAACAACAAGCTACTGATGTTAACCCCTTCACTCCCCCACCCACTATTGTTGGTGGCTGATAAAAATATATGTGTTTTTACAGTACAGCAATTTTTTTGTGCTTCCTAAAGAGGAGTAGGAAGAGGCTAAAGAGTCATGTTCACCAAATTCACCATATTCTGTAAGAGCATCAATATAGATGGTTGCCTGAAATGAAAGGAGATTCTGAAACTGAATGAGAATCGAGAACATTTGGTGATGCCTGTCTGCTCCCTGTGCTTTTCACATCGGAATTTATAACACTTGTCCTGCCCTGTGCTTGATCTGTCCAAGTGCCACCCCTCGGCTGAATGTTTCAGAAATGTTCCTGCTGTTGTGAACAAGTGTGACCCGGACAATCTCCTGCTGCATTCTTCATATGTGGAAGGCGAATTCCAGAAAAGGTCCGTACCCATTTTTAATGTCTGAACACAGTGTAATGTAATAGAGCTCCATGTTAAAAGCATGATCACGATGAAGAGATGAGAGTCAATCTGAGGACCAAATCAGGACCTATCACAAAGTTGGTGTCATAGTTTGAAAGAAGACCCCCCCTGGCAGCACAAACAAGAACCAAACACCTAACCCATTCCGCTATTTCGTTCTTGCCTGTCAAATGTTTAACTCTTTTCGACACAGACGTGGATCTGTGTCCAGAAATATAAGGTTTCAAAATGCGGCAAGTCTCTGATTTGTGGGGCAGAGTGCTCGGATTGAATTTTCAGCCTGGGCTGTGAAGTCAGGGGAGGGGAGAGAGCCCGTTTGAATGTCCGTGAACCTGGCAGTGGGACAGATCCAGCAGGTCAAACAGTATGGCTTATTGTCCCTGCCAGCCAGCCAGCCCACACAGCGAGGGACCCACGGACGCCCTCGTTCACCCGGCTGGCTGCTGCTCTGACAGCTTGATTTACAACCTGCATTACACACTCTCGTCTCTGCAGCTATGCTCTTATCCATAGGCATTCGCGCTGTTCGTCAGCAGGACAGTAGGCTTCAGTTCATACTTACAGGATATCTTCAAATAATAAACTTTATCACTACACACCGCTGTTTCCAATTCCCTGTGAATAATCCTCCTCAGGAAAAATACTCATCAGGGCCTGGATTTCATCGCCGGTCCATCCGTCATAGGCTTTCTTCTGCGGCAAATTGTCGATGTGTCGAAGAACAATAGAAATATGGCATACACAGCTACAGGTTTTTAAAAATGGCTGAAATAAAACGCTAAAACCAATCAGGTTCATTTAGCCATCCTAAAGGTTCTGATGCTTTCATAAAGTTATACTCCCTGAGCAGGGACATTTTTGGAGTGAAAAAGATTTATCTAGAACTTAAATGTACAATAAATAACTTTGGCCACTAGGGATGTCTCAATCAAAACAATGACAAAAAACTTGGACGGTGATGTTGACAAGCCGCACGGGATCATGGGAGTTTATGTGTTCACAATCATTGGCAAAAATTGAATTAAGTCAACAAAATATATAACATAGGTCTAGTTGTAGACCCTGGTCTGTGCGGTGGAGACTCAAAAACTCAAGAAGTTCCTGCGAACGTTCCTTGTTCTGGGGGAAAGTTCTTGTCATCATAACTTGGTTCTAGCTCAGCAGACATATAAAAATGTGCAATGCTATAGTTTCTATAATTTTTGTTTCATTTGTGATAAGAAAAAAGGCAAAAACACTTCCACCTGTTTGACCGAGCAACCTTTGTCTCCAGTAACATTTATATGCATCCACCCACCTGAATAACACACATAGGTGCTGAACCTTCTAACGGGAAATCGGATCATCTTCAGTGTGCCTGTCGTTCTCTTTCCACCTGTTCCCATCGCCTCCACGCAAAATAGAGTCGGCCTTTGTGCTTGGCCCCGGTTCTTTGTGCTTGCACACAGTCATCTGTAACATTTAGCCTATTTACAGCAGACACAGGGAGCGGGTATAAAAAGGTAAACCTATAGGCCGACACATGCGGCCAAAGAGGAAGCGAGGATAAGCGCAGCGTGGAGAGCACAAAAGAGGGGGGGGGGGCCCTCTGGGTCGGTAAATCCTGCCCCTGTCACCTTCTGGTGCTTGGAAATGTGGATGAAAAGGGTTGGAGCTGGGGCGCAACGCGTTGTCCGTCTCTGATCCTGTCCTTTATCTCTGCCATTTCTCCTCCTCTTCTCCTTTTCTTTCTGGAACACTGCTTTGAAAACAATCCAGATTGATGTGGGACTGCGCGCTTTGTGGCGGCAGTTTAAATAACACGAGCGATGAATGGCTTAGACCGCTATCTCCCTATCGGCCGATCTGGTTTGTTGGAAAAGCATCTCACCTGAGCTCAAGGCTCAGATGTCCTGAAGTGGCCTGGTTAGCATTCCCAGGTATTTATGGGATCGGGAAATAAAAGTTATGATTTTTCTCTCTTCTCTGCACATGTTTGGTGATAAACTTTAATGTGGAAACGTTAACTGGGTCTGGGAGATAATATATTTGACAGCAGTGAGAGCGACAACTTAAAAACACGGCTTATGATTTCAGGCCTGGTCTGAAAGGTGATATCCAGTCATTAGAAAACTGGATAACCTCAGAGCGTGTCGTAATCGTGACTAATGAATTTTGCATTTATGTGACATCTAACCCTGTGAAACTGTCGGACGGAGGAGATAAGTTGAGCAGGACTGACAAATAGCTTCAAATCCAGATATTTAGCAATAAAAAGCCTGGAATACCATTTACAATACAGATCGCTGGGAAAATAGTTTGATATCTTTAAGCAATATGCAGGAAAACAAATTGGTTTCATTACCCACCAGGCCCCTCCTCACTTTGACCCTGTATAACCCATCTCTAAAACCTCCAACCCCCTCTTAGAATGAGGTAAGTGGTTCCAGATTTTGGCCTAAAGGAAATCTGTCAATCACGGTGTGGGAGTCGAGTCTGGGCTGCGTTTCGTAATGGTCCGCTCGTCCACAGAACTTCATATGGAGGAGACAGAGAACTGAATCATCCTGTTCATCTGTCTCGCTGAAAAACAAAAATCTTTTCTCCTAAGACAAAAGAAAATGTTTTTTTTTACAAATCCAGATAAGAGGATTTCACAACAGCTCCATGCACGTCTGGTCGGTCGCTGTCACTCATCACGTTTATCTACCTGTAATCTATGTTGTCTTTCCACCCCCCCTCATTTGTCTATCTACCTGTGTCATCTCTGTTGTAGCCACAGGCAGAACGGGATGGGGGGATTGTGGGGAGGGGTGCACTGTTATCACTACGCTGTCATCAGATGCAGTTCACCCGAGTCAGGGGAGCTTCGGTTACACTTACTGGAAGGATCTCCCTTGGCTAAACAAGGACATTTTTTAAATTCTATTGTGACCACATTCTATACTAGGCTAAAATGTCTTGTTCTTGTTGGAAAGATTTTTTTATTTAAAAAAAAAGTATTTAGCTTTTTACACTGGTGGTAGCTGTTATAGACAGAGCTAGGCTAGCTGTTGCCCTTTATAAATTGATCAGATGATAAGATAATCCTTTATTAATCCCATTAAGGGCAAATTTGCAGAAAACAGGAGAATTAAGCAGCTGTTAGCAGTTGTTTAAATTGACTGGACGGACAAGAGAGTGGTATCAATCTGCTCATTTAACGCTTACCAAAAAAACAAGTAAATAAAAGTGATGATAAAAATGTCTAATTCTAAATTACAGTATGTTTCCTGCATAAAGCCCAGTGTCCTGTCCAGGTGTCACTAAGCCCAGCACCTATAACCTGCCTGCATGCCCAAAATGCCCAAAATAATTCTTTTTTAAGTAGGAGCACATAACTCAATATGACAAGTGGACTTTCCAGGGTGAGACGGGGTATGACACGAGAACGGCTTAGCCGACTAATTAAACTAATTCCGGTATTTTTATGAGAGGAAATGGCTTCGAGTGGAAGGACTGGAACACAGACTTTCCTCATTTCTGAAATTCCTGCCACCTCTGAGTGGTAATTGTTGAATGAAGTAGATCAACAGTTGGTTTCCCCCCCTGCTGAGACACACATACGCACATACACACGCATACGTACACGCACACGCACACATACAGAAACTAACAGCTTCCTGACTCACTGGTGTGGTGTTATTGCAGACAGGTGTGTGACAGAAAATGAGCGCACTGGTTAAATGTTAATCCCACAGAGTGGATGTACTGTTCACTGCTCAGGGCACACCTTGTCCTAACACACACACATACACACAGACAGACAAACAGACACACACACAAGTGCACTAGCACCCTGCACAGGACCTCCAGCAGTTCAGTTACCATACCTGGCATACCTGAGCACTTCGTCAGGGACTTGAACCCCTGAGAGCCCGGTGCTTTAACTCTCGAGTGTTTGACCATATTAGGTCAGGTGGTTGTTGAGCTCAGCTTGAGTAGATGGAAGTCACCATGTCGCCGGCTGCAGACCAGCGCTGCATCCCCACTCCTGAACACAATTACTGAACGTGTCAAGTCACTGCCAGGCCAAGAGACCCACACTTGACTTACATGAGGGATTTAATGGCAGCCCCTTAGGCGAATATGTCTGCAACATTTTATTGCAAAATAAACAGATTACTTTGAGATTGCTGTTAAACATCTGGTTTTGGATCAGAGTTTCATGGGACAAATAATCCACTGCAAAAAAAAAGAACTATAGATAGCTAATATTTATTACTGTTATTATTTCATGGATTTCCTACTTTTGTCCTTTTTTCCTTGTCAAGGCAAATTTGTGATTGGTAAAGCTCTTGGTTATACCATCATAATCCACATTTATACCACTGTCCTTGATTGTGTTCCATTTGTTCCACTTTGTTAATCTCAAGTGGGTAAATACTTTACCTATTGTTTGTTCAACCAACCAATCCAGTACACACCAACTAACCCTCTAACCAACCAACCAGCAAACAAACACGCGAACAAACACAAAACCCAGCACACACAAACCAACCAACCACATATATAATGTAAGACTGTGTTAGTGGAGTGCAGTTTCCCCTCAGGACTGTACTGGGAGCCATTGAAATCCCAAACTCAGCAGCAGCAGCATTGTTCGTCCTGTAACTCAAGATTTAGGCTTTGGATCCTCACATGTGTTGAAATGTCCAGTGGATGCTGAAGAATCAGTCGTGTCAGTAAACGTTAATGGTGATGGACTAAACAGGTGCTCTGTGTGAGTAAAATATCATACAGAGTTGTTGTGTATTCTTTATTCTTTACTTTACTACTTATGAATAATACCCAATTCCAAAATTTCAATAGACAGACTTTAAGTATGTGAACGTACATTTATTGATCTATTCAGTGACTATCTGGGTAAGTTTCCAAAGTGTTAACAACTTCAATTCTAAAAGTCCCTTGCCTAGTCTCCCATGGCCTGACCTGCAGTATCTCTAAAGCTCTATGTTGGGCTGCACAATGGTGCGGCTTCACCCATTATCATTCAGCAAAGGGTGGAAAAAAAACTCATGTCCCTATTTCTTCAAACCAATCACAATCGGCTCAGTCGGAGCGAAGCCAAGTTTGCAACAACACGGGGCCCCTGTTACACAGTGTTGGGGGGAAGGGAACTTGTTTGGATGGAACATGTGCACATGGGGAGATGATCTCTGTCATTACAACGGCTGACTCTTCATAAAGAAAGTGCCACAGAAGATGTATGTCAAACATGCAATCGCAAGATCTAAACCTCCGTAAAGACTTGCCACCTCCATGGTGTCGGTTGCTAGCTCGGAGGTTGTTGATCAGTGTGGAGGGCATTTTGAAAACAGGAAGCAGGAGGTGAGGAAAATGCCGCCTGATATCGGCACCAAATGGCAGGTTCATATCTGCCATCTACCTCCGATGAGTCATGCTTCTGCCAGGATCAAACCTGTGACTATATATGGCCATTAACTTCTCTGTATATAGATCTTAAAGTGAGTGCCTCATTCTCTGAGTTAATGCTCAACCTGTCTTATACGACGCTGTGTAATCTTTAAGCCTTTGTTGACCCAAAGACCACCAAACATGATCAACTCCAAAGCTGTAAAACAAAGGAGTGAATTTAAAACAGATGCAACATTGGTTTCATTAAAAGCTGTGCAGCATCCAACTCTAATCATAATCTGACATCATGTAATTCAGTCACTTGGTCATTTGGGCTTTGCCAAAACTAAACTCTAGGTAGATTGAATGTGAGGCGTGTTTGCTCTGAGGAGTGAATGAGTGAATGATAGCCAAACTCACTCCTGTGTCATTTATTTGTTTCGACACGGTTTACGAGAAGGAGCTCATATGAACACAAACTCGACTCTGTGGGTCTGCGAGTGAGTGGGGGTTAAACAAATGAGCCTTTTGGCCGAGAGCTTACTGAGGCAAGCTACAAAGCAAACATCGGGCATTTAGGCACGATGCTCACACACGCACACACACACACACACACACTGATAGAACGACATGGGGTGGAGGTGGGGGGGCCTAAATGGTATGTTTCAGTCCAATAAAGAAAGCTGCCTGATATCTTTAACATTCATCAACTATACAAGCTCACCAGAAGTTCTTGTTGAATTTAATGTCTTCTCCATGAACAAAGGTTTCGCCTAAACCCGTCTGACTTTTCGTTCATTTTTTGAAAATATTTGAAATAGCAAGAAAACTCCCTCCTCCTCCTCCTCCTCCTCCTCCTCCTCCTCCTCCTCCTCCTCCTCCTCCTCCTCCTCCTCCTCCTCCTCCTCCTCCTCCTCCTCCTCGGGGTTTCGGCCCCAGGGAGGATGTGTGTGACAACACGGAGCTCCTGGACCATACTGAGGAATTTCTCTCAACACAAACACACACGTAGGGACACACACATGCAAAATCCAGGGGTATGTCAACCAAGAGCAGGAGTGGAGATCAGAGGGAGGGTGAAAGCAAAGGAGAGGAGAATGAAGGATCAAGGAAAGGAAAGGAAAGGAAAGGAAAGGAAAGACCTCGGCCTGCACTCTCGCCTTGGGAGGCCACAGAGAACAAATGTCTTTGACAGTCCAGAAATGAATTTTCCTGCCGCTGTTACATGTGGAGCCAAAAACGTCAAAGCCTCCCTTAAGATCCCAGACCAGAGCTTGTCAAAGACAGATAAAATATTGGGATAAAACTCTCTGAAAAATGTTCTCCTGAAGGTTCCTTAACTTAGATGTCCCAGAGGACTTGGTGTCTTCCTTTTGCAGATGAAGTGTTTGATTAAAAACCACTATACAAAACTATTTGTTATCTACTTTGAGTCAATACTATAATTTGGTCCAAGTTGCCAATTTTACCTTAGTTGTATTAATTTTGCGATGTGAGTTGAGACTCAAGAGTAGCTGTAATTTGGAATGCCTCACTTGACGTGAAGGAAAGATGATATTATGGGAAATACAGCTTTTTAGAAAACTTTCTGGGGGCTTTTGTGATGCTGCACATATGAAGAACACAGCAGGGGATTATGCAGGCAGATGCGTTCAAAACAACAGGAAAATATTGTTAAATTATACAAAATAATAATACTACTTGGATTCTTTTTTACAAGTTTCTTCCCTGAATTATTATGAATGACTAATAAAAATTGTGGGGGTGCATGGACTTTTCTCAGCCTCTGAAGGTGCAACCAATGGTTTACCCAGTGCTAAGCTTACCTGCTGCCTGCATTGTCTTTCCAGTTATTCAAAGCTTTATATTCACTGCTGACAAGTGTATCTCACAAAATGTTCCACAAGGTCAAAAACGGTTTCTCCTCCCACACCCCCCGTTTGCTGTCATCCATCCAGGTATGTGGTCCGAAACCATTACATTTCTCCACTGTGCATCGAGCGGCCCCTGCAACACGAGAATAATCTATTTTTCAAATTTGTCTCACATCTCCCTTCGCACATAAGCCCGGAGGCTTTAAAGGTGAGAACCTGGCTCGGATTGGCAATTGAAACTCAATTGAAACCCAACGAGAAACACATGTCAGGCACACGGACATTCTCTCCGAAGGGACGAATGAGCGCTCTCAGCAGTACGCCCTCGCTGCAACTCCTCGCTGTGTTTGGTTTCAGATGATATATGCACGGAACGTATACACACAGTTATCCAGCCCTCATAACATATAGGTTATGATAAATACAGTGGTGATGGTATGTTGTGTTTTATGGCTTCTTATCATGTACACCCAGGGAAATGTGCATTGCAGGCCCCTTAACGTCAACCTGGTCCTGCAGAAACTCAGGCTCCCACGAGCTTCGAGACACAGAACAAGCGCAGATCCCGGCCTGATAATACGACCATTACTTTTCTTTGAGAAGAAACAAAACACTTTCTGGCAACGAAGATGTGTCTGGCAATTTCATGGAGTCCTGCCCCAAATCATATTGATTTAATTCGTAGAGTTCACTGAGTTAGTTTGACGCATCCTTCCCTGCTTTATGTCTTTTACTCGGCAGATTGGATTACTCAAGAGACTGCCATCCGTTCCAAATCTGTTTAAAGCGTATTTGCATATCCGATATCAGCCGCTCTATAGTACAGCGAACGTATTGGAAGTGCAGGCCTTTTCCAGTGGCCGTGTGGTGTTCAAAGCGATGATTTCGACGTCTAATGCTCGGAATCTGCTGGTGCTTACTGCCAGAGAAAGCACACTTACAAGACATAATCCAGATAGAGAAGGAAAAAAAATCTACGAGTATTATTTCTTCATCTGCATGATCATCTTTACACATGGGATCCTGCGCTCTCCAAGTTCCATTAATCAGGAAAAATCAGGAAGGTAGAAATAAGCTCAAAACCAGATGATGGTGTCAGCGTTCATTACCTGGCTTCATTATGGGAGGCTTCCATCGAAAACGTTTTTACTGGTAATCATTTAAAGGAGACATATTATGCTTTTCCAGTTTTTCTTTCCTCTGGTGTGTTTTTTGTAAAAGGTCTGCAAAGTTAGAAAAGCCTGAGAAAGATATTACAGTGGTGTAAATCCAAATGTTATTCCCAGCAAGAGAGCATCTATCTATCCATTATCGATACCACTTATAAAATGAGATAAAACTTTATTGTTCCACACATCAGGGGAATTCAGCTGTTAGAGGAGCAGGCAGCACAGAATGAGATAGACAAGAGAATACAAATATCCTGAGTATCTACATTATACACACCTTTTCACTTTAGTGGTTTGTATGAAATGTCATAAGTAAAGTGCAGTGGAACAGGCTAATTGTGCGAGCAAGTAAAAAAATTGGACAGAATAGAATGAATAGAAAAAAAATGTTGTACATAAGAAGAACCCATTTGTACATAAACACAAATGTGCAAAAAGTTTAAGGAGACTGACATGACATTCTATGAGGGTCTAGGGGGGGAGCAGGAGCCAATCCAAGCTGACATTGGGTGAGAGGTGGGGTACAACCTGGACAGGTCACCAGTGAGATAAACAACCCTTCACATTCACACCTATGGTAATTTCAGACTCTCCAATGAACTTAAACCCCAACCTTTATGTCTTGGGACTGTGGGAGGAAGCCGGAGAAAACCCATGCAGACACTGGAAGAACAAGCAGACTCCAAACGGGAGAAAATGTTGCTTTGTTTAATAGGGATTAGTCTAGATTTTAGTTTGAAGACCATGTCTACTATATGAACGTATTTATGTATCAATACATCCAGGGGCAATAGGATGTGACAGAAAGTCATGAAGGAATCTTTCTGTATTACATGTTGACTGGCTACTGACTTCACTATATGTTCTATCAGCCCAGGTCGGTCTGGGGATGTTGAATGAATCCATTCAACATGTGTCCTGTGTCTGTGCACGGCTGAGCATGTGTGTGTGTTGGTGTGTGTGTGTGTGTGTGTCTAGAGGCTCTGGAGGTTCGTCTGTGCAACACGTGCCCGGGAAGTTCTGTCGTCACCTCTGTGAAGGTCCTAGCAGAGAGGGAGGAGAGCGGCGAGAAGGAAGGGGAGAGCGGCGAGAAGGAAGGAGAGAGCGGAGACAGATGGAGGAATATCAGGGGAGGGGGAAAGATATAAAAAGTGAAGGAAAAAAGAGGGGGGGGGGATATGAGGAATGGGAGAGATACAAGTGGGACGTACAGGGTCATGAGGAGGGGCTGGAGCTCTCCAGAGGAGGACCTGATCCCTCCCTGTTGCCCCTGCAGACAGAGCTCTTGGCTCACGTCCACCGAGTATGCCTCCTCTGCGGCCGGTCCATCTATCATTCTGTCTCCCCCCCTCCCTTCTTGTCATCTCTCATCCATCTCTCGGATGTATTGAAAGCAGCACTGACTGAGCCAAGTCCAGACACCCTCGTAATCTGGCCCTGAATCACTTCACTTGTGCGTCGTAAATGGACAAGGATTTGTTTTGCATTGGAGACTCATGGATGGACACATCAACAAATAACGGATTAAAGCAAGCAAACACTGGAACACTTGGCAGAGAGTCACCAGGATGGTGCAAAAATATATGATTTATAGAATACTATACATTTAGTTTATATGTATATAAGCTGTAAAAATACACATTCCATATTCCAACACTGTTTTAATTTATTCAGCAGCTGTGCAGAGACCAATGTCCATATATTCCATGTATTTATAGATACTTATACACTTTACTGAAGAGGTATAAATATTTCAGTACTTTAAATTGTCTAGTAATTTGATTTGGTTGGCCCTGAAGTGCAATAGACAAAAGCAAATAACAAAACACGACAAACAACAAAACACACGTTTCAACAAATCACACGACGCAACAGTAAATACAAAAACACACATGGCAACAAATCACAACAGCAAATCATGATACACAACAACAAATATGAAGACACAATATCAGATCACAACACAACCAAAAATCACAACATTAAACCCTTTTTTTTGTCTGTTAATACACCTGAGTTTCCTCCTGCTACACTTTTGCTGCTTGTTTTTGTGTTTGGACTTTTGCTGTTTGTTTGCCTGCACCTGCCAACTTTATTAAATTCGGCATATTGATACCAACAACTCTGCCAAAAACACAACGTGTAAAAGATATTGGTTGTTTTTTACCAATAACTGAACAAGTCTTCACAGTTATATACCATATAGACACATTATTTTCATTGAGAAATATTCTAAGTGCAGTGCAGGCAAGGAAGAGTCTTGTGAGCCCAGTGTATAACTTTATATAAGTTTGGTGTATTTAGTGACATTTGATAGAACAAGTGTCTTAGAGTGCAAAGCCTCCTCCACCAAAGAGGTTATGCTTTAGCAGGATTATGCAAAAACTACTCAACCAATTTCCTTATAAGTTTGTAGAAAGATTCTACAAGATTTAACACTGTTAAAATTTGGTGCAGATCTGGACCAGGGGGTGGATGTGTTTTTCAAAGATTGTTTATTTCTCAGACAGTAATTCATGGATCTTGGGTGCAATTCTAGTGCAGTTCTAAATAAAAATATGAAATATGAGAAACCTGGTTATTCTACATGATTCTCTGTAAATAAGACTTAGACTAGTTTATGCAATATTTTAATACATTGCAATCTCAAAATGTGTCTTGATATCTAATCTGTCTTTTTTGATTTCTTTTGTTAAGGATCAAGGAAATGTTTAAGTTGAATTCAGATGTGCAACATGCAGATTTATTGCCGTCTTTTGTCTGGTTTCCAAAACAGAAAACACTTAACTTGATCTTAGCACAGTTTCACAAGTCAACAACACTGGCAGCTCAACTTTCATTGAAGTAACAGCGCCTCGGCAGAACCTCTCCAACAGTGATTAGTGGGCAGAGCGGCGCCGGTTTACTCTAATGAGCTGTTGCTAATGTTAAAGTGTGTCAGTGATGTAATGCTATACCTGCCCGAGCTCTCCTGGGGCTGCTGCTGCTAGGGATAGAATTACACACTCACCGATGGGCTCAGGTGTGTGGGTGTGTGCACAAGAGCAAGCGAGATGGAGAGAGATGGAACAATCTGTCAGAAAATACAGATTTCATTCAACCACAGTCCCACAGCGCATTCCCACTCAAATTATCTGCAAGTGATGCCACCTCTGGGAACCCTCGTGTTGTTTGCGACCTCGTCTCTGCAGCACATGGAACATAAAAACCAAAAGTATTATTATGACTCTGCATATCGGTGGATCATTTTATTTCACTAAGTCAGAATCTAAAATTGTTAAAATACATGACTTTAGCGACCAATGGGAGAATGCATACGGTAAATCTGTGTTACAGGACACTGCTGACCACATCTATAATTGTTATTGAAGTACAACATTTTGATTTGTTCATGATTACAGCAAATTAAGTGATATTTACTAATGGTAAATGAAAAGAAAATAAGGGCCGATATTATCGGGATGACTACAACGGGATATTTCTGCAGTGTGTCATGTTGCGCCTCCTGCTTGCTCTGCCTTTGCCAATTGTATATTTCAAATCATGGACAACTACGAAGGACAGTTTCCTTTGATCCACAATCAATATCACAACATCTCAACATCAAAACAAATTAAGCAGAGTCTTCAACTTGGTCTCCAAAATAATAGGCTTGATTCCAAGTGAAAAAGTCTGATTATCTGATTTGGTGCAGAGGTTCTTCATTTGCGATAAATCCACCTCCTAAGTGTGAATGGGGCTGCAGCTCCACATGCTACATTAGAGTCCAATGAGGCATTTAGCCACCAGGGTCGTGTCGTACTCTGCTCAACCACAGCTCACATTTTACAGGCTGCCCAAGTACAGGAGAACAATCATCAATTATTCCATCTTATCATGTCTGTTGATCATTAATAGGGGCTTTTAACGCAATCTATGAATGCTGACGTGGGCATTTTACGTGTGACGCACACCACCATAGATCTCTGCAACCGAGCACATCGCATCTTCACCTTTTAAGTAAACAAAGTGATCACTGAGATTCCTAATGCCGTCTTCTGCAAACGGTTATTTGTTTGTTTTCACTGGGTTTGGATGAAGAAGAAATGAATACAAACAGAGAAAAGAGACGGAATATACAAACCCACAAAAAGACAAAGAGAGGCCAAACTCATCCATACTGATTCTAACTGGAATCTGCAAATCTTCTGCATCTGCCCCGCACCTGGTTTCTTCCTTCTGCCCGGAACCCCTGTGGCGTGTGTGCGCACATGCATACGTGTGTGTTGTTAATGACTGGGTGCCATGGCTCCTTGCTGTGTTCTTGTGAGCTATGACTCACAGTCGCTGCTGCACCAGGCTGCCGCCTTGGCACCGCGCGTATCGAGCCGACACGGCAGCCAACTCCCAAGGAGTCTGTGTGAGTGTGTGCTGTGATGGAGAGAAGGAAGAAGAAGAAGAATATATTTTGACCACGGCTCAAATCTTCCTCTCTAATAAAGGTGCTTTTTTAAGGAGCACAACCATCTGCATGCAGAAGCAGGAAAGACAGGAATTGAGATGAAGCCTGCTGCTGAGATCAATGAGTCCCCAAGGACCGATGGCATCAGAAGATGCCCCTGTGGATTACTGTTAATTTTGTCCCAAACGCGAGTCAATCCCCGGCATCTTTTATGTCTAATTTTGGTTGTTTCCCTTGAGAGTTGGTGAAAAGTTTGGCTCACAGTGAGTGCGAAATACAGTAAAATAAGGGCAGTAGCATTGTAGGCTACATCCGTACGACTACGTTTTAGTTTGAAAATTTTATTTTTGTCATGTAACTGTAGCACATGGTGTTGTGACCATAAAAAAACCCAATCAGCAAGTGAGTGTCTACGTTTCCAAACTTCTCTTCCTCCCCATCCAGAGTAAAATGCAGCCCTGGAGTTTTCAAACTAAAATTAGGCCAAACCTCTACGTTCACACCTGGCACTAAAACCCCAGGCGTATCTGTGTATTGTATTTAAACATATTGTTATAGAGTTAGCCTTAATAGTCAGCGTAATCATTAAAAATCTGCATGACAAAATGGTGGATAAAAAGAATCATCCAATATGTCCATATATCCTTTTTAAACTTAAACACAGGCGTTAGTATTATGCAAAAGAAGCAGCTTGAAGCACAGCTTGAAAAGAAGGAGGACAGTGATGGTTCAGTGCAGCAACAGGACTTAATGATTAATTTACCAACAGATGACAAACCTACAGGATATAGCTCCACCCGTTACATAAGGTTACAGATCCCACTGTCTACACACACACGCACACCCGGAGAGACTCGCAGTGTTAATGATAAACTGCTGTTGTCTGTAGTTATTTGGCTGCTTTACATTGGCGCAGTGGGCGTTGGAGAGTTTTTCTGAATCTTGTCATGAAGTTTGATCCACAGGCAGCGAAAGCAGCACTCAGACCAACATGTCTGTGTGATGGTGCTGAATAAATTCACATCTTACAAAGGAGGTGACATGAGAAGGTGATTGGATTTTCAGTCATGAGGCAGGTGGCCTGTAAAAAAATATTAAAAACGTTCATGAGATTTGCTGATTGAAGGAGGTGGTCCTACTCAAACCAAATTAATTCATGTTACTAAACAATATGACATCAAACAATGTCAGGGGACCACTTAACTTAAAATATTGTCCTCTGGGGATCATGAATGTTTGCACAAAATGTCCTCATGGCAATACATACAATAGCTTTGAGATAATTGTACTAGACCATTGCAAGACTGAAAATGGCCTCCACGAATTAGCCTCGGATTTAGTCCAGAGTAGTATTTTGCAACGTAAAATAATGTTAATAAAATCGAACTATCCATCGCAAATATAAACTTAAGTTTAAGAAAGATACATTCAAACTCAAGTCATAACTAAATGATCTAAAGGTAGTATGAATCACAATCTTTATCACCTCAGCTGAACGCAGAGATAATGACCATAGATGAAAGCAAAGGGTGGAATAAAAACATCTTCTGCAAATTAATCAACACAATTGCGTCACATCAGAAGAAAGTAACACACCGCACGTCCCCAGGCTACCTGTAAAGTCATAAAAAATCATCAAACTACTTCACAAAGTATTGTGTATCTGCTTCACAAGGCAAGCATGTGACCATAAATCAGTTGACGGCAGTATGAGTCTAAAACAAAATGTAAATACTTGTACATGAGCCGACAGGTGATGTGGGGTGAGGCAGACGGGCGCCTTGTGATACAGTGCTTTCACTCTGACCTGCCACAGTGGATGTACGATGGGTGAAGGTGACGCCGGGACAAGACGATCCAGTGAGATGATAAGATGGAGGGAAAAAAAGAGAGAGAGAACTGTGTGCACGTCGCCATGGTTCGATGAAACCTGTTGCTTGTTGCCAAATAAACGGACCCTGATGTTCGATAGAAACGCACAAAGGAACAAGTGCATGCACGCATTCTCTGGTGTGTGTCCCACTGCCACAACACGGAGGGACATGCATGCTGACACACAAGTTTCACAACCAACCCTCCCTGATTCCTAATGAAAGCTTTCATTATGTGTATATGGCCACTACTTAGAGCGTCTCGCACACTAATGATACCTATTGCCACAACTCTAAACTCTGACACCAAAGCCTGGTTGTAAATCACTTGCTGCTCATTGCGCTAATTAATAAAGCCGTGCCAGACTTTGTGACTCTGGGGGAAATTTAATGTTCACAGAAAAAAAGAAAGAAAAACCTTCAAAGTCAAACTTGATTATTGAAACGAGGCCGTTTTTGTTTTCGCTGACTCAGCAGCTGTGGAGCTGTGGAGCTCGGCAGGTATTTAAAATGCGGCCGCATGTGTTGCTCGTGAATTTGCGCACATATGTTTGTGTACGTGGCCTTGGGGGATTGCAGGCCTTCAACCCTCTCAGTGGGAATGCACCCTTGTAACTGCCAGGGTCAACGCGTGGTAACCTCAAGGCTACCACAGGGTCAAAGGTCACCCGTCCTAAGGAGAACCAGTGGCGACACACCAGACCTACAGGCTTGCCTCAACCGTTTGAACACGGCATCGAACTTGACAGCCCAACCAAGGAGGGGGGGGGGAACATAATCTGATTCGTCTCAACAGATTTATTAATTGCATAAATTGCATTGTGAAAGAGCGGGTGTGCTAATTAATCAACTCTTTGGACGGACTCTTGGCCTCTCTGCAACTCACCCGGCTCATTTAGCCCGCTATTAGCCCGGGGACACGACACAGACCTGACCTCAGTCCACCACAACCAAAACAAAGACATTCACAAGGTCACGTGTGTTAACGTTAAACGCTTCTGAAATGATTTGGAGCAGCACAGAAATGACAAATTACGGAGGTCGCACTTTCCTGTTTTTCCTGTCAACCATTCTCAGAAGAAGAAGAGAGGTGTTTCTCCAACACTTAAGAAAACACTGAAGTTCTTATAGGTTTTAAACTTAAAAGTAATCAAATGGTTCTGAATGTAATTCACATTAAGTTATATTAAAACATTATTACAATACAGTTTTATATTTGACAAGTTATGGTTAGCCTTTTATTCTATTCTAGCAATTAATTTATTTTTATGCAGTAATTATCTCTCTGTATATTATATTATATTTCAGTTTTGGCGAGGTGCATCATTACTGCACTACCTTAAGTTGATCTATAAGCAGAAGGGATTCACAAGAAAACCACGGACGCATGTTATTCAGCACAAGTTAATTTTTTTACAAATTATTTATCAGCCTGATGGTTTACTACTCTCTGTGTCTGGGGTATATTGATTACTGATTACCGATGACAGAAAACAGTATATGTAGATAGCTTTTTATTGTGAAGCAGCCACAGGAAAGGTGTAGTATACTTTTTTGTTTGGTCCATGTCCCATCAATTAACATGGAGGAGGTGGGGTTTCACGCCTATGCTGCAGCCGGCCTGCAGGTGGAGACGCTTTGGCTTCACGTTAGTGGAGCTGTCATGTCGTCCATCTTTATACACGGTCTATGGTTTGCACTGTAAAGAGAAACATCACTTAGCATCAGTGGTAGCGGCTCAATGTTTGTTTACTGCTGTTATTACAGTAATTGAGCAGTAATTGACCAGGACTGAAATTTCATGCATTATGATTAACAGTAAGATTTATTCCTCAACCAGCAGTGTGGCTTGAAATTGATTCATTTTTAAATGACCTTCAACTGTCCGAATGCAGAAAAACAAAGGAGGGCTACTTAAATGCCATCGTTCCAAATTTGGTTTGGAAACCCTCTCATTGCAAAAGTCAATCAAATTATGCACCGTTTAAAGTGTTCTGTCGGACTCTAAATGGGTTGGCTGGTGGTTTGATGGATGGGCATTTCCTGCCAACCAGCTCCCAGTCCAACAGAAAACCATACATCATGTCTGATTAAGTGCCTTACAGCTCCGACACCTCCGCCACTTAAAAAGATTGTGACCAAGAATTGTCACAATCATACGTCTGCTGCTTTTTTAAAAGTCACATTTATGCTCCGACCAAGAGTCTGGTAATCACATCACAGCTTCCTAATGTTGTTACTGGGCTCCCTCCAAATCTGCTTTTTTTGAGGTAACTGAAAACAAGTTTTATGCATAGCTAATCTTGTCATTTTTTAATAAAAGCACAAGGTTTCAGTGAGTAATTCACTTCTGCTCCAGTCTGAGCTCAGACCGAGACCACCTAGGAGACATATTTGGAGTCGATGCTGCAGCCAATACAAGTGGAATAAAGACACTATTCATTGACTTACTGGCCCCGATTTCTGTTGACTTAGGCAGTGGGGGCAGAAAACACCAAAACACATGCTGGTTCAGACTGCCTGACAACCTACAGCCTCTCTGAATTTAATTTAAATCCGAGGCCTGGATAAGCTAAATAATGCAATTTGTCCAAGCTATCCGTTTGACACAAGTTAAATCAAAAAGCGCCAACAACGCATTCCTCAATAAGAAGATGTTGATGAAGAGTGGTTTGTGTGTGTAATGCTCTCGCCTTTGACCTGCCCACTGTATGTTGTGATCGCTCCACTCCTGCACAGTTTGTCCTTCACACACTCTGATCCTTTATTTACCGCAGATCATCACTTAATGCTCAGCTGTGTCCTACAGAAAGGCCATGCTTGTTACTCACACTCCATTGATTCACAATGGATCCAATGTTGGGCCAAGCACACGGCCCATATACTGTAGCAGCAGAGCCACTCTCCAAGCCGCGATAGGGGGGGTTAGATATAGAACGAAGGGAGGAAAATGACCATAAGGTGCGGCCTGTATCTTTTTGCTCCCTGTAGCTCCACACTTTAATGTCATGTTCTGTCAGATGGCACAACTTAAAAGGAAAGAAAGGCATCTTCGGATTATAACTTAGCAACACTCAACAAAATCCTGGAATATTGCAATGATCTGTCAAAATTTACTAAACTTTTCCTCCTAATAGTTAAATTTGGTCATGAACTATACTGGAGCAAGCCACCAGGGGGCGATCAAGAAGATTTGGCTTCCCTGTAAGGGAGTAAAACACTGGCCAGTGAACTAGCTTACTAAATTTGAACTCTATCCCAGTTTATCCTGGCACTACTTCCACTGCTAGTGGTTTCTTATCGTATTCTTTCATGCAGTAATAGGTTAAATGTCCGATTGTGTAAGCTTAGCCGATAAACAAGCTAACGATATCATGAAATAGTCTCACATTTCCTTATCATTTGTATAATGCTCGGACTAACCAGCATATTATCATATGAGAATGCCAATTCTTTTTGTCTGGAACAATTGCTGCTTTAGCATAAGTGTTTTAGCTGGATTAAATATGTAGCGAGCGACACAGTGTCCAGTAAAAGACAATTACCATTCACATCTTGGATTTATGAAGCTATTGTTAGCGTAATTAGCACGTAGTGGCAATATCATCCAATAAAGTTGACGGTTGCCAGCTAGAAACGAGAATCCTTCTTTTGTCCACACAACTTTCAGAAAACAAGAACCCATTGTGTTGAATATACTCAGAGTTTCAAGGGATAAATTAACCACACTTGCAGTAAACGTCTTTACGAGTCGTGCGTAGCAAATGTAACCGAGGGGGGGAAGTTGACGATGTATGAGAAAAGTAAGAGAAGCAGCTAATTGTTTAAAGCGCAAAGCCTCATCAAAATGGTAGAGCGCAAGAGGACACTCAACGACTACAGCCAGGGAAGGGGGGGGGGGGGGGGGGCGGAATCATGGGAGCTTGATTAACCCTGATTGTTTGATTTACTGTGACTGTGTGCACGCTCACATGGATATTTCTCTTTGTGCATAGCCTATGTATGCTGTCTTTTGTGTGCGTGCTATGTGTGTCTCTATGTGTGTAACAGCCGGCTGTTGCAGCAGCGTTCATTAAAGTGGAGCGACCCCCTGCAGCTCAAAGCTCAACGTAAATATAACAGCCCAGAGACTAACTGGCCTGTTCTACACCCGACGACCTGAAGCTACTGAGAAGTCTGCTGGGCTGAAACCGGCGTTGCAACCGCACATCTATCACATCAAGCAAATTTATTTAGAAAGCATTTTTAAATCAAACGGGTTAATTATAAGGAAGCTGCAGATGATATCACCCTGCAGCCCGACGGTGCGTCAGCCAACATCAACCACATTAAGAGAGTCATTGTGTGTAATGTGGCTGACGGGAAGCAGATCGGAGAAAGTGGTGTACAGTGCAGCTCATTAACACAAAGAGCTGCTACACACTAACAAGTGACGCTCCAGATTCTGCGGCGCCCCGGGATTAGTCGGCCCTTTGTTTTATAATCTGTGTATTCAGGATTAAGGCTGCTGTCCGCTATGTGGATCCCTGAACGTTGAGTGATTAATCGGAGGGCGAGAACGCACAAAGACCTGAGCTGTTATGATGTTGTTATTCCTGTAACACAAACAGGAGTGTCTGCAGTTTTCCCACCAGAAATATGGGTCAACACACCAACGTTAGCCTTTCAGTCGCTTTTAGGAAAATGTATTAATTTGATAACAATATAAAATCACACGAGCAGTTTCCTTTCAAAATAAGACATCATCTCTTTTCTCAATACATTTATTAGCACCAAAGTAAAGTGTCACATGAGATGGATTTCTTAAATGAGTGACCTGGGAAATCAGGGTTGGGGATTAGAGGAAATTTGACACTCCTGATTTCATGCTCTTGTTTATCCAGGATGTGAAAGGGGCTAATCTACATGACGTGCATCAAGTACGTCAAGTAAAAGTCATTATAGTGATGTTGAATGATGATTGCAGAAGAAACAATAGAATAGAGGGAGGGTTTTTTGTGTCCATTTTCCTGTTGTATTCTCATATGGGCCCACTCTGACATTTTCCTGATTTTTTACTTGGGGGCTCGCGGGAAAGGTTCAGGATAATTTCATGAAAATGTCCAGGGTTGGGAAAGAAGCGATCTTCTGTTATGTTTACATTGTTTTTGGCCAAATAAATACAAGTCATCTTGGAATGGGAGACACCGTATTTTGTTGCTCAGATGAAAAATACAAATTTGCTGTTGGGTTCCACTTGCACATTCACACATTTTTCTTTAAAGCATCTCCAATGGAGAATTTGCTATTGCAAGCTTTCCATTAGCAACACTGTGTCCTCATCAGCTGAATCCATCCAGTCACATGTTCTCTGAGGTTATATAATATTACCATGAGCACAATAAGACCAATCGATCCACACGAAGGACAACAGGATGACATATAGATATCTATATATACACACATATACCCACAGATTTTGGTGTATAAGAGGTATCATAGTCAGTCGAGTATCTGTGTGTGTGTGTGTGTGTGTGAGTTTGTGTGTGTATCCTTTTCTCTACCACGCCCTGTTATTATAATATCGCTGCTCCTGCTTGCTGCTGTGATAACAGCCAGATAATCACATTGTGTAATTGGCAAAAGGTCAATATCACGTCATGCTGTTTGCATCCCCAGCTCAGCAGCTTCATCTATTCCTGGAGTCATGGTGGATCTGATACTAATTATTAGTCTGGTCCGAAGGGGAACTGATCGGGAGAAATATACAGAAAATGTATATTTTCTTTAAAAATATACAGACAATGGCCTCTGTTCTTGTATTTTCTTTTTAATAGGTATATTTCACTTCCAACAAATCAAAGCTCCACAACAAAGCTCAAGACGGCTGGAAAGTTTTTAAGCCCTGTTGTTGGTTTTGGTAATTCTTCCGACATTTATGGCAGAATTTTTCTAAAACGATTGTATCCGCTTTACATTCCGGTGAGTTCTCCTGACCTTTTCAATTTGTGTGACCTTAGTGGCACTCGAATGCCAAAAAATCCACCACAGCATTCGCTTTCAGCCTTGCCCTTTTCTGCACGACTCCACCGGGGTTTCGTCATTATGCGGTAAAACACATTGATCATCTCCGAGCGAGACACGCAGCCAGCGAAACAGACAGATGTGTCTGAACTCTGCCTGACTTTTCCTTGGTCCTGAAGCGAAAAGCCCATCAGCGTCAGCTTGTTACTGTCAAACTTCAGCTTCGCTCAACCCCTGACATGTTGAAATACACGTGCACCTGTAGCAATGATGGTTTATCTTACCATGCTTCAGCGTGTGTCACATTTTCACTCCACTATCCTCAGGCCATAGATATTCTTCGCAGATATAATGTGATTTATGCTGAAATACACACCTGCTGTTATTAAAATGAGTGATTCTTGCACACGAGAGACACGGAGAATGTTTCCTATGTTTCTCATCCTCGCTGATTTATCATGCTGACTAAGCACTGATGGGCCCCTGGGTTAATGCCGTTTGATATCTAATGACATTAAAAATTCAAGAATACATTTTTCTTTTATTGCTTTTGACCTCCTTTCTGGGAATAGACCTCTCGCATTAAGATAATGCGTGGACTCGTCTGACCACACTGGCCTCCGTACAAATCATTTGTGACGGGTTCACCGGCCTCAGCGGTACGGATTAGTTATCTCATTACCATGTCCTGTGTAACAAAGGCCGAAAATAACTGTATCTTGCTTTATTGGAAATGACAAAAATGACCTGGACCATGTCGGCCGCCCTCCTGCAGCTCTGCATCTGGGAGTATAAGAGATGGAAACATCAAATCAAGTAGAGGTAGTTGTAATTAAAGCACAGGAATGACACAGTTATGACATAAGATGAGGATGATGGCCGATCGAGATCACCAGGGTGATGACTCCTCAGGTTCACGTCACCATGGACACGATCAATTATGTATGCTAGAGTGTGTTTGTGTTGCTTATTGACGCTTTGGCAACAGGACACGGGAGGAACAAGCCGGCGGCAGCGATCAGAGATGTGAAAGCAATTATAGGTTTATGTAAAACTGCATGTACACATGCCCGGCCCACAACACACACACACACACACACGCACACACACCACCCTGATGTTCCCATGACTCTGTGATACAAACCTTACACAATTAATTATTTTAAGAACAACTCAGATGCTGTCCTATTCGGACACGGAACTATACCTCATTTACACTGTCAAAAGTAAGAAAGGTTAAGCTGTTCAGTTGGAAAATTGGTTGAGACCGTTTAGTGAAAAGGAGTTAACAAGAAGAGGGGATATTTAGTTGAACTTTTAAGAGTTGTCGTTGATGTTTTCTGGACCTCTTTCAATTCTACACACTTTAAGGATCAATTTACAAAGAACATGATTTTAAAACTATTACATTATAACATCAAAGGTGAAGCTGTTATGTGAAAATACAAAAAAAGCATCTTTAAAGGGTTCAGAGCCCTTTCTTATGCGGCTGTGGTTACTGTCAATCTGATAAACTGCTTTTATTCTCAGTGAGAACCATAAATGTTTTAAGGGGTAAACACTAAAAATAAGTGGGCACAGTCAATAACTCTTCCACAAGGTGGGGGAAGTTTCTTGAACTTAAAACCCATTTCCTCTTTACACGCACAGGGAAGATTTCCTATGAGTCCCTGGAGCTTTGCTGCCAGACACGGTGGGTCAAGAAGTAAAAGAGCCCGGATCCCCCAGACCTAAATCTGCTGGGCCCCACAGAACAGGTTTATGTCATGATGAGGGATCCACCAAGGACGAAAATGTAAAACCCCGTCTTTTCTCAATGACTGTCACTTCTACAGTCGGTCTGGGAGTTTTCTAAATTCCTGATATATGTCTGGAACATGAATTACTCAGGCTTACTCCGGTTATTCATTTCCACTAATGGAGATAAATGAATTTCTAGGTCCATCTCTGTGTCCTATATACAGGAGCGTTGTTTTTCCTCAAAATCCCAGATTAGACAAAGAAATTGTGCAGCCATTGGGTGAGGACCCATCCAGACCCCTCCTCCGTCTGATATGACATCATTATACTGTACAATTACTTGTAAAGCCCCCCCGCTCACCCTCAATATCGTATATCTGCGATGCTGCGGCCGACTTTAACTGCTGGGCCACGTTTTTAATACCTCATCTTATATTTTTCAGGTTTTTCGACCTTTTCACTTACTTTAATCTAAAATGACTTCGCTCAAAACTCCTGCATGTACAGTGAGGCCGTCTCTCTAATCACCAGACACCCCCTCCCCCATCCCTCCATCATTATCTGCCCTCATCCTAATAATATACAGACCGAGCCTTAGCCTTAATTTGACCCCTTGTGGCGCCCATGCCCCCCCCCTCACCCCGTCAGTACGAGTCCATACGATGTGGGACAGCTTGAGAAACAATGGAGGAGTTGTTGTTTTTTCTGGCCCTGTCTGCGCCGCCTCCTTTTTGTTTACACCCTCACTAGTTATGTAACGTGCGATAGGTCGTACATCAGTGTCGAAGCAAACCAAGGTTCTTTGAGGCTGCTGTCAGAGAGTTTCTAAAAGAGCTGTGAGTAATACAAAATGTCCAAAGTACAAAGACGTCACAAGTATATTTAGGTCATTGTAGTTGTCGCTAAAAATCTACTTCTGATCACTGTTTTCGCTGATACTTTATTTTAAAACTTCTACATAAAACCGTCAAACCTGGACTCGTAGTTAATAAAATATCAAGTCAATTTCTCACACTGAAGATAATATTCTTCCCAAATCCCTGTGAATAATCCAGGTTGGACACACGGATAACTCTGACGGCTGCGATCTCTTTCTGTAACACGGACACACGTCTCTGGGGACCGGCAGATTAACGAGGAGAGGGGCTGAGCTGGAGACGTTCTGGTGACAGTGCTCTCCGACTCTGTCTCCGTCTACTCGGTCCCCTGGAGTCTCGCAAAACTCAGAAGGGCCCCAGTTGGAAGCAGGATCTCCCTCCGCTTGAAGCCCATATCGCACACATGACACCGACATGCGCGCCTTCCCTGCTCCTCCGTCAGCCACACACAGACGCACACTCCTCTGGAGACAAGTATATAAATTATTTAATTGCGGGCTCTTCTACACAGGGGATTAGACTTGAGCGCATCTGCCCAGCGAGGACATGTTTTGTGGACAGCTGGGGGATGAATCACAGGAGAGAGGAAAACGAATATGACAGGACAAAGAGAAAAAAAGTGCCAAGACAGGGGTCTCCCACATGTAGGGATTAGTGGAGGGGTTGATGGTGAGACGCAGTTTTGTGAATGAATAAAGAAAAGCTTTTCTCGCCTCAAGTCTGCAATCGCAAAAACAAACAAAAAGAACAAGCACACTGGAATGACACAGAGTTTATACCTAAAATATTAGGGTTCTCATAACCTCCTTAGCCGAGGTACAAATCACCTTAATCTGTAAATCTAGTAATGTGGCTCAAGGCAGAACAATGTCCTGGTCCAGGTCCAGGTGAACCACTTTGGTGCAGATTGAAATATTAGTCCCATAAAATCCAGAGATTCAATAGGTTACTGGAAACAAAGGCAGCTGCAGTAATAGAGGTAGATGAAAGAATCACAAACAAGTGCCGAATGTGCGGTGACCATGTTTACAAGCATGTCGATGTGTTGGAGTCAGGTATATGCACATATGTAAGTGCTCGGATACAGAGAGGGGCTGTTCTCAGGCCGCTGTCCCTCCCCATTCCTCTGCAAGTCCACATGTGTTTTATTAGCAGGCGCATTGGTCTGTAAATTCCAGCGGCGAGCAGGCCTGGGGATACGCAGCCCGAGGTAGAGATGGAAAGACTGCAGGGAAAGAGCGACACGCACGGGAGGATTCATCACTCTCTTGTCATTGTGTCTTTTGCAGCTTGACCTGTAAACTTTCCTTTCACCTTTTCTACTGGGTAGTCTCTCTGCCCTTTGTTGCATGTGGATCCCCCCCCCCTTTGTTTTCTGATAGCTGTCACTCATTTCTCTCACATACTGTAGTTACCTCAGCCAAGGAGGTTATGTTTTCACTTGAGCATCTCCTATCCCAGCAGGATTACGCAAAAGCTACTGGACTGATACAACTTGGTGGAAGGATGCTGTCTTGGTCAGGAAAGAACTCTTACAATGTTTGTGTCCAGGAATCTTTTTTCACGTTCTTTAACATTTTCAGAGAATAATCTTGATGAAAACTAGATGTATCGCTCTGTGGTTGTAAGCCTCGCCAATCAGTGGAGTTTTGTCATACATTTTTTACATACACATTATGCAGAATCATAATCTTTGAAATCAAATCATATAATTTTTGAGTCCGAATGAGAACTGGTGAAAATTTAAAGAAATTACCCGAAGACTGAAAATATCATAATCAAGGGGTCAAAAACATGTGACACCCCTGTGACCTTTGACCACTCAGACTCATGGATTAACTAATTTAAGTGAACATTTGTGCCAAATTTCAAAGGTTTCTCAGGAAGCATTCCTTAGTTAACACATTCCCTGTGAGGGCACAGTAACCTTGACCTTTGACCTAAATATTCAAATCAGTTCATCCCTGAGTCCGAGTTAGTGTTTTGTTCCTAATGTACATGAAATTCTATATATCACGTTCACAAAATACATGAAGTCCCTGAGACCTTGACCTCAGACCACCAAACTTCCAATCAGTTCATTCTTGACTCCAAGTGAACATTTGCACCAAATTTGAAGAAATGTAGTGCCTCCGGCCACTGGCCATCACTTCTGTGGAGACATTGAAATCAGGACTTTTGAAGGGACACATGTTTGAGAGTTTGTACAATTTGGTGCATATCTAGTACATTTAAATGTGGTTTAAGAAGAAGACTGTTGGGCCTTGTTGGAGGTTTGTGTCATTCTGGTTTATTTAGTTTCCGGCTCTGGTTTGCAGGCAAATTCTTTCTGGCCCTTTGTCTTTCTGTCTCTCATTCTGTAAGCGTTGTTCTCATATTTTCTCCCCTCTCTGCTCTTCTCCCTCTCTAGCTCTGCACTTCTCCCTCTCTTTCTCTCCACTTCCCTCCATCTGCCTTGCTGTGCTCCTCGCTGGGAGTCTGTTTCTGTTAGTGTCAATCTATGTTCTCGTTCTGTGACTCCAAAACCGCAGCATTCCCACAACAGCAAACACTTAAGAGACAAGAGTTGTGGCTTAAACAATGGTTTCCGTTTGCCCGGGGACGAAATAACTCACTCTTCTCCGCCCCTATGCACACAAACTCTCTCTCTCTCATACACACACACACACACAAACGCGCGCTCAAACACGCACAACCAGACACACACATGCTCAGATCCTCGTACCTATCGTTAAAATTTATGTTAGCTTGCTAATTTTCCAGTCTCTTTCCTCTCCATCAACGTGACAATCACAATTAGAGCGTGACACGGCAGGTCATGACCCGCACCCCTCTGATGCCCCCTGAACCCTGACACCCACCCTGGGGTGATTGGCTTACACATACACGGAGCCTCCGGGTGCAATGCAGGCCCCTCGCGTTGACCGTGCGAGAGTGTGTGAGGGAGAAAAGTGGAAGTGATACGGTTTAATCAGTGGGAACACTGGTATTGGGTGACAGTCTCATCCGAGGGCCGCGAGATGCAGCTCAACACCGAATCAAAAATGCAAGCACGTGGTGGTTTAGTTAGTTCAGTCAAGTCCCCTAAGTTAACAGTTTAGAAATAAGCGTCAAATGATTTAATATTACTGCTTTTTCAGAGTATGATATAAGGGAAAACAAAGGAATTTGCCGACTTGTATGTCAAGATGCAACTCAGTGATGAACAATGAACTAAAATGTCTGAAGTCCCTCTTCTCAGGAAATTACAGCCTGAATCTTAATGTAAAACATGGGTATTTCTGAGATGGTGTGTGCTTGAGAATGTTTGCGAATGTCGTAAATCTGAGCTGTTACGACACCCAGTTAAGTGTTACACTGCTGGAGGAGCCCCCCCCCCGAACATAACTGGGTGTTTGGATTCCGACACACTTTGCAAGACGTCCATTTGCTGGGCTCTGCCTCCAAAAAACTAAATTGCAAGAACAGATATAGAAAATAAAACCCATTTATGAGTCTGTCCGACGAGGAGGTATGAAAAACAGTAAATTTCACGAGGAACCAATCTGTGCTGGCAGGGATTCTGTTGGTTCAATAACACAAATAAATTCTTGGCAGTGAAAAGTTTCATTCTTTACTGTTCTACATTTGACATGATAGTTTTCGAGGGGTTCTCGTGAGGACGATAATGACCATCGACAAGAAACTAGAAAATGTGAAAATTGAAACAACAGCAAAAGTGGTCAACGCACTTAAGTCCTGCGTTTTTCGGTGAACCTTAGGACATTAATCTTTATCCAGGGACTTCCTGGGCATTACGCTTCTTTTTCCACGCATGCACTCTGTCACCCCACTCAATTTAATCCCTTTTTACAGATACACAGGAATTTTAGGACGAGTAAGGAGGTAGAAACTGCTCTTGAAGACTTTACAAGTGGTGACGCCATTGTGCTGTGCAGTTTAATTACCTCTCTACCAGCAGGCCTGGTTTCCATTATGTCCGCTAACAGCCAGCGCTCTTCTGCACCGCTCTCCTCCCCGCTGCCTTGTCCTCAGTTGGCATCTCTGTTGCCACACCAAAAAAATACTCATCTTAACAAGTATTCCACTCTGGCATTACTTACTTACAGTCCTAATGTAAAATGTCAGCCACAATGGGATACCTGCGTCGTGCTGCGCCATAAACAACATTAATCGGAACCGTGATGCTGGCTATGGAGCGTTTTTCCATAAGATGAAACTTGGCTCTCGGAGAAGCATCGCATACCTCGATGTTGTGTTTGAAGCTTTAATTTTGACAGTTCCCTGGCACGAACCCAGACGATGTCGAAGATGGACAGTGTCTGGTTCCAGCACACATGCACGAGAACCAAACAACACATGCATGTCCTTTTCTCCCTGTTTTTCTATTTCTCCCTCCCTCCCGGGCTTCAAAGACAGGATGTGGACGGAGTGTTGTACCGCTAAGCTAAAGACAAACAGCGATGAGGAGAGAAATCTAACCGAGGGGATGAGACACAGGCCGTCGCTGAAAGAGAGGATGTGGTCGCTCTGAAACAAAATAGTGTTATTCCGTTAAATATTCAAATGACGCAGTTCTTGAAGTTTGCAAAACTGCACTCGGGAAAAAGATGCCTTTGTTTGAAGAGTTTGGTCGTTTGGGACAATGGACATTTGTTTTACTTTTCAATCCATAGACCTATGTTGACTCGGTTTGAGTTAGCATGATGTTACTGTGCTGAGAATGTACACGTCTCTACCCAGATGCTACTCCACGCCTGACTGTTCTGGACATTTCCCTGTTATCCTGAAGACATCTGACACGGACAATCTGCTGCAATCTTCATATGTGAAATGCAAACCCCTGAAAGTGTCTGTACCTAATGTCTGTAAATGGCTCTCCTGTGTTTGGTGAGACACAGATTGCTCTTGTAGCTCCACCGTGAGGCTGACATCTGTCGCTTTGACTAAAAGCTCCTCTCAACAGGATGGATTCCCATGAATGTTTTTGAATTTGTGTTCCCCTCAGGATGTTTTTTAATGTGCGTTTCTGATCCCCCAACTTCTGATGCTGAATATGATGACAAGGATTTTAACATCTGGGATCACACACATGCACGTACCTCTGTTTCCCATTACAAAGTCCACTGGGGGGATTCTCCCCAAGCAAACAATAAAATACTGTAACACAAAACTTTTATACAAAACGTTCCCATTGGTTAATACACAGGTTAACTGGCTGGAATAATACCGCAAGTTAATATGCTGAACAGTAAAATGGGAATAAAAACCCAGTCGCTCCAATTTAGCGATTATTTTTGCACCATCAGCCAGAAAAATGTCTTTAGGTAGTAGGAAGTGCTGGTTGCCAGTGAATGTTATTTGCCCATGTCATCTCCTGTTGCTGCTTTAAGAGGTAACACCAGCCCTGACTCATTACCTGCAGGGCTTTAGGATGGAGAGGATGTGGTCTGCTTAGCCAGGATTTACTTATGTTTTCCCCCCAACAAAGTGTGCAGACTCCATCTGTGGGCACAGACACACAAGTTCATGTGCTTTGACATGTATGCACACACACACAGACACACATACACTCACACACAAAAATGTATATTTAGAGAAACAAGGTGTAACATTTTAAATTAAATTGTGTCCGTTGGGTGTTAGAAACATCGTCAACTTGCCACTTGCTCGCAGAGACAGGAAAACTCTGAGCCCCCTCCAGACAATTACAGGAGGTTATCTGAGGTTCAGTGCATTTCTGAAATAATTAATTAAAACTACTATAGAAAAAAAATTTCAAGGTTCATTTTATGAGGATAAAGTTGTAATTATACAACAAAAAAACTTATTCTAGATTTGTAATAATCCAAAAGGATTTGCAATAAATTTCCTCTATTTTGGAGGAGGAAATGTTTGGTTGTGGTTGACTGTCAGGTTAACATCGGTTATGTGATATTCAAAGGGATTTGTACTTTCTCCAGAAACAATGTGATTCGTATTCAAGATTTTGGATGCAGAAGGTGTCGGTCGGACTCATTGTTCTCACTACGAGTTAACTCATAAATGTAATATTTGTCATATTATGTTTATTTTTTATTTTAAGATGACTAAAATCTTGTAATATTGCAATATATTAATATATTATTCAGTGTGACACGTCTCTTACTCAGCTGAAGTAAGACACAAAACACACCGAGGAGGTAAAAAGGGTAGACGTGTTGGAGAGGCCGGGAGGAGGAGAAAAATGAGGATGGTCGTGTGGGAAAGAAAGCCAAACGAAAAGACATAGATATGATTAGTGTGTAGCCGTAGTTCTCTTTGTGTCTTGTCCAGGCCTTCTTCTTCTTATCTTGGTTATTTGTGCCACATTCCAGACAAATGCAGAGCTGTGTCTCCTCTGTCTCTGAGAGGCTGCTAATGTGGCCATTATCTCTCTGATTCAGCGATAGGGGATGTCCAGCAACTCCCTTTCCAGTGAATTACAGGCTGGCCAACCTCAGCCAGGTCATGTGAAACATTTTTAAGTTACTTCCTTTGCTATTGATCGTCGCATAGTTCATTAAATACACCTTTTAAAAGCTGAATAACGTCTGAGTAAATGTGATTCAGGAAAGAAAAAGCAGCACTCGAGGGTATTAACTCCCTGTATTTGAATTATCAGCTGCAATTTGTATGAGTCTGCCACATTGCTGCTAAATTATGAAAAAGGTCAGACATGCCTCGTGATAACTTTTGAAATAATCGAGTGTGAGCTAAGTGGGAAATAGCAGGAATACAATTACGTCGAAGAGCTCAGCGCTCATTCCCAGGAGGTGAAATGCATCCGTTGGCAGAAGGACCAACTTGACCCTGCCGTCGTCTGAGTAATTACCCGAGTGAGAAATGTCTGGTTTGATACTCGGGATGGAGGAAGAGGGAGCTGACGATGAGAGAGGCAGAGTCAAATAGGTGGAGGCATACAAATTATCCACCATATAAAAATGATTAATGCGAAGCAGAGGCGTAGAGGAAAAGAATGAGAGATAGAGAGAGATAAAGGACTAATGGACTGGGATAGGCTGTATAATAAGGCTGCAGGTAGGGCTGATACTATCTCTCTGGCAGGCATTTTCACCACCACAGTACATCACTCACACTGACTCAGAAATGCCTGAGGACACTGGCCTTTCACAAATGCTCAATCTCATTACAATGTGTGTACAGGATAGTAAAATGTACACTGTGAGAGGCCGAGCGTGTGTACTTAGCTGCGTGTAAAGTTTTGGGTTTCACATACTAAAAACTCAAAGTACATGTCAATTTTTTTTTTTCTAAAGATGAAATTTAATGATTGACAGCTGAGACTGACTCGATTGGTCGAGTGCATATTTAGGCAGGACCTTGCTACTGCTGAGACTTCGGCTCTAAATGCAATATGGTAGCATTCATTTTTGGGATATTTTGGCTTTATGTCTGGATAGTGGGGAAAAGTGGAGACACGTTGTCCATCTTTCGATAAAGTCTATGAGGCACATATTTCTGGGACAGACATGATAGTGATAGCATCTTCATACTTAACTTCTGACATTCCTGAGAGGAAAAAGATTTTGCCAGAAGGATCACTAGTTCTTCAAGAGCCACATCCAACAGGGAGATCAATAGTTCAATCCTGAGAGTTCATACTAATAAAAAGGGTTTAGATGTTAATATACTCAATAGTTCAGTGTCCTCTCCATTTTAATTACAATGCATTATTAGTAACATTGTTTTCTGTTTTCCCAAATGGTTTCAATAAATTTCTTAACTGTTTTCCACCAGCTGAACAATCCAGAGACAAATATAAAGAAAAGGTCTAAAATCAAACCGGCTGCTGATGGGTGATTATCATGAAAAGTTCAGTTTGTACATCCTGTTTTTTCTGCACTAACAAGCTTGTTAATGTTCCACACATTGGCTGAGGTTCCCCCGGTCACTCATCAAAAGGAAGTGAATAGACTTTCGCTGAATTAGCGTTGGTGTTGCTTGCAGTGGGAAGATGAAGTCCGGCCTTGTGGCCACCAGCTGCCTCTTATTTTTTTGTTCTTGGCTTTAAACCACTTTGATTTGCCTCGTGTCTGAGTGGAGCTCTATCCATAACGTTTCCTCATCTTGCTTGTTGGAAGTGACCGGAAATAAGTTTCAAGAGTAAGTACATGAGAAAAATATCATGCATAACTCCTTTTTTTTGGCGATCTGAAGTGTTTGGACTGTCAGAACAATCAAGAATGAGTATGTTTCCACGAGAAAACAGAAAAACTCGGGCACTGCGTAGAGATTCCTGTAGTCGTCTCACTTGGGGTCGTCCTACCACAAACTCCTGGCTCCACTGGAACACATAAGTTAATAAGGATCCATTCGGGTGACCAGTGTGGATGTGTATTTTCACGACTTTTAGAAAAGCGCTGTGAAAATGTTTTTCACATAGGCCCAGACCTCCTGCTGGCTTTCTGAGTAAGTGTGGAGAGGCTCATTGCAGAACACTTTGGAAAGCTGTATTTCTTCCCTCCAGTCGGCTGTGAAAGCGTTACTTTTCTGCCCAGAAACTTTCTGGCTTTGTGTACAAAATTAATTAAGACAGAGGAGGTAGGTGGATGAAGACAAGGCGATCTGGACCAGGAGAGGAGGAAGACATTGACGAGAGAAGGGGAAATTTAAGTGAAAAATGCCAGAAAGGAGACAGTCAACTTTTTATTGCTTAGATTTAAGAGGCGGTTATCCGTCCAATGGGAAGAGGATGTGGTATTTATAAGAAGGAGCAGTAAATGTGAGCTGGATACCCGAGAGCACTTTAAATCAATGCAGAGTTGTTTGTTACGGAGAACGGAAGATGCGGACGATACGGCTGAGGACACGAACCTGCTGGATCATGAAAGTGGAGCCGACTGATTAACGCGTTCGAATTTTCCACGAACTGAGGCTTTGCTTTGGTTTGATTTCACTTTGAAACTTCAACCCGTCAAATTCATCAACAAAAGGTCACGTGCACAAAAGAGAAAAAATAGTCTGGAAGAAATGAGGCGGTGAAAACGCCGAACCATAAACATTGCAGGTTCACTCAGACTGATAGTGGTACAACAGAAAAACAGCATCTGATTCATGGAACATGGCGGCAGGCACGTAGCCCGGCCGGATGAGACGTACAATGTCAGCTGTGCTCTCTCCGTGCACTTTACAGCCTCGCCATTCATCTTCCCATTCACACAACTATGCACGACCATTTGTCTTTGTTATGCCGGAGGATGTCATAAATCTGACCACTGAGATTGCTGTGTGTGCATGTGTGCGTTTGCATCCCCGGCTTAAGTTACAAAACAGACACGAAACGGCTAAGTGTGTTTTCTCCGGTGTTTGGGGATCCGGTTTCCTCCACTTACATAAGCCCTACCGGCAGGTTGCCTGGCAACACCTTGGCTAAAAGCAGGATTATGCTCATTTGTACTTTCACACATAAGTTTGTTTTAATGAAGCCGAGGCCCATAATTGGTTTAAGATGCGCTCGCTCTTTAGCGGACATCTTGAGGAGATTAACAACGAGTATCCTGCGAATTTTAAGGAGCACAGAGGGATTTGAGGATGGAGCTTTTTTTTGTGGGGAAATTATAGAGCAACCAGATAAAGTGCTGCAGATCAGATGGATTAGTGACATGACACAAAAACAGATATTTAGTTCTAGATCCTAAGCTTGACAAAACTGCAGAACTTCATTGCTACTAGAAAAGTAGCTATTTTCAGACATGAACTGAGATGAGACTGAAATGTTTTTACCTTTTCATATATGACGAACGCACCAGGAGATTGTACGAGTGTGACACGTTCACATCAACATGAAAACATGCGGAACATTCAGGCGACAGGTGGTGCCTGGGTAGAGCATGTGGGGGGCAGGACATGATGTATAATTCCACTGTGTTTCTGTTAACAGTACAGGTGACATCGGTTTTGACCAAAAGCTCTCGGTCTTTTCAAGTCTCTGTCTGTGCCGTTATCATTCTTCCAGTTTCACAGAAGTCACGTGACAGAAACATCATCAACATGCCCATTCGCTCGCTGTGAAAGTTCTTGAACTATTCTCATATCTACTCACTTATTTTGGACATTTTACTCGGCAGTAAAAGTTCCCGAAAATGTTCTGAGCAATTGACGATTTCAGGAAACTGTCTGGACTCCAGTTCATGTTCATGAAAGCAGTTTCATGAACTGCTAACATGTTGGCAATCCCGGCCTTTATGAGCCCAAAGCTCTATTTTCTCTACACTGTGTCATTTGCTCATTCAAGAGTTATAAAAAGAGACGACTCCAAAACCAATGAACGAGCTACATGTCAGTTAACAAGTTCTATATCCCGGTCTCTAATATGGTAAAATAGTATTTTTGTGGAGTGCTTTATAAACTGACATTGAAACAGACTTCCTCCCTTTCAGGATTTAATATATCACGTTTTTTTTTTCCCCATTTGCATATTCTCATTTTTAGAAAAGGGACCGGATTCAGGACTGCAGGGATTCAATTTGTGACTTTTCATAGTTGATCTCACTCTCCCTCCTCTTGTCTGATATAACTTTCGCCTCTGTCTTCTCTCTCTCTCTCTCTCTCTCTCTCTCTCTCTCTCTCTCTCTCTCTCTCTCTCTCTCTCTCTCTCTCTCACAAACACACACACACACACACACAGACCATCTCTCTCCTAATCTGCGTGATCGTCTGGTATGGCAGGAATGTCACACATCACACACACACACACACAGACACAGACACAGCAGCCTTTTCACTACGACCACACACTCTCAAGTGTACTGTCAGTTGACAAGTGGATTATCAGACCTTGAGGAACAAGGACACCAGGCACGAACACACACACAGACACACACACAGAGCTATCTATTTGGAATATGAGATGGGAGGGAAATTGAGCTCCTTCCCCCTCGCTACCATAAGTGCAAAAATGAGAAACCCTAGTGGGGTGAAAAAAGGAACAAATCCCTCTTCCAGACACTTCAGATGTGAACTGTCTCACTCTCAGGGCGATTGTTGGCTCACTGTTACACCCCAGACACACAAACCTTGGAGCGGGTCAGCAGACAGGGGTCAAAGGTCAGTCTGTCTACCTAATGAGAGGCGAAGAGCGATGGAGTCGCCGAGCCCGAGTGAGATAATCTGTATCGGTATGACATTGCAGAAAAAATGTCTCGAGGGAGGAATCTTTGATCTCAAAATCAGGTTTTGGAGATTTAAAGTCTCATCCATGATATTTGACTGAAACACAGACTTCTGTCTTTTTGTTTCTGCGTCTTAAAGGCCACCCAGCTAGAAGACCGATTTATATTGCCGACGTCACGGGGCTGATCACAGCGTAGATCTGTTGATCTTGGCCTCAGCTGGAGGAAATGTCATCGTGCTTACTTAGCAGTTCACCTCCCTCGTGATGAGCTGCGTACAGCCTCATGCACGAGGTCAATGTCATTTCAAGAGCTGCTTTAATAATATGGGTGTAGACAGAAGGGTCACGACTCCTTTGTAGCACTTGAGGAGGAGGAAAGAAAGAGATACAGGAGAAAAAAAACAACAGATGTGAGGTCGTGAGCGAAGGAGAAAAAACCACAAGACAAAGTGGAAAAAGGATTTAGCGACATGAAATGAATTGAGCGGGACAGTCGCAGGCTTCAGTCGGAAGACAGACTGTGGCCGGGGCCGCAACGTGACATTTAAACGAGACCATGAAAATGTTTTCCTCATTCAAAGCTTCTTTATGGCTTTGTTTAATACTGCGTCGCATATTTCCAAACTGCCCGTCTCTTTTTCCGCTGCACACCAACGACTTCATGTTTTTCACATCAGATGCATTCCTGTGAGCCGTGGGAGCATCATCTGCGCTTCACAGTTTCCATTGTTCCTGTATCTGTTTAAAGGAAAACGAGTTTGTTTTGACGAAGAGAATACAAACAGCACCGTAGGGCTCTTACTCCACTGGTGATGATGCAGATTTTAAATGCATCAAGTGCACGACGATGTTGGATAACTTTATTATAGTAATTGAGTACAAACCTTTGCGGCAACAGCAGCAACATTTTGCGGAATGTTAGTTGATCGACCTGAAACAACTCTTAAGTGGACTGGTATAAGATTTTGTGCAGACATTCATGATCCCCAGAGGATGAATCCTAAGCCGTTTTCAGACATGGAGAATTGGGTCCGGAGTTTACCCAGACTTTGAATTTCACACATGCACAACACAGCGTGAGGATCTCTGCACAGACGCTCTCACAACTGCAAAAAATTCCCACGTAAGATTATGTGATCATGTTTACCCCCGACACCATCATCAGCTCTAATCAACACAAACTCTCTTGACATCTTTGTCGGTGTCATTTCTCTATAAAAGTCAGACTCACATCTTGTTTAAGTTGAATCGCTGCTCACAATAAAGACAAACAGAGAATCATATTTATTTGGCAGGTATAGGCCTTTATGTGTAACTCGTACATCAGCCGAGATAGAAACTGCTTAGAGACTTATTGCATGTGTTTTTTGCAGCATTAATATGTTTTCATGCATTTGTCTCACCTCTCTGTCTGTCTTTGTGAAGACCAAACACACTCTCACACCCGCAGGAAGTGAAGTAGTTATTTCCTGATTTATCACTAAGAGAGCTTTGAAGTCGCGAAGCGGAGGATTGAAAATATTTTCATATCTTCACAACCATTAACATCAATGATAGTATCGATCATTAGAACACAGTCCTGCTGCTACACGGTTATTGTTTCTGTCACTGAAATATTATCCAGTGTCTCGCTCTCTGGCGGATTTATGACGACGGAGTGCAGATTGAATACACTCACACAAATATATATATTTATATACACTTTTCATGGGGATCCCTGCAGTCTGCCTGTCATAGAAGAATGAGTTTAGACTGATGAAAGAGGAAGAGGGAGTCACATTAGAGGGCTTGTCATTATATCACTGGAGAGGAGCTGAGAGGAGTCGTCGGGGGGGAAACAGGGGAAGGCCTGGGGAGCGGAGACTGGAGAGGCCATGGGGCATATTCCTCAAACATCTATCAAGGCAGCAACGTATGATTCATGGCGTTGCCAAGAGTCCAATTTAAACAACCCCCCCCCCCGACAGGCAGACGGGCCAAAACCAGTCCCCCCCCATCTGTCTGTCTGTATGTCTGCTGTGCCGTGGACGAGCTTGATGGACAGAAACGTGTCGGAGGGAAAAAATAAAGAGTGGCGGTGGTTAACAACTGTAATGACAAGCTGAGTGACAGGGAGAGAGGTCAGACAAACAGAGAGCGTCGCGAAGACATTTACGTGAATGATGAGATGACAGTTTGAACGGGGGGGGGGGGTGCAAAAGGTAACTCGAAATGTGGCTGTCTGTTAAAATACACAAAATGATACGTTCCCAAAGCTGTGAGGTGTCGGTTTGTTTTCTTATCTGCCATCGAAATGTGTTTTTTCCCGCAGAGGACCACAACCACCATCTCGCAGTATTTTAGTGAAGCCATATATTTACAGTTATATGCTACCGTATTGAGTCTAAAGTTAGTAAATGTTTATGTTCTGATCGAGCGGTTTACGAACTATATTTTGTCTATTTAAAAAACATCTGCTCCACTTTGAAATTACATATGAATTCAACGAAGGCCCAGATGTCCCAGTTTACCAGCAGTACTTAAACACAGCATGTATTTGTGGATCTGAGTGGAGCTGGAGATAAATTTTACATTATGCATTATGAACATAAATGTTTGCTACTTATCATATTTATGCTTAAACATACTTTATTGTATAAATTCTCCTTCATTGCCTTTAAAGATGCATTTATCAAAAAAACAAGTTAAACAATTAAAAACATTGCTCCACAGTGGTTACAAGTGGTTTAAAACACAGCTTTGCTTAAAGAAATGATGGTTTAAAGATAACAAATATATTTAAATTGTTGCTGATAATTCATGGTTGACAAACTTTAATACTGACAACATTTACAATATTATTGTTTTTGCAGTACATGTTGAGAAAAGAAACCTCGCTGGGATTGTGTTGAAATGTGACTCTTCAATTCCAAACTGATCTCCTTCAATTCCAGTCCACCTTCTGTCTTTGCTTTAACTTTACATGCAGTCATGGTCTCCACAGTCTGTCTGAACAAAACTTGAGAAACATGAGAGTTCTTCAATAAGGATTTGTATTTTTGAATCCACAAACAATCAGCATGTAAATGAATGGAACAGTGACCACTGACTATTCGAAACTAAAACAAAACCTTGCTAACTCCTGCCAGTTTCTTCATTAGGCCTCACACCAAATGCAAGACTGTGCAACTTTGCATTTGTCTTATAAATATTTATATCTTGGGCGTCTCCCTGACAAAGTGACCTGCAGTGAGAGCATCGATGGAGGGAGCTTCATTTCTCACATGTCCCAACTTCTGCAGCTGGCCAGAGAGCCGAGAGTTCACAGGATAAATATTTCCTGCAAGCTGGAGAACAAGAAACGAGCTCAATCAACGGCCCAATTTTTCTCATTTTTCACCAAAAGATGGGGGGATGTAGAAGAAAAGAAAAGAAAAGAAACACAAGAAGGGAGAGTTAAAGCGGAGGCGAAGCCACAGTCAACACAAGCATGTTGAAATGATCAGATAGATCTCAGCAGACATCTTATCAATCAAGGACAGGAGACCGCAGCGTGTCTGTGTGTGTCTGTGTGTGTGTCAGAGAGAGAGAGAGAGCATATGATCTGCCAAGAGATGTTTGTCTTAAGGCTGAGTACAAAGAAATGCTAACAAATGCTGTGGCAGAGGTCCGAGCTGAGTGAACACAGACTGAGTCTCAGAACACACTAACACACACACACACACACACACACACACACACACACACACACACACACACACACACACACACACACACACACACACACACACACACACACACACACACACACACACATGCATGTACAATCACACTAAGAAATTGCTCTCTGTAGTCTGCAAATTTGATAGAGATCTTGCAGATTCAGGGCACTTAGCGTTGGCAGCTGAACAGACAGAGTGATTGCATCTGGGTGTGTGTGTCTGTGTCTGTTTCCATATGTGCATGTGTGAGTCTCCCTGCTGAAGACGCTCATCATAACAGGAAGAAATAGTGAGGTAAAGAAATAATATGGATGCTCGCAGTGATGTCACCACTGAGATTGTTCACGAAGGTTTTCTCCTGCTAAACTTCTTCTTTAACTTGTGCCACTAAATGCATCGTCTTCCTCTCTCTGCAGAAACCCAACACACACCCCTCGGAGGTGAGCCCACTGAAAGGATTTGTCGTCCACTGGATCCTGCCAAGTGCTCTCTCTGGGAATCAATCACTCTGACACAGCAAGAAGAGAGAAATTTAATCCTTCATCTCACCATCCATGGCTTTAATTTAGTGTGGAGCACGATTTGGCCCGGCCTCTCAACCACGAGTCCGTTCTTCAGGGATAGAAGCAGTTTATAACGTCTGAAAACGCACTTCAGGAAAACTCATCCACTTGAAGATCATCGCTCACATAAAAGATCGAGATCACAGTCCCCAGAAGAGCACAAAAGAACAGTTACATATTTGAGATTGACATTGTTTAAGAAATGACTCAAACAAAATCGTTGTCAACAGATCAAACCACAGATTTCTTAATTATTCAATTTGTGATGAAGTGTATATGTATATGTATGATACCTTTTTGAGTGTCAGTCGATATCGATAATTATCACGATAAATGTCACTTTATCATTTCTTTTAAGTTTAAAAGCAGTTTGTTCTCCTGAGTTGTGGTTTAAAACAACTTCTTGACAAACAGCAAAATATTTTACAAATATGAGTAAGAAGAATTTACTGTTATAACTCCTCACTTTGCTCAAAACACAAGTTAACACTTTGTTATATTGCTATTGATTTAAAACTATATTGCGATAAATATTGTTATTGTTTCAACAGGCTCCTCTGGTCCACACTCAGCGACTTAATGAGTTCATCTAAAACACCTTCTGCTTCTCACCACCTCCCTCCTGATTGGCTGCCTCTCTTTGCATGACGGCTTATTTAAGTCTCTGGAGTAAGAGGGTCTGTAAACTGAGCTCAGGCTGATTGTATATGCTGAGGAGCACGTGCGCCCCCCTCTAATTTTCTCACCTGAAACCAAACAGATGCTGCTTGTATCTGAAGAACCTCTTTATTTTACATGCAGGGATTGTTCTTTTGGTCTTGTACACACCTGATGCAACTTCCCTGAGACGGGAGCACAAACTTTTCCACCTTTTCACAGAACAAAAGTGGACATGAAATCAATTTTAATCCAATTTTTATTTAACTCAATATTTTACCTGCATCTGAAAGTTTTTTTTAGCATAATCTCAAAATTATATTTTCATTGAGTGCTGGTAATCAGGTTATTTTCACTTTGAGATGATTTGATCCAGTATTTGACAAGTCGACCTCTGTCGGACTACGTCTTACTGCGGCTGCTGCTGCACTGATTGAATTATTTTAATGTATTTATGTTATCATGGCTTCTAAACTGATTAGATGGACATAATGTATTCACACATGGCCTCTTGGTAGATAAGTTACGGAGACAAGCAGTCATCAAGGAGAAACAAAGGCAGACAAGAAAATGAACCAGTGCTGTGTTTGTGCGGAGAATCCCAGCCAGGATGCCACATTTTGTTGAGGCCCGAGCTGTTGACACGATGCAGGACTGTGACTCGACCATCTGCAGACGCTGGACCATCTTTGTTTCTCGTCGCTCACGTGGATCCAGCAATTCTCTATACACAGCCAAATGCAGCCTCATGGCAAAGAAGTAAGAACCCTGAACCCCACCACATTGTCTGTCTCTCTCCCCACGTCTGCTGCGATATTTCCGAAATTGCAGCCATATGTCTTGAAGGGGACCCCAGGTTCAAACACACTTTGAGCAACAACACTATTATCCACCATTGGCTTTAAACTTTTTGAGAGGGAGCAATCGTTCAGAGAGAGGAGAGGTGGCGGTGGGTGGAAGGAGATAGAGATTAAAAGAGAGAGACAGACAAGGTTAAGAGGGGTGATCCGTATGTGTATGTGTGTGTGTGTGTGTGTGTGTGTGTGTGCATTAGCCCCCTCCTGCAGTCGTCTAAATCCTGGGGAAGATTGATTGCCTTCCAAGGATAATCTGTCCCAGACACTTGGAGGAAACCCCCTTCCTCTTTTTTTCCCCCTCCCATCCACTTCGTACTTCTCTCCCTCCACTTTCTCACTGTTGTCTACCTTCCCTGCCCTTTGCTCCCCCGGTTGCAGTAACCTCTCCATCCTGTCTCAGCACCTTGAAACTCTCCGCCCTCCCTCCAGTATCCCCTCTTGCCTCCCTTGTGATTTGTTGTCTTTATTTGCACATGCAACAGAAGAGTAGGAAGCACGAAAAATCCATAACCGGATCCTACACTTTCCCCTAAATCTTTACATGAAGAGAACTTATGCGTTCACATGTCCAGAAAGGAAATGTATCAACCCCTGTCTGTCTTACGACTTTCTCACAGTCTGTTCTGCTGTCTCAAAAGAAAGATATCTTTCCATGGTCAGTGTCTGTCTAATAACCCTGGATTTCCTCCGCTCCGTGTCCAACCCTGAACTTACGTCTTAAGAATTTGTAGGACAGGCTGCGTAACAAACTTCTTCCAGCTGGATGTAAGAGGAAGGATGAATAAAACATCTGACAGACAGAGAGGCACCTTCACGCCCCTTTGTCCTCTTCACCCTGCCACCAATAAAGAAATAAAGACGAGAGAGCACCTTAAGTTGATTCGTAAAGTCAAGGTAGCAACTGATTCGACGGGGTAAACAACACTAACGCTCCATTTACACTTGCCATTTCAAGGCCCTTGTATCCAGATGAAACCCAGATGGGATTTTTTAAGGCCCATTCATTTAAAATTAGCTTCATTGTTCTGATCTTGTTGGCCAATTCAACAATCCAACTGCAATCGCAGGCTACATGCAATCAGTGCTGTCCTTTGTCCAGTGCATGATGAGGTGATAATGTTCCTCCAGCAAAAGTAAAAAAAGACAAGAAAATTAATTTCTGTGCTTGAGCAGTATTTCTGAACTTGGAGCAGGATGCAATATATTTGTTTATGGATCAGATTTCATGTGCCTTGTATTTGATCCTATGTGTAAAAGAGAGTCAGATGCGAGCCGTGATTTCTGTTTTCCACGATTAAAGGCAAATGCAGCGTAAAAAATTGAAGAAATTCCTATTTATTTTAGTAGCCATTGACAAAAGGACAACCAGTTAGAATGCATCTCAACTACCTCCTCAGGTGTTTTAAACAAAAAGATCTTGGATACTTCTTGGATGCATTTATTTAGCTCAGAAAGTTACAGTATCCGATCAAGCACAAGATTCATGCAGTGACGAAGTTACTATCTAAAAGTCTACAACCAAGCTAGCAGCTCTGGGAGGCTGCTGTACATGCAGTGGTCCAGTGAGCTAAATGCTTATGTCAGCATGCTAGTGATGACAATGTTAACATGTTGGTATACGTCTTATCATATTTACAACCTTGGTTTGTGTGTTGCATGCTAACACTTGCTAATTAGTACTAAACCCAAAGAACTGATGATGCAGCGTCATTAGAGTTCAGCCTCAGGGAACCATGAACAGAAAGTAACTCAGCGATCAATTCAACAGCTGTTGATTTCAGTCCAGACCAAAGTTGAGCAATGACGAATAAATGTAGTCATGGTGAAAGCAAATGAATGAAAACAGACTTTTTATGGTTTATTTAATTAAATTTTTAAACGCATGTAAGCACATCTATCACCTGCAGACAGAAGCAACAGAAACTGGTCCAACCTGCTCTCATTCAGGAAGAATGGAATAAAGACAGAGCTGAGAACCAAAAGCCTCCATCACAGGCAAAGAGCGTCAGCACTTTAGAACACGGCTAATAATGAAAATGACGCCCTGCTTTTCCCTTGAACTGCTCCTGAACCCGCTCACAGCGATCAAATGATGCCCCTGTGTTTATGTGTGACCCTTGCGTGGAAACGGCCTCCCCAGTTATCCTTGGAAAATTGCAGGGTACGAGCGGAGCGCATGTGGCTATCGTCTGCTGGGAGAGAAAAAAAAACACATTGTTGCCATTAGCGTGTGACTCTGACTTTTAACAAATGGCTGATCTGTTGTGACACGCTCTTCCTTTTTACCCGGGAGACCAATGGCGGGGGTAGCTGCAGAGATGAGCCGCTGTTGGCTTAGCACAGCAACCGTTGTTATTGATTTATTAAGTTAATTTGAGCTTATTTGATTAAGTGTAAGCCTCATGTTTTGTGCGACAAGATTGCAGTCCCAGACTTGAGGCTTCCACTTCAAAAAGTGGAAGAACAAAAGTAATTTATCCCTCTTAACCTCCCTCTTAGTTTGAGTGATTTATTTTGCAGTACCAATATGTACAAATACCTATTACAACAATAACATTAAGTGGACTTGGAACGTACTGTACACACATCAGCGGTTATAAAAGAAGAGTATCATAGGGTGAATTCATATCTTTACTTTCCTTGCTCGTGGTGCGTTACACTCCACATTCCAGGTGTGCAGGATGAGACACATGGAATTTATCTGTTGTTGATTTTGCTTCAAGATGAAAAAAAAAAAAACTCCATCACTCAGAAAACAGATGGTGACAGCCTGGCTTACAAATTGATTTAAACCGAGGCACAAAATGAAAGCGCGCTGAGGTGACTCGAGTTGACAAAGCCGAAGTTTTTATAGGCTGATGATAAACCGATTGACAAAGGCTTTCCTGAGCGTGTTAACTCTCACATGTGTTTTCAATCTTCCAGGAGATGTAGCACATTAAACCTAAATTAAATTACGCTGACGGATGTTTCCGTCCTTATCTCGTGTGTCAGGTGCTTTCAACTACACCGTTGGCTAATTCTATTACAGCGAGTACTTTAATGCCGCTGAGTATTTTTGAGTGCAAGTGTCAGTCTTGTCAGATGCAGGATATCCCTTGGTATGTCTGCATGTATCTGGGTTTTGTCTGAAGTATGCAGCTTTGAACCAGGAGTCGGATCGCAAGATAAAGCCTTGTTTTGGCTTCAGTACGGAAAGCCTGCAGTCAGGATTCAATCATTTAAAAAAAGCGTTTTTTACTTAAATTATCCAACTGATCTCGTCCACTTGTGCTGTACTGCCACTGGGAAGAACGAATAACTGTTTTACAGTAGTGTAGCGTTTGCTAGAGCTAGCCTGAATGTCTGCAATAGTTCATGTTGGAAAATCAAGAAGACAAAACGTGTATCGTGTGTAAGACTTCAGTTTTGAGGCGGGTTTTCCTGGATATATTTATTTGTGTTATTTTTCACTTATAACTGTAATAACTAGATAATACAAGACGTTGTATGGCATTGATTTTCTACGTGTATATGTTTTTTTTCGAATGGTTGAACCTGAGCCAGGCCATAAAACAAAGCAATCATCACTTCCATACAGAGTGAGTAGCTTGCAGCTGTTAAAGTAGGTTATATAAGTTATTTTCTTTAAATGCTGCAGTATCAGATCGGTACTTGGTTTCGTCCGACATGTAAAGTTCAGGTATTGGAGCCGGAAAAAAATGGTATTGGAACATCTCTAGATGAATGTAGTGTGGAAGTGTTCTAGTGTCTTTCAACCAATTGTTTTTGTTTCCTGGGAAAAAGATTTGCTGTTTTGGTTCACTCTATTCTTTCTTTTCAACTTAAAACTATATACAGACTACAGAACAACAAAGGCTTGTAAGAACAAGTGTTGAAAGCTAAATTCTTCACTCTCTAAGGTGTACAAGACGGCAATATACTCTGGCCCATCCCAATTCCCTAACACATGACAGAGCTTGGCAATGAATTCTCATATTACTGAACAATAACATCCATTAGTGATGGGACTATTAACATGATCCAGTTTGTATTGGCTGACTCTGCCTTTCACATGGCCAAGGAATCAAAAAAATGGCTAAGGGAAAAGAAGGAATAAGTCCGAGGCATTAAGGCACTATCACACGCTAATTTAGACGCATTTCACTAAATCCTGTCGTATGGAGTTTAGTCTGGGACATTGCTCAGGCTCTTTAAGGAGATTTAATCCAGGCTGAGAGTGATGGCCTGTGACACTAATAACAAGCCACCCAGTGACACGGACCACTACTTTGAAAAAAAAATCTTCTTGCACTCTTTCCCGTTAACTTTAGATTGAATTTTATTGCACCGGAGAGATGTTTGCCAGAAAGTGAGATCATTTCGTGTGTTTTCCAGCGCAATTTGATATCTAAACAGTGGTTCTGCTCAGTTATTAGAGACCACCACCTTACTGCTCCGAGATGGAGCCATGGGTGCAGGTGAGCAATCAGGGTCATGGTCCCTCTGGGTTCACTGAGGGTCTGGTTGCCAGCAATAAGAAAGAAATATATATATTTTTTTAATAGAATAGTTTCCATCACATTTGTCCCGATTTAAAGTGGAGAAGCCTGGATTCCACGCCTCAGGACAGTACAATACAATCAGTGACATATCAGTAACATACAGCACAACCAGCGTCTCGACTCTATTCCCCACAAAAAAACAGACCCTTTGTGCCTTCTCAACAACTGTCTTTTTTCCCTTAAACCCTGTCTATTGTTACAAACAGATCTGCCTGTGATCAGCGCTGTGCTCCGAGGGGCGGCTCGGCAGAACTTCTCATGATGAAATTCAATGCTCGATGGTAAAACCTCAAGCCAGAAACAATAAACATCACAAACACATGTTTGTTTACTTGCCAGCCAGCGCCGAAACATGTGGATGCGGTGTCGTAAACCGGTGGTACGGAGACGTTAGCGAGCCTGATGCTTGTGGGAATTGGATTAGTTGCAGATTTAGTGTAAGTCCCTTTTTTTCTCTCTCGCTCACACACACAGACACACACTCACACACACACACACACACACACACACACGCAGTGACTAAAAGCCTCTAAAATCTGCCCTCAAAGGCGTGTGTGAAGCCGTTCTTTCCGACTGTAAAATGGCCTTTGTCAGTCCATTCACATGACAGTGGTGAACTTTGACGCTCATTTCTCACCCTTTACTCCATCGACCTGCGGAGCATGAGTCTCATGGGGGTGTTGTAAAAGCACGGGGGCATTTTTTCTTTTCTTTTCTTTTTTTACCATAAAGTTCGCAGCAGGAGCGTTCACATCACACAGACACTTCACAAAAACCAAAGGGACCCCACAGCAGTGTGATCAGACATGTCGTCTGGCACTGAGGCTTTAGTGTCTGACATGTCAAGTGCTGTTTACACTGTGTGGAAGTCAAAGGATATAGTTTTAGACACTTTGGGAAATATTGTTATTTGTTTTTCTTTCTTTTTTGCCGGCTCTGATCAAAAGTTACAAAAATTCAGTTTAATCATATTTACACATTTAACTTTTTCTGAAGTTTAACAAAACGATAAGAGGTGCTTGATACCTTCAAATCGAGCTGGGCTAGCTGATTCCTCCTACTTGCCATCTAACCTTACATCTGTAGACACCAGTATTGAACATAGTAGCACTGTGTGTGATTGTACTGTGATACTATTTGAGAATGAGCCAGAGTGGTATCAATCGACTTGTTGCTCTCAACAAGGAAACAAATTTGCATTTTTTTCCCCAGAATGTCAAACTATCAGTTTTTCTGTTTCGGAACATTTCTTTTATATTTCATCCTTATTCTATTTCTTTTGTCAATCTTCCATTTTCTGCCTCGAACCCTGTTGCCCTTTTTCTCACGAGGTTCTTATCTTAATCGGGTCGACAGACCGAGCTTGTCTCCTTTCTTATCTCAGCGTTCATGTGCGTATGCTTCTTGCGTATTTCACATGCTGCACACTCTTACAGTTTTGCACAACGACATCGCTGTGGATAATCTGCATAGGTACCTGCATCTCTATCCATGTGGGCCAGTTCTGACACATGCAGCGAGGCACGTGTTGGGCCAGATCGTACGTTTCATCTCGATCCTAACCCAGCTCTCCGATGCCTGACTGGGACTGTGGGAGTGTGTCATCCAATCCCTCCAGCAGGACCTGTGAGGACAGGGAATGTAATGCAGCAGGGTGGGGGTGATCTGATCTGATCAAGGCAGATGGGAGGAAAGCTCAAGAAGTCATATTTTATAGGGTAATATGACAGTATGCCTTTATGATACAATGCATTGTAGTTCACAGCCTTAAAGTGAACTTGGGTTGTGTTTTAACAAGCTGAAACAAAAGATCCCCGGCAAAGGCAGGAACTTGGACTACGCATCAATTTAAATTCTTTATGAGGGGGGTAACAGCTGCTCAGGTGCTGCAACCTGCCGCCTCAGCCTCAGTGGAAACACTGTCATGGCTGTACCAGACATCAACTCCAAATAAACACCGCTGGGATAATTTTATTCCAGTGTCACACACTTCATTTTGAATCAAGGCCAAAGCACACTGAAGCTGATTTGGCAGTTTTCAAGGCGCAGCACTCTATCAAGACACATATGTAAGTGTTTCCTTCAAGTTAGGGATTTCCTTTAGTCCTGATCGGAAGGTTAAAATTTTTCCAAGGTATAAGTGGTGCATACTTAAAGAAACACAATATAAGAAATGCTCTCTGGTACAGGTGGAAGGTCATTTTCTCTTTTCCTCTGATTTGTTTCCTCTGGTTTGGTTTTTTTCTCTGGTTTTGCCATGATTTCCATACTGAAAATACCAAGCTAAGTGTTTCTTTTAACTACCTTCCAACTGGTCCTGGGTGTGTGTGACGTAAAGCTTGTCATTCCTTTGTGATGCACTAGAGTTACATCATATAACACCAGGTGTTGAGGGAGCGCTGTATCACAGACGTCATTCTTCCTTTTATGAGTTTGTGTGCATCAAAGTGATTTTAATTTAGCACTGTCTCAAAGAACAGTATGACTGTCACACACAAACCAGGTTGGTGATGGTGCCTCACATGTTAAAGATGCTGCTACTGATAAAGCAAAGCGTTGTTGTTGTGTCAATGCCTGGGGGCAGCAACAACCTAAAGGGGAGATGGTGAACACATCGGCAAATTGTAGCCGATTTTACACATCTGACATTAAGCAAGAGTAGCATTTATGGAATCCTGTTTATAGCCACCTGATGAAAATATGTTCAAAATTTACTCAAGTTAGTTAGCTAGTTGTTGCTAACCTTGGACTCTTCTGCACAGCCCTAAGCTCCAGTATAAAAGGTAGAAGCACAGAGTGGGAATGACAGGTCTTAATGGCAACGCCTCTCTGTTTAAAGGGACTTTTATAAACCATTTGGTACTTGGTAGCATACAGTGGGTTACAGAGCAATTTGCTTGTAACAGATGGGAACAGTGCAGATGAGAGCTGCGAAAATCAACTAAAACTGTAAAGTTTTGGATCATAAAACCAAAACAATGTGCTGAAAGACACTGAAATGCTTTGCAGAGCCAAACTGCGTCACACAAATGGTTTTCACTGAAAATAATCCATTTCACATGAGTCATTTTATCCATTCCCGACAAAATAAATGACTGCAGCTACTTTAAATATTGGATACATGTACATTGTGCATCAGAGCAGAGCAGATGGACATGAAATTAGGCACAGCTTAAATACAAGAACTGAGACTTTCTAGTATTTCCAGACTTGATAAAAATCGACATTAAAAATAATGAATTTGTTCAAGTTACCCCTCTGTGGACTCATTATAGAGTCAAAGTTTCCCTCGTAGATGTCTTAGAGAAGTAATAATATCCACTTTGTAGTTCCATAATGCAGATGTGTGACTACACCTCAAAACCAGCTTCCCTGACCATCACACACTGTCCAAACCACTGAGGTCTAGCTTACAAAAAAGGAAAAGCCATTCAAAGTCTATTGAGTCCCTCACTTAGCAATAGACAGAGGAGAAAATTACAGAGAGCAGTGAGAAAGAAACAGAATAACACACAAAGACAGAAAACCCCTAAAACAAGACAAAGATGCGAAAATGTGGAATGTTTTGCATGATTCAAGTTTAAGGTTATGACAACACAGGTATTTTTGTATTTATGGAGGAACATAAGCCATTCCCAGTGAGCTGTTCATGGGAGAGAACAGGAATTAAGTAGAATTAAAGAGACGAGTTGCGTAATTGCTCCGAAGCAGATTGTTTTCTTTTGCTAAGTCTTACTGGCCACACCGATGAGATAATGTTTCTGGAACTGATGCATCTAAATATACCCAAGTAGGGCAATTTCCCTTTCTCTCCTCCTTTGCCTTTGCTCCCAGCAGAGCTGCAAGAAAAAACACGAGGAAAGGTTGATGCAATAAGCCAGATGTGACAGTAGTGAGCAAACCTTGTATTATCTGGTACGTACAGTATGTTCCCCAGCAGATGTTCACGTGTATTAACTGTTGGTTATAATGTTCCTTGAATGCCGGATATACTACAGAAGAATGTTTCTTTGATATACAGAACGCTGAACTTTTGCGCATTTAATGATCTGATTAAATCCTTGGAGGTAACCTAAAACCCCTGTAGAAAACCAACTATGCTCATTCCACAGTTACTCAGCCCTTATCTTGATAAATCACGTCCACTTGACAAGTGAGCGTCATAATAACAGAGTCGGCCCTGATTCATTCCTGCTTTTTTCCACCAACAAACACGTGATTCAAAGTAGCAAAATACGAGGGGACTTTTAAAATAGACATTAAAATAAAGTAAGTAATACCTTTCCCCCCTGGTCTGTTGGTCTGGTCAAATTTGACACAACTTTAAAATCACAAATGTCAATCTCATGATGAGGCTACAGGAAAAGACAGGGATCCTGGATATAGAAGTTTAACCTGAAACAAGCCATCGCAGTGAAAGTTTAACTTCTTAGTCAAGCATCCAGTCAGAAGACGCCCCGGCGCCCTGTCCATGACACCCAGCGAAGCTGCTTTCTGACAGGTTGAATACGTTGATGTAGGAGATTAAATCCATTTAGGATAAATTGGCTGTGACAGATGTTCTCGTGTCTCCCTGAGATGATTATTGAGACATGCAGGCTTTGTGCTTCTCCAAAGAACCATGTCAGTGGATAAAAAGGAGGCCATGGCGGCCCATTGAGGCTGGGTATTTACTCAAATCATAGCAAGGAGCTGATGAGAAAGTTCAACAAGGTGCTCTGCATCCGTCACGGCCTGGTTGTGTATCTTGTTGCTGCAGAGCTGTGTTGGTTTATCATTATGTGCATCTAAAAGCAAATTCACGTCTCTCTCCTTGTGTGGCCATTTTTTACAGTTTTATTCTGAAATGAACGGTATATCATGGTATCTGTTGTGCTTGTATTTGACAGAAAGCCACCAATTCAGTGGTTTTCATGTTCATTTATAATGATGAATGGCTTTGCTCATTCTCTCTTTTTTTTTTTTACTCCTAGCTGCACCAAATCCATTTCCTCTGCAAGAACAATGGCCTTTAAAGAACAACACACACACATGCATGTCAGGTTTTTCCAGATTCCCCCCCCCCCCCCCCCCAATTGTAAATTTAATTAGACATTGAACCGCTGCATGCTCCGTACTTTCTGTTCTGGCTCTGCGCGCCCTTTTGTTGTTTGGCGTTTCTGCCCCGTTCACTGGCAGTTTGTGTCATTTGGGTTCACAGACGAGCCGCGTGATGCTCCGCTTGTCTGGTGAGCACATTTAGTAATAACAGACTATTTATCAACTGACAAGAAAGACAAGTTTTAATGCTGAATGTAGCCTGGTTTGAGTCTGTTAGTCTGGATGGAAATGCAGTCCATCTTGAATGGATTCTTGAAGAAAAATAGTGGCTAACCTTCTTTGTTTAAACGAATTAACCACATATTAAATCACAATCATCAACCATTTTCTACCATTTCACCTTCCAGGAGTGTTGGGTTTCCATTTGCGCCGCCATTCTACACAATTTCGGTGCATTCAAGTTCTCAGGGAGGAAAACACGGACATCTGAGACCCAATAGCTGAAACTCCAAAGGCCCAGAGAGAATCAACATTAATTACTTTTGAAACACGTTGCAAAATAAAAGTATTGAGTTACTCAAAGCCCACAGAGCAGGAGACAAATATACCGTATGAGGCTTATGAAGGTGCAAGATCAGGACTGTTCCTCAGGCAGCATCAGGATTGATTTTTCAGCAACAGCACAACACCTGCTTGCATTTAGATTACAATGTCTCAAACAAAAACAATAAAGATGATTTAATGCTTAAAGTGATGGATTCCCGATGTCAGCCCATAGTTTCGGATTTGTGCAAGTTACTGCTTTTCTTAAATGAGCTTAAACCAATAACGTTTGCCTGGAAGGTAGGAAGTGGATTTAAAACCCTGGTATGCTTTGGCAGGCATTCAAAGTATACATGCTTCGTGGGTTATTGGGCTAATAGAAGCTCAGAGCACTCGGGGTATAAAACTTGAGAAATGTTGCCTTTCTCAAATGTTAAATATGATAATGGGGTTTTGATGCAGGTTTGAGTTTCAAATAGTTAGTATCACATATTTTACGATATTTTTTTATTATTTCTTGTACGCTCACTGGGTAAGAGTGTTAATATTTTCTTAAGGAAAGAGTTTGACATTTATCGAAGCATGTCTACTTATTAGAGCTGCTTTTAGACATCAACTGAGGTCCGGACATTTCCTGAAAGTCTCTGAAGTGTCAACTTGAGAAGTCAGCGAGATTTAAGAGTTCTTGGTGATAAGAGTCGACCTTACCTGGAAAATCTTTCTGCGTTCTTCATATGTGAAATGTCCTTTGGCCAAGAATCCGTCTTGATGTCTAAAAACAGCATATGTGTTAGTTTAGTTGTAGACCGGTGAGAACAGAGGATAAACTGTGAGTACAAAGTAAGGGAGTGGACAAACAGTGGTGAGATATATGTGCCACAGGCCTGACAGACACAGAGAGAGAGAATAACAACAGTATATATGTGCCAAGGCCAATTTTAGCCAGCTATAATGGGCCTGTTACCCTACATCTATGATAAATAGTGTTTTTACGTTCTTCAACACGTTATCTTATGGTCTAAGCATGGCTGGATGTGAGATACGGTGCAGATAATTTGGTGTATGGAGATATCAGCAGGCCGTACGTAAACAATATCTGTCATTCCCCTGTAAAACAAGGGGGAGAGCAAGGGAAATGGGGCAGGGGGCTTCGAAGAGGAGAAGAGGGCGAAGGAGAATGAAAAAAAAAAAATGCAGTCGGGGGGAGCTGGGGCAGATCGGAGCAGGATATTTTAGAGCATCAGGAAATAACCATGGTCCCTCAGAGCTCCTCAATAACCTCCACCAGGACAGGAAGCTGCTCCATCAATCACCACGAGGACAGCTCTCCCTCTCTGCTCCTCGGGCTCTGAACCCAGCAGATGCACACCGGTGCAGCTGCTCCCGCAGCGGCCTGCCCCCCATTTTCATTCCTATCTGTCTATGAACACACACACACACACACACACACACACACACACACACACACACACACACACACACACACACACACACACACACACAGACAGACAGCTGGGATTTAGTCTACAAGGTAATTACAGGGCTGCAGCAAGACCCCAAACCCAACAACACCACTGAGACACTGAGTGATGTAAAAGAGAGAGGCTGATGGCAACGAAAGGAAAGAGGATGCCAAACACCAGCGATGTGCCTCTTGAGTTGTGTGTGTGTGTGTGTGTGTGTGTGTGTGTGTGTGCGTGCGTGCGTGCGTGCATGCAAGAATGAAACTGAAAAAGACAAACTTTTATCCTTATTAGCTAGACTAGACTGTGGCTCCAGGTATCGACAAAATCTTGGTCATAAAATGTATTATAACACACCTTATTTTAATTCAGTTCAATTTTATTCTATTTGTATAGCACCACATCACAAAAAAAATGATCTTAAGGCGCTTTCCATAATAAGGGCGAGACCTTTCAATATTAAAGAGAAACGCAACAGTTTCTACAACAATCAAGCACTGGTTCGAATAGCACCAAATTCAACAGTGCTCTACTTTGGCCCTTAATAATACACCTGCCAAAAGTGACAGCAATAAGACAAATGGTTCTTGGGATATGTATGTCACATACAGACAGACAGAGATTTGTGGCATTCGTAGCTGATATTTATCATAGTTACTTGAGGAGCCTATCTCGAGGGAACAGTATTGTGTTTGGAAATTTTCACAAGACTACTTTTTAAAGTGTCCTAATGTAGCCCTATAAAGTTATCTTTCACGAATAGTTTTGAGTTACACACTTTCTTGTTGATACCTCTTTATGCTAAAATCAGCACAGCCACTTTCAATCTGGACAAAACAACCTAACAGCGTGTGAAAGAGTAACATCTGCATTCATTCCCAGCTCAAATGATTCAGTCTTCGTCATGGGCTTGTATCAGGAGAGACGTTACAAGGGAGGAGATTCAAGAGTTTTGAGTAGAATAGTCAACAATTCCAAAGACGGTGGTTTTATGACACATGTCGGGCTCATCCCTGAAACAGCCGGTCTTCTGCTAAATAGGAAAATACATCTAACAAGTCGTCTCTGTGACTGGGGCAAAGTTTTGAAGTAGTGTACGTGTGTACTTTTTATGTTTAACTAACCACTGAGGATCCCGGTTGGCTCTCTCCCAAAGATGGAAATCACCATGGTAGCCTTTATCTGTTCAAAGTAGTTCAAAGATAAAGGTGTCGATAAAACAACGTTAGAATCACATTGACTTGGCAATGAAGCACCTAGATACATCAGTGGTATCCATCTTCACAACAGACACTTGGAATGAAAGCAAATAAAAACAGTTGGAATGAAATAATGAAACAGTTAATTGCAGATCTAGACCAGGGTTTTTTTTGTGCTTGATTGCGATTTCACAACCATCTTGTTTTGTCCGGACCTTCAGACTTTTCAGTCGAACTGAACCATGGTGTGAAAGGTTTACAGTTCACAATGAAAAACTTTTTGGGATAGTTCAGACTCTCTGACCAATCGCATGAAGCTGAGACGGCATTAAACAAAAGAAGCAGATACAGAAGTTAAAGCCATCAATGCTAAGCACAGGTAGAGGCAGCCCACAAAGGTAATGACAATAGGATTGTGATGGAAAATCATCTTGAGATTTGAAATAATGAAATTCTCAGACTGGAGTTGCCTTTGAGTCTTTATAATACACTGCTCAAAAAAATTAAAGGAACACTTTGAAAACACATCAGATCTCATTGTGAAAAAAAATTATGTTGGATATTTATACTGATATGGACAGTTTAATGTCTTAGGAACAAAAGGATGCCACATCTTTGATGGAAATAAAAGTTTTCAGCCTAGAGAGGGCTCAATTTTATAGACACCCCGAAAATCATAGTGAAAAAGTGATGTGGCAGGCTTGTCCATTTTGCCAAAATTCAATTTCTGCAACTCAAAATGCTTCTCAATATCTTGTGTGGCCCCCACGTGCTTGTATGCATGCTTGACAACGTCGCGGCATGCTCCTAATGAGACAACGGATGGTGTCTTGTGGGATGTCCTCCCAGATCTGTCTAAGGGCATCAGTGAGCTCCTGTAATGTCTGAGGAGCAACCTGGCGGCGTCTGATGGACCAAAACATAATGTCCCAGAGGTGTTCTATCGGGTTTAGGTCAGGTGACCGTGAGGGCCATTCAATTGTATCAATTTCTTCATCCTCCAGGTACTGCCTGCATACCCTTGCCACTTGAGGCCGGGCATTATCGTGCATCAGGAGGAAACCAGGACCTACTGCACCAGCGTAGGGTCTGACCATGGGTTCAAGGATTTCATCCCGATACCTAATGGCAGTAAGACTGCCGTTCTCTAGCCTGTAGAGGTCTGTGCGTCCCTCCATGGATATGCCTCCCCAGACCCTCACTGACCCACCACCAAACCGGTCATGCTGAACGATGTTGCAGGCAGCATAGCGTTCTCCTTGGCTTCTCCAGACCCTTTCACGTCTATCACAGGTGCTCAGGGTGAACCTGCTCTCATCTGTGAAAAGCACAGGGCGCCAGTGGCGGACATGCCAATTCTGGTGTTCTATAGCAAATGCCAATCGAGCTCCACGGTGCTGGGCAGTGAGCACAGGGCTCACTACAGGACGTCGCGCCCTGAGGCCACCCTCATGAAGTCTGTTTCTGACTGTTTGGGCAGAGACATTCACACCAGTGGCCTGCTGGAGGTCATTCTGTAGGGCTCGGGCAGTGCTCAACCTGTTCCTCCTTGCACAAAGCAGCAGATATCGGTCCTGCTGATGGGTTGAGGACCTTCTACGGCCCTGTCCAGCTCTCCTAGAGTAACTGCCTGTCTCCTGGAATCTCCTCCATGTTTTGGAGATTATGCTGGGAGACACATCAAATCTCCTTGCAACGGCATGCATGGATGTGCCATCCTGGAGGAGTTGGACAATCTGTGCAACTTCTGTAGGGTTAAGAAATCGCCTCATGCTCCCAGTAGAGATAATGACTCTAGCTAAAGCCAACACTAATGGAAAACCAGTCGAAGTGATCAAGAGGGAGAAACTTGAAATGGCCTCCACATGCAAAACCACTCCTATTTTGGGGTTGTCTCATTGTTGCCCCTCTAGTGCACCTGTTGTTAATTCCATCAACAACAATGCAGCTATTGCAAACTGATTAACAACCCCCTCTGCTACTTAACTGACCAGATAATTATCAAAAAAGTGCAATTAAATTCATGCCATACCCTGATAAAAAAGTGTTCCTTTAATTTTTTTGAGTAGTGTAGTAAGCTCTGCAGAGTTTACACAACAAGCACGGACGCTCAAAATGGACCAACTGGCCGCAAGTTCACAAAAGCCAGAACTTATACAAAGAGGCGTTACATAACACATAATATGAAAATAAGAAGACATGCCAGAACTAATACAAAGAGGTGCTTCATAAAACGTAATATGAAAAAAGATATGAAATCCTCCTCTGTGTCTATCTGCTTTGTCTGTCCCTGTTTGCCAAGGTCACAGCAGTGAGACACCTAGTCAGGGGATTTCCACAACCTTAGACACTGGTCAGTGGAATTTTCCATAACAGGACGTACATCTGTCATTCAAAATCTGGTGTTGCACCTCCTTAATTGCAATGTGACACCCAAACTCAAATGTGATTAACAATATAACAAGACATGAACCCTAGTTCGGGTATTGGTCGAGACTGTGAGACCCCTCTCAGAAGAAGCTTTTGAAAAAGAACCTTCTCACCCAACCTCAGTTTACTTTCCTGGTTTCAGTCAATATCTGGATGCCTGTGTGACTTGTTGTTTGATCCCATAGACACTCAGCAAACTGAGCAAAGAGCCCAACATTGCTGTTTGACATAACTTCAGACTACACCAGATACTTAAAAAAGGTGTCTCAAGGCATATCTCACTCTCTGATCTCCTTTTGATAACTTATGTAATATTTTTTCCCATCTGCGCCTCCTATGAAACGGATTCTGGCCCGTCTGGCTAATGGGCTCCTCCCACAACGAAAACATCTGGTTGAAGCAATTTAGGGTATATCATTACTGTGTAGGTTTCCATGAAATATACTTAATGTAATGAGATCAAATCCTTGAAGAATAATGGAAATATATTTTAAACATTTGTTTTGCCAGGGGAGAAATGATGGTAACAATAACACACTGCACGATCATGTTCTTTGGCCTCTATATGACAGCACGGGGTCCGTGCATGCATACGCCTCAACAAGGGCTCAGTGTTATAGCCTGGAGCCAGCTAAGGTAGTGTTATAGTTCATCTCTCTCTCTCTCTGCTTCTCTCTCTCTCTCCATCAGCGGAGAGACGCCATTAAAAATAATGAGCTTTCCTCCACCTCTCTCTGCTTTGCAGCCAGTCAACAGACTCTTCCACTCAGGCACAGAGTGCTCACTGTACCCAGGCAGAGAGTTAACAGGTTTTTTTCTCTTAACTTTTACAGTGTGAGAAAATTCCCAGTTATAGCGAGGCACTCATTAATGGTTCACGTGCAGGCACTTTACCTGGTGTTGGGCCTGAGTGTGTAAAAAAAAAAGTCGGGTTTTCTTTTTTTTTGGGTCACAAGCGGGGCAGGAAATTAAATGTTCCACTGACTGGACGTTGTGACTGGTCTGACCCAAAACTCCACGACCACTTTTTATATTTTAGCAGCCAGATGTTTTATGATTTTTACACAAAAAAAGGCTGTGTTGGATCTGTGCTACATTCATACCCAGAGATATAATTTACCAGCACTACGTTTATGACCGTATCATAAAATGTCCACACTGAACTGACTGTTTGGACCAAAGTAATAACTTGGTGATTAATGACACAAAATTTGATGTATCCTTAACCTTTAACTGGGGCTCAAGCACCTGACATGAACTTGTCATGTTACGGATCCAAATCCTTGATCATGAACTTTGGAGGGAAGTTACACTGGCATCATAATAAACATTAGTAAAGTTAATATACATTTTGATGTTATTTTTGTGTAAAAGCTCAAGACATGTGACTCGTTATACTCTGTTTGATTGAAAATATATATAATATATAAACATTATTTATTTGCTTGTTTTTTGTCATCAACATCTGACATGTTATGTGTTTACATATTGTTGAGTTGCTCTTACATGCAGATACATATATGCTGTATATGCACATGTGATTTACTTATTCAAGGTTTCATTACAACCTGCTTTACAGAAGTTTTCATTGTAAAACAAAAGGCTGCAAGCGTTGCACATTTGATTTGATGTTCTTATTATTTGATTGTAGAACTTGGTGAAGTTACCTTAGCTTGTGTATCAGGACTCTGTGGACATTGTCCACACATTTGAGCAATACTGCGATATACTCACAACAGAGAGAACTTCGGTCACTATAATCTCGATGCAACATTTTCACAGTTTCATTTCCATGCTCTGAAATCATGGGAACATTATGTCCAACTTTCACACGCTCCCTCTTTGTCTTCTGCTGTACAGGATGTGGTGCAACGTTACTTCCATCCATTAATCAATCTCATTTCACATAGGAATTGCTTTTTTCCCCCTCTCTTTTCCGCTTGTCGATCGCTGCGCTGCCGTTATCGGGTCAATGTATTTTCCACGTGCAGGCCTCTCAAATGTGGGACACTGGAATGGAGTACGCTAAATGGGTGACAGAGCAGCCTCTGGGCAGCAGAGAGGTCCCCTGGTTTTACTGTGGAATGACACTGTCCCACAATGAGTGGGTCGCAGGTTAAGTCTTGCACGTGGGTCATGCGTTCAGACACATGCGCTTTTTTGAGATTTACTTGTTCTTTTAGACTTTCGTTTTTACAAGTAAGGTTCATTAGGATTTACAGTCACTGTGAGCATTCTTAAAAACCCGTGTTAGCAAATGTTTTCCAGCAGCAGAATCATCTGAAATATGACATATGAAACATGTGGTAGAACCATTTCCCAATTATTCAAGATTTAGAACAACTGCACCTTTGTTAGCTCTATTTGTTGCAATCAAAATGCCAGAATCCGACCCAGCCGCTCCTGAACTCTGAAAACCTTCACTGTCACTTCAGTTTGACAGTTTAATAAATCACTTACAGCTCTTGGTTGGTAATCCTGGAAAAGAGGACGCTGCAGACTGCGCTTTGGAAAAATGCAACCTACGCATCCCGCCCTCTCTGATCGTCCATCTCGTCAAAGCGTCGCTCCAAAACACATAAACTGAAAAACACGTGCACTGGCTGACAACTGCTAGACGACTTTTCCTTGACTCACACGTTAACTTCTGACTAGTATCTCTGCTTCAGAGGTTTGATACCTCCCCACCTCTCTGGCCTGTGAAGACTCTGCCCGGGGTGAGGTTGGTTGGCGAAAGTCAACCAGACATTTTCCAATGTCCGAAGCCAGACTTGGACATCTGCGTTCTCACCTACAGTCGCTCTGGAAAGTTTCTGGATAAGACTTCAGCGCCTGTGTATGCCATAAGTATGAGCTCTAAAGAAAACACTTAAAATCCCAAAGGAGAATAAAAATTGCCATTAAAAATTAAAAAGCAGATAATGTAAAACAAAAACCAGGGTTGTTTTCTTTACCTGATACATTTGACATTGTAACAACATGATTGCTTGTGCTTACTCAGCCACCTTGTGCAGACTGTCACGTCTGGGCAACGCTCGGCGGCAGCAGCAACACGGTTGACAGGAGAACAGAAAAAACACGCATACACTCTTTCACTTTCTTTTTCACAGGCACAGACAAGCTCATAAACACGCACCCACACAGAATGTCCACACGCACACGTTCCCATATCAGTGTAATAACAACACAGTGAACCTACGAGTATTCATGACTAAATAAACAGTTATCATAGAAGTTTTGAAAGTAACAGCTAAATACGTTTTCAGGAATTATAAAAGGCTGAATAAAATCAGTGCACTGTACTTTGCTGCTTTCCCATTTCACTCTGTTTCACGGCCTTTCATTACTTTCATCTTCCTCCTCAACCGTTTGTCCCCAGGAGAAATAACCATCCATCCAAGCTCCACGTCTTTCATAACCCTTTACTTCCCTCTCACTCTCCAGCCTTCGCTCTGCGTCTCATCGAGCTGAGACGTGTTGTCATCTTTGACAACATTTATCTACGGCCGGCTGGACCGGGGATGAGCCAGAGGACGAGGACGAGTCAGTCACCCACGTCTATCTGCACCGAGGAATCATGGCTGACGAATACTCAGTATAACTGCAGTTCAGACTAACTGCAATTGGAGAATCAGGCCAATTATTCTTACCACTGCTCGTTTGAGCTGGAACTGGGCCTCAGACACACAAGAACATTACAACATATCCTATATTCAGTGCAGTGGCAAAGGGAATGTTGATCATGATCAAATATTTTTTTGCAGGGATTCAAAGAGAGGCAGAGCAAACCAATGTGCATGGAGGCAATCTGTTTATTCTGACAAAACCTCAGCATATTGCAAAGTCAGCATGTTACTCTCTAACTTTAAACTAGTGGGTAAACTTACAGACTTAATGACTGAGACTAAAATATGGAGATTTGTCAAACCAAACTGTCTCCTGTCTCCCATGGCATACAACTATACAAATGGGATAGATGAAGACACACTAAGAATAACAGTAGATAGTAGTTTGTTTTTCTAAAGAATCTCTCTTATTTGAGACAAAGATTAGCCAGGGAGACAGAAACGGGAGCATTTAAAGATCTGATACAAGATCTGGCTGAGATGAGAGGAAGGCAATTTCTCAGGAGCTAAATTTAACATCTCCTATTGATCTGTAACTGAGCTCCGTTAAGACAAAGACGAGATCTTAATTTGAATTTTCATATCCTCCCAGATGCAGCACAGGACACCTTAAGGTTCAGTGTGTGGAATTTAGTGCCATCTAGTGGTGAAAGTGCATGTTGCAGCTGAACACCCATCACCTCGACCTCCCTTTCCCAGCATGAAGGAGAACATGTGTTAGCCTTCAGTTGTCATAAAAACCCCTAAGGTGTTTAGTTTGTCCAGTCTGGGCTACTGTAAAAACATGGCGGCCTCCATAGACAGGACCCGCTCCCCATTTTAATATAAAGGGCCCATTCTAGGGTAAAGAAAACAGCAAGTCATACATGCAGGCGACTATAGACGAATGAAAACATCATTGTATTCCATTTCTGCCAATGGATCCCTTTCACCTTAATCTTCATGTGAATATGTGAGAACAACTTCACCCTATTCAAGAATTTGTACATGTGAAGATTAAGTTTAACTCCCCGAGGCGAGAGAAACCCTAAAAAAGTACATTAATACAAATTATAGGAATCAATCTGTAAGTGTTTCTATCTGGTTCCTGATGGATATATGGTGTCGTTTTGTAACCAAATTCTTGAAAGTCGTTACTGCTAATGCGTCTCTTCTGGCAGACAGTTTAGCTCCCGGGCAGCCACTTCATCACGATGTGCTGTGGCTCCATGACAGACTGCGTGTTGGAACCCAGCTGCAGACTATCCTCAGTCACCTCTTCTTCTCACGTTGGCTCACGGTGACAGATTATTGAAAACATCCCAGAGGTATCCAGTGTGAATTATGAATGAGGTGAAGTGTTATTAGGGCAGGTCCCTTTTTAACTTTCTCATCAAAACATTTGCCCCAGATTTGTCACTGGAGGCAAAAGCTGGCTCGGTTTTGAACGCTGCCCCTACATGCACTTGGGTTTCATGCGTCATTATATTATATCTATAGGTTCTTTACAAGGTGTTCTCACAAGGATGCAATTTTTCTTTCACATCAGAGTTTATTACATGAACCAGCACCGTGAATTTAGCCTCAGATTAGATATGTAAATCAGGTACTGCTTTCCCTCCAATTCAGAATGTTAAATCTTAAAAGCTTGACCAATATTAAAGTTATGAACAATTACGCAACTAAACACTGAACACTTGAAGCTATTTGAAAGGGGAGTAGGAAATGTAGACAAATATTGTCATATGTCTCTATCTAGTGGTGAAAAATGAGAATAACCGCTACAATTGCTGTGTGTGTGTCCTGTTTTAATCTTGTTGTCTGACAGTCATCAAGATTAATCAAAAACTACTGAGCTGATTTCCATGAAATTCTGTGGACATAAAAATTCCTGACAATGATAACTTTCATTATCATTGTCAGGAAATGTGTGGACGCAATTTCATGGAAATCAGTTGTGTAATTGTTTGTGTCATCCTGCCAATAGATAAACAAACGCAGATGGTGAAATAACCTCCTTGGCGGAGGTAAGAATTAAAAGTACAATGGTTTCTTATAATCAGAAAGTTTTACTCATGACACAAAACACAAATACTGTTTTCATGCTTAAACATTTAGATTTCTTCACATTTGGCAGTGGCTCCTCGTCATTAGAAGTTTTTTTATCATGTAATTTTTCTATGTGTGGCCACAGTCGTCTGCTCAGTACAACAACAAACTAAAGGTCTACTCATATCTTGTGACATTAAGGTTGAGTGAAGTTATAAAACGTTGTCGGTTGGTTACAAAAAGCTGCCTCTTCTCCCTCACACACGGACGCACAAACACAACTTCTACACATCGCACTTCATGATCTCTCTGAGGCAGACGGTTGCGTAGCAGGAGGAATCCAGGTCGAAGTTTAAGGTGAGCGAGATCGTGTCCTGCTTCCTTTCTCCCATCACATCTCCTCCTCCTCCTCCTCTCTGCAGCTGGTAGCTGAGGTTGCGTGGCGGTGCCAGCAGGAGGCGGTAGCAGCCAGGCAGATTCAGTTTGAGGCTGCCCACTCGGAAGCGACAGTTGTCCAGCCCGTCTCTGGCCAGTCTCTCCTGGTACCAGGTGCCCATGGCGTTCTCTGGATATTTCACCGTGTTCCCTGGCATCGGCATCAACACCTGAAGAGAAATCATTTATAAAACAGTCGTGACTTGTGTTGAAACAGTCGTATTTAATATAAGTTGTTTTCCACAAACAACATACTTGTCCTAAAGTGTAGACTCCACTTTGCTCCTCTTGGTCTGTGACCACGTGGATCTGGAAAAGCAAAGAAGGACAGGGCAGTGGCATTAATGGCAAATTATGAAATGGGAATTACACATTACTTCAGCTTGTATTCCGCTAGAGGGCTTTGTATAATATCTAAACACAAGACATTTCCTTTCCACATCCTGACAGACGTGTTTCTTTTTCTATTTTCTGTCCTGTTACCTGAGCGGAGCTGCTCTCTCCGGCCTCGTCTGCTTTGCTTTGTCCTTCCTGCATCCACACCAGGTCTCCTCGTCTGGCACTGTGGCCGAGCGTGGTCAACCTGTGAGCCACCGCGTCGTTCCACACCCTGACCACCACAAACAGATTCATCAGAGAAATGAATATCAAAGAATAAGTGCAGCAAACTGAATTATTTATTATCTATTATATTTTTTAGAGCTTCTGAAAAGCAGTTAAACACAACGACACACACACAAGTGTTAAACACCAGGTAAAAATTGGATGGAAGATTTGTGCGAGGTTAAACCCCCCCCCGTCAGCTGACCTGCTGCAGTAGGCGTGCGGGTAGAATACTCTCATGCCGTGGGGCAGGCTGAGCCAGGCCTGGGCACAGCCGTCCGCATTCGTACCGTAGCGGTTCAGGGCGCGCAGCATGAGCCGCTCCCTGGCCTTGGACAACGGCATCAAGGCCAAAGACTCCTTGGCATTATCTAGTGTGGAGGAGCCGGAAAAACAAAGGTGGAGGAAAAAGGTTTAAATATCTAAAACTCACTTTTATCCTGCATTGGCTGTTCTCAAGACAATGAATTTATGATGGACTTTAGCAGAAGTTTCTCGAGGAACTGGGCTGCGACATCAACAGATATTCATAGTTTCTACAAACTTAGTTAAAACATATATTTCTTTGGGATTTTGAGGAAAAACAAAACCAGAACAGCAAGTTATGGTCCCGGCTCTCACCTGTCTGGAGGAAATGTCTCTTCGCGTTGCTCTGAGGATCATCGACGTCCTCCGGGGTAAAGAAGAGACGCACAGCGCTCACCTGTCACGCACAAGAATATATGACTAAAGAACACGATGGTGAGACCATCTTCACTTGTCTTTTTAACTTCTATGCATTTTACTGTATTGTCTCAATGTTTGTCGTGATTGTAAAGCACTTTGGCTTGACCCCTGTTGTTTTTACTCTCCAATATAAATACATCTGACTGGACTTTGTTGGGCTGAGTGGCAGCTCACATTCAGTTAACAGTATTGGGGAACACTCACCATGTCTTCTTTCAGTAAAGCCAGGCCCACCCGGTCTGACTGAACGCTCTGTCCAGTCCCAAACCTCTGTGGTCCGTAGTAGTTGACGAAACCCCGGTCCTGCAGCAACAGAAAATGGCAGTTTGTTCATATTGGAGGTTTATATAAAACATGTCGCTGCTGAGTGGGAAACACCCATCTAATGAAATAAAACGTACCAAAAGGCCTGTTGCACATCGTTTCAAGCAAAACAGTTTTAAGGGTTGGTTTTTGACATGTTGCATTATTAATGCAGGAAGTATTACTCTGTCATTAGACTTTAATGACTACTGGCGCTTACCAGTAGAAGCTTATCAAAATTGACTGCATATAAAAAAATATTTTGAACAGATATGAGGTCATTCTGTTGGTTCCAGCCCTCAACAACTCTCCCTTTCGTTTCTTATGTGGCCTGGACTGTTGACAAGAGGCATGTTCGTGGAATAATGTGTTTCAGAAATAAAGATGAATGCGACAAGGCCTTCTTCATCTGTTTCAGTGAATCAGAGCCGAGGGCAGAACTGCCGCTCACTGGATGTTTTTCTTTTTCAAGCCATTCTGTCGAACCCAATATTACTTAAACAGCTCTCTTCTTCTGGTATTTGACAGAGCATCAATTTAGACTTCATCGTCAGCTACTGGCCCAGCATGCTTGTTTCAGCGTTTGTAGTTTTTTTTGATTGAAGGTCGACAGAGAATTTTGAAAAACAAAGGTGTTGATATCGTACAAAACAGCTAGTACCTTCACGTTCTCCAACGCTTCCTTCACCAGCGCTGCCAGTCGAGTGTGTCTCTCTGCAGCAGACGTGTGTGCGTCGCTGGGGCCGTGTGGCCTCAGGTCCCGCACCACCAGGTCAAAGTGGTTCCCCTGCAGTCGTCCCAGCCGGAGAGGCTCGCTGACGGAGCGGACTTGGGTCAGACGCATCCCCCTCTTCTCGAACTCTGCCCTCTTCTCCTTCAGCCTTAACATCAAATGCATAAATTCAGATTTGCGACATTAATTATGCGGCTACAACCTGTTTTGGTTTGAACATAAATGAAACGCAGCACTACCGTTGCGGTGACACCTTCTTCACCACCATGGTCTGGTAGGTGATGGCTCTCTTGTCCTTGATCCCAGCGTAGGTGAAGTCCGACGGTAAGACGCCAAGAGCTGCTGCCATGTAGCTGATGGCCTCCAGAGTCTCCAGGTTCTCCTTATGAAGAGTGAACGCTGACACAAGAGGACACACACACAGGATCACACATCACTGTGTTTCTTCATTTTATTAAACATATGTAAAGATATGAATTGGTACATGACTTTGATAAAGCATTCAGGGTCATTTGTTGTTTTTACCATCCTAAACCTTACCAGTATAAACCTCTTCTTCCTTCCGTTCGTCTGAGCTCCTCTTCTTCGGCCTGCCCCGCTCTCTCAGTCTCACTGAGATCGCCGTGCTCCCCTGGTCGCTGAAGCTCTTTGTCTCCACCAGCTTCCCGAACCTGCGGCTCAGGAAGTGGTGGACCGCCGTCCTGTGGTCCTTGTCGTCGTCGGCCCCGAACGTGTAGGACGAGCCCCGCACTTTGGCATCTATGAACCTGAAGAAGTCCTCCGCCTCGTCCTCCGTGACCAGCCCGGAGAGCTCCCTGTAGTCCGGGTCCTCCCTCACCCGGATCTCCGGCTGGATGGTGACGGTCATGAGGAAGGGGAAGCGGTGCCTGACGGCCCGGTGGACGTTGGCTCTGTGGTGCTTGTCGCTGAAGGATCCCAGCGACAGCTCCTGCTGCGTCGGCTTTTCATCTTTCAGGGTCAACACAAACTGCTCCAGCTCATCGCTCACAGCCTGGCCCAAAATCACACCGAGATCAAAACTGCCTGGACTGGGCAGAGCTACATCTATTCCGCAATCAGCCGATACATAAGAATTGTGTGAGACGAAGGAATGGTTATTCTGCGGGAATCTTGCGGTGGTCTCACTGGGTTTATATGCAGAGGCACAACCTTCTGCCGGCTCCTGATTCACCTGCTGTCCATTAATATCTATCTCCGTCACAACAAAGTCTTTGATAAAGTTTTTGATGCTTCCCAGAAAACCTTCATGGCTGGAGATGAAGCACGCAGGGACGTTCACAGCATCACCGTCCTGCCTCATGGTCACTGCATCCAAACTCTGCAGGGAGTCGGCTCAAAGCTGAGAAACACAGAGGAGACATGTTGGAAGAGACAAGAAAATACAGAAAGAAAATGTATGTATGGTATGGAACTCAATTTATACACTATGAAGCTAAAAGAGAAAATCATATATACAACAGTGTCATTAGTAGGAGGTTATAGATGGATGGGTGAATAAATGGATGGATGGACGGACACACGGACGGATTGGTAAAAGGATGGATAGATGGTAAGATGGACAGACATATCGATTAATTGGTGGATGCATAAATAGATGGATGATTAGATGGATGGACCGACGGACAGATGGGTGAAAATATGGATAGGTGGATGAATAGACGATAGATGGATGGATGGACGGACGGGTAAAAGGATGAATAGCTTATTAGGATAGGCGGATGAATAGATGGATGGACCGACGCACAGATGGATGAAAGGATGGATAGGCGGATGAATAGATGGATAGATGGATGGATGGATGTACTTTAATAATCCCAAACTGGTTATAGCAGCAAGGTAGCAGGCACATAACACACTATATATATGTTTAAATTATATGTACAAATGTAAAGTCAAACTACAAAAAATAAGAATGATATATTCATACAAATGTATAAAATCTATACACATAGATACACACAGAGAGTAAGCATAGTATAAAGGAGGTGCAGAGACATTTGTGGAAAAGTTAAACACAAAGACACAACATCACATTAAACGGAAACAGAGGAACAAGGGGGTTTGAATCAACCCAAACAGGAAGTTAGAGTCGGTGCGGAACTTAAAAATAATTTGAACGTTCTTACATCGATGACAGGTTTTGCATTTCGGCTTATTTCTGCCTCTTTACAGCAATTTCCGTCTCCTACAGATGAACCCTACCTCGACTCCCGCAGACAAAGAGCCGCGGCGGCTTTAGCGAGGACGTTACGGAGCATCTGTGTCTGCGAGCGGGGAAGTAAACGCGTTATTCACGACCGGCGACTGTTTGTTTACTCTACGAACCTGCATGTGAGACGTAAACCAGGAGCTGTTGATGTAAACACAAGCACGCCGAGGCGAGTCCGGCCACTTCCGCCCCACGTGACGCGTCAGGTGACGTTTCTTAAAGGGGCAGGAACAGATATCAGGTTGGAAAAGTGACTTGGAAAGAGGAGCTGTGCTGCCTTCAATAAGTTTTAGTCATAAACCATTCATAATATTAAGCATGATGATAAATAATCACAGGGATCATTGCTTTATTTTTGTTTGGTTTTGTGCAGACCTTAGATTAGAGTCTCTGGTGCAGAAAGTTCGAAAAGTTTGCGTTCGTCCTACCTGGTTTATCTGCTGTGAAGATTTTAGTCAAAATGACACTTAATTTACTTTATTGCTGTTCAAGTGTGAAAGTTTAATTATTCAACCCATCTGCTCTTATCTTTTCATAAATTGCGTGTCGCCTCTGCAGAAATGTGTTTGAGCAACATCAGGGAGTTAATTCATAAAGACAATTATAACAAATAAATCATTTTGTATCATTCACTCAGGCCATGACAGTTTGCCGACTGTAAGACGCCAAGAGCTGCTGCCATGGAGCTGATGCCCTCCAGAGTCTCCACCACTCATTGAGCCGCAGGTTCGGGAATCTGGGCAGGGAAGAAGAGGAAGAATCCTTCAAAGGGAGTAGAGTGCTTAGTGGGTGTGACCCCCACCCCCTCCCCCAAACACACACAAACACTCCAGAGAGTTTTCGGCAAAACCATTTTTGATCATCAACCAGATGTGAAGTTTCTACAAGATTATCTTCCTCTCTTTCCACATCTACAACATACATACAGCACCAGGGAGAAAATGGAGAAAGGGAAAGTCTGTTTGTATTGGAGTTACGTCACTGTGACTACTTTGATTGGGGTAAGTCTTTTTTTCATTCTTTGCCCAGTATTAAAAGTGCTACTTATAGAATGAATAATGCACTGTGTGTGTTGCTGGGGTTGCAGATCATCAGTGCCATACTTTTGGGAGCCATTCTGCTTTCCCACGTATCCCTCGTCGTAAACACTGAGGTAGCGTCCATCCATCTACTACATCCATTTATTGCATGATGGAATGAAGTGTGTTCTGCTACATTGTCTACTTTACTGTTGATGCTCTAATTACAAACACCTAAAAATAAAGTGAGACCCCCGTTCCGACCTGATATTAACATCCGTCCTGAGTAGAGGAGGAACAAAATATTGAACCAGCAATATATCGTCATCTTGACTCATGAGATACGATTATCGATTATTCGCAGACAGAGTATCGTGATATTATCATTATCGTGGGCCCTGTATTATGTAGCGTATCATATCATTAGTTATCATGCGATTTCCAACCCCAACGTCGCAGCTAACCCATGTGAGAAAACAAAAGGATTGTCAGTAGAATTGCCAACAAAAACAAAACAAATTGTCAATGTGCTGTGATCAAAAAACCTGATATCTGCAGTGGAATTTATACAATAATTCCTGTCTCTTGCTTGATCTACCTCGATGCCACCCCTCTTCGTATTGAAAGGCAGAATTCTGATATTGATTGATTTCTATATTCTAATATGACACTAACACAGACTCAGGTATTTTCAGTGTTCACCATGCCTGTTGACACGGTTCTCTGTTAGTTTTCTCCACAGATGCGGCTCGTCGTCTATGGCATATATGCCGTTTCCATAGTACCTCTGCTCTTGGCCATTGTTGGTCTGTTTGGTGCCTGCCAAAAGAAGAAGTGTCCGCTTATTTTGGTGGGTAAATGGAAAAAGTTTTCGCAGTAGTACAAGTAATAGTAGTAAACAGCTCTAAAGCGCAACAGAGTTTTTAAGTGTTTTCAAGAATTTGATTGCTTATGCCTTTATGTTTGTGTGCCAGTTTGCAGTTGGAATGATCCTGGCTAGTCTGTTCATGTTTGCAATTGAAGTTAATCCACTGACCGGTATATCTAAGGTATTTCAAACCTTGACTTTAAAATCTCATGTCTTTTTGTGTGTTTGAAAAGCTACACAGCACATAAGCTGACACAGTGCATCAAAACTGCGTTCCCAATTAGGCTAACACAGACAAAGTAACAAGAAAGGACGAAAGACATGACTGCTGGCCATTGAAGCCAAAGCCTCTCAGTCACCGCCTAGTGGCTGGCTGCAGTGTAGGTTCCCCCTTCCATGTTAGCGGATTGGACATGGACCAAACTAAAGAGTCAGAGTAGTTCTCAGAGAGGGTGTCTTTCCTTTTAGGTGGTTCTTATCACATTGATATATGGAGTGTTACATTTTTGTGGTAACTAACTCTTAATTAGTTATTGGATGCTATATAAGCAAGGTGAAACTGAGACTGACTCAGGATTTGTGTGCCTGCAATATTTGGGCTTAAATTCTGGATTTTTGGAGGAAGTAGAGACATGTCGTCCATCTTTATATTTAGTCCATGCTGCAAAGATATCCAGTATTGCTCGATTGAATATCTTCTTCCTTCTTGTTTTATTTTATTTATATATTTTTCAGTACAAATTAAAATACAATCCGTCAGGACTTATCTGCTTATGTCTGTGTTATCAAGATAAAGTAAGGATTTTACAAGAGTCCCTAAAGACTATTTGGGTAAGATAAGCCATACAAATTCAAAGAGAAGCTGCTCACTGACTTTATCCACAAGTAGACTTACAGTAAATACCTAGAAAACAAATATTAAATCAGATTAAAAAACATTACTGTTGGTAAATTTGAGTTTTGCTAGTTAATCTGAGTCACTTTTACATGTCTTTGTTTTGTTGTGCAGCAACCTGTAACCCGGAAGATCTTTTTGAATGTGGGACCACTGGTTAATGCTAGTGAGAGTTTTCAAGACTCTCTCAAGGAAGCACAGACCAAAGTAGGTATAAGTTTTCCTCAAGCAAACACAAGTCATACAAACAGATTTGTCCTCATGTGGGTTAATTTCTTCAATGGAAAAAACCTTCTTGTTTGACTCTTGAATTATTGTAGCTTTGTTTAAAAGACGCTGTTGGATTTGTTTGGAGTTACACATAAAACTGAGATTAATTTCATTGAACTATCACAATGACAAACTTAATACAAAATTAGTTTTAGCGATAAACCAATTTCAATGAATGTTAATGTATTGTCATAATTTATTTATTTTTTCCTTTTTTTCAAGCAACCCAAAATATTTTGTATCTTATTTTAAATAGCGGATATGCTATGCCAAGTCTGGCATGGGTGGCTGAATTGTATGAATGGTGTGTTATATTAAGATTTCATAGCCTCAGGTAAGACAACACATTTGGAAAGTGATAATAATAACAGAATATTGATTGTCTCTTATTCATGTATTTAAAATGTGTCCTCTCCCCTAGCATCAGTGTTGTGGACTGGATCTGGGCTACGTCGAATGGGGCTACAACATCCCAGAATCTTGCCTGTGCACCAACCAGTCCACTGAACCCTGTGTGAGCCTGAACTCAAACTCACTTTACGTACCAAGCTTGTATGGCTGATAAAGTTGAATTGCAACATCGCCCGTTAGCATTCAGCTAATCCTTTATACCTGTGTATTCCAGGTGGCAGCTCCAAAGGACAGTATGCTATTTGAGAACAGAACCAATGACCAGCCCGGTATGATATATAAAACGGTAATAAGGACAATTCTCTCTTTTATACATGGACAGGTTAATGCACGATTTTTAATTGTTGCCATAGTGAAAACTGCATTTTTAAGGGAATCGAGGAAAAGTCGGCTAATGCTAAAGAAGGATAATAATAGAATAGTGACTGATTCCTGTCCTACGATGGAGTATTGCAGCCACTTAAAGGGAACATAAATTGTAGATTTCAAGGATTAAGTCATACATTTATGAGAATAAGTAGTAATTTTTAAGACAATGTAGTCGTAATTACAATGTTGTAAAAAAAAAAGATTGTACAAAATAAGATTGGGTCAATACTTTGGATCCAGAAGGCTAATTTTACTAAAATGTTTTTTCTTCTCCTGATGTAATGACTTTTTTTCTCATGAAATTACAACTGTATTATCATTATGTGACTTTTTTCTCATTAAATTGCAATTTTATTTCTCATCAAATCACAAATTTCCCTGTTTAATCTCTTATTAATTTGACCAACAAACCTATTTAATCGCGACAATGCCGTATGATTTTTCTCATCTTTCAGCCATGCCTTCAATTCTTGATTAATCAGGATATATACCTAACTGTTTTCCGTGTGATGATGGCCTTCATATTTCTCTGGGTATGTACTGTCCCTAATTTTACCACTGACCTGCCCTCCTGTTTTAATTGTCTCTAACTTCCCCATCCTGACCTACGCTTTTTCCAGCCCTCTCCTCTTAGATGGTTCACGTTATCTCAAATTGCCTCCATTTACCCCTTTCACTTTTAAATTGAGCCACTTGAGCCTTAAAGCCTTTATAAACCATAATTTTCAGCTGGTCAGCTCTTCAGACAATTCTGTCTTTAATACTCCTCAGCCTCATGTATCAATATACCTTGATCATAGCAGACCTGTGATGGTAAGAAATATAAGTGTTTTTAACAATATTAGTAATGGCTCTGTAGTTAAATGGAATTGATTAATGACTAATTTCTGTCTTTATTTGAATTTCCAACACATTCCTGTTGTCTTTACTGACCCCTTCAGTCTTCTTTGAAGACTGCAGCTTCCAAACAAAGTATTGAATAAGGAATAAATAAGAATCTCTGTCTCACTGTCCTTCAGGCCTTGTCGGCAGTGTTCTCATCTTGTGTCAGATTGATAACAAGGAGGACACCAGTGGTGTGGTCTACAACCAGGAGGTGAAAGCGAGCAACAACTTCAGCTGGGCCCCCTGATTTCTCCAGTTTTTTTTTGTCGCTGCTATTTACACTGACGAATCTGTATCATCATGTCAGCACATTCAGCTAAGCACTAACACGAGAAAACACATTGATAACAAGCGGTATCTTTAATATATAACAAGCTGCCTGTAACATCCACTTATTTATTTCTCATCTGTCTGTATTAGTGGTTGTCGTTTTTTAACGTACAATGGCAAAATTGTGGGCTGTCAGAAATGGTAAGACACCGAAGTGATTTTATATGTGATAATCAGAAAAAGATGATATAAAACAAATTCATGAACTACATATCAGGCCGAAGACCCATGTGTATTATAATGTAAAAAAAATGAGTTCAAGATAAAAGTAACCAATAAGTGACATGTGTAATTTTGCACAAACAGCAAAATCAGGCATATTGTAAGTTGAGAAGATAAAGTAAAAACAATTAAAGTATTAGAGCTTTAACTATAATGTCTCTATGTTCTGGTTTTGTATCTTTTTCGTATCTTTTTAATTTTATATATTTAAAAAGATATTGCATATTTGTATTAAACGGTAATACTTTCATCTCTTATATGACGTCCTAACTACATACACAATATATATAATCCGCAAACTGCATGAATATGTATTGTAGCATGAAAACATATGTATAAATACAAATTTAATTTGTTGATATTTAAGGAAGATAAATAACATTAAACAAGGTCGAACGCGTGGGATTTCTGGATTGTGGGACAACGTGAAGACTACAGTGTTTAAGAGATTTTAAGCTGCTGGAGTTTCCTTTTCAAAATAAAAGCCAAGACATCACCAAAACAAGAATCACATTGTTTATTCCTATTTACAAAATATTACACGACTTCATTCCATAAATAAGAAAAACAGTGTTCGACAGAAACAAAAATACCATAGTTTACAGAACATATACTGTATATTAGGCATTAATGGTTAAAGTGCACAGGTAGACATCGGATCCGCTGTATCTGATGAAACTCGTTTGACAATACATAAGTCGAGAGAGGGTATTTCGACTGCAGCCGGTCGTATCGGGGGGGCGTGGAGTAACCGCGTCGTCAGTCGGGACGCTACAACCTCTGTGTCAGAAATATAACCAAGGATTTACAGACCTGTCTACTGGATGTGTGACCAAACAGGCTCCCCTCTCTCCTCACATATCATTTACCAACTACATGTGCTTTAAGGAAAAACAAATGGAATTAAGTGATGGAAGTTTTCAGATATATATATAATGCACGAGGCATCGAGACATCCTGGTCTCCCAACGAGAGCGTGGACTCATTCCTTTTGTCTGACCTGATTATTTACCCGAGAAAATACATTGCTCCGTAATAAATAAATCATTTTATGTTTCAATCAAAGCACTTTTGTAAACACTGTTTTAAGAAAGATGCTACATTAGGATTATTAATATCAGATATTGGGTTGTTGCTGGAGTGCTTGGTTTGTTCAATGCGTGTGCTTAAGAAGATTTGGAGACGTACATTTGAAAGAATTGGTCCGGTTGACAAACATAAAAACGTTTTCCGTGCACATGGTACAGTAGATGCGATCGGATTAATATCTGGCTTTGCAAAGACACACAGATGTGTCCAGATGTGAAGGCGATGCATATAGAACGTATATTATCAAGATGAGACGATGCATAAGCAGCAGCCAGACGTGCACTGAACTCCGGATATTTCTCGGGACTTTCTCCAGAGGGGGCTAAACGTGTCTGAGCGAGGGAAATAGCAGGAGATGCTCCCCAGGATTCAACACGAGCGAGTGGGCGTGTTGGAGACTTTCTTACACGCGAAGGACGCAAAGATTATGAAAACGAAAGCAATACAAATATCTCAGGATGAAAAAGCGCCGCCATACACTGACGCAGATGCCAATAGAGTTTTTGGTAATAGGAGCCGACGCTGTAAACAAAAACACGTGATCTCCGCAGTGGAATGAATACGTTACTCCCTGTGTCTGAGCGGAGAATCTCCTGCTGCGTGGAAAGTCCGGACCCAGTTCTGCGGACACTTGTGTTTGAAAACGACTTAACTGTAAATAATGAAATGCCAGAAAAACAAATGGTTAGATATAGTCATCGAGAACAGAATCTTAAGAAAAAGCATGTGACGATTATTAAAGATTAGATAATTTAATAATTTAAACTGCATTGTTTTCACAGCAGTAAGGCAATAGAAAAATCATTTGAAATCGATCTTATGCATGTAGATTATTTTTCAATATCGCGTACATGCATTAACACTATGAAAATCATAATTTAACATATGTCGCTCTAGCGTAAAATATAGCCAGGTTATGATATACAGCGCAACGTGTTTACATGTGCAAATTCAAACAAGATATTAATTGCAAATACGTATTAAAAGGTACGAGGTTACTAGAAGGCACCGGGGACGTATCTGTTAGAATAGAGGAGAGCCATGAACTCCTGTTTTCTTTTGATCTGCCCCATCAGCTTGATGCTCATGACAAGTAAAACCATCTGCAGGACGGAGAATGGAAGCACAGGTTAGATTGAGGGCAGCAACAGGCACAGGCAAGTATAGGACTATGTTAAAAAAAACTTACCCAAAACACTCCGCTTCCAAACTGTATGGCCATCGTCAACGAGAACGCAAGCTTCAGTTCAGAGACGTAAATCGGCAGACAAGGCTGCGGGGAATAAAAAGAGAGGAGGTTTGTAAGGAAGAGAAAATCTCCGAGGGGGTAAGAGTTTACTGGACCATTATGTACGGTGGCCCCGAAGTGCAAATCCCAAAACACAATTGGTAAATGAGAAAACACAACAACAACAATAAAAAGAAGACACAAAGCTCAATATGAAAAAAAATAAGAGAGCAAATAAAATGATACAACGGCAAATAAGGAAACACAACAATTCATAATACAGGTGGACAGTGCGTCCATCCAATCAGCTACAAGCCTGTTGTGTTTTATAATTTGTTGTTTTGTAATTTGTCTTTTTGTCTTCAGCCTCTGTAATCTTCTAAAACTGATTTATTTACCTCTTGATAAACATACTGGTTCTTTGGCGCCCCGAGTGTGGCGCTGCCCCGTAGTCGTATCTGGTGAAGATTCACAAAATCCCATCACACAACATGACAAAAATTAAATATTACAAGTACATGTGTAATTATATTATGACTAATGAATATGAAGAAATAATCAGCTCCTTTAGCATCATCGGTACTTCTGTTATATTGTTTTGACCATCAGTCTTATCAGATTTAATCATATTAGTTCATTAATATTATTAATGTTCTGTTTATATAAAGAGAGAAACTCACACATTTTCCTGGATACTGACAGTTACAGGAGGCAGGGATGAAGGAGCCCCAGTCTTTGTAGCCTTCAATGAGGCCGCAGCACTCAAACTGGAGGTGACACAATCACAAACAAACAAACAAACACACAAACACACACAATATGCATTATACAACATAATATCTGGTCCATAGTCTGGATATAAAGATAAACGGATTGACATATCCTCTAAAGTGAAGCCAAATCATCTTGATGTACCCTGGCTGGCTGCAGTATCAGTCATACATTTTTCCTCCTCCATGTTAGTAGATTTCACGCGTCAAATAAATGTTTCATAAATTTTCAGTACGTTTGGTTTAAACTAGTTGTTTAACGCTCTAAAAACAAGGTAAAACGTCATGATTGACAGCTGAGAATGACTTGTGATTGGTCTGAGTGTGTTTATCGACAGGTCCGACGACTGCCCGATATCTGGCTCCAAATGACCTCTAAAACCCAAGATGGCGTCAACCGTAGCAAAGATATTTTAGCCACATTTTTGTCCACCAGGAGGAAGCGGAGATGTGTCGTCCATCTTGTTGTGCGCTCTACGGTCTGTACCAACAAAAGATGCATCTTCTCTTTCGTTGGTGCAGGTAATAATAAGTAAAAAATAATACATTTTATTTTATTACACTGTTCGAGACACCAAAGGACAGCTTCCAATACATCCTTAAGAAACACATGAATAATTAAAGTAAAACTGAGATCAGGTCAAAAGGCAAAGACGCCCGAACAGTACATATCTGACACAGCAGAGTGATGTCCCTTTAAAATAAACCACATCCACTTGTCTTACCACGGCCCAAATACTCTATATACTGCAGGTGTGGCCTCATTCAGGTTTGATTACCACTTGACTGTGTTTGTCCGGGTTGGAGGTTACAGCATCTAGAAAAATCCAGCAAATGTGTGTAGTACAGTGTGTGTCTGTGTTCTTCTTCTTCGAGCAGCCTCCTCAGATTTCTTTTCCCTCCGCCCTCGTGTCTTTTTCAGGCGACTCTCCATCTTACATGCGTGGGAGTTTGTCTCTTTCTGCCTCAGGAGACAGAGACAAAGCCTGAGCAGCAATCTGCGTCAGAATTTATGCTCCTCGTCGGCGTCATAACTCAAGTCAAATCCAAACACACAGACGTGATCCACACGTTTTAAGATTCGGTGTGATTTGCCCATTCAGGGGATTTCATAATCTTCACTGTCAATTGAAAACATTTGCTAGGAAAACACTGAAAAAAAGCTGCTACACAAAGCAACAAATCTTAAAACGAAACGTCTTCAGTATCACAGTCTTCCAGTGATGTATACGTCTGTAAATGCATGATAACACTATAGACAACAACTAATACAACTGCTAATTCTGCATACTTGTAATTGTCAGGTTTCTTCAATTTAAACATGATTAAAATAGGATGTAGGCCACAACTAACAAAGGGACTTCCTGTTAAAATCCCCCTATTGCATTATGGGCATTGTAGTTCCACCATTGGGAGCATGATTATTCTGCAAATCAAAGCAAGACCAAACGAAAACAACCATTACCATGAGCTACAGACATGAGCCATGCATTGAATCTTATAGAAACGCCACATATCCATGAAATCGTTTTTTCACTGAGAAAACGAGTTGTAATGTTGGAATTTTGGGACTAAATATATATTTTCAAAAGGTCAGATCATAAGGTGATATCTTGTTATTTAAGACAAAAGCTTTTTAAGACGTATGGACTACCTGTTTAATTGTGTGGTGAAGAAAATAGCTTTGCTTCTTTATTTACTGCACTTGTTCTGAAAGGATGTGTGACATAAATATACAGAGATTAGCACTGAGTAGAGCACATTCCTCCGCCAAGGCCCAACACTCTGCTTGTGAAACCAATCATCTAGATTCATAAATTATTCTCTGAGACATCAATGAAAATGTTGAAAAAAGTCATCTCCTGCAGTGTTAAAGAAAGTCATTCACACCGAAACATTGAATGACTTCTTGCCTAACCCATACCACATCCTTCCACCCAGTTTTGTGGAAATACTAATCAGCTAACTTACAAACCGAGGAATGCAGATGAAATAGATTTATAGACATATGGACCCAGCATTTAACTGTGTGGTTAAGAGGAGAAGTTTGGATTTATGTACATTGCATTTAAAAAGATATGTAAATCGCTGCTTACCTCTTCCTGAATGCTGTACAGAAGGGTCCTGTTGGCTTTGTTAGTTGCACTGAGCGGCATCATGGACAGCAGCTTGTTCTCTTCGCGGACCACCCGCTTCTGACGAGGGAGAAATCATACTGAGCACTGGTCTTTGCAAAATAAACACATACTGTCGTTAAACCGTCTATTTGAACAACTGTACTGTTTCAATAGCTTACCTCGTAAAGATCTTGGTAACTTAGTGCTGTTCTAACAATTATTGTTTGACTGGCTGCAGCCATCCCAGTCGCATACTGCAGAAATCAAGAGAAGAGAAATAGACCCATCATTTGTAGAAACACATTTCAACACAGACACACACTAAATTTCTGGATAGTGGGAGGAAGTGGAGACACGTCGTCCATCTTTATTTACAGTCTAAACAAACACGGCGGAAGTCTATTTATTTTTTTTACCAGAATCAAACACCATCTCTTTCCTTTACAAGCTCCTAACACGCCGAGCACTGACAGCAGCAGGCAGCCGATCTCGATGACGTACATCAACACCACAGAGACACTGGACACCAGCTGTGGAGGAAAAAAAACATTAATGTTCACAAATGTTTTTTCTTAATAAATTGTGGTTCAGGTTAACTCATACAAATCTAAGACAAACCCTAATCTTGGATATATTCACTTACACTTTAATATTATGTTGTTGTCATGGACGTGTTGGTGAGATAGCACGGGTACAAAAAGGGTCGAAGGTCAGGGTTAGCTACAGAATGTTATATACCCGTTAGCACATGAAGATAATTCACTGTCCGGCCCAAGGACACTTCAAGAGGCAGATGCTTGTTGACATGAGGGCTCGAGTTCTGCTCTCGAAAAACAGAAGCTAGAGCTTGTTCAGGTAACATTGAGGGAGGACAGAGCGAGCAGGCCCATGCATTAATAATTTGCTGTTTGTGGATAATCCCGTTGCTCCTTTTTAAACTGTGACAACAAAACAGCGTTTATTTCTGGCTCCAGTGAATAATAATATCTGCTTTGGGAGTTATTCTTTTTTATCCAATCAGAAGACAGTCTCTTACTTTGCCGGTTTGCACGAGGTCTCTGTGCCAAGCGACCGTCATTGTCAGCATGAAGAAGCACAGCGCCTTTGGGAGGAAGACATGAAAGTGTTTAAGGTCACACAGACAGTAGGCAGGAATTAATATGAGTGTTTCTAAATCCGTATTATCCAAATGGGTAAATGTTATTTAGCCAGGCCTCGAAAAAGTATCCCCTCTAAATGTTTTGTGCTCCCTTTTGGTGAACTCGTATGTGTACTCATCCAGGATTAGTGCTGGTAAATAAAATAATATCCTTCACAAAGGCCCAACTGTCCCTTTATGAGACCACATTTTAATTCACTAGATCTGGATTTTAGTTGGATCGGCCACACATTGCACAAGTGCATGAATATCAGTAGCCTGAACATGTGTGATCCATGAACTATTCAGGCAAAAATGTTGAAAAACGTCCTGTCTTGCATATCCTGATCCTTCCTCGGATCATGCAGCACCCCTCCAAAAAAAGTTCATGCAAATCGGTTGAGTAGTTTTAGCGTAATCCTGGTTATATTCACATAATTATTCCCACACATATTCTCATATTTGCACATTTTGTTGCTGTCTTTACACTGTATACATTAGTTTAATTACATGCATATTTTTCCATATTTCTATATACTTAACCTTAAGTATTGCATGTTACTTATTACCTACTGATGCCTTTGATTTGGACTCTTGCTGCTGTAATACTGCAAAACTTTGGACGTTAAGCCGAGGTTAACATCCCAATATTAGTTTAATAGAAAAGTCCAGCCCATAAAGAAGAGTTTAAAACCACAACAGAGCAAAAATTAGTCTTTCAACTTAAAAAATATTAACAATGTAATAATTATAGATTAGTAATTGATGTGCACATTTTGATTGAAATCATTTCCAGCCCTATAATCCAGGATACCTGTTTCCTTACAGGGCTGTAGCATCACAACCAAAACGAGGCCTAGTCAGCACGACTCTAAACTCACAAACCCACTGTAAACATGAGGAATTCTGGGAATAATCAGCCGGAGATGCATTGTGGGACAGAGAATGATGCTCGTTGTGTGTGAATGCACATCCCCCAGCATGCACATGGCGTCTTCTTTTCTATCCTGATGTTCATGTGTGTGCAATCTTTTTTTTTTAATAAAGTGGCATAAATAACGTGCTGCAGACGTCACGTCCCAGTGATGGAATGGAGGCGCTGCAGCATCCTCTCCGAGAAGCCCACCCTTCGCTCGGGGGTCGGCTGTGGACCGGGCTGATGATAAATGATGGTAAACATGTATAAAAATAAACACGGGCTGTAAAAAGCGACCCACGGGCCTGGTGGGTTTGCAGGTTTGATTCCCCTACCATGTGCACGGCGTTGGCGAAGATGAACGGCCTCTTCAGGCTGGTCTTGTCCGCCACCACGACCACCGCGCTCCGCTGCATGTCTCCGGGTCTCTGCAGCATCGGCCGCTCGCATGCAAACAGGGATCGCGGATCCGAGGTGTTTTTAAAAGGCTCAGTAAAGGACGAGTGTGGCGATGGAGCCGCACCGGACGTCACTGTGACGTCACCCGCAATGTCCTGGATAACGATGGAGCGCTGCTGCCTTCAGGTGCAGCCGGAAATATCGCACTCGATGGGATTACTTGTGCAAGAATCTGTCATGATTTTACAAAATCTTCCTAGAATCGTTAAAGGTGCAGTGCTTGTGCTTATTGTGGTCACTTTGATTATAATGTTACAATATAGAAGGTTTAAATGTTATGTCATTATTTGGTTAGGAGAATTCACAAATTAACGTTGGTGGAGGTTGATGTGAATATGAAGATGTACGAAAGGCCAGCTCCCTAAAAGGGAAGCCAAAGCATCTAGGTCGCCACCTAATGGCTGGCTGAAGAACATTATATAAATCCCACCTCCTCCATATCAATGGATGGACTATGGACCAAACTAGGTCAAGTATACATCAATAAAAGATAGTGTCTGTAATTGTGGGTCGTTCGTATCACACTTTTTGTTCAAATGCACATTTTTCAGGATATCAGGATTGACAGCTGAGACTGGCTCGTGATTGGTCAAGCCCCGGTATCTACAGGACCTCGATACCATGGCTCCTCATGACATCTCCAGTCCCATCGTATGAACTCATACCAAGAACATATAATCTTATTTAAGATTTAGTTTTAATGGGAAATGAGTTCATACCCAAGCTGTAAATCGCTAATATCTGGCACATATTCAGCGACAACTTATTTGATCAAACAGGTTTTATTCATTTATTGGTTTCAAAACAAATAAATTCACCAAACATATTGAAAATAGAAGACTTCACCACACCTATACTTCGGTGTTGATATTGTCCCCCCCTATAAACAATACTGGAAAGAAGCTGCCCCCTGGTTGATCACCTGATGTCCCCATCCCCCCTACATGGAGTAACAAAGCTGAATTTTATGTCTATCGCCAATATCTGAAAATATACTCTATATATGTAGTTAAGCTAAAAAAATTAAGCATCTTCTGTAAATGTTGTCATAAAGAGAAGAATTTTAAATTAGGATGTGAGAGTCTCAACAGACACAGTTTAACAGAGGCCCTGCCAAAATGACTGCATTTCCCAGGATCCACCTGTGGCAATGGGGCTGGGCTACTGGTAGGACAGGTAGGGCAGGTTTCTATTGTTACCACAGGTGCAGCGAGGAAACACACAGGAGGCTGTCAGACGGTGAGAACTGGAAAAACTGATGAGAGGACGACATAAAGAGAGAGAACAGGAAAGAAGACTGACGTGGGAGAGCGAGCAGCAGGTGGATCACACAGCAGGAGATCTGTTTTAATCCTGTGCCTGTTTTATCTAAAGGAAGTTCCCTTTTTCTCTCTGACTGACAGAAGGATGGGATGTGTGTTCATGCTTTCTTTTGCAAAGTGGGTCAACACCTGAGAAGAAGCCGGACAGCAGACAGGCCCAGAGAAGGACACTATGCAGGATTACAAGACAGAGTTGTTAGTATTTAAAAAAAGGATCAGTTTCAAAATTTAAATGGAATCTGATCTGCGAATTGCAGCCTTTTTGCATCTCGGCAAACAAAGTCAAACCGGTTTTACATGCCACAAGTGAATGACTTCAACGAAATTCACTCTGCGGCTGGAAATCTAGCCTGGAAGGAGAAGAAGTGGGGTTTTTACATTTCCTTTCCAATAACCCAGCATTATAAAGTCCTAACCGGGCAAGTGCATCTACACAGCACACAGGAAGGAGCTTTTCCTCTAGTGTCACACCTCTGTAACCTCCACCATGCAGACCCCAGGGCCCGAGCACGACGACTCCTTCGACTTCCTGTTCAAGATCATCCTCATCGGAGACTCCAACGTGGGCAAGACCTGCGTGGTGCAGAATTTCAAGTCTGGGATTTTCGCAGAGAGGCAGCAGAACACCATCGGCGTGGACTTCACCGTGCGCACCGTGGACGTCGAGGGGAAGAAAGTCAAGGTTGGTGCATTACTGTGTGTGCAGTGGTTGGTGATGGAGTTAGAAGTTTCCCCAACACAGCAGCTGTGATATAAACAGCTTTAATAATTCATGTATTCAAAATCTAACGTCAAAACTGAGACTCCCGGCAGGTGACTATAGGAAGTGAAGGTTTGGCATAGGAAGTGCAAGGGCAATTACAACAAGTCAGTTATGCAAATGAAAGTCATATCAGCAGACTTTAAAAAAAGCCATAAAAACTCACTCTCCTTAGTCTGAACTATAAAGCAGTAAGTTTGGTTAGAGAATGATTTCACATATAACTGAGGGCTGTCACTGCTGCTAGCTGCTACAGCTAAGGAAGTGTCAACTTTAGCCAAACTTCAATGAATTTATAAACATTTTTATTCCATCCATCTGTTTTATACCAGGCATCCAGAAATATTGTTTTATACTGGGATTAACAATCCCTGAACAGGTTCTCCATCATATTTTATCACCATCAATGAAAAGGCTAATAAACTGCATTTAATGTGGCATTGAAAAGTTTTTAATTTATCACCATGAACCCTGATGAGCTCCAGTTGTGCGTGCTGCATGTCCCCTATCATTATCATGAGTGTGGTTCAGTCCGCTGGTTCTGACAATGACACTGCATGGAAGCAGGCGTTTGCGTTAAAAAGAGCAAACACATTGTTCCAGTCAAACATTATGGTTTCTCTATGTTTATAAGACAGTGAGTCTTCCTTCTCTGATAAAATCGGTTCAACATAGTCAAAGACAGGTCAGACGAGGTTCTCACATGAAGAACTTGTCCGTCAGGTTTCTCTGCTGGAGCTTTTGTGTGTGTAAAAATAAAACCAGGAGTGACTTCTCTCTGTGGGGTCATGACACGCCAGATAGCTTCAGGCCCTAAACCTTATTGTGGCTCAAACAAAATAGATGTGAGCTTCAAGTGGCTCAATAGCAAATGTGGCTCAAATATCCCAAAACAAATATGGGCCTTTGTTGGCAAACATGCGCAGCTCTAATCAAGGTGTAATCTGGGTGTAAACCTAAAAGGGGTTCATGTGGTAAATTGTGAATAAGGCCCAAATAGCACAAATATAATGTGGTTTGTGGGCCAAAACAATTAACAAAAATATTTGTCTATTCATATCAGAACAACAGAGCCCCTGAGAACTTTTAATCTTTACCAAAGACCCACTTCTTCTCTCTGGCTATAAATTCATGTCGAGTTTGAGACCTTGACTTCATCTGCTACCTTGCAGTATTTTAACTCTCAATTATTTAAGTCTATCGTTTCTATTTACTCAGTTTTTCAATATTCTAGTTTTCACTTTAAGCTTGTGCAGCACTTAAAAACTAGTTAAACGGAATATGAATATTTAAATACAGGCGTACACATTTCCTATCATAGCCCAACTCACTGATAACTTATTTGCAATCTTATTTATATTAATCGATGTGTTATCACTGTAGTCACTCTCCCAAATTAGGCATTAACTACAGCCAAGGAAGGCCAGAAAGGTCAAATAAAATAAATTACTGTTTTCATAGTGCCTTCCCCCCCCACCCCATTCATCTCTCTCTCTGTTTTTATACCTCTCTCCCTCTGGCTAAAGGCTTGTTTGTGGATTGGTTGCAGCCACAGGGCGTCACACACCCACACATAAACACACCTAAAGCAACTGTCTTGTTTTGTGGACAAGCCAGTTCGGTCACTGGAGGATAAGAAAAAAGAAATGCAAGGTGTGCTTTCTCTTCCAAACAAACGTGATAACTGAACTTTGACGCAAATGCTTACATAGGCAGCGTCATAAATTGTTGAGCGTTAACGGTTTACGAGAACTGCCATGTCGAAGGTTACCGCCCCTGATATATAACCATTATGATTTCCCGGTCTCATTTGATGAAGCCCAAATACCTTTTTTATTTTCACTTCAATTGTGTCTGTCAATTATTAATCCACAACACAGGGTGTAAAAGTTAAAGTAAAACAGTAAAATGAAGGACATGCGGGTTACTGACAGTGAAGCTTTCACTAGACCAAACAATGAAGAGCTGCAGGTTTTTCCTTTCACCTCAACTCTAACGAACGGTTTGAAGCCCGAGGCTGCAGAAAGGGAACCACCTGAGACAGAAAGCGTTCACTTCTGCATTTCTGAGTATCCATGGTTATCTGTGCCATGTGCCAATTATTATTACTTGTACTCCTATTACAACTGCTGCAAGGACTTTTACTTCTACTACTATTACTACTTCTACTACGATTACAGCTACTACTACAATAACAACTGCTACTATTACTACTATTCAGTTTTTTTGTTTTTACAACTTGTTCATTAAAGAGTTAGTAAGCAGGACAAATATACTTCAACATCATACTATACTTTACATTTGTGAATATAAACATGTTATAAATGTGAGATATTATTTCTTTACCAAAATATAAAGATAATCCTTTTGTTGGGTTTTCGAATGGTAAAAAACTGGGGAAATAGAAGAAAACCTTTTCCCAAGGGGATTGAAAAGAAGTAGGTTGAGCTGGTGGGTCTGGATTGGTTGCTATGACGGCTGTTACCACGCTCACATGGTCTGTGAGATGCTCAGGGACCAAGGAGGTGTGTTTGTGTGTGTGTGGTTTTAGCCCCATCATCTTATTTTGTTGTGTACGAGCCATACATTCAGTCATCTATCTATGTGTGTAAACAGTATATATTCATGAGTTTGTTACAGCTGATTCACAGTTTGTGTGTGTGTGTGTGTGTGTGTGTGTGTGTGTGTGTGTGTGTGTGTGTGTGTGTGTGTGTGTGTGTGTGTGTGACAGATCCAGGTGTGGGACACGGCAGGTCAGGAGAGGTTTCGTACCATCACCCAGAGCTACTACCGCAGCGCTCATGGCGCCATGATCGCCTATGACATCACACGACGCTCGACCTTTGACTCGGTGAAACACTGGATCAAGGAGGTGGAGCTGTACGGGGCAACTAATGTGGTGCTGGTACTCATAGGTGAGCCTGATGTGAACATTTGAGAATATAGTGAAAGTTGGAACACAAAGCCGTGTATCCCTCATAATCTATTTTCTAAATTTAAATGGAGTTAATTATATCATTCATTTCAGTCATGAGTATGAACTGAAAAATACCATCAAGAGATTGAATTTACACACACACACATAAACACATCAATATTTGCTGCATTTGCTGTTTGATTTAAATGTTGGATTCACAGTCAAATTTGAGTTTTGATCACATTGAAAATTATTTGAAAAAACACCTGTATGTATGTTATACTGTACGCGTTCAATTTGTACCATGAAGTATATTCTGGTGTTGCGCTTAGTTTGTAACCTACATGCATTAATAACCAGAATGGCACTCAGTAGAGCAATTACCTCCACCAAGATCCAAAAGGCCCCTTATGAAACCATATTTAAATTCACTACATCCAGATTTGTATTTGTTTCTCCACCAAATGTTACATGCCTAATATTTATTCATCAGGATTCATGAATTATGCTTTGAGAAATCAACGCTTTATGTCGCAGTGTTAAAAAAGGCGGAAAAATTCCTGGATCAGCAAAAATAAATAATCTTGTTAACAAACAAACACACGCACACAAAAACATAACCACTTTGGCAGAGGTATTGAAATGCAGAACAACTTCAGTTATATAACCCTGTGTTCGGTGTTAGGAAGAATCTTAAGTTTCCATCTCTATTCTCTGAATGTCTCCTTCTAGGTAACAAATGTGACATGGAGCCGGAGCGACAGGTTCAGTTTGAAGATGCCTGCGATCTGGCAAAGGAGCGAGGAATCCTCGCTGCTCTAGAAACATCGGCAAAGGTAATGACTGTTCACACACACATATCAAACACTGAGGTGACGTTTGGAAGTTGGTTCATATTTTTGTATCCAACCTTTGTGTCCAGGAGAGTCAGAACGTGGCGGAGGCCTTCATGATGATGGCCAGAGAGCTGATCTATCGCAACGGCCTCAACGTCCACCAGGGAGAAGTGAGGAGCACACCTCGGGTTTCCCTCGGAGCCGACTCCCGGCCGGTTAACGGCGTAGTCGGTGCCTACGAACCCCCAGAGAAGAAGTCCTGTTGCTGATTCGGACGTGGACAGAACGGGGAGATAAACGGTTGGAAATAAGGAGATGAGGGGCACTTCAATTATGAATGTTGAAGAAGAGGAACAGAAGAAAATACAACAATGATCGAGATTGTTGAGGCAAAGGCCTCCAAGAATTAGTAAAATATTGAAAAGTATTGAAAAATTAATTCAATGTACTTTTCTGTGACGTGAGGAGAATCAGAGAATTGCTCACTTGGTGCTGCAAGGACGAGCGAGTCAACGCTACGAGAGAATAAGAGACATTGGCGAGCGGGTGCGATCAGTGTTGTGGTAAAGTTGCATAAAGAACAATTTCCTTTACATCAACTGCATCTACACTGTTTTATCTCCTCCAGTGATTTAGTGTGTTTTACATCTCACAAATATCTGAAGTAGACCGTGAATGGGCTCTAAGGGGATTCTGATCAATTTGCATGACGATGCAGGAGGAAACAATAATTTTTACAAGGAGCAAAGGTTGTGAAGAAAGGTTTTCAGCCACTTATGGTAAATGGTAACTCAATCTCATATTCATACAGTTCATACAATTTGCCCAAAGACTTCGGAATGCAGACCAGAGGAGCTAAGGATCGAACCACCGACATTCTGCTGACTGGACAACCCCCTCTAACTCCTGAGCCCCACCCCCACCTCATTTATGCAGGTTTACTTTTAAACAGTCACCCCTTTTAAGGAGACCTGGTTTAGGGGGATGTATGGCCTTCTTTTTTGTTTGAGGACTACCTCATTCTAAACACTAGGGGGCACTGTGTCCACATAAAAACACAACTACTGCTTGGGTGCTCTTGCCAAACACAGTAAAGATCAACTTAATGTAAAACACATGTGGCTGCACTAAGGAACATGAATGCATCCCAGTAAACAGGAAAAAGTCAAATCACCCTTCAGCGTCAACTATGTCAAGGTCAGTTCCTACAAACCCAACGGCCAAACTTAACGTAATCCGACAAGGCTTCCGTCCAGGATATAACCTTCCTTTGTGTTCAGTGCCAGGTTGGAAGGTGGTTCAGTGCCAACCTGGAAGTCATGTAGCTCATCTGATTGGTAGTTCCTGACACTGATGCAGCCAATCTGCCTTTTATCCATTTTGTCACGAGGGGGAAAAAAACTCATGTGCGGCCTTCATCCAAATCTAAAGATTCCAGTGTTATAGCAATAAATGATCAATCAGTGACTGTGAAACCATTTTTATTTATTTTCAGTAACAAACTTTATTTGAATTCCAACTGTGTGTTTAACTCCTTCAGTGACAGAAGGAAAATGAAAGACCATGTTTAAGCACCTGGGACTTGGGAGTTTCATCAAGGGAACACACTAGGTGGCGCTTATCAACACCACAAAACTTCTTCTTGGTCTATGCAGCATCGAAATCTCTTGTCAATCGTCATAATTCAGATGTCAAATGAAATATAGGATTGGCAGTGACAGACTATGGCTGTATGTGTCTCAATTCAGCGGCTGCATCCTTCAGACGGGGCATTTGAAAATGCATCACAGCAAAAGAACCTGGCTGTTCCATTTCAAAGGCTCCTTCAAAAGTGCGTCCCTTCAAGAAAGGCTTCCAAGGGTAGACCCCTCTCGGGCCGACCTATCCCAGGGTGCATGGCAAACTGTTTTTCAAAGAGATAATGGTGGCGACAAGCGACTAGACAGAAACATCATGGAGTGTTTACCGGAGTCTGGCCTCCCTCCTGTCTTTTCCAAATATGTGAATAGAGCTTTATACCCCACATGCCCAGAGGTCAATTTGACAACTCGGTTTGTTTCTATCTAGTTAGCATGTGGTGGATTCCTAGAGAAGTCTATCTGGAACTTTCATGTCCTCATTAAAGCAGCGATCTGCTTTCATCTTACCTTCTTCTCTCCATCATGTCTGTACATCATTAAGTGAAAACACATGTTCAGAAAAAATAAACCCAATTTTATTCCCAGAAAACAGGTCGACAATATCATACATTAATTAAGACAGAAAAAAATCAGAAACAGAACTTTTGTTAAAAGGAAAAAAAAAGATAAAATAAAAGTTCAAACAGCATTTTCCTACACCTCTTGTTTAAAGGTAAACGTAGCAATAAGAATTCATATCTAAAAATCATAAGAAAAAGCCAAAATTCTGGATTTATCCCAAATTTGTATTTTCGCTCATCATGTCTTTATTTGAACATCACATCATTGCCTTTAATAATCCGTCCTCCAGCCTGTCCACAGACCACCCTGCGGCCTCTTCTATACATTTCCCTCCATCTAAACCAAACCAGTCCACTGATCCACCTCCGCTTTAACTCAGCCTGATGATCTCAAACCTTTTTCGCTTCTTCTGCTTCAGGTGCTGAAGCAGATGCTCAGTCTCCCTCATCGCCTCTTGTGCTTCATTGTCCGACTCTCCCTGTCCTCCCTGTCCCGTGTCAACCCCTCCTATTTGTTTATCCTTGGGACACTCCCCGTTGTAGGTCTTGACGTAGTCTTCGACGCGCCAGCCCCTGAACTCCCGTGGCTCGCTGCAGAACAGGCCAGTGTAAGAGACGCCGGGGTGATGCTTCAGCCAGTAGATCAGGTAGTGGATGTTGTAGTCACAGATCCACGGGTTGTTGGCCAGTGAGAGCTTCCGTAGGAAGTAGAGGTCCTCGAGTACACCGTACTGGAAGTAATGGAGGCTGTTGTTGGACAGGTCAAGCTCACGAAGGTACAGCAGGCCTGCAAATGAAGCTGGGAGGGGAAGAAAATATCAATATTTAAATTAATTTTGTAGGATAACAAAAAAAATCTTTTGTCAAAGTTGTCAGTTGCTTATTTCACATTCTGTAGACACACAGTAACATTAGCCTTCGTTTGTATTAGTGTTTCTTGCTACCTGGTGAATGTAAGAGCAACATTAGGTCTCTCTTTTGCACTTCCTTCCAAGCCCAAACCAATCGACCTGAATTGCCATCATTCTGATAACAAGACAAATCTTTGATACAGCTCCCCTTCTAATGATGTGAAATGAGCTGGACCCCAGAAAAAGTAGGGAAATCTAACTAACTTTAGTAAAAAAAGGGACTGTTTGTGTCCCTAAAAGGTTCCAGATGCTGTAATCAGACTGGGTTTGAGTGGGATTAATGGGACAATGGAGACAAGTAGTGAGGGGAGGAGGGTAAACATACTGGCGTCGGCAAATATGATGAAAATAAAGACGTGTCTGAGATAGAGACATGAAAGAAGAAGAAAATTGACGCTCAGGACCGATAACCTTTTGGTGTTCACTTTTAAAAGTTATTGTTGCTGCTTCTCCAGCACTTGACCTTAAAGATGGCCCCGATAGAAGGATGTGGAAGGAGGAGGAACGGGAAAACGACTCGTTGGACTCCGCCTCCCAAAATAGCTATAGCTTGTTTTTAACCACTACGACAGGAAACTAATTGTGGTCGACGTTCACATCAGGTTATTTAAAGAAAGCTTATTTGGACACTGTTGGACCCTTCAGGCGATAAAGATAAAGCCTGCTCACATTATTTTAAGTAACATCCCTTACTGGTATATATAATTGTATAATTTGTTGAAAAACGCAAGTCTAAAACTGATCATTTTCAAAAAAGTTGGGCGGAGCCAGGCAGGCCGGCTTTTTCCTGCTTTTCAGTCTTTGTGCTAAGCCTTGTGCTAAGCTAGGCTAACCAGCTGCCTGTCCGCATAATTGTTTTTTTCATCTGTTCATTGTTCTAAACCTTGATGATCTCACCGTCCTTGACTACTGAAATAAATTATGGAATGAAGGAATAAATGCAAAGCAGAGACAACTAATCTCCAAGTATTTTGACCAGCCCTCCCTCCAGGATTTGAGAACCCACAACAGAGTGCCCGCTGAGACTGACGCTTCAAACCGTGACATTACATTTTTCCAGCCAAAATGTTACATGCATAACATCATTATCACCACAGAGGAGATAAATTAATGCTACGACCCCCCAGGTTTCCACTAATCTGGGTTGATCTTGCCAACAAAGCTCCATGACAAATTATACACAATATTAATCTCTAAAATCACCATGGCTACAAACATTAGTGTTGCATCTGTCCGACCATTACATAATTACATGCTCCTTCATTGTTGCCTCACTCACAGTAACAAAACGTCATCCACAGGGATTTTTACATGAGTATTGAGAAATATTTATTTTTTCTGCAGTGTTTGGGTTCCAGAAAGATGGAGACCCCGCATTGTGACAATTCCTTAAATGTCAGGTTATTAGTCACAGGACTCTGCACCAAATTGACCTTCAGATAAACCGCACTTCGCTGTAACGGCCCAAATGATCGTTTAGTCAATTTCGACTGTTGTCTTGCCAGGAGAGAAAAAAAACCCACAACGACCTGGCACAAGATATCGCCAAACCCCACAACTAAAGGCTGTAGCAAAAAAACAGTGCATTTAAGGTATTAATAATAATCCAAGTGAGCCAGAGCCGTTTCATTCATGTTTCTTTCCGTCTCTCTGGTGATCGTCCAGATTAAAAAGCCTAAATAAACAACCTCTTGAAAACGATTCAAAACCTTTATTTTTTTGCAAGATTAAAAGGGGAGATCATGATTGAGACAATATGTCTGTGGCTATCATGAGCCCTCAGAGCGTATATTCACCTTCCAAAAGTGTTCAAATATTTTCCAAATAGTTCTGGATGCACTGGCGCTGGAGATGTGGATGATTGTTTACACGTGTTTGCGGGATAATGAATAAAAGGTTTTGTACAGGATTCCCTCTTGGACAGGAAGACGTGAGCACAAACATCATTAGTCTGGGAAGAATAATGAGTCTGCACTTTTTTTTATAATGCTGCCCATGCTGAGGCAGAACCAGCATTTGCATTGAGACGAAAAGAGAAAAATATGCATGTGATGTGTGTGTTGAGGTTATGTGAAGCAGCTGTCTGCAAGTTTAACCCAAAGATCTGGAACAAAGTCCGATGACATATTAGAAATGCATCCTCTGTCCCAAGGCTGTGCAATAAAAAATATCAATATATATATAAATATATTGCTTATGCGTTATGCAAACAGTGAGGACGTGTTTTTCATACTCTGTCCATAATTAAGAGTTATTGTAGAAAAGTATTTAAACATAAAAGAAATAATAATTATGTGACATTCATCATGGAAATTATCAACAACGACGGATACGAACGTTTTTATCAGGATATATATTTATCGTGTTAATGTTGATTGTATTTTAGGCAATGTTTAAAAAGACATTCAACTCGTTTTTATGGCCTTCTTTTAATTAATTCAACTATCTTTTATTGCTTTAATCCTTTTTAAATTGATTTTATTGAGAGATGTTTTTAAATATGTTCAGTTTAAGCTGCTGTTCTTTTTGTGTAAAGCACCTTGGCTCCATTTAATGCTGTAAAAGTGCTCTATGAATAAATGTTATCATTACCACCGCCAACGAGGTACCCCCCCTGTGACCCTTAAAAGGATAAGTGGTACAGATAGTAAGCGGATGGATTATGGAGCTGCGGTTTTACCTCTGTCTACACGCTGCAGGCTGTTGCTGCTCAGGTTGAGCAGCTTGAGGTCTTTGGACAGCAGGAACTGTTTGGGCCTGAGATGTTTGATGATGTTACTGGACAGATCCATCTTCACAAGGTCAGACGGCAGGTCAGACGGGATGTGATCCAAACCTGCGTAGGAAGACAAACGGATAGACAAACATGAGGTCTTCAGAGGAGAGAAGAAAGATTACTCTCCCTTATATGAAAGTAAGGTTATACTCATTCCCTCTATCTTTTTATTATGTTGAGTTCATTTATATATGACCACAAACAACACAGATACATGATAGGTTTACAGGATGGAGGCTGCTGTGCTCAACAAGAGAAATCAGTTGAATACAGCGGAGATGTGGAAATGCAATCTGTCTGCATCTTTATCCATTTTCAAGATGTTGTGTGGGCCGTGTGCAGCATTTAACGTTTTCAAGATGACGAGTGTGATGGTTTGTATAACACTGTTTCACTCCTGTGCCAGGGAGGAGTGTTTCCTCTCGCTTCCGCACACACACACACACACACACACACACAAACACACACATACACACACAACACACACACACACACACACACACACACACACACACACACCTTTAAAGAATGTAATGTAAGAAACAGCGATTCCCCCGCAAATTCCCATGTCAATAGCAGATCCTCTCCGAAGCTTTAAATCAAATGTCCCACGCTGAAGCAATTTTGAGATCTACAGTGTTGGGACAGTTAAAATAAAGATTTCTCGCTTCCAAAAAACGAAAAAGCTGAATATGTGGAGCTTCTATGCAGACGATAAATACATCCAGATTCCTGTAAGGACTGTTGTTGCACGAGTTTCTGGGATGAACACGTTCTGGAGACAATTTGAAGTCATTCATCTGTCGGCGTCTGTATGAGTAGGAATCAGCTGCTCTAAAGTTCACATCTGTAATGTATCGATTTTTCGCATAGATCTGAGTTGGTGGTCCGTTCGACCTGTATCATCAAAACGAACAGGGGTGATTGTTTTTGAAGCGGTTCCCAAAATGGTTGCAGATGAGAGGAAAGGAGTGATTGAGCCAATAACAAGCGAGGTTCTCTTAAATATGAAATGACTCCTTTATTATCAAGATGTGAGGAAGAAAAAATCGCATGCAATGTGTGTGAAGTCGAGCGTTCCTGTAAACCAGTTTCCTGCATATATTTATTTACACAGACGGTATACTTTGCTCAGGAAAGAATGCCTACAGCCTCTTTTTACAATGCAGATGTTGCAGTCTTTACTGCCACAGAGGTTATAGCCAGTTATTATGGAGGTAGTTTCCTGTAAACACACACGCGCATATACAGCGTGCACACATATAGCCAGTGCACTCAGGAAATGGAGTTTCGATGATGCGATAAAGAGCGAGCAGCTGCAAAAAGGTGAAAAAGACTGTGGAGACCTTTTAAGATCCATGTTGCACGCCGTCAGTCCTCCACATCGAGAATGTCTTGTCTCCGGCTACAGCCACACTACGTTCAGATCTGAAAACGCATTTTTAAACTAAATTGATTTCTGTCCATGCAAACACTTTGGCTCCTTATCAGGGATCCTTGTCCATACTAAGATGCCTAGAAGCGCTTATCATGTGACCAGGGGGGACGCGTGCATCCCGCCTGGCAAAAGAATCGTAGCAGATTGCTTGAATGATATCTTGTGACCTACAAATGTCAGCAGTAAGATGCAGAATGGAACAGCACAGTAGCTGTTAGCAAAGACAATAGAGTCAGTGACACTTGAGATAAATCGTCCATGTCATGTTATACAGTGGGAGCCGAGGCTGATGCCGCTTGTTTTCTTCCATGTCATGTCAAAGGGAGCCTAACAAATCATTGAAGGCTGCGTCGTGACCTAAACAACCCACTCAGCATTCGTCTCCATGTCTGCTTGTAGAGAATAAGTGCCCGGTCATACATTTGCAAATGCAAAGCGAATACTTGGGGTTATCAGATTTGATCTCCCAGTGAAGCCACGCTGTGATTTGCTGGAACAGCGATATATTCACAAATGTGTTACCGGCCCAAAAAATGCATAAAGAGGGGAAAACAGCGTTTCCAAACTTTCTGTTCTAGCAACGCTAAAGCTCCGTATTGGTGCTGACACCAGGCGTGTGTAGCAGAGTTTTCAAATGAAGAAGTAGTAGTGTGGATGTACATACAGAGGTCTGAAGAGAATCCTGGCTTAGGTGGACATGTGTCTGCAACTTAGAAAAGGTGGGAGGGGGGGAATGGTGAAATTTAAGCTGCGCTCAAGACTCAGATTCCCAGGCTCCCTTTGGAGAGATCAAACTTCTGCTTTTAAAGCCAAATCCAAGGCCCCTCTGTCCAACAGAGATCCATCTGTGGTTTAGTGGGTTTTATAGTGTAATGAGGATAATCTCCCACTGTGTACTCAGTGACTATGGATGAGTGATGTCCACGACCTGAAAGTCCTAAACAGCGTATTTCTCACGGGGTAAGAAAGAAAGGAAAAGGCCGAGCCAAAGATAGAAAGAGAGCGATCATCTTGTTCATTATCTTGATTTGCGATGTTAAGCCTTCCATTTGCGTTGCTTCCTAGAGCTAAATGTAGCTGTCAGGAAGTCAGAGTCTTTATCAGGGGCCGGGAGGCATCTTGTGATTCTTAACGGAGCGAACCTCTTAGTTAGAAGAGTGAGGCTCTTTCTTACTTTAACATCTGCTGTGTGCCTCTACTGCTGAAGGAAGAAACACGCAGAGACAAGGTGAAAGAGCAGGAACATGTCAGCAGAAGTGAAAGTCACTTGTTCATAACCCGGCTTTTATTATTTATATCTTTTGCTGAATCTGCAGATGTCATTACTTTGCACACATTTCTCACTCTCAGGGGGCGGAGTGAAAAAAAGGTGCTTTGTGCTACATTTGGAAAACCAGACCATATCGCATAGACGTTTAATTTCTGTCGGACTTCATAATTTACCCTGCTTTACATCGAAGTGCCCGGCTGGAATCACTTAATGCAGCAATTTAGCTATTTTGCCAAAACATATGGAAGTTAAACATATGCGGACGATGCATTAGTATAACACACACCGCCGTAAATACGGCTAAGCAGTTTGCAGGATTCATTACGGCAATTGTGCAGAACTTAAATCTGGACATTTAACTACATTGTGTCCCACTCCAGACGGTGTATGTTATGATGTATATAAACACATAAATTACAAGTTTAAAAGTGGCTTGTAGTCTGTTTGTTTCCAGCCTTACTCCCCTCTATACTGTTTTCCATAAATTGTCCTACTTTTTGTATAGGGTTGTAACTGAATCTGTTTGGAGCAGGTGCTGCCATATGTTTCATGATGTTTGGACAGTAAAACGGGAAGCAGTTAATTTTTTTAAGAGCGCAGACTACACTGAGGTCAACTGTGTGCATTGCAGTTAATTTTTTGGTTTGGATTCACGCCACAGACCTGACAGGAGGAGTCTTTTCTCCAAGTGTTTAAAAAGTAAATAATTTTAGCACCTAAACCTGCATGGTTGCATAAAGATAGCTGTAAATTCTGTGTAATTTAACATGCCTCCTTCTCAAATTACAACATGGAACATTTGTGTTTCGTAGTGTTTCTGCTGACTTACTGCCCAGTCACTGTGAGCCAGGACATCCCAGGGAAAGCATGACATAATATCATGCATGAGGGCATGTAAGGTGTGTCTGGGAACCAGCCAACACACCTTATACATGAATCCATTTTTGGCTGCCAACTGAAATGGCTTGGAGTTTATATGGAGGATTTATGGTGCTTCTGAAACCTATGATTTTTTTGTAACCTTGTGTGGAAGGTCTAGTAGGCAAAGTCTAGAACTAAAGGCCAAAACAATACAACAGTGTGAATGGGTTTCTGAGCGACATCACAAGAAAAGTGCAACCCAAAACAGGGTGCAGGGTTGACCCCAGGGTTGACCCCAGAGAAGCACAAGAGCAGGAAACAGTGGGTGGCAACCAATAGGACCACCAGTCAAGTCGGAACTCTCGAAACAGTAGCCCACATGACGGATTCTATTTCACTTCCTCTATGGGGACACTTCCCCATCACTTTTGAACTAAGCACATACTGACCTGGCCAAGCTCAGAGCCTGGGGGGACGCCCAACAGACCTCGTTGTGCTTCACAGCCCGGCTAATGGAAGGCATTGCAAAGTTTGGACTTGGAGGCTTCTATCGAAATACTGCTCCTTCCCCTTAAATATGGCGACGTCTTGAATTGCCAAACTTCATTTTGGGTTCATACTGCATCACTTTGCCCGGCGCTGCTCACAGCAAAATTTGAGCAGAACTTTTCATGTGGCAACATAGGCACAAGCCAATCAAATGCTGTTTGACTCTCAGCTAACATATCATTAATGTAGGTATCTTGTTTCCCACAGTGATATGTTTTGGTTTTATGGGAGTTCGTTGCTTTGTTGTGTGATTTCTATCTTTGTATTAAACTTCCAACATAGCTCCTGGCAGCATTAATCACTTTGAGTCAAAGCAGCGAGGCAGTAAACCTTTATTTATTTTTTTATGTATCATGATTAAATCGCAGTAGACTATCAGTGTAAGTCATGACAGCTAACGCTAATCTGGTCGTTGTAATGGTGATATCATATAAACATAGTTGTCAGCAAGTTTAGAAAAGGCTCCACCTCTGCCTCTATATCTTCAGCCGGAGTGATGACAGAGACTTTATACTGCATTAATTCCAAACAGGCCACACTTAAAATCAAGAGCCTAGAAAAACAAGGGAGGTTAATGCACTTCTTGGAAAACATCCCAAGTGTGTTCAGCTCTTTGCTCGAGCCCATATTCTCTCCTCTATTCCCAAGGCTCATACTGCACACACCAGGCTCCTCAGAAGGTCCCATTACCTGAGTTGTGAAGCCCTTTTTCTGGCTTTGAAGCCGGAATGTGGAAAAAACAGGGACGCTGTGAGTGTTTTGTTTGTGTTTTGAGCTTTTGAACAACATCTTGAATCCTCTTTCCAATGTTTGCATTGTAGGAGAGCAAAGATAAACATATATACACATACAAATGTCAACTTGTATACCATCATTATTGAGCTTTTCAAAAAAAAGCTTAATAAAAAGTAAATTTTTTAGTAAAAAGGATTTTAAGTGTACTTTTTGGTGGAAATAGCGAGCCAGGTAGAGGGTTGTTCTTCTTGCAACACGTACTCTTTATCCTAACATTACTTGTGAAAGCGAAATTTCTGGGCTGTCTGTTGATATATTGTAACGCCACGTCTCGTCCTTGAGAAACAGAGTCTGAGGAGCTCCCATATTAACTCTGACCACTGTACGTAGCGCCGAGCACAACGTGGAGCCTGAAATCTGCTGTGGTTGACCTCAGAGAAACAGTCTTTAAACCGGAGCGAGGGAGACGTGGGGAGAAAAACAAGAAGAAGGAAATCAACAAGAGGAAAATATTGGTTTCATAGAAAGAGATCAGGGTATCTTTCCACTCTGCTCTGGGTTTTCTGCCGGTTGCTCTCAGTTCCATTGGAGAGAGAACTGTGTACCACGTCCGTTCCACCACCCAACTCTCCTGTTCATTTCAGTCTTAATCTTTGTGTTTTAAACTATTGTTCTATTGTTAGGTTTTTCAGAGTCGAACATAACTTCTTAAGATTTAAAGCTGCCAGTCTTGGACGTGTGCTGGACGAGATTACGAGCCAGGTGTTGTTCTGAGAAATCTTGAGAAATGCAAAGTTAAAACGCACAAAGTCTGTTATAAAGTAGAAAAGTGCCAAATGTGCATATTACACCCCAAATAGCTAGACAGGCACACCCACCAACATAACCATTTAGAGGGTGTAGGCTGTGGAAGTGGTTGACCAAGCACAACAGAGTGGGCCAGCTGGTCAATCAGAACAGACTGGGCTTTATCGGGAGAGCGGATTCAAAGCGACAGGAACTAAAACAAAGTCTGTCAGACAGAGGCTGAAAAGAGGAGCTGCAGCAATGAACATTATGAGGAAAGCAATGTCTTTACTGAACATTGAGCCTGTTAAGTGATGACACAAATTAAAATTATGAACTTTAATATAAGCCTTATACGTCTCCTTTTAAGTAAATCTTTATACTGCATGTGTTGCCCCAATGCTTTGGAAGCCACATCATTGCCACAGCAAACCAAACTCTGCCAACATCTGCAAGTGATGACTGACTAGGCAAAAGGGAGGTAGAGAAAACATAACATGCAATTATATAATCTACCTGTGATTAGATTCCACGGTGACTGACAGCTAATATAACCGAATAAAAACACTGCTTCTGGAATCCTGAACAGTGAAAACAACTAAATTAAAAGCTGCCAATCCTCCAGCTGGTATCAACTTACTTGCAAGTCAAACAACCATGGATAGCAGCTGTAATATATCAAGCAACATTCACACATGACAAAGCGCTTTCATGGTGGGGCATATACGGAGACAATGAAAGATGATGAATGGGAGAAAAAGCCAGAGAGACAAACAGAGGGACCTTGTAGTAGTCGAGATAAAGAATTGATTCAAACTTCCTTCTGTAGAAAAGAAATGTAACTAGGAAAATATGCAAAATGCTTCCTCGAGCATTTTACACAACACAGACGCTGCATTGTGTGGCTTTGGCTTGTCGATTCTCCATGAAAGATTTCTCTGAAAGGCATTAGCTCCCATTTATAGCTGCATTCAACTGCTCGGTTAAATCCGAAAGATGTCTCGGATTGACTCATGAACAATACTTTGGTTCAGTGTGTTGACAGTTGGATGCTATTTGGTCATCATTAAGAGTCGTGTTTATTGCTTTGAAGAAGAGGAAGATAAAGGAGTTTAATGAACGTCGAGAAGAGGATGAAAGGGAGAAGTAGAAAGTAGAAAGAGTGATATGACCTCAGAATGGAGTTTTTACACAGAGAGAGGGGCAGATGTGAAATCTGGAGGAACAAATTTGGCGGATGCCTGCTTGTTTTAGTCTTTTTCTATCTGCAGCTTATGACCCATGCAGTAAAACTGAAACCACAAAGTGCCTTCTAAAATCTCCAGGAGACCACAAATCTAAAAAAAATTAATGAATGCATGATTCAAATTAGCACACGACAGAACACGATGCTGTAATTGCAAAAATCTGAGAAGCGATGATCTCAAAAGACCAAACTAGAACACAAAATGCAGTTAATCAAATTACGTGATTTATGAAATGTCCTCGAATGCATATTAAACCCCTGAAGTAAAGTCGCCACTTTGGGGGGGGAAAGGAGCAATAAACCCAGACCAGCTCCTTCCCTCCCCCATGAGGCTCACATGCCCCACGTGGCAAAGCAAATTAAACAAACACAACTCTGCTCCGCTCAGCCTGGTTGGAACCAAAACATTAGACAGCAAAAGTAATCCCCATGCCCAGTTTCAGGAGTGCAGCGCAAAAAACCTAACAAATGTCCCTTTTTATACGAGACGTTCCCTCTGCCAGGGTCGGCCCGTGTGCAAGTTTGTATGGTTCTTTTCTCTGGCTGCAAATGACCGATTTCTGCTGCAGGAAAAAATAACCGAGTCCTTGTGTGAGTGGATTTCTTTCCTGGTGTTAAGTTTCCTTGTAGTTAGCCCACATGTGTGAAACAGTAGCTACTGGATTTTTCTCTCGACTCTGTCCAGGAGAGGCAAAGGCTAAAGGTGAAGTGCTGGATCACCAAAGTTGTCATAATATCCAATTGTTGAGACAGTAGAAGTTTCATTCAAAATCAAAAATGTCTCCTTGGACGATCTACAGCTTAATTTAATAAGGCGAAACCCCCCACACCATTACTTCATGGAACCGTTCATGTTATTGGCTTCTCCCTTGGCATGTGTATGGTTAATGGTCCAAGAAAGTGCAGAGTTGAATTTGGTGCAATTTCGACACGCATTATGTTCATTATGTTATTTTAATACTATTTGAATAGTGCCGACGGAAAATTAGTAGATCACCAGTAGATTCAATAGGACTCATCCTCTTGTAACCATAAATATTTGTAGAAAATGTGTACCCATCTAATTATGTGCTGGTCAGAAATATATATATATATATAATCTATGCTTCAGATTATAATTACTTTTAAAATGTATTGCATTTTAGCATGCATGACAGAATTTGAAGACACAAAAATACAGAGCTTGACATCCTCTCACCTTTGGTGTTGCAGTCCAGCTGAGGTTTGGGGAACATGTAGGTGTGACACAAAGACGTGGCCTCCGACTTCACTTTGATTAGTGGAGGCCTCGGGCGCCCCCCCTCCTTGCCTCCCGTACTCACGTGGTTGGCGTCGACACACAGCGAGTCCACCTTCAGCTTCTTCAGCTTCTGGCCCGACACCGAAAGAGGCTCCGCACATTTGGCGAAGTTGCCCAGGTTGCGGCTGCTGGGCACCTGCAGCTTCCTGACCAGGCTGTCGAGGGAGCAGTGGCAGCTCCAAGGGTTCTCGTAGAGACGGAGGTAGTTGAGGCGGGGCAGGGGCAGCAGGATCTCCTCGGAGGCTGTTTTCAGTCTGTTGTGCTGGAGGAGCAGGGTGGTGAGCTGCGAGAGGCCGTTGAACGCATCATCCTCCACCATGGAGATGTGGTTCTGCTGGAGGTCCAGGCTCTTCAGCTGGGTGAACTGGAAGAACATGTTGTCCCGCAAAACCTAAATGGCAAATTATAAACGGTTGTTACTACCAACAACCTTGACTTTTATGTTATGAAAGTGATGACTATCAAAAGAAATCTTTTTATACACTTATGACTCCTTTTTAAAGGTTTACATTCTCATTACCAACTAGAATGGTAGGGTGCATACCTCAACAGTCATTATGAAACCATATCGTTTTTTGTGAGAAGCTGGTAAAAAAACACACCATCAAACGAGAAGCGAACCCCAAGGCTAATGACGATAAGAATGTGTTATGTGAATAGAACGTTCTTTCATTCAGTGGTTCATTAATTGACCAAAATCTAATCCTTGATCATTCAACAGCGCTTTGAACTTGGATGAACCTTATTAAACCAGTTTTTCATCAGTCATCTTCATCATTTCCTCGCTGGCAAAGGAGCTTTTTGTTTTGTCCCTCTCAGCACCTGTGACACACATCCTGTATGCTCACTCACAGACACACACACACACATACTGTCTGTGTTTGATCTTCGGACCAAATGAATGGCGCACAGATGCTCGTGGTATCAACAAGCTGCCTGCGTTTAGCTGCAGAGTAAGAAACTTGAGACGTTAACTGTTACATAAAACTCTACTAGATCTTTCTTAGAAGCCGTATATCATTTTTAGTTTCATCTGTTCTATCTCTGCCTGTATAAGCAGGTGGTCTACGTCTTGTTTCTGGTCTGTATACGTACTTGAATCTTGTTTCTCGCTAGCAGCAGGTGGTGAATGTCTTTGGGCCAGTCCTGCATCACCCCGGTCAGCTGCTTGTCCTGACAGTCGAGGTACTTCTCCCCTGCCTCCATGTACTCCTTGCAACCCTGAGTTTGCCGCCGCATGACCCCTGCCCTGCCTCTTCCTCGCACGATGCCCCTGCTACCCCTCTCCGCAGCCCCCGACCGAGGGCCTCTCCTGGGCTCAGCCGACCGCAGGACCAGCAAGAGGAGGAAGGCGGCGAGGAGACGCATGATGGGAAGAGGAAAGGGGAGGCCTCTCGGTAAACAGGTCGACCTTGAGGAGACGGTTGTCGGGTGATTTGTGTGACGGGACACTGGAGGCCGGTCACAGCTGTGTGTACCAGGAGACAAACAAAGAAGAGAGAGAGAGGGCGGTGAATTTTTCAAAGGCCTTCAGTGGCTGGTTCACACAAACTGACCCAATTCAACAAATTATAGATGACACTTGATTCATTGCAGCTGAGGGGCTGTAGAAAAGAACAATTTAAACCTTGTGCAAATCACGCAGCTTGCCCAGATGGATACGTTTGTGTGCAATAGAAAGGAAATGAGTAGGAAGAATAAGCATATTGGTCAAAAACAAAACCAGAATGGCACTAGAGTGCATATCTCTGTCAAGGCCCAAAAGTCCGCAGCCCCAAATTTCACACACTCATAAATATCAGTTCTCCAAATATGCCTTTATCAAAATCCATTAATTATGCCCTGAGAAAATGTTGAAAAACACCTGATCTCGCAATGTTAATCACAATGAAAAAAAATCCTGGATTTCCCCCCCCGATCCAGATCCATCGCCAAAATGTCATGGGTTCTTCCCCGACCCACATTGCATCCGTTCACCAAATTTTGTGGTGATCTGTTGTCAATTCTTGTTCACAAACAAATGGACAACATGACCTTCATGGCGTGATGGAAGTTGTGCTGTATATTCTGAGAGACTTTTAAAAATCTCTATGGGCATGCTGACAACCAAAACAGGCCACACCGCACATGCTGAAAGAATTTGCCAAGAGGTAGAGGAAGAGGAAAGTTTGGAGAAGAAAAAAGGAAAAGAGGTTTGAAGGAAAAAGTTAAAAACTTAAGGGTTAAACTGAGGTTGTGGTATAAAGTGCTTTGGTTAAGGTATATTTGAGAAATAGTGCAGCACTTAACCTGCTGTAAAATGACAAATTATAAAAAAATTTCTCAGCAATGAGATTGTAAAGCCATACCGGCGGTTTCCCCCTGATTCCTTCTCTATACGCTAAAATACCCGGGCAATTCTCAAAACTTTCCTCGGGAACAATATAGTGTCCATCTATCTATCTATCTATCCCTCTCACTTATTGTAGCCTCGTAGTTATGGACAGACATGGAAACAGAACCAGTCTTCTGATCTCTCTGGGAGGCCATCGGCTATTGTCTGAAGACAATTAGCCTCTGGGGTCAACGTGCCAAGACTCTGTTGTTTGCAATCCAATGATTCTGCAGAAGTCTGTTTGTCCACACAAAACACAAACGGCAAACCTTTTTGTAGATGTTTTATGTCCATGCGTCATTTTTGTACAAAGCCAATAGCCGATAGATTTAAGTCGATATGTTCTGCAGCTTTTGCTCTCCACACACTTTTTGGTCAAACCCAAAAACGGAAACAAGAAACCTTCCCAGATTCAGCTTTTTCACATGAAGAATTATCGAATAATAGTTATTGAGATTATCTGTCCACCAAAAAGCAAACAAGCGAATTTCCAAAAATGTCACTCTATTCCTCTAAAACTCATCATGTGGCTTTTCTTCCCTGCCTTTCTGTCTCTTTTTTTGGGGCCAAGCTGTCTCACAATTTGTTCTGCCAAACTGAAACTATCTTACGCCACAAATATTAAAATGCCTGCAAATATTTATATTTATAACCTAATAATGTTTGGGATGGTGGGGATTCTGTCCCTTTGTTTGCCACATAGCAACTTGTTCTGGACTCCCTACTCCCTATGATGGTGTGTGTGCACGTTGTATTGTCGAATACGTGAGTCATGGGTCCCTTGTGTGATCGGAAGCAAAAAGGTGAAGCCCACTGGTTTGACGAGAAAGACTGCGCACACACACAAACACACACACACACACACACAGATAAAAAAACACACACATGTCCACGTAGACTCAGTCCAACTGTACCAAACCGCAGCCCCCTCCCAGTCTCCCAGCCTCCCGACACAGTGGAACAAGCCTGTCAATGCAGATGTTGTCGCTCCATTGTGAGTAACAGACCGGGCATGTTACTGCAGTAACAGACAGAAACAGCTGAGAATGCATGTTTCCAGTCCATTGAGAGCTCTTCACTGTCCCAACTATCAATCGTCTCGAATGAAGCAGACTTCAAAGTTTGATTTGCAGTCAATTGCTTCTCCAAACCCAACACAAACTGAATGAATGGTCTCTTTCAGCCACCAACTGTAAGTGTGTCTATGATCGAGTCTGCCTTTCATCTGTCTTTATATTAACTCACATACATCAAACATACCCTCATGGATTGGTGAGTTTGTCTTTTCATTTGCTTGGATTCTTTCAACTGCAAACACATGTTCTTGGGTCTGTTTAGCTTAATTGCTCTGCTGATGAGAGACACGTTTCTACGGAAGGCGAGACTCGTGCCAGGCCAAACCGAAGACTAGACGAGACTGAGGTGGCAGCCGTGGGCACATACTTCCAGGTTAGTCATTGGGTCGGATGCAGGTGTTTGTTATGCACTACTGGGATCCAACCATAGAATTTATATAAAAATGGACGAGATCTGAAAAGTTGAGCCAATGCGAAAGTGCCTGATACCTGTATTCTCTCAAATGGCAAGCAGAGTTGCAAGAAAATGGCTGTTTCAATAGAATTTTATGAGAAAAATAACCTACTTACAGAGTTAATGGTCTCGATTATTGGTTTCATGTCTCATTCAATTCAGCCTTTGGATTGGAAGCTAGAAACCGTCCAGTGGGTGCAGATCGCAGTTGTAGTTGTAATTAAAAAAAACAAGATTGCACTCGTCAAAATGCCAAACTTGAGGCTTCAAAATGGCAGTTCACAAACAAATGTTGTGACGTCACAGTGGTTTGCTCAACCATACCAGTGATCCTGTGCAGCTCAATGGGTTAAGCATGGCAATAATATTGCAAGAATTACAGATAAAATTTAGAGCAAACACACTGTCCTCCAAAACACACATAATTTAGGGACAAACTAATGGAAAACCCCAAAGTGTCCACAACGTGGCCATAACAAAGACCCAAAGCAGCTGCAGTGCATGTGGTCTCCGTCTAACACGTTGGAAACTCCAAACTCTGTCACTCGTCTTTGGCAGGACGAGCACCAGAACTCGGGCTAAAGGGCTCTCTCCATACCTGGCGTTAGACTGCGCCGAACTGTCCACCTTCCAAACATTACTCATTCACCCCCCTCTTCAGAGCATGTGAGATTAATGATGTATATTTTATGTTTCTAGTTACTTGCATGTATTTGCCTTAAGCCATGTTTAGTGTTTTTGAGCACTACATAAATGATATGTGTTATTCTTGTTAGGTTGTTGAATCTAAATTAGAAAATGGTCACGTATGATGATGATGATGATAAAACCATTCACTTCAGCTGCAAAAGAAAAAAAATGTCTCCTCTTCCGTCTATAATTAAGAGCTGCCTTGGAACCATTTCGACCGATGCTGGTCCAGCTCTGATCTTTTCCACATCACAGCTGTTCTGCAGGAAAAGTCGGTTCCCTTCTCAGAAAACTACAGCCATGGTCAGCCTACAATATCCCAACACTCATTCCCGCTGGGACCTCGACAAAACCCACTCGGCCAATCCCGTCCCTGCGGTTCACCTCATGTCCGTAGCAGCTTCTGAATTAGCTCCTTCCAGTCTAGTATTATTATCCCGACCCAGCTGCCTCTGGTCGGCCCATGCCAACTCAAAGAAAAACTGACTCCCTCTCTCTCTCTCTGTAAATATCCTGTCAGAAGTTTCCTCTGGAGCACTGCTCTAAATCTGTCAGTTTCTGGTGCCACCGTCGTCCGTCCTGAACCAGAACAGAGTTTGGTCTGGACATGAAATGTTGCGACAACATGTCGCAAGCTTTTGGAGGAAGAATCTGCGGCCTTTATTTTCAGAAGAAAAGAAAGTGGTAGATGATTTGTGTCTGCATTGTTTTCATTCCTGGCCCCTTTCTGCCTTGGTGTTGACGACAACTGTGAATCATCACAATCAAGCACCCCTGGGTGTCATCAGCCTATCAATCCTCCTTCTATAAGAAGCCTGCTCCAACTTCCAGCTGCTGAGAGATGTCAAAGATGAAGCATGTTTGTCCTTACTGTTGGGAAAATGTCTGTTGTCACTCTACTGAATGTCGTCTAGTCACTTTTCCAGTTTGGTAAACCCTTGTTTTTATCTAGTGCCACCATAAGCTTACATGCAAAAGATAGACTGTGATCAGGGTAAACATAATTCCTACAAAGCAGCATGTTGTTTTGTCTGTATGTGCATGTTGGCATCGTAAAATTTATATTTCGCCTAAAGCACTGCCATACCCACGGTGTTGGCATCACTGTAATCCATAGACTATATAAAAATGGACTGCATGAAAGCGTCTCACTTGCCCCTTGGTGGCTGACTGCAGTAAAGGGTCATGAATCCTGCATCCTCCATGCTAGCAATTGTAACAGGGACCAAAGAGAGTCAAAGTACCAGCAAGAGATGGTTTATATCATTAGAGGTAGCTCTGATCACACTGATCTATATCCACGTGCTACTTTTTAAAGTTTCATTGTAGCTGCATGTGTACTTGCGCCATCTCCCAGTTGCTACTGCACAGAATGTGGCTCCTTTTTTAATACTGCAATCATCCGTTGTACAGATACTATAAAAGATATTTGTTCATTCAGCATAACTGTCTATTGTAACATGTTTACTGGCTAGCTTGATTATTTGAAGGAATTTGTTTAGTTTAGTTTTGGCAAAATGTGTTTTTTATGTGTGAAAACCAAATAAAACAGACAAAGTGAATGTTATTACTGTACAGATTATCTCATCAATCACGCTGGAGCCTTCAGTACATGTTTGACCGGCAGTTTAATCAGGTTGTTCCCAGTTTAGTAAAGAAGCTACATGCTAACAGGAGTGTAGGTTAAATATCCGGGCTCACCCTGTCAGCAGTTTGCTCTTTATATTTGCTGCTAATCGTCAGATGCTTAAGCTCAGTTTTCATTACTTTCACTTTTTAACCACAGCAGGGTTTTTGTACCGAGAGACCACAGAGCACCGCCAGAGACAAATGTGTAACAGTGAGAGTAGGATTATGTCATCTTAAGCTCCGGTTACCAGTGTTGGCTGTGCACAATCCAACTGTACCATTGTGTCTGAAGCTGCAAAACCAATGGAAAAATCATTAATTTGGTCATTTGCTCTTTATAATCAAAACAGTTTAACAAGTCCAGGACAGTGAGTGCTCTCTATCAAAACAAACCGCAGAATAAATGCTTCAGGTCTGACTGGAAATTGTTTTGGGAACAGTGTGGACTGGTATCAAGTGCCTCCCTGCTCCACCAGCTTTAATGTGCCTTTGTCTGCAGGATGAAACGACTTGTTCTTTCGTTTGAGCCTCACACTCCTCACATAAAGTTGATTCAGTGACTGCATATAGAGTAGGACTCCACATACATTACAGTTATATAATGCATAGTGGTGGGTGCTGCACAGTGCAGTGGAATGTGCAGTCGAACCAGGTGGCTTGGCAGGAGTTCAGTGGCGAAATAAGCCACGGCGAGAGGACGTTAAACCGCTCTGCCAAAGAACCAGAGGTCAAAGTGCAAAATGTGTGAATGAAAGAGTGGAAACTTTTCACACAACGCACATGCACAGTTGAAACAGTGTAGAATCTCTGCTATGTGGTTGATGCCTCTGCTGGCCACTGCAGTTAAATCCCTTCCACCTGTTTCTGACATATTGTACTCCGTAACAATGATAATATTAAGTCACCAGGACCTTTGACCACTTAAATCTAATCAGTTAATCTTTAAGTTCAGGTGACAACTTGTCAAAATGGGAAATTCCTCGAAGCCAGACATGAGACATCATGTTCAAGTGGCCAAAAACAAGTTTTGTGACCTTTGACCACCAAAATCTAACCAGTTCACCCATGAGTCTAAGTGAACATTTGTGCAGAATTTGAAAAGATTCTCTTAATGCATTCTTACCATAACACTTTAACAAGGAAATAAAGGGTTTTTCAGGAGGTCACAGTGAACTTTTCATCCTTGAGACCGGAGAAGTGTTTTGTTTGTGCCAAAAGTGAAGAAAATCGTGTTCACACGAATGTAGCGAATCAATGGACAACCCAACTGGCTGTTGCTGGCACAGAAGTCAAATAAAACAGCACCAATTCATGAAGATGGAAACTAAGTGAGGCACATAAATTACAGGAGTCCCAGAGGAAGACACCTGCGAGCCAGCCTTGTCTGTCTTTGTTTTCTGAACCGTCTCTGGGTTCAAATGGTTCATTTGGCTTCAACAGACCAGAGGAAACACAAACTGGCTGCCCTCTCACATTGTCCCTTTCCCACCTACATCAGGAAAGGGGGTGGGAGAAGTGGAAAGTAAGAGAAATTCAGATGGTGGCAGCTTTCACATTTAAAAACCATTTCCAAATAATGTTTGAGGGAAGAGAAACAATTGGGGAGAGACTGGAAGACAGAATAGAAAACAGGAAAACGAGGCTTAGGACAAGATTAACGTCCGAAGTGGAAGTTGGAGGGGACACGGAATATCATGATGTCAGCATGAGGGAAATTCCCTCTGGCAAAGAAGGTGTCAGATGATACAACACTGCTCCTGTTAACCCAGGAAAAGACCAGAAGACAATAGCGCATATATTTTCTGAAATTATAGGATGTTGGGCGACATGATCCTTGAAAGGTACCACATGCTCTGAGAAACCAATGCCCAGGTTGACTTTTGGCCGGCTGAACAATTTACTGCATGTCATGCTTTTACTCTTTTTTCCCCTGAAGATCATTTTCAATTTTGTGCAGATTCCAGGCATAAATCCCAAATATTTAACAGAACATTTTTGGCTGTGACTGGTCTAAAGCTCAATTTGGTTGCAATATACTTTTTCCACATGATTTTGTTACATAAGCTGCTTTCAGACATGCATTGAAATCTTTTTCCCGAAACTTTTCTGTGGGGGGGGGGGGGGGGTTGTATGTGAGAAATGTCAGAGTCAGTTGCTCTATACATTTTCTGGAACTTGTAAAATGCCCAATAAACATCAGAGTGAGCCCGTGTTAGAATTCTGCAGGAACATGTACAGAAAGTTCACAGCGAGCCAGTGGGCATGGCGATGATGTATCTAACACGCACATAGGAATACATACATGTATCTCATAATGAAGAAGAAGTGCCATGAAGATGTAGAAGAATATGTCAACTTTGAAAGACAATGAGATTTAAGGATGTTTGGCGATAAGGGCTGAAGCCGGTGTTGATGTGCTGTAACCAAAAACACATGATTTCTCTGCCCAATTGCCAACCCTCTTCTCCAGGAACATGTATATCTGAAAACTGAAAACTTAACCAGCTATAATCTAGTTACAATCTATTGCCTGTGCTCTTGGTTTATCATATGCACAATAACATGAGGAATGGGGAAGCAGAACTGACTAGCTGGCTGAGGAATAAGCAAAATCTGCGTCGGGCAATCTTATCCTTGTCACGATCATTCATGTCTCTGCCTCCCACCTCCAAAGCCTCGAGGCTGCATAGTCTCTTCTTCTCCCTCAGAGGCCCTTAATGCTCCAGCAAAATTGGACAGGCCACATGGGGATGGAAAGAGTTCAGACCTCCAGAGGAAACCGCTTCAGAAAACACAAGGGCCGCTGTGTTACAGGGAGAGAGTGAGAACAAGAAGGGGGGGCTGCAAAAACAAGAATAAGCCACTAGAATGGAACAGGCAGAAAGTCCATCCATTAGAGATCAGGGGGAAGCTTATAGGTGCTTGCAGAAATCTTTCTCCACCAGTTAGCTTCACAGTAAGGGTAGAATTCTTTGTTGCCTTTGGGTTGAGTTTCCTCTGTGTGTGTGTGTGTGTGCCCAAAGCTCTGCGGCTTGTTACCATGTAGCCCCACCACCACTCTAGGACAGGGGTATAAGGAAGGAATGATGGTAGAGAATGTAAAATAGGAGACGGTGGAAGGAATGAAGTCTAACCACAAACCCTATATCTTAAACCGGAGGACGAGACAGAGACGGATGTATATATGCCGTGTGTATGGAGAGCAAACACGAGAGACGCTTACACATCCCTGAGAGCCTAATTGAAACCAGACAACTTCATTTTTGCCTGCAGGAGAGGAAAATACGAAAGGGACAGAGGCAGAAAAAAGAAGTGGAGAGACAGAAAATGACATTTTGGGGTATTCAGCCTTCGGGGTCAGACATGGTGACCTCACGAACAACTGATGGAAACCAGCCAACAACAGTTTATTTTGTTTACCCATGAGAATTTTCTTTGGGGGTCCAAACATTCCCACAGGAAAAGCAAATACGGGTTCAGACGAAGGTCATTGTCTCATGAATTTGCATTTGTGTGTCCATCCGGCTCATCTGCATGTGTTTTGACTAGCTGTTAGCTTTTAGATAACATTAGTATATAATGGTGTGGTCTCCCCTGCATGACCTCCTGACTGCGCCAAATCACGCAAATCTGAAACAGCAAACTATGACAGAATCGGCTCCGTCTTAAATACATTAAACACGAGATTACCGAGGTTTATAGATTCTTCACAGAAAAGTCAGATAAAGGATTTCTTTTATTGTTGTGCAATAGTCTTAAATGTGTTTCCTTATCTGTTCAATTCTGTCACTTTCGATGAAAAGATCTCGAGTGTCTGCAAAAGGCTTCATTAGATTAAGGGAGTTAGAAAACTTGTCATGAGATGTTTCACAAAGCTTTAACACACACACACACACACACACACACACACACACACACACACACACAAACACACACACACACACATGTCTTCCCCCTGCCGGCCTGCTATTTTGATTGGTTTGGTGTGGCGCCAGACACATCTGCACTTAACACACACACACACTTTGAGAGAGAGAGAGAGAGTGAGAGAGAGAATTCTCGCTCTTCTTACTACAAAGCGCTCCACTTAAGTGTTACTGTGGTGAGCTGAAGCAGCAGAAATCCAACGGAAAGGGTCTCACACACTTCTTAATTGGAGTGAATCTTGCAAGTCAGCGCACAATTCCAGAGTGAAACCACACAACGCTAGAATTTTACTGAAGCGTTCACAGGGGGCATGGAACTCCCTGTAGCTGCACACACACACACACCTAAAGCTATAGTTTTAAATGAGCCGTGCAGCAGCTATGAGTGTTTCGTCATCCTTCTGATTCAATTTTATTTCATAGCCAACATTAAATTCTCCAACCCCCCCAACTGTATTTTATTTTTAACCGCATGTATCCAATGAACATGAGTCACTCTGAAGACACGTCCTTCCAGAGTTTCTTACAGTACAAAGAGGGTCCAAGTAGGTAAATCAAGCCCTCACGCTGACACAAGTGTTTCTCCCCTTTAGACTCTATCCACTGAGCCACATGTACAGGACGTGATTATAGCATTTAAGTTACATGGGACCGGCACCTGTGGTTTCATGTCAAAAGCATCAAAACTTGTGTGAGTCCAATGACTCCCCATAAACTTGAGCAACTAAAAATCTGTTTCAAAATAAACCTGGTAGCTTCAGCTTAATCATGGTAAACTGCGAAATAGGCATAAAAAAGTGCGAACATGCCTCCCATCCCTGTGAGTAGCTCCCTTCTGTCCCCTCACATCCTCATATGTTTGCAATGTTATCAAGCTTCTGCAGACTTAAGCTGCAAATATCTCAAGCAACGTTTGATACCGGACAAGAGTGCAATAAGTTTATCTTTGAAAGTAACGTTTTCTGCATGTTTACATTCATTCTTCGTCTCTGCAGTTGATATGAGCACATGCCTGCAATGTCCAAGAAACAAAGGAATCACTCAAGAGAAGAAGGGAGTAATGATAATCCTTTTGATTTTATTACATAGTCTGAAACCTAATAACCACTTCACATAAAGATTAGAATAATATGCTGTGTTGTGGAAGGTCAGAGCGAATCTATGGTGCCAACCTATCCTCACCAGAAAACCTTCTTGCATATTGAGTGTTTTATCAGAAAGGATTGGGGGGGTTGCAGGATCCTTTGCAGATACACTAATGTGATGGTATATTGTTGAGGGTTTCAGTCCTACCTGTGCTGGGAGAGAATCTGGCTCGGGCTCTTCCACTAGGACCTGCAGATCTCCGGTTGGTCCCGCGTCCCCGGCTCCTAATCCTGTCATGAGAGCTGTGTCCAAGCCAAAAAAAAAACAGATCCTGCCGGGCTGCCTGTAAACTTAGAGCCTGGAGTGAGGCAGGAATGACTGGCTGCTCCTCCACACTCTCTCTCTCCCTCTCCCTTGCTCTCCCCTTCTCTCTCTCTCCTGCTCTCTCTCTCTCTCTCTCTCTCTCTCTCTCTCTCTCTCTCTCTCTCTCTCTCTCTCTCTCTCTCTCTCTCTCACTCCCCTGCTTTTCACCCACTCAGCTGGATTGCACTCTTCACAGCGTGAGGAAAGACAGAGATAGAGCCTGTGAGCAAGAGTAGCAAAAAGAAAAACTGAATCTCAAAGGAGCCACAAGCACAAGGCTGTGTCTGGTCAAACACATACACACACACACACACACACACACACATGTAGGAGGGTTGTAGCTTTGCACTGTTAAACCGATAGCCGACCACTCGGATATGTTGGCTAATTGTCCTCACGGATGGGGAGAGGGGAGGGGGGGCCCTCTGTTTCAAAATAGCCAGAGTCCACATCCAACATCTGCGTTTGATCTCTGCTTTACTGTAAGATCTCTCCTTTTGTTACTAGGCCTTGTAAGACATTACCGTTCATGTTGCAGCAACACTTTGGCAAAGTTTTTTTGCATTCAGTTTGCCACCTGCCAGTTGAGTTGCATTGACTTCCAGTCGTGCAGGAGATGAAACCCTACACTTTTATTTATAGTAATTTATTTCATGCCATTTGTCAGCAGTGTGGCTCTAGGGTTGGCAATGTTAGCCACTTTGGTGCAGACTAAAATAGAGCAGCAACTTTAGCATCAGTTGTCATCGGTGTTTGTTCTGACAACCACTGTGGGGAGTGGCCCAGGCTGGATTTTTCTGTCCGAACCCAATGGACCCTGATTGAAAAACTAACCGATTGCTGCATTATTTCAAAAGGCATGATTTATCTAGTTGTGAGTGTGAATGGTCATTTTACTGTACCATACACAACTAGGGACAATACACAATGTCAGCTGGGATTTGCTCTAGCTCCCCCTGCGACCCTCAAGGGACAAGTGGTGATGAAGCCAGGTACATGAGGCTAGCTGACAGCCTCAGATTTTCCGTTATAATGATAAACGGCTCTTCAAATTTTTTTAATAACTTTTCTATTATGCAACAAGTTGTTTGACCCAGATTTATTTGAATCCATTTTGTCTGCTTCATTTCTTTGACATGTGCAGTAAATCGAGTGCAGCTCCTGGTGTCCCTGCGCTGGTAAATCGTTGCGTAATTGTTTCCCATTGCATTGCATCTTGCATATGTACTCATGAGTCAGTGAAGAGCGAGTCCCCCATTGGCTGAACATTCCTTATTACTTGTTGCTAACATGAACCAGTCGGCCTCTCTGACACAAAACAGCTCCCGCAGGAGTGGACTTATCAAACTAGTGAGGGGCGTCCAGCGTAATCCTGCGGTGCCAGGGGACGGTGATCCCCCGATAACCAGCATACTGCTGCCTCTCCTCTCCTCGGAGAGACACAGCTCCATATTAGGAACACCACTCTGCACCGTCTTAAAGGGATTGTTTACTGTCAAACACTTCAAACTGCTTGAGGGCACTTGCAGCAGAGCAACAGTCCCCACTGAGGAAGAGGAGGCGCTGGGGGGGTTTCTGAACAGGCTGTAAAACAGTCGGGCTGCCTGTTAACCAGTGGATGTACAGTAGCCTGCAGCACCTCACAAACCTGCATGCATCACCTTTCCACACACAGCTGCAAAAAGCATGCCTACCCGGGCATGAGGAGGGGCTGTTATTAATGTGCCAGGCCAGCTGCGGTGCCAGTGGGGAGATGAAGGCTGTCAGCCTTGTTAAAAAGCTCCAAGCACATTCTTTTAAAGAATCTGACTGATCTTTGAACCATTTGCATCCTCTTTCAAAGGTTTTTATAGCATCTCTGTTCTAAATAAATGTCTCAATAAATCTTGAATGAAAGTGAAACGTGTCTAATGTATGCAGATTAAACAGATTCAAGGCATGTTTATGCTTTGTTATAACCTTTAAAAACCGATGACTGTGCTAGATAACATCAGAAAAGCTAAACAGACAAATCACACAGTATCTAAAGCAAGTGCATTGAAATGACTGAAAGCCATTGACTTCCTGGGAGGTAGTACATCTATCTAAATGTCTATATAATTGATATGCTTTGGAGACTGCGTGTCAGTTATATAATGTAAACACAAAGACTGCCCTCTAATTAGGCTAAAGTTGCATTTCCTCCACTGCTTCCATCCGTCGCCACAGGGAAAACCCGATGTTGAGGATGGTGGCCGCAGTGATTTCCTGCCAATAGATCAAAGGAGCGACTCCCCAAATCCCGTTGGACAAACTGCACAAGTCTTCATTCCTCTTCTATCTCTGCCTCAGCTGTCAAGGCCAAATGAATGAGAGCAGACGGGGGGGAAAAAACAGTCCCTTGAATCAAGTGTTTATTTTGGTTCCACAGAAGATTTAAGCATCTTCCTACTCTCTCAATAATTTTTAAGGCGCTGACCTTCTATTAAATTGAATAAACTCTCTGTTTTCATTTTCCTTTCCCCTGGTGGCTGGCTCCTCCATGTTCATAGATGGGACATGGAATAGGCCAGTGATAACGATTATGATCATGTTTTAATGATGATAGATTTTCCTCATTAAAGGCAACTACTTTGTTTCATTTAAAACAATTTGTTGATTTTTCTGGTTTAACAACTGAGGCTGATGCAGATAGGGGAAATATTGACATTTATATGAATTCAGAGCTTCTCTAATTTGTTGTGAAGGTCGGCTGGTAACTCTGCAAAGAAAGAGATTATGAGAAGGATAGAGCAAAGTTGGGAACATGTTTTTTTTGTCCGAAACCCACTCTTTAATTTGGTGCATGGATGTTTAATCAATTATCTCAGCTCCTCTACAGCTGCTTGTTCTCTTATTTTCCATGTCTGTCTCTGTTTGTATTTCTTTCTCGACGTCTGTGCGACTCCCTTCGCGTCCCTCTTCTTCCTCAGTCAGGGTCCCCCTGCTTCTCTGTCTGGCCATGCTCCAAGACAGGCTGAAAACACATTTGAGATACACATGTACACACAAACACACACTCATGGACTATTTAGACAAGCCAGATGACCCCCATACATCCATCTGCGGAGGCTATAAACTTAAATCCGCTGAATCAAAGCCCCACACACTGAATCCTTCCTGTTAAAGTCTGTAGCACCGATTCAGTCATTGGACACATCAAGACTTTAAATCACTTCAACATTAGTTTTCCCCTCATTCGTTATCTTGTATTTTTTCCTCTCACTTTTGTTTCACTTGTTATGTCATCTCTGTCTATCTTTTCACACGTGTGTGTGTGTGTGTTTTCCCTTTCTATCCTCTTTCCACTTCATTTGGTGATTTATTTGTTTTGCATAATCCCTCCCTCTCTCGCTTCCTCTCTCATTATTATTTTCTTCTGTGCTTCGCTGAACCTAAAAGGGTAGATATGAAGGGAACTGGACGAAGGGAATAAAAATATCTATCATCCGAACGTGTCACAATCTGTCAACCTCTGGTGTCGCGTTGCGACGCTGTGCAGAAAAAAACTTTGCAATATATAAATAATGCATCACATAGTAAACCGAGTGTTTGTTGCAGCCTGTCACTGGGTGTCGTGGCGGATTAGAGGATCATAATATATCCCAACAATGAGCTACACAGACAAATGAAGGCCGTCGGAAGAAAGACTAAACAGAAAGAGATATTATAAGCATTAAAGACATTAAATAAGTGTCGAAGAAGAGAAACACACATCTGTCCTGTGATGACGATAAAACGCTTTAACTGTAACTTTGTTTGGAGGAAGAACTGTTGTTCATCCAGGCTAACGGGAGAAGTTGGAAGGGAAGTTGTTTGGACACGTTTTTATCATCGACCGCTGTAATAAGTTGAGTGTCACAATGAATGAATCCCATCATATAATGTACTGTAGGTCATCTGTCAGAAGTATTCAACTTAACTAAAAACAATCAACTCAAAACAGGGGGGACCAGAGACGTAACGACAGATGTAACCGTTTTTTATGTTTTAATTGTTACACACATTACAATTCATTTATTGTTGTAAAACTTTAAAATAGATTTGTAGTAATTCAATTTCATGTAACTCCTCATGTTGACTGTGATGGATGTGTTGATAGCAGCTGTATTTACAAACTGTGAAGTCAATGGTCTGTCTTGCCTCTAATGAACCTCTCCTGTTTCTGATTTATCACTGCTCAAAGCTCCTCTCCCTTATGTGATAAAACAACAACCCAGTGCAAATGTCTTATCTGTCTCCCTGCTCGGAGAGAGGCTTCTCTCTCAGGAGCCAAAGGGATCAAATTACATTAAACAGAAACAAGCTTTTTGTTGCAGAAACAGCTTTTGGGGAGTCAAGGGCGGGAAAGAGGATTAAATGCTTAGAAATGTCACCACAGGAACATCACACCCTTTCCCCTAGTCTGTAGAGCTGCACTACATAACATCAACCACAATGCCAGTATTTTATATTAATTATCAAAATTGACCTCTTTGAACTCGAACCAACAACCTGTAGGTCAAAGGCCGTGCCTGCGTAACAGACCATATGAAAGCTTAAATTCAAGTTATTTCAGCCCAGAGGCTAGCTCCTCCCTATGAGGAGTGCACCGCGAGGTCACCAGGAGAAGTTATCCACCACCGGACATTATCCCGTGCCAAAATGATTCCAGGAAAGAGCAGTGTTTTCAACGCCTAAAAGCAAATACACATGCGCACGCATGTAAAACTAATTTGCATAGAAGAGTTTGGCTGCTTCTGCAACTTTGTGTTGAGCTGCAAGTCAAGAAAGAGCTCCCTTAAAGCAGAGCTGCCGGATATTAAGAGTTTGTTACATGGTTGGGTAGACAGATACCAAACCGAATAAAATCAAGTATGTTTTCCGATTTGTTGCTGTTCAATCATCTGTCTTCGGTTATGGTATCTTTTCCCCATTAGAGATGAAGGCTTATCAAACAGGAACAACGACCACAAATCATATTTACAATGCAATGCAGTCATTATTAACTGCAAATGTGTCTCTCATTGGAAACAATATGTATTTATTGTCCTATTAAAAATAAGAAGGAAATACTCATATTACTCAAAGTAATATTCCATAAAGGAAGTGGAGTTTTTAATGAATCACATTTTCTCAAGAAACAAAGACACTAACGCCAATTGTGTGGTAAGGAGTTGTTTCAGTGTGTTGGATTCAAGAACCCTTAAAAGATCACAGATAGATTGAGGCTAAGACACTTGAATTGATCAGGGTTAAAAAAAGTGCATCCTTAGGTTAAGAGGACCTTTGTAGTCATGAATGATGATATGATGATAATTAACACATGGTTAAGGTTATGGGAGTAAAAGAAACAATGCTGAATATCAGTGACACACAGGATGTACGCAGGGCTGATGGGTGATGCAATCAGGCGAAGACATCAATGCGGCATAATTCGTGACAAATCTGAATAAGCTGTAGATTGTCTCTGCAAAATAATTGGTTGCAAAATGTAGTATTTTAGTACACTCTATGATGTCATCTTCTGACATCTTAACAATGTCCCATGTCAATACTGTCAATCTTCCGACCAATATAAAGTTTAGATTGCAGACATATCTTGATGAAAGGGATTGATCCAGACCTTTCAACAATCAACTCCAAAAGGGAATCATCTGGAGATATCCCTCCAAGTTGTACTCTTACCAAGTTTGGTAAAAATCCGTCCATGTTTTGTTGAGTTGTTTTGTACACAAACATACAGATAGGGCCGAAAACAATATCCAGCTACGAGGCTACGTCAGCACGCAGGTTAATAGAAGGTGGCCTTGAGTGTTTCATTGACCCATCATTCATGCTGACCTCCTCCTACCACAGGGTTTGTTGCTTTCTCTAGAGGTCACCTGACAACAAAGCGTAGCCCTAAGACATAATGAACTGCTTGCGCACAGGTTGTATTTTTTTGTTACAGGAGGAAAGATTTGCTCTTTTCTGCAGCTTCGCCTCAAGGGACATGTGCAATCTTTAATATCTCGTCAGTCTCTGTTACTTCAGTACACCTCTGTACGCTGAGTAAACCCATATGACAGCATGCTGGAAAGAGAAAAAGTGAAATTAGCATATTGGCAACTTCCTCCAAGCATAATTGCATTGACTGAGGAATCTTTACCCCCTTTGCTGCAGACTGGATTGAATTACAAATACATTTCAAATACATCTGAAAAACTTTCCAGTTACTCAAATTGTTTTTATACCACCATACAGAGCCAATTTAGATTTATCATAAATGTATCAAAAAACTGTTTCAGTTTTGGACGTGTGTGCAATGACATCTGTCCCCTACCGGCTGAACTAATGTATTGCTAATGTATTTTATATGTGACCTGCAGGGTTTGGCTTATTCTGTATTCATTACATACAGATGTGTTTTTTGGCTCTGAATTGTCTTTTATTTGAAATAGTTTCAATCTCCGCTAGGATTCTAAACTTGTGTTCGCCCAAGATATATAATAAATATCCCTGTGTGGTAAATATCTGGTCCCACTGTTTCCACCCTAGTTTTCTGATGTAATGGCCCAATCCATAACAGGAATCAGCCATGAAATGGAAATCATCAACTTGGCCCCTTCAAACAGTTGATGTAATTTTATCGAATGAAAAACTGAATTCGTTTTTTTAAAGCTTATCCGAGGATCCAGTAGAACACAAATCTAAACTGTCTGTTTGACCTAGAGTGGCATAGTGGATGGAAAATTATGTCTCTTTTTTCACTAATAAATCCCAAAGTGGGGGAGTAGGGTCTCAAAAACCTGGTCTGAAAGTGGGTAAAACCAATCTGTGACCTATGAGGGAGGAACCACTGGCAGCAATTAACAAATCTTGGGTGTAAAGTCAACGAGAAGCATTGGACATATTGACATAGATGCTGCTGGAGCATCAATTACATTTGAGCTGAATAATCTATCTTCACGAAAAGAAGAGGAAGAAACAGCAATGGAGGCATTTTTTGTAATGTATGATTGTATATTGCTCTTTCAACCATCTTTGGCAGACGTCATAGACAGATGGCTCAACCGATTCCCTGCCAAGTACTTTTCGAAAACTCCTGTCTTTTGTCCAAACAGTCAGTTTCCAAAAGAGCTTTCTTCAAACCATCTGGTGCGTCAGGTGATTATCCGACCTTCTACATCAGAAGACTCTTTAGATGTCCCTGTTATTGATCGACAGATGGAGGAGAATGAGTGAAGAAGGAACAGTGGAGAATAAATCGCAACAAAAGTTCCTCAGGGCCCAATACTGTGTTCCTTGTTTATTTTTTCAAATTGTATCTTTTAATCCTTTGCTTCTCTTAAATGTTATTTCTTTTATTCTTTAGGCTTCTTTGACTTCCTCACTTGCTTTTTTCTTTCCTTAGGTCCTGTCTATAATACATCATTAGTAATGAGTGAGCTCTACTGCCTTTCTCTGGTTGTTTCACATATATGTTAATGACTATCTGCTCAACCTCAGCTTGTCTTTTGACGGCTGTCATCGTCCACGCCTTTTAAGTTTCTGGAAATCATTTTTATTTTGGAATAAAAATCCACTCATGTGTGAATTGCTCACTGCATTTTTGCCTTTGAGTTTGACTAAGACTTTGATGTGTTTTTCTGTTTCCACTTGCGGCCAATTGGAAATCATGTAATTAGATCTTTTCCTGCAGCTGCCACCATTACCAGCACTTTTCCATCACACTTTCACTCTATATAAAAAAACTATATCTGATTTGGGCCACTCGATTTTACCACCTCAATGTTTAAGTTATGTTGCTCAAGTTTTGCATGTTGAATTTCATAATTTTTGTATAGACCAGAGTATTTGCCATTTACAATCTGTCTAACATTCAATGTGGTTTTTATCAAAAACACTAAACTCAGGCTAGAATCTGCCAATACTTATCGACCATTTTATCACCATATTACATGTATTGAAATCAGGTGATGTCAGACTTCCATATAACAGTGAGAAATAAGAAATCCTGGACCGGACCGTTAATCCCAATCTGCGCCAACATTTTATTGCTTCCTCTGAGAGTCATTTCCCCCTCTCTCAACAAAGTGTGATCGGAATTGGTTTAGGTTCATGAAAACACACAAGCTAACAAAAAAAAACAACAAACAGCAACAAAAAATCCTAACCTCTTTAGCAAAGGTAACGACTGTCAACTTAAGTGTTCTTAGATGCAGCCCCAGGAGGACTTTTATTTGAAAGTTAGTTGTCAAGTTATCTTTCCAGGAACATCATGTCTATTCTTAGCTACTCCACCGAAAGCCGACCCTCAGTCACCAGCCTCCGTCTCCTGATCTCTTCTGCAGCGTCGTGCTGGCTTTGCGAGCAACATTTAAACATCTGTGAAACTGCATGTTTCTTTAATTTGATCTTTAATTGGATCTTTTATTGAGTCTCTAGTTTCTTCTCGAAAGGCTTCAATCTGTGAGTTTTAATAGGACAACGGCACCGTAAACCTCAGCCTCTAATAGGGGCTGTGGTGAGTGTGTCACGGCGCTCTGATGCCGAGCCACTCTGTTAACGTGGCCAGCTGTTTACAGCATCTGTCACACAATAGCACAACGACACGTTTACACAAACTCACACAGGTATAGTGGAATGCTCTCCGCTGGGATGAGGGTGTTTCCCCTTCGCTGTTTCAAATACCTTTCAGCTGCTCAACATTAATCACACTTTAAATTCAATTTAGTTGTTTACATGCATATTAAAAGATTGATTCATTTAAAAATAAAAATTGCAAGTAGCTAAAAAGTAATTGCAGGAGACATCAAAGGGAGGCTATTTATGTGATTCTTACAGTCGACAAATCACCAACCACTGCCGTGAATAGGAGCATTATTTAAACATGACTGTGTCGACAGTAATGGAGCAAGTAAACTGCTCAGTGGATTCAAATTTTAGCCTCAAATTGATTTAATTCATAAACATGAAATTACTTGTGCTGAAGTGTAAAATTAACTTCAGCTTTCAGGGCATAAAATATTCTGCGGCCCATGAGAGCTGGTTTTGCCTGCTCTGTAATCCAAAAACAATCAAGTGTAAAGTCGGATATATAACCCGCTCACCATGCAGACAACATGTCATAGGCAGTCAAACCAGGAAAATACTTTATATACATGTACCATGGACTGCATGTATATTTACAAGTGTTTCCCCAACTTGAGTCGTATATTAATAAAAAGAAGAATGATAAATTATGAATTCCACAGTGGAATTAAAGAGGAAGTGAGCTCTTTGGGACAAATCCAAGTAGTTTTTTATGAATATGATATCGGCTTTAAAAGCTGTTTCACAGACGCGTGAATCAGAAGGTGCTAATTGACGTTACGTGGACAAGAAGTTGAGTAAAACTGTATTTACAGTAAGTAATGTATCATAAAATTATAATAAGACACAGAGCAGCTGATGTTGGATTTCCTTGATCTGTGTCACCACCTCGTCCCGCCCTGATTGCTGTCACCTAGCAACAGAGCAGAAGTTGGAAGCCAAACACTGCTTGTGACTCCCAGCCCAAACTCCCAGAATCCCTCACTGAAACCTCAGGAAGACGCCCTTCCTCCCTGTTGCTGGATCAGGTCATCTAACCCCATCCGACACCGCTGTCCTCCTCAATGCACTCCTGCTCCCTCCTCGGCTTCCTGATCCTAGCGTGAGGAATCTTATCAGCCCGTGGACAGTGAAGTCCGCTGGGGTGGCTCCTCCTCCACATGGAGACCGTCATCCATCCTCTCTTCTTGTCATCCTTGTTCGTTTTTGTTTTTAATATAATTTTCTAATATAACTAATTTTGTCCACTTGTATTTCAGGCTGTTATAATAACACATACAATCATATTCGGATGTTATCCTTGCACATTATTCTTTTTTTGCATGATTTAAACGTGTGTTCTCTCCTGCTCAGGCCTCTTGCTTCAGCTCCGTAAAGAACAGTAAAGATGATGTTTTATAGCTTGTTGGCATTTTTGCATGATTTACTACAATAAAATATGTCCCATTCTAATTCAGATTTAACTGCTTTAATCCAGTGTCTTTACCAGGTCAAAGGAACGACTGATTAATAACAAGGCTATCTTTCAAAGCTGCTGTATAATACAAAGTCTCCTGTCTTAATTTATGTGACGTTGCATTCATCATGTAAGCCGAGAGGCCCCCGAGCATCCTGAGCTCCGTAAATCCAAGATTTTTGGGCTGTGATTTCAAGCAATCGTCCAAAAAGAATTTTTTCTCCAAATTATTAATATCATGTCAGAAAGATTTGTTGTTTCATTTATTTATTAATATCTATCATATTTGCCAATAAAGGAAATGCTTGAGCAACACCATACTAAAGATGTGCTCCAACAAATATTTGTCCTCACTAACAAATTTACAAGTATACTGTTAGTGACACAATCATGAAAAGCAAATTTACAATACATGTGTGTTAGTTTAATGTATATTATTTTAATCTGATGCTTCATCAACCAACTGTACAATAAATACAAATGAATACAAACAAAATATGACATATATGTAGCTTAGTGAAAGTTAACCCTGAACTAACCCTTTTTCCAAGAGAAATTCCCCTGATCTAATCTCGGACTAATCTAAGACCTTTGAAAATTGTTAATATTTAAGGTAAATGCTTTGGGAAGCAAACAAATGTCCCTGTTTCATAACAAAAAATCCATCTTCTCTCTTCCATTCTTGGTGTAAATGTTTGTGATCGATGCTGTATTGTACAGTGTAGGTTTTTGTGAGTATTATTCTGTTGTGAACATGTCCGGTGAGCATAAAGACGATTTCCCATGAAGGTTCTGTTCTCACTTGAACATCTGCTTTCCAGCACTGACTGGCCAGGATGTGATAATGACATGGATGTAGATATATGTGTGTGTGGTGTCGACTCTGAAGAGGCGCCAGCTTCACGTCTCGCTGTCTGTTTCGTCTCTGAAGGAAATTTCCGTCTTTTGTTAACTGTCTGACAGCAAGAAATCTTTGCAACTGGAACGCAGACCTCCAAGACCAAACAGTCCCCTAATAAAACCACAGTTAAATTCACTGGACCTGGATTTTGCACCAAATTTACCACCACACCCCCGCAACCAAGTTTTGCGTAATCCTGGCAACAATCAAATCACGATAAAAACCTAACCTCCTTGGAGGATATAATAAATCTTGTAACGGAAATACTCAGAGCTGACAGAATCGAATAATCAAGAGATTAGTCGTCAAGCGAAATAAGTTATGAAACTGTTTAGATCAGTGATCACTTGATGAAGTCATTCAAGAACCAAAATACAAATCGTTCTGTGGCTCCAGATTCAGAAAAATTGAGATTTTCTGTTTTCAAAATTGTTATATTTTATTAACTCGAGATCTTTCTTTTTATTTTTGCTCAGACAAACAAAAAAAATCTCTACATGAGCTGTGGGAACTCATGTAGAGATTTTTTTTTCCCCACACACTGAACGATTAACCACTACTACACCCGACTGACTGCAGCGGATGCGCTCTGAGCAGGAAGTGTGTAAGGAGCTCCCTGCAGGGTCTCATCGCTGCCATGCCACAGGAGAGGAGCTGATTGGTCCAAAGGTTCCGATGATGTCAGCGCCCAAGTTTCCTGAGGATAAAAGTGAAGGAATCTACAGTTGTTCTGCAAACATTATTTTCTTATTATGATACAACGGAGGCTTGTGTCTCATTATCTGCAGATCTGGTTATAATTTAAAAAGTTAATGTTTTAATCACAAACATATCACGGAAAGTGGGTGAAAGCATTTTTTTTACGCAGCTATAAAAATGAATGTCATACTATGAGACAAAAACATCTGTTTGGGTTTGTGAGGCTGTCACCCCACAAGGAACTACAGTGTTACTATAAAGTCCTTTATTTGAGACTAGAGGCCAAAAAGAGCTCAATAAAAGTTCCTCTGATTTAAAAGTTGGACTCTCTCCGCAGGCTCCATGTGTTTCTACAGCAGATCACATCAATAAAAACATTAAAAAAAAGGAACTGGTCCCACGCTCTGAAGAATCTCTGGTTTTTATCTTTCAGGGTTTATTCAGAAATAATTTTGTTGAGTTTGCAAAAAACATAGAAACGCACACATGCTCACACAGTAAATTCTTCTGAGATCCCGGTCAGAAAGATCAATCCTAAGCCGAATAAGCTTTCTACAGCTGTGAAACATTCAGTTCGTTGATCCCAAATTAAATTTTACAACTATGAGTCTCAATTAAAGATTTAATATGAATATATTTTGTCCATTTTAAGTTAAATTAAGACAGTAACAGTATTTTCTTCAATAACTGGTGCTATTGAGCAAAGCCAAGATTAACAATTCATGGTCTACAATGAAAAAATTTGTATATTTAAAGGCGTTCTTTATACTTAAGTTTTCCATTGGGAATTTGAACAACGACACGTACTGTCTGTAATGTTGTACGCTGCTTGTGTACTAAAAGGAAAAGTACACAATCCACAGCCACAACATGTTTGGGCACTGACCGACATACCACACAGCTGAACAAGGGTTCAAAGGTCAGGAAGGTCCTCACCCTGGAGCTGCTTATTTTCATTCCAGGATCTGAGCATCTGCTCCCCTTCACTCATGGACTGAATGACTCAGAAGTACTACAGAGATTCAGGGCCGTGGTGAATAAGAAAAAATCAGAGATTATTTGGGAATGTTAGAGTAAAGCTGCCATTGAGTAAAAATTCATAATAGTACAAGTAGAAAGTTGTTATTTGAGACTAAAGTCGTAATTGAGAATAAAGTCATTGCTGAGCAGTCATTTTTTTTTACATCTTTTCAAAGTCCTGATACCTAGATAACGTGGTGCTCATGTATCAAAAGATGATGTATTTAGTTATAATTGAAACAAAAATGATAAAGAAACAAAAACACTCAACATTCCACATTTCCCCCTTTAAGTGGCCCTAATACTCCATCATACAGTAGCTACATTTTTAGACATCCTCTAACATTATCCACGTTTGGTTGAAGGTCTCAGCCTCTTCTTTTTAAGAGCTCATTAAACTGACCACATGGATGGTGGAGTCAGGAGGATTTGGGGAAAGAGGACTGGGTCAGTGTGGGGGGTTAGTTTCCAGCTCCAGACTGGAATGACTTCACTGAGACAGACAGAGTGAGTCATGACCTCTTTAAGAAAAGAAGTATATGAGCAGATGTAGATAAACACACACACTTTTTAGTTTGTTTGTTCTTTTAACCCCTTTCTCCTACTTAAAATAGAAAAGGGGGCAAATCAGAATGTGTCATTCGTGAATTTAAGAGGTTTCAAAGGGGCTTTGTTTTCCTTTAAGGACACAGAAATCTCCTCCACGTCAGCCAGAGCTCTCTCTCTCTCTCTATACTCTGTAATTTTGGTTTCTGGGGTGTAGGCTACTCCCCGAGGACCCAAACCCAAAAAGTCTCCGTACTGCAGAGAAGCCTTTGCAGCCTGGTGCCGACCACAAACAGGGAAAAACACAGACGCACAAAATAATTTATGGACTAGGCATATCATGCAATGAAAATGAAATGTGCCTTCTTCAAGAGGGCACCACCAACCATGGAAAAGTATAGTCTGTTTCTGTGGTTTGAGCATTGAGTCAAACAGAAAGCAAAACAAAGGAGAGACGTAGGGATTTTGATATGGATTAGTTTTAATTCGGCAGAATGTAGGGTTTAGGCATACAAGTTTGTTTCCTGCACATTGTTACAATGACTGTATGAAAGTTAGGTTATTTTCTTGTTGTTTGAAATATGCATTATTTCAAGGTATGATGTGTACATTTTAACCTGACAAGATCGCTATGACTATAAATAATTTGTCAACGGTATCAATTTTTAACAAAAATTAAACGTAAAACAATAATCATAAAAGAAAAGACCAGATGACTTGCAACATCTGTAGTATTTCTTTCTCATTTGCAGGTCCTGCTTGTCTTTCCTTATATACTTTCTATAATAATCATTTAAAGGTATTGATATTGTTTTTCCTTCCTTTAAATGTCTATCCTTGATGTTCTGGGTCCGAACTAATTGATACTGAAAAACCACATCCTTTGTTTTTACTAAGAGTTATTACTGTATCATTCACACACACACACACACACACACACACACACACACAAACACAGACTTATTTCAACAACACTGAAGATGGAAGATAAAACGATAAAAGCTGGATAAAGTAAAAAGATATAATAACCCTACGGTAAAGATCAGAGTAGAAGTAGAGAAGAAGAAAAACGACATGGAGAAAGTCTGACGTGTGAGAGATGATTTGTTTCTTCGCCCTGACCATCGTTACCAGGGAGGGCAGCGTTTCCGAGGATGTGGCTGTCTGTGGAGCGCTGTGGCTGGGATGAAAGGGAAGGAAGCCAGGCGACCATGGAGGATCCCTCCCTGGATCTGTGGGGAACACACACACACACACACACACACACACACACACACACACACACACACACACACACACACACACACAAGCACACTCACACACAGAAACACAAAGCAAGTGTGTATGTAAATGAGAGGAGGCTATCCTCTCAATCTGGTGAACAGATGAAGTTAATTGTTTCCGTTCTGCTTAGCAGGCGATGTGCAGCTCTCAGAGAAATTAAATTACACTCACAACACTTCTTTCCTTCTCTATTTCCTTTCCTCTTTCTTTCTTTATTAAAGATGTTAACACCTTCTGGATTAGTGATTAAGTCTCCTGTGATGTGACGACACCTGCACGTGCACTGTTCTTCCAAAACGTTGTTTCGTCTGCTGCAGGAACAAAAATGAAAAGCCGTCACCTCTGTGCAGGGGTGGAATACAGAATCTTTACTGAACTGATACTGACACAACAAAACAACAAGTCCTGTGGTTCCCCTACAATATTCAGTTGCAACACATGTCTTAGGGGTTTATTCCATTTCTTCTATTCTTTGTTTTGTAATAGCTTGATTCAGGTAATTAGTTACACAGAAAAAATTACTTAATATTCATTTTGCGAGTTTTCTTTTCCATCTTTGGTTTTTGGAAAGTAATCACAGAAGCCAAATATTTGGGGACGGATGGTGTCATTTCTAACAATGCATTATATTCTATAAACTTTGTGTTTTTAAATACAATATAATAACCTAAAACATATAACTGTAGTTTCATTTGAGTAAAATTTACAATTGATGTATAGACATTTTGGATTTGGACGGCCTGAGGAGGATCCACCTGTTGAGGCATTCTGGTCTCAAATGAGTTTTACACCTCAGGGTTTGTGGGTGTATCCTGACAGGGATTAGTTTAAATCCTACAGTGATATGAACAGAATGTGGAGGTTAAGTAAATCTTCTTTGAAACAATGGTAGCACTTAGATCAGCTCTGGTTTAGTCTGAACCTTTATATATACAGTCTATGGTCTGAACCAGGTGTTTATGTAACATGAGTCTCAGTGAGGATCAAATCAAACTGTCCCTGATCTGTTTGTTTGGATCCGACATTTACTCATGTGACCCGTGTGACCTCTTCTCGGCTCTGTGATGTCGACCATGAGATCCACACAGTTTTGTGGGAAGCAGTAAAATTAGATACAGGACCATCTCTTCTTTCCTCAGTGGAAACAGCACAGCGGTTGTTTTTATTTCACTCTAATCCCCCCTGGACGTTTGCAGGGTGTTCTTGGATAAGTTCCACCTCAGAGGTCAGGGAGGGTCACGTACCTGCGATCAATTAACCGGCTGCTCCGCCATGTTTTCTGTCTTTTCAAAACACGAGCAAGGATTTATACATGTATTTGACTCTATAAACTGCCTCTTGCTCGTGGCTTCACTTTGTTTTACTGGTTACAATCCAAAACCATTCATGTGAACAAAGAGTGATTCAGTGGGTTCCAGTAAACTATAATTAGACTGGGCATTTAAGGTGAAAGGCATAGTTGATTTTTAGCTTTTTGCATTAGCATTTAGCCTGCAACGTTTTTCTCCTCTAATGATTTTTAATTGCTCTTTAAAGAGTGTTTCCGTATTTATTTCATTCTTGGGAATCAACATTTATATGAATAGAGTCTCAACGCCGTGGTTGTTTCAATTGTCACCAGGCGGGAGAGACTTGACTGATCTTAGAGAGAAAAATGTGTTTGGCACAGGAGAGTCCATCTTGGAGACACAATAGAAGCTAAGAACAGAAAATAGCTGTTGTTAAAAGAGAATGTAAAGACGATAAAAAACATTCTAAAAGTGCTAAAATAAATGTGCATTATAAAACCTTATTACTGGTGAAAAGATTTGACCGGGAGTACAGTATACATATATCCCACAGACAGTTTACAAAGATGGACGACACATTTTTATAGCACCATATAACTAATAAAAAACAATCTTACCAGAAAATGAAAGACTTGAAGACACATCAACAACTACCTACAATGACAGAAACCATTTTTTGAGAAGATTCTATTTGACATGTACTTTTTAATCTTGTCCCTGTCCCATCCACTGACATGGAGAATGCAGAGTTAACAACCTTTACTGCAGCCAGACACCAGGGGGAGATCAAGAGGATTTGGCTTCACCTTCGGGAAACTGTCATGTCGTCCATCTTTATATCCCAACTGTGTTGTATCCATGCAACAGTTACATACATGAGCAGCAGCACATGTGCTTCCTTCAGAAGTGTCAAAGGCCGCGTGAGCAACAGGCTGCAGCAAAGACCACATCAAAGTTAAGGAGAAGATGAGACGCTTTAAACTACTGAGTCAAGCTGAGACCGTGGTGAATCCATATGTGTCTGCTTATACTGCACAAACAAGTTCTTCAAAACTCCATCAGAGAAAATGCTTCCTAACTGCCACAACACACAAGAATAGCTTCAAAATGACCAGGAAATACTATAAAATCAATATGTTTATGTCTTTTATAGCTTCCCTTTCTCACAAACTTCCCGAAAGAGGACAGATACGAAACTCATTACTTCACTCCAGAGGCCTGTACTGGCAAATCTCAACAATCAGAGGCTTCCCATGTTTCTTACAAAAACACACACAGACACACCCGCAATATTTAGACCAGGTGTTGCTGCCATTGGGCTGAAAGAGATGTCATCTCATAGAAAAGGATTATTAAAGGATGGTACATGGGCCAAACTAAAAAGTCCAAGTAAATGTCAAATACGTTTTTCTGAAAGATGTTTTTTGTCACTTAAGTTGTTATTTGATGCTATAATATCATGGTGCAATGTCATGATTGACAGCTGAGACTGACTCACGATCGGTCTAACGTGTATATCAAACATTAATGGCAGACTCTGGCTCTAAATGACCTCATCGGCACAAGATGGCAGCGTTCATATCCTGGATATATTTTTGCCTATATTTCTAGATAGTGGGAGGAAGGTGAGACATGCCGTCCATCTTTGTTTACAGATCATGGTTCAAACCACATGTTTCTTTCTTTTTTTTAGTTAAACACACTTCAAAGATCAGCATTCGTTCCAAATGAGTCAACGTATCCCTCAGAAACAGGGCTCAGTTGTTAGGGGCTTACACACATGGCTTCGGTTGACATACAGGCACTGCTGTCTGCTGCATATGGTTTTTGGAGTTCAAGCTGCCGGGTGGAATTCAAGCTGCAGGGGGCCCGACAGTAAGATGGTGCCCAGGGCCCCCCCACGTCTGCCCACTGACACACTGGGAAACAATGCCCTGGACTCTCCACAGAGAATGACATCAGAGCCACGGTTTCCCAGA